>NC_073624.1:173885532-174510532 GCF_029407905.1 Bubalus kerabau
GCGCCACGGGGCCCCCACACCATCTGATGGGGGCAAGACTGGCAGCCGTAGCCTAGCTCTGGATGCAGCTACCGGCCCCTACCCAGCCATCTGGCCCTTGGGCCCTTCTCTCTTCTCTGCGCAGCCAGGCGAAAAGCAATTTCCTTGGGAAGCCTGCTCCTGGTGGCCTCATTGCTCTGCCCCACCTGTCCGAACACCTCAGCTAGCACTCGGGGCTGACTGCTCTCCCTGGCGCCCGGGGACCCGTCTTTCTTGGACCCTGCCAGCTTGGGTCTTTATGTGTTTCTGCTTCCAAAAGCCTGCAGGCCCGGGAGACGGCAGCAACCTCACCATCCAGGCATGGGTACCAGAGGGCACAGGCCGTTCATCTCCTCCAAGAGATGTCTGGAAGCCCAGAGGGGAAACTGAGGCAGCTGAAGCAGAGCCAGAGGCAGAGAGCAGCTCAGACCAGCCACAGCCCCGCTCACCAGGCCAAGTCTAGGACCTGAGCACACGTGTGTGCATGTGTCACAGGAACGAACCCATGCAGCGTCGGCGCGCATGCTCGGATCCCCAGGGCAGGGGTCTCTGGACGCGCCCACACGCACTTCCCCAGACCAGGGGGTGCAGGGCGGATCTGCTTCCACTGGCAGAGAGGACACCTCCCACGGGGCCACAAGGGTGGCCGCACAGGAGTACCTAGCGCCCGCGCACGTGCCGGGGATGCCGAGACCTCAGCCCAGGGGCTCATTTACCAGAGAGACAGGAGCCGCTGCCAGAGCCTCCCCCAGAAATCCGCTGGGCTGAAAATGCAAAGAACCGAGACTTTGAGACACTCTTGCCTCGCCTGGTCCCCCAGCGGGAAACCCCTCTCAGGGGCCCTATGGTAGCCCCAGACCGGGCCAAGCTTGGGGTGCCCAGAGAGACACACTCCTTGAGGAAGGAAGGGATGGGGAAAACAGAGGAAGGGGCGAGCAGGGAGGAGGGGAGAAAACCCACCAAGGAGGGGCCCTGGCCAAGATGAGCAAGACCTCCTGGTGCATGTGCTCTGACGTGGAGGCCGTCGGAGGAGGCCCTGGGGACTCAGAGCTGAGCCAGCCGGACCCCGAGCCAGCCTGTGGGATCCGGGGCCCCGTCACATCCCCACAGTGGTGCGGGAGGAGCACAGCTGGGGAATGAACGGGACTGAGCTCCCTGCGGGGCCGACCCAGCTCCGCCTGGCCTGTCAGCACGCACACGGACGAGGCTGTTTCTGGGGCTGTGTCCCAGCCATGGGACAGGTGTGTGGCTGCTCAGTGGACTTGTCGCTGCAAAGCCCAGACACCATGCTGGGGTGGGGGTGGGGGGGCGGGCAGCTCTCGGCCCGGCTCCCGGGCCCACCATGCCCCCACTTCCACTGCAGATCAGGGTCGAGGGATGGGGCCCGGGGGGAGAGGCAGGCGGTGGGCCTTATCTCTTATTTACGATAAGGATGTACGCGGCAGCTACGCGGCCTGCGGGAGCCGCGCTGTGTGCGTCTCTGCCAAGAAACGTTTGCAGACAAGTGGGGTCAGGCCGCGGGGCGTCCTTCTGAGAACTGCTGGGCGTGCGGATTAGTGAAGCGGGACGGAGCCAAGCCCCAGAGGCCCTGAGCGGTTCCCGCTGCTGCACAGCCGGCCAACAGGTGTAGCGGCTGCCGAAATGCTCACCGCCAGACCTTGGCCTTGCTGCGGGGTCTGCTGACAGGGGACGGGCAGGGGGGATCCAGGCGAGGCCTGGCCAGGCCATCCCAGGGGAAGGAGTAGGCGGGGGGAGGGGGGGGGGTGGAATATGTGGCAGGGAGACAGGTGGCAGCAATTGCCTGGGAATCCCCGACGTTCACAGGCTGGTATACAGGCACTCTCGCGCAGTGATCAGGGTGGGGCCCGGCCTGGAGCACACCCCAGGGGGGAGGTGGCGTGGGGGAGGGAGGGGGGCTCACCTGGAAGGGCAGATCCACGGTGCTGCTCCCAATCTGGTTCACGTTAGGCAGGGACCCGCCATAGTACTGGCCACGGCTTGGGCCCAGCTGCAGGTACTGGGACTTCTGGAGCTGGAGCTGCAACAGAGAAGCTGACAGCTATAGTGGGGGGAAGGGGAAGACACCTCCGGAGCACACCCTGCGGAGCGCCATTCCCAAGGGCCCTAAGCATGACACCAGGCTCAGAGGATGTGGGACTCCCGTGACTCAGATTCTCAAAGGAGCCATGAACCAGCAGAATCAGAGACCCAAGATGCCCCAGGTGGCCCACCCCAGGCAGGGAAACTAGCCTCCCCAACCGGGAGGGTGCCGCCTCCGTGAACTTGAGGGAGCCTCACCAGCTGCTTCGAACAACTGGTGAATAAGCACGAGTATCAAGTGGACCTGGAGCCTGGAAGCCTGAGCAGGAGGCCCCTCACCCACCCGGGGGAGCCATTTCTTATCACGCCAAAGGCTGTGTTCCTGGGGCGCGGGCCAGAGGCTGCGAATTTACGCCCGGACACGGGAGAAATTGTCTTTCCACTGGTCTGAATCAGAGGGGCCGGCTCTGAAGTGCAGCGCTGGCTTTTCAAAGTACAGCATGAGCTGGCCTGCCAGATCCTGCCTGAGTTCTAAGGAGTCCGGCCCAAGCCCCCAGGCCCCCTCTGCCTGTCCCGCCAGTCTCACCCACTGGAGAGCCTTCATCCGGGCTGGCCACATCCCTGCACAGCCGTCTGCCATTCACTCACATGTGGATTTGTCCCCTGGGCCAGGACTCAGAATCAAGAGCCCAGGGCTCCCTGACCGGTCACAGCTGCCTCCGAGCAGGGCTGGGACCTGGCCTTCCCTCGCCAGAGCATCCATTCCACTTCGCCAGGAATAGCAGATGCTCCTGACCCGGCTGACACCACCGGTGGCCTTCGGGCAGGTCCCCGAGGCCCACCAATCTGCCCCGGGATGCAGTACCGTGACAGAGGGGCGGCCGCTGGGCACCAGTGGAGGGGTGGGCGTCCACCCCGGCCGGCTGGGACGGTTGCTAGGGTCGACACTGTGTACACAACAAGAGCAGCTCACGTTCCCTCACAAACAGCTCCTGGCAGCGCGCCGCTCGCTGGCCGCCCACGCCGCCCCACTCTCCCACGCCAGCCCCAGCTTCCTGGGGGGCCTTGGACACCGGAGGGGGAAGTGAAGCTCAGGAACTGGCCGCTGGCCCGGCCGAGCACCTCACCCAGGTAAACAGCTGTTTCCTGTGAAGGGCAGCGGGGCCGGGAGGGAGCCTAACCCCGCTCCATTCCTCCACGGGTGGCTCTCAGGCATTTGCTGGACCCAGACCCTGACTCCAAAAGCTGGAGATGTTCGCCATGAACACCCTGGGTCCCTCCTCCCCAGGGCCCCGGGGCACGCAGGATGAAACAGGCCAGCCCCTGGTCAGGAGGGGTCAGGCAAGGCCAAGCAGGGTGGGCTCGGGTGTCCTTGGACCTGAGACCCGCCCCCCAGGCCCTTCTTGTGTCTGAGCCACAGGGCAGGAACCCACATTTATCCCCACCTCTCAAGTACCACCTGGCCCTGGAGGCTGCAGCCCCTTCCTGGGCCTCAGTTTCCCCTCCCATAGAGTGGGCTGTCCAGACTGAGCGTGTGTGTGTGCGTAAACACCAGGCGTGTGATACAGGAAGTGCTCACATCACACCTTCCGGGCCGAGGGAGCCCAGAAGGGGAACGCACTGCTCACGGCTGTGTGTCTGCAATAATACTGGCCCTCCCAGGCATCTCAGCTGAAGCCTCTCCTTTCCACGGGGGCCCCTGAACCCCACCCACTTTGTTGCGGGAATGTCAGGCTTTGCGGTACGGCCTCCAGAGTGGATCCAGGGTGGGCCCCTCCCTGCCTCTGGGTTGTACGTGGAGCGCCACAGGCAGGCCTTCCCAGGTGGCTCAGTTGGTAAAGAATCTGCCTGCAGGGCAGGAGACCTGGGTTTGATCCCTGGGTCGGACCTGAGTTGGGAAGAGCCCCTGGGAAAGGAAACGGCAACCCCCTCCAGTATTCTTGCCTGGAGAATCCCACGGACAGAGGAGCCTAGTGGGCTACAGTCCACTGGGTCACAAAGAGTTGGAAAGACTAACACTTTCACTTTAAAGAGTTACCCTGGCCCAGGGCTGTTTGACCTTTGCTCCCAGCTCCTGGGAAGTGAAGGTCCTGCCACAGAAAAGTGTGCTTGTTTGCCTGGGGCTCCGGGCCACACTGGGTATCTCTGCTAACAGTGTGGGCAAGGGTGGGGGGCTCAGGCCACCGAGGTTCTCAGCTCTTCTTCTGCTGGGGCTGCGTCTGAATGGTGAACCCCAGGAAAAACCCTGGACCCCAAGGCTCGGGGAGACCCATGGCTGCCAGCCCCAGGCGCGCCACCGCACGCTGGTGCCGGGAGAAGCAAGCGCTGTGCGCGTGACTCCACGGGCAAGGGAGTCCTCCAGCTGTGTTGGGAAATCTCCTGGCCACTGCCCCATTCCAACTGTGACCTGCATCCTCTCACTGTAGCAGACCACGACCGAGGGTTCCCTGGCGGTCCAGTAGTTACAGAATCCACCTGCCAATGCAGAGGACACGGGTTGGATCCCTGGTCCAGGAAGATCCCACACGGCACGGGGCAAGTAAGCCCGTGTGCTGTGCTCCAGAGCTCATGATCTGCGATAAGAGAAGCCACCCCAACAGAAAGCCCAGGCACGGCACCTAGAAAGGGCCCCGCCTGCCACAACTAGAGAAAGCCCGCGCACAGCAACAGACCCAGTGCAGCTGTAAATAAGAACAAATGGATGGATAGAACTCCTAAGAAACAGACCATGACCGTGAGTAGGAAGGTCTTCAGTGACTTCTGAGTCCTTCCAGTGAACCGTTGAGCTGAGTGTAGTGTGTTGTTGTTTTTTTTTTCAGTCGCTCAGTCGTGTCTAACTCTGTGACTCCATGGCCTGCAGCCCTCCAGACTCTTCTGTCTATGGAATTCTCCAGGCAAGAACACTGGACTCGGTTGCCATTTCCTTCTGCAGGAGATCTTCCTGACCCAGGGATGGAACCCAGGTCTCCCGCATTGCAGGCAGGCTCTTTACCATCTGAGCCACCAGGGAAGTCCCAGTATAGTATTGGGAGCCCTCAGTCTCTGCAGCTGGTGTCAGAAGTGAGGGTGGTCTTAAGGGCCCCTTAACTTTTGCAGGGGCTGACTGCTGTCCCATGCGTGGCCAGGAAACCCCAGGAGTAAGCAGACGCTGGGGTGGGGAGGTGCCAGCCTGGGCTCCACCCATAGGCCTGATGCCTCCAAGGGTGCCCAAGGAGGACAAGAGAGTGATGCCACTGGGAAGGGTCTGACCAACTGCTGGACACAGAGCTCAGGCATCTTCCCCCGTCAAACCACAGTCCCTCCTTCTGCATCCCTCTGCCCAGAGAGAGGTTCTCCAAGGCACTTCCTACCCTACCCCCAACCTCACCATAAACCCAGCATCCAAGCCAGGGTCTAACCCTCAGCAGCACCTGCTGGTGGAACAAAGGAGCACAAGAACTCAGAGTGAGTAACCGAATGAATGAGTGAACGAGCATCACGGCTCCCACGCTCGGGAGCAGACTTCCACGAACCAGGTGACAGCCCCACTTGGAGGCCACGCGAGAACCTTCCAGGACACTGACACAGCCCCTGCTGCCCTGAGGCTTGGGCCTGCCCCTCCCCTTGCCCCGTTCCCATGGGTTTTGGCGGAAGGCAGCATGGCAGGGTGGTGACGTCTGGACAAGACCTGCTGGCACAGAGGAGCTGCACCCCTCAGGCACCCCTTAGCTTCTGGCCCAAGGGTCAGACAGCCTGGGGTCCAAGACCAGGCTCCCCCACTGTGAGAGCAGACCCCACTCCAGATGCGGAGGGTGGGCAGGTGCCCTATCACTCACTTTCACAGGGGCCTCCCTGCCCTCTGCTCTCCCCACTCCTCCCTCCCTCCAGCATCCAATCCCAAAGCACCCTGAGTCTGTGCTCCCCCTACCCCAGGGAGCCGCCTGTGACAGCCCCACCTCCACATCCACCCCGGAGGGGCCTCCCTGACACCCCACTCACGGAGCAGGCCCCCAGGTCACCTTCACATTGGCCTATGGCTTTGCTGTTATTGCTGTTGTTATAAGGCATGTCAGATCTTAGTTCCCCAACGAGGGACTGCCTCTCTAACCCTGCATTCGATGCACAGAGTTCTAACCACTGGACTGCCAGGGAATTCTCACTGTTGTTGCTCTTAAGCTCCGTTTTCATTATCAAAGGTTTAGGTTCACAGAAAAACTGCGAAGATGGTAGAGGGAGTTTCTGAATTGCCTACCCAGCTTCCCATAAAGCTACCCTCTTCCTCCACTGAGTTAAAAGGAAGAAAATCACAACAGTAAGAGAACCACTGACCCAGACTCTTCCCATACGCCCCTTGGTTTGTCTAGCCACATTTGCGCGATACAAAGTGCCTGGCCCTCGACTTCCCTGCTGCTGCAGTGGCTGACACTCTTCACATCCAAGGCAAGGGCTGGGTGCGCTCCCTGATCAGGGAACTAGACCCCACAGTTCAGTTCAGTTCAGTCGCTCAGTCGTGCCCGACTCTTTGCAACCCCATGAACTGCAGCACGCCAGGCCTCCCTGTCCATCACCAACTCCCGGAGTTCACTCAGACTCACGTCCATCGAGTCGGTGATGCCATCCAGCCATCTCATCCTCTGTCGTCCCCTTCTCCTCCTGCCCCCAACCCCTCCCAGCATCACAGTCTTTTCCAATGAGTCAACTCTTTGCATGCGGTGGCCCAAGTACTGGAGTTTCAGCTTTAGCATCATTCCTTCCAAAGAAATCCCAGGGCTGATCTCCTTCAGAATGGACTGGTTGGATCTCCTTGCAGTCCAAGGGACTCACAAGAGTCTTCTCCAACACCACAGTTCAAAAGCATCAATTCTGCAGCGCTCAGCTTTCTTCACAGTCCAACCCTCACATCCATACATGACCACAGGAAAAACCATAGCCTTGACTAGACGAACCTTTGTTGGCAAAGTAATGTCTCTGCTTTTCAATATGCTATCTAGGTTGGTCATAACTTTCTATCCAAAGAGTAAGCGTCTTTTAATTTCATGGCTGCAGTCACCATCTGCAGTGATTTTGGAGCCCCAAAAAATAAAGTCTGACACTGTTTCCACTGCTTCCCCATCTATTTCCCATGAAGTGATGGGAAAGAAGATCCCGCATGCCGCAACTAAAGATCCCCATCTGGAGCCCGCCTGCCAGTGCAGGGGACACGGGTTAGATCCCCGGCCCAGGAAGATCGCACATGTGGAGCAACTTAGCCCACGCACACCTGCTGAACCTGTGTGCTGCGACTAGTGAAGCACAGTGGTGGGAAGCGTGTGCGCCGCAACGCAGAGCAGCCCCCATTCGCTGCAGCTAGAGAAAGGCTGCTCACAGCAACGAAGACCCGGTGGGACCAAGAATACATAAATACTAAAAAGAAAAGATCTTGTGTGCCGCCACTAAGACCCAGTGCAGCCAAATAAATAAATTCAGTGTTAAAACAAAACAAACAAATGCCTGACCCGAGACCCTGTCTACCGTCCCCTTCCTGCCCCGCCAGGAGGGGGCACCCGGGACGTACGGTCTGCCAGGCACAATGTGTCTGGTGCCGACCCTGCATGTGGCCACATGGGGCCCCAGGCGTGCCGTCATATATCTGGCCTGGCCTCCCACCAGCACTCTGCAGCCCCAGATCTTTCCAGAACAGTCCAGTTCATGCCTCTCAAACCCTCCTGCTCTCAGGTGTGAACCAACCAGCCAAGCCCATGGGGCCACACCCTAGGGTCCAAGACGGGGCCGATGGGGCCACACCAGACAACCAGAAGCACAGCGCTGACCTCAGCCACCCTCTGCTCAGCATCTCCCTACCCCACGTGCAGCAAACGGCACCCCAGAGGCCCCTGCCACCACGGGGCACAGAGCCCTTCTCTGTATCAGTGCATTTAAGCATCACAAATGCCCTGTCTTGAGTATCCTGGGCTGACTGTAACAAATTCCCATCAAGTGGGTGGCTTAGAACAACAGGAATTCACTCCCTCACAAGTCCAGAGGTGAAGTCCAAGATCAAGGTGTGGGCAGAGTTGATTCCTTCCAGAACCGCAGACAGAGGATCCACCCCCGGCCTCTCTCGGCCTGAGAGGGCTCCGGGCATCCTTGGCTCATGGCTCCGACCTCTGCCTCCGTCTCCACACAGCCTTCCTTTCTGTGGCTGTGTCTTACACCCCCTCTCCTTTCTCTCAGAATAATACCTGTCATTAGATTCAGAGCCCATCCTATTTCAGAATCATCTCATCTTGGGACCCTTAATTACATCTGCAAAAGTGCTCTTGCCAAGTAAGGCCACGTTTCCAGGCTACGGGTGAGCATGTGGACATATCTTTTGAGGGGACACAACTCAATCTAAGACAGGACCTTTGAGGGGGTTCCCAGCATACTCCACTTTCCAGATGGGAAAACTGAGGCTGAGCAGGCAAAGGAACGGCCTAGGGTCACCCGGCTCAGAAGTGGCCAAGTAGGGCAGGGACTACACTCCTGGAACCTAACTCCTGGATAACCTTGTGGACCAGTGGGCGGCTGGGACCACAGAGCGTCACAGAGGCCACGTCACATCACAGATCAGAGCGCACCACCTCGTCTGGAAGCTTCGAGTCAGAGCATCAACCCGACCACGTCGGCTCTATCGAGGTGGGGATGCGGCACGAGTCTCACTGTAAAAAGCCTCCTCAGGGGGACTTCCCTGGTGGTGTTAGTGGTAAAGAACCCCTCTGCCAATGCAGGAGACATAAGAGACGTGGGTTTGATTTTTGGGTCGGGAAGATCCTCCCTGGAGGGGGAAATGGCAACCCACTCTTGTACTCTTGCCTGGAGAATCCCATGGACAGAGGAGCCTGTGGGCTACAGTCCACAGGGTCACAGAGAATCGGATCTGACTGAAGTGACTAAGCCCGCACACACGCATGCAGTGCAGGGCTGAGGGTTCGATCCCTGGTTGGGGGAACTAAGATGTCAAGTGCCTCAGGGAAACCAAGCCCACGTGCCACAAACTACTGAGTCTGCACAGCACAGCTAAAGGCTCCATGCACTGCGACAAAACGTTCCGCGCGCTGCAACCAAGGCCCAACACAGCCAGAAAGTAAGCAGATTCTTTAAAAGGCCACCTCAAGTCCTGCCTCAGCCCTGGGGCCCTTGTTTTTAGGCAGGAAAGCCCCACTGGTCCCTGACCCAGCCTGAGTCAGGACCGACCCCCCACACCCATCCCCACTGCCCCTACAGAACGGTGGGGAAATGGTGACTTCTCCAGCTTCCCCCAACCCCCTTGCTGGAGGGACCCCACGGGGACAGAGTTGCCCTGCAAGGCGTGTATCCCGTTTCTGTGTCCTCACCCCTCCTGGGCACGATCATGGGCCAGTGGCCCTGAGAGGCATGGCAGATGCAATCACCTCCCCAGGGCAGTCCCAATCCTTTGAGACCCCACAGGATGCAATGAATTCCCATCTGTCAGCTCCTCCCAGGCCTCGCTGTCTGGAAGGAGCCAGCCCTGCTCGGGCCCATCACAACCACCATGGCAACTGGCCAGCCTCCTAATGAGATTAAGGGGAGTGGCCACGCTGAAGGCTGAGCTCTGTCCTGCAAAGCCAGGGCAGGCACGGGGGCCACAGCAGAGGGTCCAGGAGGAGCCTTGAGCTCTGAGCAGACCTGCGTCCCCCTCTTGCCATGAAGGCCTGCACTATCTGGCCCCTTGCTCCCCAAGAGTCACCGTACTCCGCCCACCGAGGGGGCTGCCACAGGGCCTTTGCACTGGCACTCCTTCCTCCAAGAGGTTCTTCCCGCTGGACCGGCCCAACATGGTGCTCCTCTCCCCTGTAGGGTCACCTCCACGGCTCACTCTCCAAAGCCACTCAAGGTCTAACTCTTGCCATCAGACTGTCAGCCCTGCGAGGACCCTGGCACAACAGTGTGGCATGGCATCCCCATGGGGACTGAGAGACCAGACGCTGGAAGAACCTGTGAGTGCAGGAACGATGACTCAGTGTGCTCGGAACCCCAGGCGGGACCATGTGCCTCCCATGCCCACGTGGGACAGAGCACCCTGTCTCTGGGGAAACTGAGGCCCAAGGATGAAGAGACAGCTTCCCGGGCACACGGGCAAAGAACCACTCATGAGAGGGAGGTGGAGAGCAAATCCACCACTTTTGTCTGGCTGTGTCCCTGCAGGTTCTTTCCAAGGAACCGGCCCCAAGAGGCTGCCCGGTCTGAGCTCCAGCAGCAGACGAGAGTTTGAGGAGGGGAGGCAGGCCCTCCCAGGCTGCATTCAGCACCGTGGGATGACCTGTCTCTCCGCACACCTCTGCTGCCCGCCCTGGGAACGAACACCTGGGGCTCAGGCAGAATGCTGCAGCGGCACAGGCGCCCAACCAGGAAGGTCCGGGGGCGCTTTTCTCTCCTTTTAAACTTTTTCCTTTCTTCTTTATCAAAGTCACGCAACAGAATATGAACCATTTTAAGGTGCACAAATCAGTGTCATCTAGTACATCCAGAGTACTGTCCAATCATCACCGTTAGCTAGGTCAAGGGCATTCTCATCACCCCAAAAGAGACCCAGTGCCCATTAACAGTCGCCCCTCAGCCCCCTCACAGCCCCACAACCACCAACTTGCTTCCTACTTGTCTGCATTTGCCTATTCCTGACATTTCATACGAAGGGGATTAGGCTTCCCAGGTGGCGCTACTGGTAAAAAAGCAGCCCACCGACACAAGAGACATGAGAGATGTGGGTTCGATCCCTGGGTCGGGAAGATCCCCTGGAGAAGGAAATGGCAACCCACTCCAGTATTCTTGCCTGGGAAATCCCATGGACAGAGGAGCCTGGCAGGCTTCAGTCCGTAAGGGCTGCAGAGTCCGACACGACGGAAGTGCCTTTAACACGCACAAAGGGGACCACACACGATTTGTCTGCGTCTGGCTTCTTTCTCCCGGCATGTTTTCAGAGCTCATCCGCATTGTGTCAGAGCTTCACTCCTTTTGTGTCTGAATTAACATCCCGCCGCACGCATGGGCCACGCCGCGTCTGTGCGTTGGTCTGCGACGGCCGTGTCGCCCCACGTCCTGGCGACTCTGACTATGCTGCTGTGGGCGTGCGTGTACAGCACGTGCGCGTGCGTGTACAGCACCCGCCTGAGTCCCTGCTTCCAAACCCCTCAGGAGCACACCTACAGGGAGAGCTGCTGGGTCATATGGCAATTCCATATTTACCTTATTGAGGAGCCGCCAGACTGTCTTCCACAGCTACCACACCATTCTACGTTCCTACCAGCGGTGTACAAGGGTTCCCATTCCCCCACGTCCTCACCAACGCTGGTTAATTTCTGCTGTTTTGACAGCAGCCATCCTGACGGGTGGGAGGTGGTACCTCATTCTGGTTCTGATTTTCATTTCCCTGATGACTACTGACGCTGAGCATCTTATCATGTGCTTACCGGCCATTTGTGTATCTTTGGAGAAATGCCAAGTCCTTCACCCTTTTTAAACACCGAGTTGCATGTTTTTTTTTCCTTATTGAATATATATTCTAGGTCTTTTTTTTTTTAATTAAAGTGTAACTGCTTTACAATATTGTGTTCATTTCTGCTGTACAACAATGTCAATCAGCTATAAGTATTAGTCGCTCAGTCGTGTCCAACTCTTTGTGACCCCATGGACTGTAGCCTGCCAGGCTCCTCTGCATGGGATTTCCCAGGCAAGAACACTGGAGTGGGTTGCCATTTCTCTTCTCCTGACCCAGGGATCGAACCCAGGTCTCTTGCTTTGCAGGCAGACTTTAATGTCTGAGCCACCAGGGAAGCCCTTGGTTAATCAGCTATATGTATACCTATATCCCCTTAAGCCTCCCTCCCAACCCCAGCATCCTACCCCTCTAGGTCATCAGAGGACCAAGTTGAACTCCCTGTGCTATAATGCAGCTTAGCATTTGGAATCTTAACCTCTTATCAGAGCCTGGTGGGCCACAGTGCATAGGGTCGCAAAGAGTCGGAACACAACGGGAGCGACCTAGCACACGTGCACAGCTCTGTGGTTTGCAAATACTTTCTTTCTCTGTCTTTTCATTTTCTTGACAGTCTTTCGAAGCACAGAAGTTTTCAGTGCTGACAAGGTCCAATTCTGTGCTTGCGCTTGTACTGCTTCCTTCTAGGAATTTTACAGGTTGCTCTCTTCCACTTCAGTTTTTAGTTCGTTTTTAATTCACTGTCATTGGGAATGCCCTGACACTCTCATGGTTAGGACTCCACACTTTCTCTGCCAAGGCCCCTGTTTCAGTCACCAGTTAAGGGGACTTTCCTGGTGGTTCAATGGCTAAGACTCCCTGCTCCCACTGCAGGGGGTCAGGTTCGAACCCTGGTCAAGGATCTAAGAACAAGTGCAGCCAAATAAATATATTAAAAAAAAAAATCCCTAGTTGGGGACCTAAGATCCCACAAGGCACAATGCAGCCAAAAATAATAATAACTCACTGTTGCTAACTTTGTTGCTACCCCAGCCCCACCCCAGCATGGGCCCCCACTCCAAGGGAGGGCTCCACAGGGAGGCGAGGCCAGGCTGACCCCCCCGAAGTGTGCCTGGTACACTAGAGTTTCTCCTGACACATCTGCTGAGCGCAGGAAGGAATAATGAATGAATCAGGGAATGAATGAAAGCGTCACAGGCATGTGGCCGAGCTCGGATTCCAGGCTGAGTCACTCCAGCCCCCGGCCCCTGGCCGGTGGAGACACTCCCCAGCTGCCTCCTCGCTAGTTCCCAAAGTGTAAATACAGAACCAGATACACAAACACCGAGTGCCTCGGAATGCCTTTAATCAGCCTCGGCTGCCGCTGCCAAATCCCCAACCCTGGCGGAATCAGAGGGTCCGCTGTGAGCTCGTTTTGTTTCCTTCGGCGGTGGCGGTTGTTGAGCCCAGACGCTCGGCTGGGGAGGAGGAAGGGTCCCTCGAGGTCTGAGCGCGGCACAGCTGGCGCCTGGGGGCCTCTCCCCCGGCCCGCCAGCCAGGCGCCCACTCTGGGTGGGACCCTGAAGCAGCCCGCAGAGGGAGAGGGCTCCCCTCCACTTGACAAGTAGGGAAACTGAGGCCCTGGGGGAAGGACAGGCTCGCGCGGAGGCGGCCTGAAAAGGGAACGGGGCCTCGGGTACGATCCAGACTCTTGCCCCGGCAAACTGCAACTTCCTGGTGGCCCAGAAGGCCCTCCCATGCCTCCCGCCTCTGGGCCCTTGCACCCACCTCGCCCTTTTCTGGAACCTTCCACGGAGCTCCTTCTCATTCTTTGGGTTTCAGCTCAAACATGACATCCTCAAAAAGCTTTTCCTGACCCCATCCTTCCGAAATAACCCTCTGGGGACTTCCCTGGAAGTCCAGTGGTTAAGACTCCTCACTTTCAGCACAGAGGGTGAGGGTTCGATTCCTCGCTGGGAAAGTAAGATCCCACGTGCCATGTGGCGAGGCCAAAAAAAAAAAACCAAGGATCAAAACGACCCTCTGTATTAGCTCAGGCCACCGTAATCAAATCCCACAGAATGGGCGGCTTTTATTTCTCACAGTTGTGGAGGCTGGAGTCTGAGAGGAGGTTGCCAGCACGGCCTCCGGTGAGCGCCGTCTGCGGGAGGCCGCTGTGGCCCAGGGTCCTCGCGTGGCCTTTCCTCGGGGTGTGCTCAGGAGCAAGTCTCCCCCTCTCCCCCTCTTAAGAGGACACCCGCCCTATGGACTCAGGATGCCCCCCTATGACCTCACATCACCTCAAGCACCTCTCAAAGCCCCATCCTCCACCTCTGGTCATGCTGGATGCTAGGGCTTCCACACAGCAATCTGGGGGCCGCAATCTGGCCCACAGCCCCCTGTCACAGGCAAGCAGCTGGCCTGTGTCTGTCTGGTGGGCCAGCCAGCCTGACAGCTGGGGCCCTGCGTGCCCAGCCTCCCTGAGCGCCTAGGGGACCAGCTCTCGTCCCCAGGAAGGGACCATCGACAGCTGTATCTGGAACTGGGAAGCCCAGAATTGCCCCACACCCCACGTCCTCTGGGATCACCCTCAGCTGGCCAGGCCCAGGCAAAGCCAGGGAGCCCAGGACTCTCCCAGGAGAAGCCCCCAGGCTACAGGATGGGGTGGCCTGCGAAGAAGAGTCTTCTCTGGGCCTGGGCTTGGAGAGGCTGGAAGTCAGTGAGGCAGAGGTGACAAGAGATGCGAGCTGTCCCCGGGGCTGCTGGCAAGAGAGACATGATGGGTGGAAAACCACAGCTGGCGTTCCTGGAATCAGCTGCCTAAATGTAAAGTTGTGTGCCTGCTCAACAGGCGCACGTGTGAGGCAGCACCAAGGCACAGGACCAGCCTGGGGTGAATCTGCTCAGCCCCTCAACTTGGGCTCTAAGGCCCATATGGAACTTCAGGATGGAAACTTGTCTGAAAACAGTTTTTGTGGTTGTGATTAGTTAAGGCTCTTGAGATGAGGTCATCTTGGATTTGGGGAGACCCCTAAATCCAGTGACTGGTGTCCTTACAGGAAGAGAACACAGAAGGCAGGAAGGAGGCCAGGTGAAGGTGGAGGCAGAGATCAGGGGACGCAGCTGCAGACAAGGAGCCTCAAAAGCTTACCAGCAGCCCCCAGAGCTGGGGGAGAGGCCTGGGATGGATTTCCCCTTGGAGCTCCGAGAAGGATCCAACCCTGCCCACATCTGGATCCACGGACTTCCTGTCTCCAGAACCATGATGAAGCAGACTTCTGGTTTTTGTTTTTTCCTGTTTTTGTTTTGAATCTGTTTGCATGCGTGCTCTGCGTGCTCAGTTGCTTCAGTCGTGACAGACTCTTTACAATAACACCGAGTGTAACCCTCCAGGCTCCTCCACCCATGGGATTCTCCAGGCAAGAATACCGGAGTGGGTTGCCATACCTTCCTCTAGGGCATCTTCCCGACCCAGGGATCGAACCCGAGTCTCCTATGGCTCCTGCAATGCAGGCAGATTCTTTACTGAGAAGCCACTGGGGAACCTCTGGTAGTATTTAATCCTTTGATTTTTTTTTTTTTACTGCACTACACAGCATGTGGGATTTTCCCTGATCAGGGATCACACCTGTGCCCCCTGCACTGAAAGCATAGAGACTTAACCACTGGACTGCGAGGGAAGTCCCACTATTACTGAATTCTTACATCATTATTAAATTCATTTCTTCCCCAAAGCAGACAGCTTTTATTGAAATACAGTTGACTTACTGTATTAGTTAGTACAGTAACTTATTTAGTTACTTAGTGTATTAGTTTCAGATGTATAGCAGTGATTCAGTTATACAAATAAATACATACCCACACACACACACACACCCATTCTCAGATTCTTTTCCACTGTAGGTTATTACAAGACACTGAATACAGTTCCCTGTGCTATATATCAGTAGTAGGTCCTTGTTGTTTATTTTATATAAAGTAGTGTGTATCTGTTAATCCCAAACCCCTAATTTATCCCTCCCTGCCTACTCCTTTGGTAACCAAAAGTTTGTTTTCTATGTCTGTGGGCCTGTTTCTACTTTATAAATTCATCTGTACCATTTTTTTAGATTCCATATATAAGAGATGTCATGTGATATCTTTGTCTGGTTTACTTCATTTAGTGTAATAATCTCTAGGTTCATCCATGTTGCTGCAAATGGCTTTATTTAATTCTTTACTATGGCTGCGTAATACTCCACTGTGTAATTGCACCACATCTTCCTCATCCGGTCATCTGTTACTGGGCGCGTGGGCTGCTTCCACGTCTTGGCTATCGTAGACAGTGCTGCTGTGAACACTGCGGAGTACGTATCTTTTCAAATCAGAGTTTTCACCTTTTCTGGATACATGCCCAGGAAGAGACTTCAGTGGTTTCAAGCCTCCCGGTTTAAGGTTTTTTGCTGTAGCAGCCTCAGGAAACTAACTCTGGGGGCCCAGAGAGGAGGCAGGGCCTCTCAGAGCCCAGCTTGGGAGAGGCAGGGACCTTGAAAATGGATGATCGGGAAAGGCTGGATGATGGGAACCTTCAAGTTAACAGTCCACGGTGCAGACTGATCTAGTAAGTGTCCAGGCAGAGGGAATATTAAGGAAAGAAGTGGAAGCCCAGGCAGAGAGGGAAGAGAAGGCCAGGCCAGCTGTGGTGGGCCGTCACTGCAGAGTGGTGAGGAGGGCAGGACTGATGCCCAAACCAGGAGGGCACAAGGAGGCCATGAATGCCCAGGTGGAGACCCAGGGGAAGGTCCACCACAGTGGCCCTGACAGGCTGGAGGGGGGAGGTCTCGGCACGCTGGGGGCTGCAGAAGAGCCTCTCCCTGAAACATGCTCCTCCTGGGAGGCCCTCGAGGTGTCCTCCCCCAACTCTACGCCAACCCCACCCCAAGGTCCGAGGGGCTGCACTGAATGGGGCCGCAGGGATGTGGGGTCTCAGGGGGTGCAGAGCTCTGCCAGGACTACACACCTGCCTCTGGCCTGCATGTGGGCACTGCCCCCAGGGGCCTGGGCAGTGTGGTGGCCGCCAGCCCCGGCGCCACAGCATGTCACGCTCAGGCCCACAGGGGGCCCGTGTGCAGCAGGCTGGAGGGCCTGTGTTTGCTCACCCACCCCTGCCCTGTACACGCCCCGACAGGCTCTGGAGAGGTGGGAGGGGCCCCAGGTGGGACGCAGGGGAGCCACGCTTTACAGGCCCAAACGCAGTGCGGAGACAAAGCCCAGTGTGCCAGCAGGACAACTGGAGGCGCTTCTCCCTGCTTCCACAGCCCGGTGTCCGTGGGAGAGGAAGCCGACTACCCCACAGGCCCAGGAGGACCTGCACGTGAGCGCCGGCCCCAAGCCCATCTGTCCGGGCACCACGTCCCCGGCGCCTGGCTGAGCAGCCCCCAAGGCAGGCGGCCGAGCCCCGCACACGCTGAGCTGAGGCCCCTCCCAGACGGCCACGCGCACCGGTTGCACCTGTAACCTCAGGACGCTCTCTCGCCTCCACGGGGGCTACTCGGCCCTGGCCCAGCCGGAGGGTCTGGGGGAGGCCTCGGGGCCAGGTGGGAGGGACACTGGAGGCCAGAGGGGCTTCCCAGAGTGAGACCAGTAGAATGGAGAGCATTTCGAAAGCAGATCAGGCTTGAAGAGCTGCCCGTTTCTATTCTGATTGTGGTCTAACTAACATAACTCAATTTCTGGAGCTGATAAGATCTAGATTTCTGATATTTTTAAGTTCAAATCCCTTAGACATTGCAGTTCTCTTCTGGTTTTGCTTATCCACAATTCATCCCATGCAACTAAAGCTGAAGCAGCCTGGGAATGAAGTTTGGAACAAGGTTAATAAAGTTCCTTGCCTGGTAACTAACAACAAGAGGACAAGAAAGAGGGGGCATTCTGGACAGTGCCTGCTCCTGAGCCCTGGCGGCCGCACTGGGCGGCAGGGCCCAGTGGGAGGGGGTGTGTCTATGTGGGCAGGAACCCTGACCCCAGGGCCCTCTACGTCCACCCCCTACTCTGAGGCACGATACAAGCTTCCTGGGGCAGACCTAACAAATGACCACAGACGGGGTGGCTTAAAAAACAGGAGTGTATTCCCTCAGCGTTCTGGAAGCCACGAGTCTGAATTCAAGGTGTGAGCAGGGTGGGACCCTTCAGGACAGAGAATCTGCCCCAGGCCCCTCTCCTGGCTTCAGGTGGCTTTCAGCAGTTCCTGGTGCCCCCGGGCTTGGAGCCAGGTCACCCTGATCTCTGCCTCTGTCTTCACAGGACCTTCTCCCTGTGTGACTCTGTTCTACCTTCTTCTAAGGACCCAGTCCCTGGATTCAGGGCCCACCCTGTTCCAGGATGGCCTCACGCTGACCTGATGAGGTTCTTTGTTGTTTTCGTTGTTTAGTCACCAAGTCGTGTCTGGCTCTTTGCAACCCCGTCGACTGTGGCCTGCTAGGCTCCTCCGTCCATGGGACTTCCCAGGTAAGAGGACTGCAGTGGGGTGCCATTTCCTCCTCCAGGGGATCTTCCCCACCCAGGGATCGAACCCGCGTCTCTTGCACTGGCAGGCGGGTTCTTTACCACCGAGCCGTCGAGGAAGCCCGAGAATGAACTAGTGGGCTAATAATTAATAAAGACCTGGGAGTTCAGGCCAAGAGCGGCTGGGAAGCACTGCCACAGGGCAAGAGAACGGGCAGCACCAATCATTTCCTCGTTTTCCCTCTGGACGGGACGAGAGGGACAGAGACCCTGTTTCCAAACAAGGTACCACTCATAGTTTCTGGTTAGATGTGAACTTGGGGGACATCCCTGGTGGTGTGGTGGCTAAGACTCCACACTCCCAGTGCAGGGGGCCGGGGTTCAACCCCTGGTCAGGGAACTAGATTCCACATGCTGGAACTGTGACTCGGCGCAGCCAAATAAAGAACTAAGTAAATGTTTTTCAAAGTGACAATAAATATACTTATTTTTAAAAAACTAAAGATTAAAGATGAAGTTGAGGGGGTGGGGCCACTCTGTGACCCCAAAGTCACGCAGTCCTGTGTCCCCGTGAGGCCCACACTGAACATGGCCCCACAGCGGCAGCCCCTGAGCTCCAGCCCCAGCCAGCGTGACCTCACACACGAGCGGCAGCTCACAGACGCCTGCCCGGTGCCCTTGGAGGGCACAGAGGGGCACCTCCAGCTCCAGGCAGCCCCAGAAGGCTGTGGGAGGAGCAGGCGTGCTGGGGTGGCGTGAGGGGGTGTTGGGTGGGCGCTAGGGTCAGAAGCCCCTAAGAGACAAGGGCGGCGGAGACAGATGGTAACAGCAAGACCGAAGTGGCATCTTCCCGCATCCCAGCCAGGCGTGGCCTCAGCCCCCGATGCAGGTCAGCTCGGGCACAGGTGGCGGCCCCACTTGTGCCCCTAGAAACTTAAGTTCCCATCCTCACCCCAGAAACCGGAGACTCTGACCTCATTTGGGAAGAGGGTCTTTACAGATGGAATTAAGTACCTTGGGATGGAGAGGTCTTCCTGCATTATCCAGGTGGGCCCTAAATCCAACGGCCAGCGTTCTTACAAGAGACAGAAGAGGATGGCGCTTTCCTCGTGGTCCCGTGGCTAAGACTCCATGCTCCCAGTGCAGGGGGGCCTGGGTTCGATCCCTGGTCAGGGAACTAGATCCCACCTGCCACAACTAAGACCAGGCATGGCCAACAAACGCAGAGACAGAAGAGCTAAGACCCCACACGGCCAACAAACGCAGAGACAGAAGAGCTAAGACCCCGCACGGCCAACAAACGCGGAGACAGAAGAGCTAAGACCCCGCACAGCCAACAAACGCGGAGACAGAAGAGCTAAGACCCCACACGGCCAACAAACGCAGAGACAGAAGAGCTAAGACCCCGCACGGCCAACAAACACGGAGACAGAAGAGCTAAGACCTGGCACGGCCAACAAACACAGAGACAGAAGAGCTAAGACCCCACACATCCAACAAACACGGAGACAGAAGAGGAGACACACCAGGAGCAGGCCTCGGGGAGAAGAGGCCAAGACCGGGGAGATGCAGTCAAAACCAAGGAGCGATGGAGCCACCAGAATGCTGGACGAAGCCAGAGAACTCCTCCCCCAGACCTTCAGAGGGAGCCACGCGCCTGCTGACACCTTGATTTCAGGCTTTCGGCCTCCAGGGCTGTGAGGGAATAAACTGCTGGCTTAAGCCCCCCAGCCTGCAGAACCTGCTTCAGCAGCCCCACGACACAGGAGCCATGGACGGCCCAAGTCAGGACAGGCGCAGGCATCTCCTGCCCGCAGGGGAGGCTGGGGGGGGCGGGGGCAGGCCTTGAGCCCCTCCCCCACGCACAGATGGTGACCAATTACCTCTCTCTTTCAACTTGAAAATGAACCTGAACTCCAGCCAGCCCAAAGATCAGCATGCCACATATGCCCACCTCAGTCTAACAGCTGTCACTGCTTTGTCACCTCGGGCTCTCACTCTGCCAGGGGACAGGGGGGGCCCTGATGATGCGGCCAGGGTGCCCACGTGCCTGCTGGGCTTCCCTCTGGGCCACACTGGACCCACGTGCCTGCCAGGCCTCCCTCTGGGCCACACTGGACCTATCACCCTGGGTGCAATGACTCACGACCTGCCTCCTGCGGGGCTCCGAGGGGACAGAGACCAGGAGGAAACCATCTGGCTCCACCCCCCCCCCCCCCCCCCCCCCCGCTCACAGGCCCCTCTGACCATCCAGGGCACAGGGCTCTCTAGGACACCCACCCCACCCCCGCACACCACCGGCCACAAAGCGCCCTGAGGCAAGAGACAAAGCGGACGCGCCCCTGGCCTTCCAGAGCTCCCCGCGGGCTCCTCCATCCAGCAGGCACCAAGCCGACTGCTGGGAGCACTGCCCTGAACCCGACACCGCCAGGAACTCCTGACACTTGAAACTGTCAGGAGGGCGCTGCCACATGTCCCAGGAGGTCAGGCAAGCCAGGCCCAGACCCAGCTCCGCACCTGACGACCCCAGCAACGTGCACGCCCGCCCTTCCCAGGGGCTTTCTCCTCCATTCCTCGCCTGAGGTACTTCCTGAGCTCCAAGGGGAAGGAGCACCGGGGAGGATGGAGACAGGAGTGGGGAGACTTAAGGGCAGATGCAAACACGTTTACTAATCACGGATGCACTGCTCACAACTGCCAGAAGGTGGACACAACCAACCCGATGAAAGGATAAAAACAGACGTGCTCCAGCCGCCCCATGGAATAGTACTCAGTCATAAAAAGGCCTGACGCGCTGACACGGGATGTGACGAGGATGAACCTTCCCAACAGGCTGAGTGAAAGCAGACAGACGCAGAAGGCCGCAGCGTACGAGACTCCACTTTCATGCAACGTCCGGGGCAGTGAATCCAGAGAGACAGAAAACAGATCCGCAGTTACCAGGACCTGCCAGAGGGGTGTGGGGAGCAACAAGCGACTGCTAACGGGGGCCGGGTTTCCCTCTGAGATGATAAAAACGTTCTTGAACTAGACAGACGTGCCAGCCATCCAACACTGTGCATTTACTAAATGCTGTTTTATTCACTTAAAAATGGTGAATTTGGGGATTTCCCTGGCAGTCCAGTGGTTGAGACTCAGCACTTCCTCTGCAAGGGGCACAGGTTCCACCTCTGTTTGGGGAGCTAAGATGTTACAGGCTGCGCAGTGCAGCAAAAAAAAAAAAGAAAAAAAAAAAAGTGAATTTTATGTTTTGTGAACTTCACCTCAGTTTAAAAGCCGACAGCTGCTGGCAGTCCTTGGCGTTCCCCGGCTTATGGATCCATCACACCCATCTCTGCCTCCACCCTCACATGGCCTTCTTAAAAAGACACTAGTCACTGGATTCAGGGCCCCCTCAACTCCGGATGATCCTAAGATTTCTGACGCGGTCACACCTCCACGTCAAAAAAAGGATCCTTTTTCCGAAGGTCACAGTCACATGTTCCAGGGGTTAGGACTTGGACATACGTGTTCGGAGGACACCATTCAGCTTACCCCACGAGGGGTGTCATAAGGCTGACAGCCTGTGTCTGTGCCAATCCCCTCATCCCCCAAACCTGTGGACTGCCATGCTCTAGCCAAGAGACCACAGGCAAATGCATAACCTCTCAGCCTCAGTCTGCTCACCCACAGCATGGGGCTGGGCTGCCTCCCTGGCAGGACGGAGGAGGGGTCAGGTGGCTCTCACAGGGAAGCACCTCGTGCTGGGACACGGCCAGCCTGCACAGGGGCACCAGGGCCCACAGCGCCCGCACACAGACCCCAGCTCTGTGCCCAAAGACAGAAGACCCCACTCACCCCTGGGGCACCCTCGGCCTCACCGGGACCCAGACGCCCCCCAGCACTTGATGGTAAGGACAGGTACCGTCGCTGTACCTCTCAGGGAACTGGGACCTCACCAAGAGCCAGTGGACCTACTTGGTGGAGGGCTGCTATGGACTGAATTGTGTCCCCCGCCCTCCAAATACACAGGCTTCCCTGGTGGCTCATATTATAAAGAATCCATCTGCAATGCAGGAGACCCGGGCTCACTGGGTCGGGAAGATTCCCTGGAGGAGGGCATGGCCACCCACTCGAGTACTCCTGCCTGGAGAATCCCATGGACGGAGGAGCCTGGCGGGTACAGTCCATGGGGTAGTGTCCAATCGAGTTGGACACGACTGTGGACCAACACTTTGAAATACGCGTCCGCAACCTAATGTCGGGAACCTGGGAATGTGACCTTGTCTGGAGACAGGGCCACTGCAGATGTCCTCACTTAGAGCGAGGTCATACTTGAGTAGGATAAGCCCTAATCCAATGACAGAGGTCTTCTTTTTTTTGGCATGTAGGATCTCAGCTCCCCAATCGGGGATCCAACCACCAGGGAAGTCCCAGAATCCTTTTTTTTTTCCCATTAAAAAAAATTTTTTTGGCTGCGCTGTGCGGCATGTAGGATCTTAGCTCCCCAACCTGGGATTGAACGCAAAGTCCCCTGCAGCGGAAGCGCGGCGTCCCAACCACTGGACCGCCAGGAACAGTCTCAAACAACTGGTGTCTCTGCGAGATGAGAAGTGACACAGACACACGAGGGGCCAGGCCGTGTGGAGACGGAGAGGCTGGGGCGACGCAGCCACAACACAGGAACGTTGATGGCGCCAGCAGCTGGACCGGGCGACAGATGATCCCCCAATTCAGAACCTTCGCAAGGAGCACAGCCCTGCCCACGCCCTGCTTGGGACCTCTGGCCTCCAGAACCGTGAGAGGATCCATTTCTGCACTTGATTCACCCGGGTGGCGGCGCTCTGTTATAAGAGCCCCAAGGCTATCATAAACGCACCACGACAAGGCTGAGGTTCCACTCGCGCGTGTGTGCTGTACACGGAGAGAGACAGAGGACTCTGGAACTCAGAGCTTCTTCATCTTGACCCTGAACACACATTGCGTCCAGAACATGTGAACACGTGTCTCTGTTTGTAGCCGGAAAAATGGACCCTTTGCAATTGAATCGTTTACAACAGCTATCGCTTATTTGGCTGCACTGGCTCTCGGCGGCAGCACACAGGATCTTCCGCTGTGGCCTGCAGGATCCAGTTCCCTGACCAGGGACTCAGCCGGGGTCTCCTACACTGGGAGTGTGGCATCTTAGCCACCCGACCACCAGAAAAGTCCTGCAGTTTAACCTTAAATCTCATCACCAACAGGAGGACACAAACCCCCAGCCGGGATGCCGGCCCCTGGAGACCGGGGCTGCCTCTCAGCAAGCAGCCCCTCGGCCCAGGTGTGGAGAAGAGCCTGACTTTACACTCGGACGGGCCACGACGGGTCCCGCGCCTGCCTTTGCCCAGTCTGCCATGAAAACCTCAGGCTGAGTTTATGACAGGTGCCTGAGCCGCTTCGGGGCAGTGGGGCCCCGGTTGCAGGGGAGAGCGCGGCCTTCTGCACGCCATGGGGGTCAGCACCCGGATCCCGGGCGCCGCGGGGCAAGCCGCCAGCAGCTGCTTCGGGCCAATGCCAAACAAATGACTTTTGAAAATGGCTTCTATGCAGAACTCGGGTTCTGGGCTGAAACCGCCTCCCCCAAGCAGCTCCTTCAACGTTGCGTCCCCGCCCAGGATGGCAGGGGCCACAGGAAGATAAGACAAAAGCGAGATGCCCTCATTACCACGGGCCCAAAATAGCTTTTATGCTCCATTTTTTTAGACATAGCACAACTCTGGAGTTACATAACAACACTCCATGTCACTGTGTGGTCCGGGAGGCAAGATCCTGGACCTCTGCAGGCCCACCCCGTGCCCCTCGAGCCCTGCCTGAGCCCCTAAGACCTCCAGCCGCCAGCAGGGCCCTGGGTGGCACCCACTCCACCCAGGAAAATGGGCAGGGTCAGCCCCAGGACTGCCCCACTGCCCTCAGGCCACACTCTCGGCCTGGCGGACGTGGTGTCCAGGGGCCATGCCCTCCAGGGAGAAGACCGCAAAGACACAGGCCCAGAAAGGTGACAAGGGTCCCCCTCAAGCTTGTGGGGACGAGCAACTGGGCAGGCAGACACGATGGGGAGGTCACGAGATGGTCAGGCCAGAGGGGCCGCCGCGACGGGCTGGAGAGGCCTGAGTGCAGGCCGAGGAGGCGGGGGTGGACAGGGAGCAGGAAGTCTCCACGGCTTCTGTCCCTCTCCCCCTGTCGCTTCCATGAGCAAGCCCCAGCGGCGTCCCCAGCAGGGGCCCTGCGCACCCCCGCCCTGATCCCCACCCGCGTCCCCCACCAACAGGACGCCCCACCAGCTCCTCCCCAACCCCCCACCCGGAGCCCCCCGGCATCACTGCCACCAAGAGCGCCTTTCTTTCCTGCTTTAATTCAGTTCAAACCGCATCACGCTCCTGTTTTAAACACGCCAGTAGGTTGCCATCCCATTTAGAAATCAAAGCCGACCCCGGTTCGGCGGCTCCTGGACAAGCTAAGAAAGAGTTACCACGGGAGGCAGCTGTTCTACTCCCTGGCACACGCCCCAGTCAAACGAAGACCGACGCTTGCACACACGTGTTCACGACGGCCAAAGAGGTGGCAGCAACTCCCGGGTGCACGGATGAGAAAACGGATAAACAAAACAGGGTCATCCACACAATGGACTATCACTCAGCCGTAAAAGGAGCGAGGGCGCTGACACAGGCTACGACGCGGGTGGACTTCGAAAACACCATGCTGAGTGAAAAGCAGCTAGCCTTCGAAGCCCACATGGTGTCTGAATCCATTCATATGAAATGTCCAGAACAGGCAAATCCACAGACACAGAAAGCAGATCAGCGGCTGCCTGGGGCTGGGGCAGGGGGTCGGGGGGACCGCCCAGGGGGCTGGGGTTTCCTCCTGGGGTGATGGGAATACTTCTGGACTAGATGGTGGTGGCTGCACCGTGAATACACTAAAAGCCATCCAACCATTCTCTTGACGATGGCTAATCTTACGTTATGCAAAATCACCAATAATCAATCAGTCCGTGAAAATGCATCCTGAACCTGTCACAGGCCTGGCCCCGCCGTGCCACCTTCTCCCTGCCCCGCCACCAGGGTCTTCTTTCTGCTTCCTGGGATGGCCACGTGCCTCTCCCCTCGGAACCTTTGTCTGTCCAGCCCCTCCTCCTGTCCACGCTCAACCCCCCAGCTCTGAGAAGAGCTGTGCCCCAACCTGGGCGGGGTCACAGGCCAAGCCCCCTCCTCCCAGAAGCGCAGCCTCACCTCAGAGTCCTGATCTGCTTCTGGCCCAACCCTTGGCCCTGCCTCCTCTACTGGGCCCAGTACAGGAGGAGAGTCTGCAGGCCTCCAAGCCCCCTGGGGTCATGGGGGGCTGCTGACGAGGGCAAGGCCAGGCCAGCCACTGGACTCGGGAGGCAGCCATGGCCCCACCCCTGCACGTGGCATGGGGCGGCAGCCCTGATCCTCGTCACCGTCCCGAGAAGGCCGGAGCCGGGCCCTAGGGCCACGCTTGGCCCCCAGGGCCACCCCTCAGAGGCTGGGAAGAGGCAGGAGCCCTCCCCTTGGCCCCTGACTGAAGCCCACTTGGACCCCTAAGTCCCAAATCCAGCAGCGTCTTCTCAGCCTCCATCTCACACTTGTCAGGATTCCCTCAAAGCCTCCCACATTCACGACTTCCAGCCCAGTGCCCACCCCCCTCCCAGAGGGGCCACACAATCATCCAGGTGAGACAAACATGTGCTTCACTCACGTGTGTGCAGAGGCAGGTATGCACATCTGCACGCACAGGCTCACAGAAGTGCACCCACAAACACCCGGCACTGAATGCACACACGTGCATGCACACTCACCCACCCTACTCACGTGTGCCTACCCATCCACACGTGTGCTCACCAACTGGTGCACACGGACCTGTGCACACACTCACACCCCTCCCACCAGGACTGCACGTGAGACACGCCCCCGTCTCGCTCCCACACCTGCAGCAGCAGCACGCGAGGCCCTGCCGCTCCCCGCCTCACCTTCCCTCGCCTCCTCTGTCCACACCCAGCTCCAAGCAGCCCCCGGCCTCTGGTCCCACAAATGCTGAAGCTTCCTGCTTGGGGCCCCAAATCAACCCTGCAGCCCCCGAGCCTCTGTGCAGGGGGACACCAGAGTCACGCCAAACTGCCCGCCCCGAGCAGGTAGGGCCTAGAGTGCCTTTCCTCACCCGGCCTCTGACACTGACCTTGGGCAGCACCCTCTCCCAGCACGTGGGCACTGCCCCTACACACCTGCCCCTGCCCCCAGCTCTGCGGGAGCCATGGGTCAGCACCACCTCCAGCACTGACCCTCAGCCCCGGGTCCTGCTCCCATGAAGGTGGGAGTGGGCGCTCTGCACACAGTGGAGCCCCCAGAGGTTGCTGGGAGCCCCCAGGATCTCCCCACCCACAGACCAGCAGGGGGCTTGGCCCCTGGGGTCACCACTCCCACCAGCTCAGTTGCACAGGCCTCAAGCTACGAGTCTGAGGATGCAAATGGAGCTCCAAACAGCAGGAAATCGCAAAAGGCAGCAGGAGGGAACACAAACCCATGCCAAACTCAACCAGGGAACTTACTAGAGCACTGAGCAGGGTGGGAAGAGCAGGGCACACTTGCCCTTTAGCCAACTCAGAGGAAGGCCAGCCCTGGGACCATCTGCACACATAAACAGCACTTTATCCTGGATAGGAAAATACCCTAGATGTGAAAAGGATGCGAGCACAGGTGTGGCCCCCAGGGCTCTGCATTTGGGTCCAGGGTCTTCACTGTGGTGTTGGTCTTTAAGCCACATTCACATATTCCTTATCTTCCATTGTGGGTCGAGGGCGTCCCCGATAGCGCTACTGGTAAAGAACCCGCTTGTCAATTCAGGAGACGAAAAAGACACAGGTTCAATCTTTGGGTCAGGAAGATCCCCTGGAGAAGGGCATTGCAACCCACTCCAGAATTCTTGCCTAGAGGATCCCATGGACAGAGGAGCCTGGTGGGCTACAGTCCATAGGGTAGCAAAGAGTTGGACACGACTGAAGCGACTTCACACATACACACACACACACTGTGGGTTGAACTGTGTCCCTTAAAAAGATGTCCAAGTCCTAACCCACATACCTGGAACGTGACCTTGTTTGAAAACAGGGTCATTATAGATGTCCTCAAGTTAAAATGAAGTCATGTTGGAATGGGGTGGACCCTAAAACAGTGACGGCAGTCCTCACAAGAGAACAGGGAGGACTTCCCTGGTGGTCCGGTGGCTAAGACTCCGCAATCCCAATTCAGGGGGCCCAGGTTCGATCCCTAGTCAGGGAATTAGATTCTGCATGCTGCAACCAGGACCCAAGGCAGTCAAACAAACAAATGTTTTAAAAAAGAGAGAGCAAGAGAGGAAAGAACACAGACACAGAGAAGGGGATGTGAAAGCAGGAGATGCCGTTTGGAAAGCTGTGGCCACAAGCCAAAGAACGCCTGACGCCCCCAGAAGCTGGAACCGACAGGAAGGATCCTCCTCTAGAGCCCAAAGAAGGAACCAACCTGGGTACCATCTTGGTTTTGGACTTTTGGCCTCCAAAACTCCAGAACTGTGAGAGAATAAGTTCCTGCTGTTTTAAGCCACCAGGTTTGTGGTTGTTTCTTGTGGTGGCCCCAAGAAACCTGAAGGGGATGACGGGACAAGACGGTTGGATGGCATCACTGACTCAATGGACATGAGTTTGAGCATGCTCTGGGAGGTGCTGAAGGACAGGGAGCCCTGGCATGCTGCAGTTCATGGGGTCACAAACAACTGGACACGACTGAGCAACTGGACAGCAACAGGAGGCTACTAAACGCAGCACCTAGACTCTCCTGGAGACTCTC
This sequence comes from Bubalus kerabau, assembly GCF_029407905.1. Classification (NCBI taxonomy): domain Eukaryota; kingdom Metazoa; phylum Chordata; class Mammalia; order Artiodactyla; family Bovidae; genus Bubalus; species Bubalus kerabau. Next base: position 173,913,364 of record NC_073624.1, read on the forward strand.
AGGGGCCCCCCCCAAGGTCACCTCCAGTGGGAGAATAAAGGCACCAGAGCCCAGCAGCAGCAGGAAAGGCCCTAGAGAGACGCTGAGGGGAGCACGGAGGTGCAGGCAACAGGAGGCAGCCTGCAGGGGGGCGCCCCTGAGGCCATCTCCACCTTCCAGATGTGCGAACAACACCCTATTCCTAACCCACCATCCTGAACACAAAAGCTCTGCAGAGACCCTTCTGCTGCGTGTGGGACAGGCCCGCCAGCAGTAACATGACCAGGGGAGGAGAGGCTGCTCCTGTTTGCTCACAGAATATCAGTTTCGCTTTGAACTTGTTCCAGGTCCGCACTGTGAAGCTGCCCAGACCCCACCATGTCTGCACAGGCCCTACGCCACTTTCCTAGAGATGAAGCCAATATGATGCCGGTGATTTCTGGAGCACCCCTGACCCCTTCCTTCTCCCTGCTTCCCAGGTATGTGTGGCTTGCCTGGGGGCCAGAGGGGGTTACTGTGTGAATCCCAGTGAGCATTGCTAGTCTGCTGCCTCTGGGTGGGCCTGGGAGTAAGGGGAGGCGGGCAGCACTGGAGGCACGTGGCTGCTATTTTCAGGGTGGGTTTCCACACTCGCAGGCAGCACTGCACGGGCGTCCAGGAGCACCTCCCTGGGCTTGCAGTTAGGTGTGCATGAAGGGGTTCCCCGCTCTGGCCCACGCCCTGGGGCTCTGTGCCTGGTGTGTTATGCAACATCTCTGGGCCTTTATGTCTTCACATATAAATGGAACATTCCAGATGGACCAAGGCAGGAATCCCAGCCTGCAACGAGCCCCCAGACACTGAGCTAGGAGAAACTAGCAGTGAGCCTCACAGTTACAGAGCTGCAAGCAAACACCTCAAACCTCCACAATATAAAATAATATAAAATAGCTCCCAAGCTAGGGTGCAACAGAGAACACGGAAAGGGTGCTTTGCAAAACCAACTAGCTCTTGGAAGATGGTCTGGTGGGTCCTCAAAAATGAAAGAGAGCTACCACATGACCCAAAGAACAGAGCTCAGGTGTTGAAACAGAAGCTTGTACATCCATGTTCAGAGCAGCACATGTCTTGATCACCAAAAAGCACAAACAACACACGTGGCCACTGACTGATGAGAGGAGAAACAAATTCAACTCACCCGCGCTGTGGAAGAGCAATGACACACGCCACACCATGCCGTAAACTCGGAAACACCATGTCACCGCACTGGCAGAAAAACAGATACACAGTCCAGCGGAACAGAACTGAGAGCCCAGAATCAAACCCTGGTGTATATGAACAATCAAGACAAAGGAGTGGGACTTCCCTGGGGGTCCAGTGGTTAAGGACTCACCTGCCAAGGCAGGGGACAGGGATTCAATCCCTGGCCCAGAAAGATTCCACATACCACAGGGCCACTGAGCTCGAGCACAACAGTGAAGCCCACGCGCTCTACAGCCAGGGCCACGCGGAAGAGAAGCCGCCGCAGTGAGAGGCCTGCGCACACCCCACCCGCCACAACCAGAGGAAGCCGGCACGCGGCAACAAAGACCCAGCACAGCCAATAGTAAATTATTTAAAAAAAAATTTAATGTCTAAAAAAAGACAAAAGGGCAAAGAAGATACAATGGAGAAAGGATAGTCTCTTCCATAAATGGTGCTGGGAAAACTGGACAGCCACATGCAGAAAATAGACCACCACCTCATACCATACACAAAATATCATCTCCAAGTGGATTAAAGACTTAAATGTACAACCTGAAACCATAAAATTCCTGGAAGAAAACATAGGCTGTACACTCTGTGACATCAGTCTTAGCAGTACTTTTCCAGCTATGTCTCTAGATAGGCAAGGGAAACAAAAGCAAAAATAAGCAAATGGGGCTACGGGAGACTAAAACATTTATGCCCAGCACAGGAAACCATCAACAAGACGAAGAGACGGCCTGCAGAACGGGAGGAGACGCTTGCAAACAGTGTATCTGCTAAGGGGTTAAGATCCAAAACACATAAGGAACTCATACAACAGCAAAACAACAACATCAACAACAACAAAAGCAGAAGGAACCCAGTTTCAAAACGGGCAGGGCAGCAGAACAGATGCGTCTCCAAAGACAACACAGCGATGACCGACAGGCCACGCGAAGACGGTCAACATCCCAAACTATTCAGTTCGGTTCAGTCGCTCAGTCGTATCCGACTCTTTGCGACCCCATGAATCACAGCACGCCAGGCCTCCCTGTCCATCACCAGCTCTGGAAATGCAAAACTGCAGTGAGATCTCATCTCACGCCTGTCGGAATGGTTATCATCCAAAAGGCAAGAAATGAAAAGTGCTGGCCAGGATGTGGGGAGAAGGGCACCCTCAGGCACTGTACAGGGTAAGCTGGTACAGCCGCTAGGAAAAACGGTATGGAGGTTTCTTTAAAAAAAAGATTTAAGAATAGGGACTTCCCTTCTGGTCCAGTGGCTAGGATTCCCAACGCAGGGGGCCTGGGTTCGATCCCTGGTCGGGGAACTAGATTCTAAGTGCTCCACTGAAAAACCTCGCACGCCGCAACGAAGACGGAGGAGCGTGTGACACAACTGAGACCCGCGCAGCCAAGAGTATAAATAAAAATACTCTTTAAAATTAAGAGTAAAAGCACCTTATGATCCAGCTATTCCACTTCTGGGTATTTATCCAAAGAATCTGAGAACACTAATTCAGTGTATGAAATTTAACTGAACCACCGTGCTGTACGCCTGAAACGAACTCAATGCCGTACGTCAACCACACTTCAGTTAATAGAGATACACGTACACGTCCGCACCCGTAAGTTCACTGCAGTGTTACTCACAACAGCCACGACATACAGACAACCTAAGCTCCCATCGACAAGCGAATGAATGAATAAAAAAAGCTGTGGTGTAGGCAAACAACAGAGTACTACCCAGCCACAAAAAAGAAGGAAATGCTGTCATCTGAAGCAGTATGCGGACCTTAAGGACATGATGCTAAGTGAAATATGCCAGATGGAGAAAGACCAATACCATATGACTTCACTCTTACGTGGAATATAAAATAAATAAATAACCAAACAAAAACCAAACAGATACAGAGAGCAGAGCAGGGGTTACCAGAGAGGAAGGGAATGGAGAGGGAGACACAGGTAACGGGAATCAACCCACTGGACAATAACTAAATTTCTGAAGGTTCACAAACTACAGGGGAAGGCAGAAATAGGAATATAATGTTGTACACATTAAACTTACGTAAGGGTATAAACCAGTGTCACCTCAATTAAAAAAAAATTAAAAAGAAAACAATGACAGCAGCCAGACACCAAAGGCCACATACCGTAGGATTTCACTTATATGAAGTGTCCAAAACAGGCAAATCCACAAAGACAGAAAGCAGATTAGTGGTTGCTGGGGGACGAGGGGAAGGAGGAGGGGGTGTCTCTCTTGGGGACGGGTCTCTTTCTGCGTGATGAAACGTTCTAGAACCAGACAGACAGAGGTGGCGGCTGCACGAACACAAATGTGCTGAATGCCACTGAACTGCGTGCTCTAAAATGGTAAATTTCACGTGATGTGACTTTCACCACAATCAAACAATACACAAGAGAGAAGAAAAGCATTCCCAAGGCTCTGGCAATGAGCAAAAGGAACAGCAGTCAGGAGGTGAGCGGTGGATGAGACCTGGAGGCGCCTGTCCCGACCCCCCGCCTGCAAGACCACGGTGTGGAGGGGGTGGTCACCAAGGACCATGCTGCGGCCCAGAGCAGCGTCATGTAACCGGGAAGTCGCCACGGTCCCTCCACAGTCCCACACGTATACACAGAAGAGAAACACAGATTGCCGATCGGAGATCCTGGGCCACGTGGCTTCTTGGCCACGGCATGCCCCGTCTCAGGGCAGCCCACGGTTGACCTGCTGGGCACCCACTCCAGGAGTTGGGGCGCCTCGGCCCATGTCAGAGCCTGTGACCTGGCAGGCAGCAGCACCACGGCCACAGCTGCGGCCTTCCTGGGGTCTAAGAAGCATTTCAAAAAATGCAAAGTACTGGCCAACTTCTAAATTTTGGTTTTGAAATTAACTTAAACATCAGATATTTGCTGGCTCCTCCTGAAATGCTGAAAGCGCCAACAACTTGGGGCCTGGACTCTGGCTCAGGATTCATTATCAGCCAGTGCAGGGCCGTTCCCCACACCGGGACGTGGGGCAGCATGGGTCCCCTCACTTCCCCGCACCGGGACGTGGGGCAGCATGGGCCCCCTCACGCCCCACGTGTGAGCCTGGGTTCTCAGGGGTCAGCCAGCCTGAGGTCACCCACTTGGCTGCAGACCTGGGCTGCCAAGTCCAGCTTGTCCCTGCTGTCCTTCCCTCCAGCTCAGCAGCTGCACGGGCTGACCCAGGCCTGGAGGGAGGAAGACCCCACCCCACGCCTAGAACCAGGCCAACTGGGGCAAGAAGGTACAGAGGTAGGAGGCTGCAGGTGGGCCAAGCGAGGCCCGGAATGCGGGCCTCACCCTGAGCCAAACCCCTGGGAATCCACTGCTGCCTGTCCAGCATTTAACCACTAGTGGCTCCAGCCAGAGTGGACACCGGGAGGTCTGCAAGGCCCCAGGGAGGGGACGGTGGCAAAGACAAGAGGCCAGCAGCCAGGCCCAGGTCCATGTCTGCTCAAGAGCCAGGGCTTCCTGGGGGAGGGCCCACTGGGAGGGTCCACCAGGCACTGCCCGGGGCCTGCAAAACAGGAGGCCCAAGCAGGCAGCTGAAAATATGGGGAGCCCATCGAACAAGGGTGCTGGAAAGGTGACTGGCAGGAAGCTGCCTGGGAAGAACTCTGTGGCTCACGTGCTCACTCATCAACATAAAGAGGTCCTGGGGGACGCCAGGCCCTGGGCTGGGCAGAGGCTAAGAACTTCTGAACGAGGGGTGCCCTGCAGAAAACAAGCAGGAAGTGGGGCGGGGGCGGGGGGAGCAGGTGGCCAAGGAGGTGACACTGGAGCTGGGAGGAGCACTCTAGGCAGGAGGCCCAGCGAGTGCAAAGGTCCTGGGGTCAGGGTGAGCATGACGGTGGGGGGGCCAGTGTGAAAGGGAACACGGGGACAGGCCAGGCCACCCACAGGTGAGCGAGCCGGTGGGGGAGGAGGGCTCGGAGCCTCACGGGATCTCACTCTGTGACGAGAAGCCACAAGCAGTACTAAATGAAGCCAGTGACCTGGGACTTCCCTGGTGGTCCGGGGACTAATATCCACGCTCCTGACAGAGGGGCTCAGGTTCAATCCCTGGTCAGGGAACTGGATCCCACACATCGCAACTAAGAATTCGCAGGTTCCAACCCAGAGTTCACAGGCTGCAGCTGAGATGTGGCGCAGCCAGAAAATAAATTAAGATTTTTAAATAAACAAATAAAGCCATGACTTGAGCTGTCTCCCCTTGCAGAGTGCCGGGCAGGGAGGAGACAGACAGAGGAGTCAGTCAGGCAGGTGAAGGGCGAGCAGACTGGCCTGCCATGGCAGGCAGGGCACAGGGCAGGAGGGCCTCAGACCCCCAACCCCAGCCCTCTTCCAGGACGAGGCCCACGGTGACATGTGGACAGATGAGAGGTTGTGGAGGCAGGAGAAAAACTGCCCAGGGCAGGCGGGACCCGGACGCTCCCCTGCCCAGGGACCAAGCGCCCGCAGCTGGCACCCCTGGGTGCACTTGCAGCTTCCCAGCAGGTCCCAGCCGGGTGTCAACAGGCAAATGGGCGCCCCCCAGTCTTCACCCAGCACCCCTGGCTGGCCACCAAGCTCTTTCTGTCTGTCCTGCTCATCTCCCCATGCAGATGCTGGCCAGCCTTCCTCCCAACATCTCCCTCCTTCCCACCCGGATCCCAACTCAGGCCACGCAACTGCTCCTTGAACAATTATGACAGGGGCCCCAGGAGTTCCCTGGTGCTCCAGTAGCTAAGGCTCGGAGCTCCTGATGGAGGGGGCTCGGGTTCCACCCCTGGTCAGGGAACTAGATCCTTCATACCACAACTAAGACCCGCATGTTTGCATGCCACGTCACTTCATCATATCCGACTCTGTGACCCTACGGACTGCAGCCCTCCAGGCTCCTCCGTCCATGCGATTCTCCAGGAAAGAATACCAGAGTGAGTGGAGTGAGCTGCCATGCCCTCCTCCTGAGGATCTTCCCAAGCAAGGAGCGAACCTGCGGCTCCTGCATCGCAGGCGGATTCTTTACCGCTGAGCCACTGGGGAAGCCCAACTAAGACCTGGCGCAGCCAAATAAAGCAAGTAAATAAAAATAAATTGAAAGAAAGAAGAAAGGTGCTCCAGGGGTCTCCAGGCCAGTCAGCTGCCGGTCCCCTGCTCCAGCGGCTGTGCCCCTCACTGCAGGCTTCCTGCCACCGCCCTCAGGACGAAGTCCCATGTGCCTTCAGGAGCACGAGGCCAGGGCGGGCGCTCTCAGGATCCAGTCTCCTTGGTCCCCACCTTCTCAAGTGTACCCTCCCCCCATGCCAAGCCTCTGCAGCTGTTGTGACCTCTGCTAGGGGAGCCCTCACCCACTCCCTGGGCAAACTTCACTCAGGGCACCACTGAGCCCCCTACACCAGGAGCAGCTGGAGCCTGGCACCTCCAGCACCATGCAGACTCAGAGCAGGCCTATGGATGGGGGAGGGTCACCCCTCCAGCCTGATGCCCGTGGCTGCCCTTGGGAGGGGACCTCCTCCACCCTGCTTCACTCCTCCCCCAGCCTCCAGCCTATGGTCTCCTCCCAGCTCCCTCCCACATGACTTTTTAAGGACTCAGGGCCCCTGCTTCTCACGGGTCGCCCCATCTGGGGAGGCCCTGGATGCCGAGTCAGCTGGCAACACCAGCGTGCCACCCGGTCCTGCGGAATGCTCTTCGTGATGCTCACGGGACCCTCCTCCACCTCAGCACCCCTCACCAGGCTCGCGTCCCCCCAGACACTCCATTCCACTCCCCCGCGCCTCCTGCCTTTGGCAGATGACACCATGACCTTTCCTGTGCAGCAGCCAAAAACCCGAGGGCGGTCATGTTCTTCTCTTGGGCCTCCCAGCTGTGGCTGGCCTGGTGGTCACTTCTCTGCCACAGCTCCTGGGCCCCCAAACCTCCCTCTCACCATGGTCATGTTCCAGGCAATCCCCCTCCACACCTCCATGCCTCAGGACATGCCGTTCCTCCTCCTCTCAGACAGTCACTCCCTACCCACTTCCTGTCCTACCACAGAGCTCTCCTCCTCCAGGCAGCCCTCCTGGCTTGGCCTCATGTTCCAGTAACCTCTGCTCCCTCTCAGTCAGTAGCTCCTCAGGGCAATTGGCAGGCACAGTGTGTGCAGAAACAGTCTTAATGGCTATTCACACACTGACAGGGCTGACCCCCTCCACAGCACATCTGAGGAGGGTCGATGGAGAAACTGACAGGGGCAAGTTATGTGATTGTCCTGGGTCACACAGCCGGCAGAAGGGGAGTAGAACTTCATATCGTTAGGATGGCAACAATACCCAAAGCAACCTTCACAGTCAATGCAACCCGTATAAAAATCTCAACAATGTTTTTGGCAGAAATAGAAAAATCCACTGTAACATTCATATGGAATCTCAAGAGACCCCAAATAGCCAAGAGCATCTTTAAAAAGAACCAAGTTGGAGGACTCACACTTCCTGATTTCTTTTTTTTTTTAAAGAATTATTTATTTATTGGGGGCTTTCCTGGTGGCTCAGATAAGAAAGAATCCGCCTGCAATGAAGGAGACCTGGGTTCAACCCCTGGGTCAGGAAGATTCCCTGGAGAAGGGAACAGCTACCTACTTCAGTATTATTCTTGCCTGGAGAATCCCATGGACAAAGGAGCCTGGCGGGCTGGTCCATGGGGTCGCCAACAGTCGGACGCGGCTGAGTGGGTAACACACACACACATTGTTCGTTTGGCCGCTTTAGGTCTTAGTTGTGGCGTGAGGGATCTTTGACCTTCATTGCTAATGAGAAATCTTTAGATGCGGCACGTGGGGTCTAGTTCCCTGACCAGGGATCAAACCCGGACCCCCTGCATTGGGAACACAGTCTTAGCCCCTGGACCACCAGGGAAGTCTCCTGATTTTTAAACTTGCTGCAAAGCTACAACAACCAAGAGAGTGTGATACGGACATAAAGACATATTCACCAATGGAACAGAAGAGAGAGCCCAGAAATAAGCTCTCGCGTATACGGTCAAATGATTTTTGACAAAGTTGCCAAGAACGTTCAATAAGGAAAGAACAGTCTTTTCAACAAATGGTGCTGGGAAAACTGGATGTTCACATGCAAAAAAAAACGAGGCTAAACCAATTTTTGTATCATATACAGAAATTAACTCAACATGGATTCCAGACCTAAAGCTGAAACTATAAAACTATAACTTTATAACAAAAACTATAAAAGCTAAGACTCCGAAGAAAACAGAGTCTCATAACGTTAGATCTGGCAATGACTTCTTGGCTATGACACCAAAAGCACAGCCAACAAAAGAAAAATATATATAAATTGGACTTCGCCAAAATTGAAAACATTTGTGTATCAAAGGACACCATCAACGGAGTGAAAAGGCCCCATTCCCATGGAATGTGAGAAAATGCTTGCAAATCAAGTATCTGATAAGGGATTAATATTCAGAATATATACATGGAACTCTAAAAACTCAACAGCAAAAAACAACTTAATTCAAAAATGGGCAAAGTAACACACACACAAAGAATCTGAAAAGATATACGCCCTCTTATGTTCATTTCCACACTATTTACAATGGCCAAGATATGGGAACACTCTGAGTGCCCATCGATGGAAAAATGGATAAAGAAAATGTATTATATATATATGTATTTATATGTACATACACAGCACTACTCAGCCATAAAAAAGAATGAAGTCCCACCATTTGAGACAACATAGATGGATATGAGTGTTACGCTATGTTAAATGAGTCAGATGAAAAAAAAAACAAATACTGTATGATTTCACTCGTATCTGGAATCGTAAAAAAAAAAAAAATGAACAAACAAAACAAAAACTCACAGACAGAGAAACGATCAGCGATTTCCAGAGGGAAAAGGGGCTGAGGCGGACAAATGGGTGAAAGGGTCAACTGTGTGGTGATGAACGGCAGCCAGACCTGTGCTGGGGGTCACTCTGCAGCGAGCACAGGAATGAACGAAAATGCTGTACATTTAAAACTCACATAAAAAAAAAAAAAATGGGCAAAGGACCCAAATAGATCTCTCTCCAAAGAAAACGTACAAATGGCCAACATGTGCGTGAAAAGATGTTCAGCACTGCTAATCATCAGGGAAACGCAAATCAAAACCACAATGAGATACCACCTCACACCCACAGGATGGCTGTAATCAAAAAGCTGTAAAACAAAAAGTGGTGGTGAGGACGCGAAACGACTGGAACCCCTGTGCCCTGCTGGCAGGGAGGCACAGCCCCTGTGGAAAACAATATGGAGGTTCTTCAAAAAACTAAACATCGCGTGACCACATTATTCAGCGATCCTGCTTTTGGGCATATTAACCCCCCAAAATGGGAGCAGACGTGTACATTCGTGTTCACAGCAGCATTTCACACCATGGCCAAAAGGTGCAAGTGATCCAAGTGTCCACTGAAGAATGAACAGATAAACAAATGAGCTTCATTCATGCAATGAAGTTTTATTCAACTTTAAAAAGAAAGGAAATTCTGACACACAGTACTACACCACGGATGAACTTTGAGGACATTACGCTACGTGAAAACAAGCCAGTCACAGAAATAGACAAGCATTACAAGTGAGTCCACTTGCATGAGGTCTCTAGAGCAGTCAAATTCATAGAGACAGAAAGCGCTTAACATGAGAGCAGAGGACTTCCCTGCTGCTCTAGGGTTAAGAGCCGCCTGCCGATGCAGGGGACATGGAGTCCCATCCTCAGTCCGGGAAGACCCTGTGTGCCACAGGGCAACCGAGCCTGGGTCCCACAGCTCCTGAGCCCATGTGCTGGAGCCTGAGAGTTGCAACCACTGAGGCCCAAGCATCCATGCTCCGCAAAAGAGAAGCACCGCAACCAGAGGCCGGTGGGCCACAACCAAGAGCAGCCCCCGCTCGCCGCAGCTAGAGAGCGCCTGTGCACCGCAAGGACGACCCAGCGCGGCCAAAACTGAAGCTGTAGACACAGAATCCGCCTGGCAATGCACGGGTCTGGGGTCTGATCTCTGGTCAGGAAACTAAGATCCCACGTGCCATGGAGCAACTAAGCCCTGGCGCAGATCAATAAACAAATCCTTTAAAAATAAACAACACAAAATCAGACTCTCTCAAAACTGAAAGGAAATGAATGCCCCCGCCCCAACAAAACTGAATAGACAGTTTCTAAGCTGTTTCTTGGCACCTGTCACGTGTCTAGTCAGGGCATGTGGGGGCAAAGGGCAAGACCCTGCCCCCACGGCTGCCCCCCAGGGCACCCTGGTGCCCATGAGGTGTGAGGTCAAGTGCTTCGGGTGGGCACGTCATCCAACCTGTACAAGTCTACACGTGGGAAACTGAGGCACAAGAGGAGGTGTCATCTGGGGAAGCCAGCAGAGGCAGGGCTTTGAGCCACAAGAAAAGCCACTTTAGCCTTGCATGGGGAAGGAGAAAATGGGCTCTTGGGCGCAAGTGACCCCCTCCATCCCTGCAGGCCCCTGTTACTGACCCTCAGGGCTCCTTCCTCTGCATGCGCTGAGCCTACAGGGACGAAATGAGCATCTCCCCGGCACCAAGGCCGCTGGGCCCATAAATCTCTCTGGAGGCTGTGCACTGAGTCTGTGATGATGTAATGAGCTGCTCCCATCCTAATTACAGCCATCAAAGCCCTCCTGCCTGGGACAATAGAAGCGATCAAAACAGCACAGGGCTCCCGGATACAAAAGGACCCATGGAGGAGAGCCGCCCAAGTTTTTGTCTCTCCAAGTCACTTGAGAAACACTGAACTTGACCTCTAAAGTGGAAGAGGCTCTTCGGTTGGCCTGGACCAGGGCACCGCAGCCCCTCAGAGGCTCTGGCAGGGCGGACGGCTCTCGGTCTTGGCGGGGCACACGCCGCCTCCCCGTGTCCCCAGCCCGAGGACTGGCCAGCCCTGCAGAGCCAGCCCTGGGCACTCTGCCTGGCTAGGCCGACACTTCCTCCCTGAGATTTCCGGGCGAAGGACCAGCTGGCACGCACCCAACCACCCCCTGCGCCCAGGTGAGCTGCGTCAGATGCACAGAGGCAAACACAGTGCTCAGGGTTTTCTGTTTTCAATTCTCATCAAAGTTTTGATATACAAGCAATTTTTTTTATTAAAAAAAAAAAAAAAACACACAAAAAACACGACAGAGTGCATCCCTGCAAGCCCAGCTGGCCAGGGAGGGCAGTCTGCAAAAACTCTCCTGGAGCTTCTCCCTGGGTGAGCATCCTTGCAGGAGCAGGGCAGCTCAGGAGGGACCACCGAGCTCCCAGGCTGGACCCAGGGATGGAGGCTCAAATGCTCCACAGCCATGGGAGGAAAAGATCATCCACAGCAGAGACTCACCGCTCTGGAGAGGAGGCCAGGCCCCGGCTTTGGGATGAAACCCTTGTGAGCTCTGGGCTATCAGCATGGGACCGCCCAACAGAGAAGGAATTTCACATATGAATTTAGGACTCAAGTCTCTTATCTGTTGTGGAAATGCCTTTCCTCATTACAGGGGGCCACCAGAACATGAAGTGAAAGCGATTTCATATAAACCTCCCCCGTCAGCCCCCTTGGGAATCAGCTTCCTGATTCTTGGGTGAAAGAACTTTGCCAAGTCAGCAAGTCCTGGTCTGGAAGGAGCTGGGTGTTCATCCCTAGCACACAGTCCCCTCCCAGGCCCCTGCAGCCCCTGTCCTCACTCTCCTCAGGCCTGTCCTCATCTGGTGGCTGGAGGGGTCTTGGCTAAAACTACATCACATGTCACTGCCCTGCTCACCACCTTCCTGCAGCACCCCGCCACCAGACTCTGACCCATCACAGGGGCTCATGACGCATCGCCCGCAGCTGGGCCAGACTCTCCCTAACAATGGGCCTCACACACCTCCCCACCTCCACGGTTCACTCCCGTGCCCTGTGGCTCAGCCTGAATGCCATCTCCTCCAAAGGGCCCCCCACTCCCAGCCCATTTCCCTCGCACAGCCATGACCTCAGGGTGGGGACCAGCTAGCTGCTGGCATGGTTCCTCCCTGGGGCAGGGATCCCAGGTGACTTGCTCTGTCGGGTATCCCCAGGGCCCAGTACTAAGTAGGTGCTCAGTGAATACTGACTGAATGCATCCACTTTCCAGTCCAGGCCCTGGCCCCTGCATGGAGACCTCACTGGGGGCCCATGCGTCCCATGTCCCCCGACCCAGGGTCAAACAGGCACCATACTGCCCCAGGCCCTCCCTCCAGCGCCCACGGGGGTCTGCCAGTCCACCCCTAACACATCGTACACAGTCAACACAAACTCCAGGTTTCTCCCTCAAACTGTGCAGAAATACTGGAGTTCCGGGAAGACCTCACTACCCGCCTGGCTCCGCGGCCCCTCACCTTGGTACAGACATTCCCCGGGGGAAACAGGACCTCACGCCACATTCCCACAGCATAAGGGGAGACGCCGGACGGTGTGGTGGGAAGTGGCCCTTTCAGAGGACACCTGCGCAGAGAAGATTCCAGAATGAACTAGTGATAGGCCTGCCCTTGGGGAGGTCACAGTCCAGCGTCTGCTCAGTGCCTGTGGAGTCCCCACTCGGGGCCGGCTGAGTCTATCTGCCCGCTGCCAAGCGCCTGCTGGGCACCTGCCGGGCACACCCTGTACGCCTGCCGAGGGCCTGCCGTGTGCCCGTCGGCTGTCCACTGCTGCCTGCGGAGCACCTGCTGAGCACGCGCCAAGCGCCTCCTGCATGCCTGTCTTTGGACCACCTGGTGCCCGGTGGGTGCTGCCATGCGCTCCCCGCACACACGCCTCCAGAATCTCAGCGACAGCAAGCGCAGTGAGCGCCTATGTGCAAGTCCCATTCCGGACACGCTCCACGGGTTAACCCAGCTCAGTGTCACCATGATCCCGGGAGGCAGGCAGCACCGTGACCCCCCGAGACCCCCAGGTCCAAACTCACCCGGGAGAGGCAGGAAGACACCCAGCGGCATGCTCACTGCGCACCCTCACCACCGCCATCCCAGGCGTTTTCTCTCCTCCATGCCCAGCTGACAACCCTGAGGAGGAAGCCCCGGCTACGCTTCACTTCCATCTGGCGAATAATAAATATTGACTCTCTCTGAATCCTTGGCCCACGAGGCATGCGGTGGTTTCCTTGTTTGCACACCTGGACCCCCAGCCAGCCAGCAGCACCAGAGCCACACCTGGCCGGGGCAGGGCAGACCCCCGGGGAGACCCCAGGGCAGACCCCCTGCTCTGGGACAGGGCTGGATGTGGTGGAGGGAGTGAGGCGAGGAGAGGGGGTCAGAGACACTCCAGCCAGAAATGTGGGGAAACCCATCCAACGCACTCCAACCCATCCCCCCCTTTCTCCCCGGCTCCCCCATCACGCTGGAGAGGCCCCACCTCACCCTCCGTGCTGCTCACCTCTGAATAAACCCTGTCTTCATTACCTCTTTTGTTGTTGGTCAGTCACTAAGTCGTGTCCGACTCTCTGAGACCCCATGGACTGTAGCTCTGCCAGGCTCCTCTGTCCATGGGATTTCCCAGGCAAGAGTACTGGAGTGGGGTGCCATTCCCTTCTCTAGGGGGTCTTCCCAACCCAGGGATCAAACCCGCATCTCCTGCACTGCAGGCAGATTCTCTACTGCTGAGCCACAGACGGAAGCCCCCATTATTTCCTCTGAACTGCCCCAAATTGGCCATCCCTCTGTCCTCACCCATGACCAAGCCCAGAGTGCTGCACCCCCTCCCTGCTGCAGGGGCCACGGAGACAGACGCAGAGCGGGGCAGGCACAGGGAGCCCCCGCAAGCCTCCCAGGCCGAGGAGTCAGAGTCAATATTTATTATTTGCCAGGTGGAAATCAAGTATAGCTGGGGCTTCCTCTTGGGAACACAACGAACCCCTGATTTGCAAAAAACCAGGGGAGACCTCCACGGTCCTCAACAGATGGATATGACTCGAAGCTCAGCCTTGGACAAGAGTCTTCAATGGCTGCCTTAAGAAAAATGTGAGCCCCGGATTCAGACCCAGGGTCGATCCCAGCAGCTCCACACCCAGCAAACCACCCAGTGCCCTGCCAGGCCCTGGCTCCTCCTCTGTGTGCCAGGGGAAACCACGGGCTCATCTTGGAGGGACCGCGACAAGTCGCTGGGCATTCGCGTCCGGGCTCCAGCAAGTCTGGCCCCTGACACTCCCACACCTTCGTGTCACTCACGTCACCATCCTGCTGGAAACTCCCATAACACTCCATGGCCCACCCTCAGGGCCTGGCCTGGGGTCCTCTTCCCCCTCGCCCCTGCCTTCCGCCCAGGCCCTCTGCCTGTGCAGAGTCCCCAGCCGTCCCCTCCACACACAGGGTTCCAGCAGCCTGAAAGGTTCTGCCCTGCCCGGACCAGTGGGCCAACACCCGGAGCCACATGAGACAGGAGAAAATGTGTAAGGGGGTGGGGGACTTCCCTGGCGGTCCAGGGGTTGGGACTGTGCTCCCAATGTAAGGGGGTGGGGATAAGTGATTCCTGATCAGGGAACTAGGATCCTACGTGCCGCAAGATGTGGCCAAAAAAAAAAGAAAACATTTGGGGCCTGGGTCTGTCCAACTGGGGTCAAATCCCAGCTCTCCCGCCTCTAACGCTCTGTGACCTTCGCTCCCTGAGCCGCTCCATAAAGCCAGGAGGAGGCCATCGGCCGCCTAGGTGTTGTCAGGGCGCCAGGTTTGGGGTGTGCACCTCAGGGAACCACGGGCCTCCGCCAACCCCTTCGCGCCTGCACAGCCCTGGCATGGGGGGCGCAGGAGCAGGGCTTCTCCGCCTGAGCACCGCTGACATCAGGGGCCTCGTGGGTGCTGCCCTTTGCGGAGCGGCACCCCCGGCCTCCACCCACCACAGGCCAGGTGCATACCCTGCCCCAAGCCACGATAACCCAAAACGCCCCCAGATGTGACCAAACGCCCACCGAGGCAGAGCTGGCCGGGGCACGCACCCTGCGGGACCCGTTTCTATGCCCCCAACCAGTGAGCTCTTACTGGGCTTCCCTGGTGGCTCGGACGGTAAAGGATCTGCCTTCCATGTAGGAGACCCGGGCTCCATCCCTGGGTCGGGAAGATCCCCTGGAGAAGGAAATGGCAACCCACTCCAGTATTCTTGCCTGGAGAACCCCATGGACAGAGGAGCCTGAGGGGCTACAGTCTACGGGGTCGCACAGAGTTAGACACGACTGAACGAGTAACACACACACCACTGCGTCCGGCCAGTCTCTCCCCAGGCCAGACCCTAGCCCTGACACGCACATGACGTTTTCTAAAAGGTCCCTGTTTAAAAAGAAATGCCCAACACCAAGAACTCTGCATCCCGACCCTCTCATGGACCGCACGGAAGGGAGACCATACCACCAAGCTGAAACCGGGATGCTCCCGGTGCCCACGACGGCAGAGGGCCAGCACACAGCACGACATGTGCGGTGGGCCTGCTCGGGCCCGGAGTAACCTGAGCAACCCTGTGACCCCAACAAGGACCAGCAGGCCCACGGTGTCAAGACGAGGCGCCCGACACCACGCCCAGGCCAGCCTTAGGGAGTGACGGCAGACTCTCCCTGGCCGCATGGACCAAGTGACCACCACAGCACTCACCGAGGCCAGACAGCCTGCTCTCCCATGCGATGGAGGCCTGGCAAAGCCCTGGTGAGCCTGCTGCCTGGGCCTCCCAGCAAGGCCTGAGTGGCAGGGTCCTCAGATCCCACTCAGAACTCGGGGCCCCACCAGAACCTGCAGAAACAGGATCTTGGGGGAGCCCAGGAATCCGCATCCTTTAGCTCTGAGGTGGTTCAGCAACCCCCGAGAGTGGCAGAACCACTGCCCACCGCCTTCTCAACCTTCCTTGTTGCTCTAGGTCAGTGGGGCTCAAACTGTGGGTGAGACTCATTGGCCCAGGGCCGACAAACTCCTCTGAAGGGACACATGGTAGCTATCTGCACCTCTTCGGGTCAACAGGCCTCCGCCGCAATGATTCTACGGCCACAAACAAGGTATAAATGAATGGGCGTGGCCATGTTCTAATAAAACTTTCTTTACAAAAAACAGGCATAGCTTGTCGAACCCTGGATTAACAGGTTATTAAATCAATTTAGTGGGTCCCTGCTGGCATTTTATAATAAACAGAAGGGACCCGATTATATTAATTTTCCATACACACAGGGAGGGCTGGGCTCCTTGGAGAAAACTGTGTCAACTGTATGTTTGGTAGTGGCTGCTGGTATGTCCTGAAACACAGATTTCTAACAGTGGATCCCAGTCAAGGAAATGAGAAGGTGGCCTGGCCTTGAAACTAGGCCCTGGGCGCCCATGCCTGACCCTCACCCAGCCACAGACATGTCTGGTTCCACAGCTACTGCAGGTCCAGGAAGCATTCCTGGATTACCCCCAGCACAGGGGTCCTCCTAGCACTACATACCCTGACCAGCGGCTACCACCTAGTCAATCAATAAGCCAGGCAATCCCACTTCCAGGCATATGCCCACGAGGTAAAAACAGGGGCTTGTGCAAACACTTACACGCACACACGTTCACAGCAGCACCATTCGTGACAGCGAGAAAGTGGAAACAGCCCGCAGACCCACTAACAGGTAACCGACAAACTAAGGGTGGTCCACCCACGTGGCTGAACGATCACGTGACCACAGGAAGGAATGACCCTCCGACACAAGCTACAGTGTGGGTAAACCTCAGAAGCATCACGCTGAGTGAAGAAGCCAGACAGGAAAAGCCACGTGCTGTAAGGACTCATTTACATGCAAGAGGGCCAATCCATAGAGACAGAAGGCAGGCTAGGGGAGGGGAGGGTGGGGAGTGACTGCTCATGGGGACGGGATTTCCTTCTGGGGTGACGGGAATGTTCTGGAACTAGAAAGAGGCGATGGCTGCACAACACTGTGAATGTCCCAGACGCCACCGAAATGTACATTAAAGTGGTTCATTTCATGTGAATTTCACCTCGGTTTTTTTTCAGGATTTTTTTTTTTTTAAAGGTCACTCTGGGACTTCCCTGGTGGTCCCCTGGCTAAGACGCAGAACTCCCAGTGCAGGGGCCTGAGTTCAATGCCACAATTAAGAGCCCACACGCCACAGGTAAAGATCCCACGTGCCGCAACAAAGACAGGATCCCAGTGCCACGACTAGGACCCGGCGCAGCCAACTAACTAAATTAAAAATATATACGTATTTAAAAAGAAGGCGGCAAGGGCCACTACAGTTTTGTTTTGTTTTAGTTTTTATTAAAAAAAAAAAAAAAAGTCACTACTCTGCACAGTTCTGAGGGCCTGGGCTGGCCATGAGCTTTGGAAGGATTCTCTACACAGGACCCCAGACAGGCAGGGCCACTCATCAGTCCCCTGAGGATGTGTGAGTGGAAAGGTCAGATCAGAACCAGGGCTCCCCAAAGACAGCCTCCTTCCAAATGACCACTGGACAAACTTATCTATAAGTGTGTCCCGTGTCGGCCACAGAGACTTTGGCAACCAGCCTGATCTGGACTGCGGCCTTCACAGGGAGAAGAGCCGCATGCCTTGCACAGAGGTGTATGTGATGGTGTCCCAAGGCTGCTGCCTCCAAGGCAAGGACAACTAATGGCAGGAAATATGGATTCCAGGGTCCAAGTCAAAAGAGAAATGTGGGTGTGGCTGGAGAAACTGAGTCATCTTCCAGAGAAACCATGGCCCAAGTGGGGCCAAGTAGACTCTGGTGAGCAACAGAAGGTTCCAGTGTGTGTTCTTAATTCCTTGTTTCAGACATATCGTACATGCTCATCCCAGGGCTGAACACCAGTCCTGTCTCTTCCCAACTGGGATGCAGCTCTGGGCCTCAGTGGCCCCACTGACCCACAGGCCAAGAAGACACCTCTACTCCCTTGGGCTGGCAGGGGGGGCGAGAGGGGGTGAGCAAAAACCACCCAGTGCCCAGCGCTAGGCAGGAACCAAGCCTGCAAAGAGCAAACGTCACCCACCCACCCAAAATCCTCATCCTGCACCCTTGCCACACTCTAATATATATATATATATATATGGTTTTTTTTTTTGGCCACGCTGGGCAGCTTGCAGGATCTTAGTTCCCCGACCAGGGATTGAACCCAGACTCTCGGCAGTGAAAGCTCATAGAGTCATAACCACTGAACTGCCAGGGAATTCCCATCCCCTATCACATTCTGACTGCACTCTTGGTCAGCTCCTTGACAACAAGATGCCCTCTCCTGGGACTTCCCTGCCTGTCCAGCAGTTAAGACTCCACTCTTCCAATGCAGAGGGCACAGGTTCAATGCCTGGTCAGGGAACTAAGATCCCACCTGCCACTCGACACCCGCTCCTGCCCTAGGGCCCACGCTCCTGCTGTTGTCCTTCCGGCTTGTCCACTGTCACCGTCAGGCCCAGTTCAGAGTGAGAGGCCCCAGTTCCTGACGATGGGTGAAATGACGGGTCCATTTGAGGCCTTGAGGAAAACATGACCGAGTGAGCTGCCAGAGAAAGACAAGCGTGCACGTCTGCAGGTGACCCCTAAGGCCCACTGCCTCGAGGCGGCTTCCGCGAGGTGCCCAGGCCCTGCAGCCCAGGGGAAAGTGCCCTGGGGCTGCCATCATAAATTACTGCCAGGGGCGGAGGCAGGGCCATAAAACAAGAGGAATTTATTTTGACACAATTCTGGAGGCCAGACACCCAGAACTGAGCTGTCAGCAGGGCCACAATCCCTCTGGAGGATCCTGTCTTGCCTCTTTCAGCTTCTGGGGGCTCCACGCATCCTTGGCTCATGGCTGCAACAGTCCAATCTCTGCCTCCATCATGCTCGGCCTCTCCCAAGTGAGTCTGTGTCTTCTCCTCTTTTCCTGAGGGTGCCAGTCATCCGATCACCCTAAATTCAGGACAAGCTCATCTGAAGATCCTTACTCTACTCATATCTGCAGAGGCTTTTTTCAGAAATCGGTCATACTCACAGGTTATTGGGCTCTGCCGGTGGCTCAGAAAGTAAAGAACCCTCCTGCAATGCAAGAGACATGGGTTCCATCCCTGGGTCAGGACGATCCCATGGACGAGGGCATGGCAGCCCACTCCAGTATTCTTGCCTGGAGAATCCCATGGACACTGGAACCTGGCAGGCTATAGTCCACGGGGTCACAAAGAGCCGGCCACGACTGAGTGACTAACACTTGACTTCACACGTTCTGGAGGGCAGGATGGGGCCTATCTTCTTCAAGGCCCCCATTCCACCCCCTATTGGGCAGGCAGCTCACAAGCTGGAGAGCAAGGAGACTGCTGGGGCCTTCTGGAGGCGGGCGACGGTGCATCCCATCCTCTCCACAGAGCAGCTCAGCGAGTCCTGCGTGCATGCGTGTGTGTGTCAAGGCTGCAGATGGCACCAGACACTCAAAGCAGCCGGCACAGAGGCAAACAGTGCCAAAGCCAGGACGGAGGCCAGGACTGGGGGCGGCCTCTACGCTCAGCTAACCCAAGACACCACTGTGCGGTGGCTGAGGCCCAGGGGCCTGGTTTCCCAACAGCCTGTGCAGAGCCACCCCCGTCACAGGGTAGGACCCAGAGAACGCCCGCCTTCGGCAAAGCAAGAGCCAGTGGCCCCAGCCGGGTCCCTGTGGACCGCTTTGCAGGCAGGTTTTTTCTGGCCCAGGCGCTGCTCCCCGGGATGTTCAGTGATCGGTCACAGGCAGAGCCTCCTGTGTCCTGAGCCGCTGGCAACTAGGCGACTAGCCCGCATCCCTTGCCCTCACCTCCCACATCCGATCCATCCACACATTCAGTCACCTCTGCTGCCAAAATATCACTAATATCCACTGTTCTGGGTCACTGCCATGGCCAACTTCTCCATTCTCCAACCCAAGGCTACCAGCGGCCTCTCACCATCTGCCTGCTTCCCTTCTCACCTCTCCTGCCCGTTCAGCTCTTGGCCATCTTTGTAAGACACGAAGCATCCTTAAATGATCAAATGGAGAGTTACCACTTGAGTGAGCAACTCTACTCCGTGGTACAGACACCCAACGGAAAGGAGGACCTACGTCTATACAGGCGATCGGACAGGAACGCCCATGGCAGCGCTACTCACAATGGCCAAAGAGGCAGGAACAACCCAAGCGTCCCCTGATGAACGAATGGATGCTCAAAACATGGCGTCTCCACACAATGGAGTACTATTCACCTTAAAGAGGACTGAAGCGGAGCTTCCCTGGTGGTCCAGGGGTAAAGAATTCGCCTGCCAATGCAGGGCACACGAGTCTGATCCCTGGTCCCGGAAGATCCCACATGCTGCGGAGCAACTAGGCCCGTGTACCACAACTCCTGAAGGCCCGCGCCTAGAGCCCAGGCTGCAAAACAAGAGAAACCACCACAGCAAGAAGCCACACTCCGCAGCGAGGACCCAGTGCGGCCAGAGATGGATAATTTTTTTAAAAAGACTAATAAAGCAACAGATGGTGGAGAAAGCACGTACCACCACCTAACTGTTCACAACGGCTAAGACGGTAAATGGATGTTTTGCATGTTTTACCACTGTTTTTCAAAAGGGAAGGAAGGACTGATACGCCCCACAACATGGATGAACCTCAGAAACAGGCTGAGTTTATGTCTGAGACATCAGACACATAAAGCCACATCTTGCATGATTCCATTTCTCTGAAACGTCCAGGACATGCAAACCCACAGGGATGGAGAACAGATCAGTGGTCGCCGGGGGCTTGGGGAGTGACTGCCAATGGGGAGGGAGGTTTCTTTTTTTTTAAGTATTTCTTTTTTATTATTCTCATTGTTATTTTCCCTTTTTGGCTGTGCCAAGCAGCATGTGGGATCCTAGTTTCCCAACCAGAAACTGAACCTGTGCCCCCTACACTGGAAGTGTGGAGTCCCAACCACTGGAAAGCCAGCGAAGTCCCAGGGATGGGGTTTCTCTATGGGGTGATGAAAACATTCTAAAGTCAACAGGTGATGGTTATACAACTCTCTTTATATGGTAAAAACCAGTGGATGGTACAGCTTCAATGACTGGTCGGAACGTATTAGGAATGATATCTCAATAAAGCTGCTACAAAAACAAGCAAAGGACCAGGCCGCTGACCATCACAAATCTTCCCAGGGCTCCTCACTCAAGGGCCAGTTTCATCTCTCCTGTCTCTCAACACGCAGCTTCAACCGTGCCAAGCCCTTCTCACCTCTGGGTCTCTGCACCTGCCTCCCTCCCAAGGGACAACCCTCCCCGGCATGGGGGGCTCTGTCTCACTGCCAAGCGTCAGCCTCCCGCCCTAGCCATTCCTAGCACATGGATTTGCATCTCTCTGAGAGCATCTGCCTTGTTTATTGGAGCAAGTCTCTCCTGTCCCATGCTAAAACCATGCTGCCTCTCCAAGCACAGGGTCCTCATGGGCCTCAATATGCTGCTGGCCCCACTGTGGTGCAGGGGAAGACTCCTGAGAGTGCCTTGGACAGCAAGGAGATCATACCAGTCAATCCTAAAGGAAATCAACCCTGAATATTCACTGGAAGCTGAAGCGCCAATATTTTGGCCACGTGATGCAAAGAGCGGACTCCTTGGAAAAGACCCTGATGCTGGGAAAGACTGAAGGCAGGAGGAGAAGGGGGCGACAGAGGATGAGATGGTTGGATGGCATCACCGACTCAATGAACACGAGTGTAGACAGTGGAGACTAGTGAAGGACAAGGAACCGTGGTGTGCTGCAGTCCTTGGGGTCACAGAGAGCCAGACATGACTTAGCTACTGAACAGCAACGACCCTAGAACCCAGCACTGTCTCTGGGATATGCTGGGCAAGTAAAAATGTCATTTTGTGCAGTAAGCACAGATCAGGAATCTGAGGCCCAGAGAAGTTAAGAAACCCGCCCCAAGTCACACAGTAGAGTGTCCCAGCCCTCCCTGCACATCAGGCCGCCCAAGTCCAAGGATGAGGAAGGAAGGTTCACGCACTCACCCCTCTACCCTGCTACTCGCAAGTGGACCTCACTCCCCGTCCCCCGACCCGACCTAGCCCTTGGGGTCAACACAAGTGGTGCCACTCGCTCCGGGAGCGGACGGGCTGACCAAGAGAGGAGGCCCCAGCTGCGCCGCGCCCCGCCCATCTGCAGGCGCGGGGCAGCTCCTGGCGCTGACCGCCGGTGGAGGCAGCACAGCAGGCTGCGGCCACGGGGGCTGCGCAGCAGGAGACCCGCCCCAAGCAGGCTAGCTCACCTGCGCCACACGCCGCAGCTGTACTGCGCGCCACAGGCAGTCCCGAGAACGGGTGGGAACCAGCCTGCCCAGCCCAGTCTCAGGCGCAGGCAACGGCCCACCCACAGTGGGCGCAGAGTTTTGAACTATCTGCCCAGGTACGTAGCTCGCACTCCCCTGCCCACACAGAGTTTCCTGCAAACCAAAGGCTTCTCAGCCCTGGCACTGCTGACAGCTGCGGCCAGATCACTGTCCGTGCATTGTGGGGTGCTGAGCGGCACCCCTGCTCTCTACCTACCAGACGCCAGTAGCAGCTCTTCGCCCAGTCGAGACAACCAGAAATGTCGCTGCCCAATGTCCCCTAGGACAGAACTACCCCCAACAGAGAGCACTGCTCTGTTTGTAAAAATCTAGTATAAGCTTACCTCTGCCCAGGGCCCAAGCCCACCCCACCTCCCCAACTTCCAATGTAAAGGAGGCCAACAGAGAGATGGGAAATGGTTACCAGGGGCCAAGGGAACGGCTGTCTGCAAATCTTAAAAAAGCTTTTCTAGGGACTTCCCGGATGGTCCAGTGGTTAAGAAGCCATCTTCCAATACAGGGGCTGCGAGTTCAATCCCTGGCCAGAGAACTAAGATCCCACGTGCCGTGGAGCAACAAAGTCCGCACACCGCAACTAGAGAGCCCTCGGGCCCCAATGAACCCCCAGCGCAGCCAAAATAAACTTATATTTTAGAATCTCTAAATCCATCAACCAATAAATAGATAAACAAATGTGGTCTGTCCACACCCAGGAATATTACTCAGCCGTAAAAAGGGAAGAGGAGGACATGGCAACCCACTCCAGTATGCTTGCCTAGAGAATCCCACGGACAGAAGAGCCTGGCGGGCTACGGTCGCAAAGAGTCAGACACAACTGAAGCGACTTAGCACATAAAAAGGAAAGAAGTTTCCCAATAATGCTAAAACGTGGATGAACCTCAGAAACATTACACTGAATGAAAGAAAGCAGACCCAGAAGGCCACATCTGGTGTGATTCCATTTATACGAAATGTCCAGAACAGGTAAATCACAAAAACAGAAAAGTTGGTGGCTGCCAGGGGGCTGGGGGAGCAGCAAATGAAAAGTGACTGCTAATGGGTGAGGAGCTTCTTACGGGGGTGATGATAACGCTCTGGAATTAGACAGCGGTGATAATGGCACAACTCCGTAAATATACTAAAAACCACTGACCCATACACTTCAAATAAGTGGATTATATGATACACAAACTATATCTTGAAAAGCTGTTATTTTAAAGAAATGTTTTCAACGATAATTCATTTCCAACCTTACAGCTGAAACCTGAAGACTGCCACAAATCAGTGTGGCCCCTTCTTCCTGTCATACCACATACACCAGACACCTACTGCACTCTAGGACGCGCTGCATGCTGGAGACAAGATGAAGTGGACGCTCCTGTCCTTAGAAATCTTGACGCATGGAGGACACTCAGGTTGCACACTGTCATTCATTCATTCACCAGTCACATCCTGGAGCAGGGACAGGCAGCACCTGCCTGACAGTGAGCACCCAATTGATAGGTGCTGAATAAATGCATGGAAATGGAGATACACATTCTAGTCTTAAGGTCATGATCTCAAAGAGAAACAAGCAACTTATTTAAAAAAAAAATCACCCCAAAATCCCACCCGAGGAATCAAAGACTGAGGCTCACATCACAAAGGTACAATGGATCTGCCTAGAAGAGTCAAATGTTAGTTGCTCAGCCGGGTCCAACTCTTTCTAACCCCATGGACTGTAGCCTGCCAGGCTCCTCAGTTCATGAGATTCTCCAGGCAAGAATACTGGAGTGGATAGCCATTCCCTTCAGAGGATCTTCCCAACCGAGGAATCAAACCCAGGTCTCCTGCATTGCAGGTGGATTCTTTACCATCTGAGCCACCAGGGAAGTCCAAGGACAGTCAACTCAGATGCCAAATCCAGAAACCAGTGAAGCAGGTGTCTGTAGCTCCCACTCAACCCCTCCCCAAGGCCCCAGGGTGCAGCATGGAGGTCCCATCCCTCCACAGGATCAAAGCAGAGATTTACTGCCACCTGTGCAAAGCATGCTCCCCTCCCTCAACCACCAGGAAGGGCTTGCAAGACACATTCCACAAAGGAGGCCACCGAGACCCAAGGAGTCTGCACTTCGTGGCGGTTGCCAAAGAGCTGGGGCCCAGAAGGAGAGCCAGGCCCCCGAGCCAAGCCACAACCAAACCCCTGCTCCAGGCCCACAAGAGCTCCCCAGGTGAGGCTGGCAGGCCATCTGGCCTGCCCCTGCACACCAAATGCACCCGCCATCTGACAGAGAACTGTCCCTCCACCCCGGTCCTGAGGGGGCAGGGGCCATCTGTGGCCAGCTGTCCCTTGTCCTTGTGGGAGGAACAACACCTGGTCCCCACCATATGGGCTGCATTGGGGAAGGGGCAGCTGTCGCCACTCCAAGCTCCAAGACTGAGTCCAATCTGCCTTCCTGACCCCACTCAGGTCCCCACACGCAAGGCGCCTGACCTTTCCCTCAGATATCCAGAAGGGAGAAACACCTATCCCACCTCAGGTCTGCAAGTAGGGGCACCTGTCCTTCCCCCAACACTCAGGGAGTGAGCGCACAGATGACAATGATGTAGAGACACCTGTCCTTTCGGGCAGCAAGGGTGAGGGGGCAGCTGTCCCCTTCAGGTACCAATGATACAGGAGCACCTATCCCAGCTTCCCAGCTAACAGTGACGCTTGCAAGCAGCACCCAATTCAAGCACCTCAGTATCACTCCCCTAGGGAGCAGTGATATAAAAGCACCTATCAGGTAGCAATGTGGGGACACCTTCCCCCCCTCAGGTAACAATGATGTAGTGGCACCTGTTCCCTCCAACTAGTAATGATGCAGAGGCTCCTGCTCATACAGGTAACCGTGATGTAGTGACACCTGTCCCCCACTTCAGGTAGCGCTGATGGAGAGACACCTGCACCCCTTCAGGTATCGATGATGTGGGGGCACCTGTCCCCGCCCACGACGCCCGGGGCGTGGGGACACCTGTCTCCTTGGGCCGTGCCAAGCCCCGCCCCCGCCGCGCGCCCCGCCCCCGCCGCGCGCCCCCCGCCCCGTGCACGCGCGGGACATGCGCCCCCTCCCTCCCTCTCCGGCCCAGAGGGGTCGGCGAGGGAAGCCCCCTTACCCGCGCGGCCCGCGTCAGGCTCAGGTCCTTCATGACCTCCTCGAAAGCCGCTGTCTCCTCCGCTTGCTTCTGGTTGTGCAGCGCGATCTTCTCGCTGAATTTCCGCGGATTGTTCGAAGTCGCCATCTTCTCGCCGCCGCCTCCTCCTCCTCCTCCTCCTCCTCCACCTCCTCGCCCCCCCACTCGCCGGTGCCACCACGCAAGCGCCGACCAGACCCGCGGGCGGCGGGCAGTGCGCAGGCGCGTCGGCGGGCGTGAGAGCGGCGCGTGCGCACAGGAGAGGCGCGCGACGCGGGGGCGATGGCGCATGCGCGCGCTTCGGCGGCAAGCTCAGAGGCCAGAAGGGGAGGCGGGAGAGGGCGGGCGAGGACTTCGGCGCAGGCGCAGTGAGCCGTCTCCTGGCCCGCTGGACAGCGGCTGTCTGGCTGTTGGCCATGGTCCGGGAGCGGACTGGGACCCTGGACCCCCCAAGAGAGTGACTCCTCGAGGCGGATCCTTCCAGGTCACCAGGTTGGAGCAAGCACCCACTCCAAGGACAGGTAGCTCTCGAGGCTGAGCCTCGGCACGGACCAGTTCAGCTCAGACACCAGTTCAGGGCATTGCTCATCCATGCATGCATTCATTCATTTATTGAATGCCTATGTATGCCAAGCATATTGGGGAAACGGCATGAGCAAGGAGACGTGGTCCCTGCCCTCATAGGGTGCACAGTCGAGGAGAGCGGAACAAAACCCACCCACAGATGATCCAAAAACTTTTCAGATGGAGAGAAATGTGATGTGGAAAATAAAACTAGTAATGGATAAAGAGGAGAGTGGGCTTCCCTTGTGGCTCAGCTAGTAAAGAATCCGTCTGCAAAGCGGGAGACCTGGGTTCGATCCCTGGATTGGGAAGATCCCTTGCAGAAGGAAAAGGCTACCCACTCCAGTATTCTGGCCTGGAGAATTCCATGGACCGTATAGTCCATGGGGTTCAAAGAGTCGTACGCAGCTGAGCCACTTTCAGTTAGAGGAGAATGATGTTAGGAAAGGAGGCTCCTGTGGCCACCATAGTTTGGGGGGTGTGATCAGTCACCAACCCAAAATCCCAATGTCATCCTTAACACCTTTCTTTCCCTATTCCTATTCCCTCTCCAGTCCCTATTCTCTGGATCCTTAAGCTCGGAAAACTGGAACTACAGAGCTTCGGCCTCCTCTCTGTGAATTTCTCCAGTCCAGTTTTACTCAAGGAAGTACAGCTTTTTCATCAGGTGCTAAAGGACAGGTCCAGAAACCCCGCCCAGACCCAGCAGTGAAACGGAGAGCAGAGTCTCCCCGATGACCTTGGGGTGGGGGGAGACCTAGGGAGGGGGGGACTCTGACATCTAGTTGTTCCTACCCAAGCAGAGGGACCAAAACCACCAATGTCGAAAGTTTATATTCAGGAGGCTCTAGGGATTTCAGGGTATGGGCAGGGCAGAAATCAGGAGGGGCAGCCAGCGGAATTTGGGGTACCTGTAATTTCATAACAAGCACACTTTTTACCAGGGCGAGGGATGGCTGGAGGGGACACTGATGGAAATCATAGGGGGACACCAGCGTTTTCCAAACATGCTTTTATTTACATCTGGTAACATTTTAATGAAATGTCCACATTAAATACATACACATACACATCTTAATTTGGAATGTTCTGGGAACTGCCATGTCATACTGTTAATGGGGTTCTCAAGGCAAAAATACTGAAGTGGTTTGCCATTCCCTTCTCCAGTGGACCACGTTTTGTCAGAACTCTCCACCGTGACCTGTCCGTCTTGGGTGGCCCTACATGGCATGGCTCATAGTTTCCTTGAGTTAGACAAGGCTGTGGTCCATGTGATCAGTTTGGTTAGTTTTCTGTGACTGTGGTTTTCATTCTGTCCGCCCTCTGACAAGGATAAGAAGCTTATGGAAGCTTCCTGATGGGAGAGACTGACTGTGGGGGGTCGAAACTGGGTCTTTTTCTGATGGGCCAGGCCATGCTCAGTAAATCTTTAATCCAATTTTCTGTTGAAAAACGGGGCTGTGTTCCCTCCCTGTTGTTTGACCTGAGACCAAACTATGGTGGAGGTGATGAAGATAATGGCACCTCCTTCAGAAGGTCTCGTGCATGCACTGCTGCACCCAGTGGCCCCGACCCTGCAGCAGGCCACCGCCAACCCACGCCTCTGCCAGAGACTCCTGGACACTCACAGGCAAGTCTGGGTCAGTCTTTTTTGGGGTCACTGCTCCTTTCTCCTGGGTCCTGGTGCACGCAAGGTTTTGTTTGTGCCCTCCAAGAGTCTGTTTCCCTAGATCTGTGTAAGTTCTGTGGTGAAATCCCACCGGTCTCCAAAGTCAAATTTTCTGGGAGTTCTCAGTCCCTTTGCGAGATCCCCAGGTTGGGAACTCTGTTGTGGGTCCTGGAACTTTCTTAACTCTGCAAGAATATCTTTGGTGTAATTGTTCTGCAGTCTGTGGGTCGTCTGCTCGGTGGCTCTTTGGTGGGGTTAATGGTGATGGGGTTAATGACCTCCTCCAAGAGGGCTTATGCCACATGCCATGTGTCCCAGGTCTGCTGCACCCAGAGCCCCTGCCCCTGCGGCAGGCCACTGCTGACCTGTAATTCCACAGGATACTCAAACACAGGTCTGGCTCAGTCTCTGTGGGGTCTCTAGGACCTGGTGCTCACAAGGTTTTGTTTGAGCCCTCTGAGCATCTCTGGTGGGTATGGGGTTTGATTCTAAATGCAACTTCGCCCCTCCTACCATCTTGCTGGGCCTTCTCCTTTGCCCTTGGACATGGGGTATCTTTTTTGGTGGGATCCAACATTTTCCTCTCAATGGTTGTTCAGCAGCGAGTTGTAATTTTGGAGTTCTAGCAGGAGGAAACAAGCACATGTCCTAAGAACTGATGCTTTTGAACTGTGGTGTTGGAGAAGACTTGAGAGTCCCTTGGACTGCAAGGAGATCCAACCAGTCCATCCTAAAGGAAATCAATCCTGAATATTCATTGGAAGGACTGATACTGAAGCCGAAGCTCCTATACTTTGGCCCCCTGATGCAAAGAACTGACTCCTTGGAAAAGACCCTGATGCTGGGAAAGATTGAATGCAGGGGAAGGAGATGACAGAGGATGAGAGGGTTGGATGACATCACCAATTTGATGGACGTGAGTCTGAGCAAGTTCCAAGAGGTGGTGATGGACAGGGAAGCCTGGCATGCTGCAGTCCATGGGGTCGCAGAGTCGGACATGACTGAGGGACTGAACTGAACTGGGGACTGCCACTGCTCTGTTTTTAATATTTATTTTTATTTATTTGACTGCACCAGGTCTTCTTTGCAGCATGTAGGATCTAGTTCTCTGACCAAGGATCAAACCCAGACCCCCTGCGTTGTAAGCTCAATGTCTTATCCACTGGACCACCGGGCAAGTCCCCACTGCTCTTTTTATCCTTCTTGTTCATACTGTTTTGAGCACTGTCTTGGACTTCTGGCCTTTTTGCCTACTAAGTATCTGCCCCCTATCTGGGGTATTGACAACCAACTGCCCTTCACTTACTGACTTTCAGTCCCTGATTTGTGGCAGAGTTGGTCTCATGGCTCACTCTCCCCACAAAGTCTCCCCCTAAAATTTGAAAGTCTTGGCCCATCATCAGAGCCACTGCTCTGACCATCATGATTGGATGAGGGTAGGCACGTGCCCCAGTTTTCCCAGTGAGATACAAGTCTGGAATTTTTGTTTGAAGCATGGGAAAGAGAAGCACTGTCTTTGCTTCGGTAGCTGATCTGAAGGATAACACAGACCCCTGGGCTTCCCTGGTGGCTCAGACAGTAAAGAATCCGCCTGCAATGTGGGAGACCTGGGTTTGATCCCTGGGTTGGGAAGATCCCCTGGAGGAGGGAAAGGCTACCCACTCCAGTATCCTGGCCTGGAGAATTCCACGGACTGTATAGTCCATAGGGCTGCAAACAGTCGGACACGACTGAGTGACTTTCACTTTCACTGCAGAGCCCTAGGTCACCACTTGAAGAGAGGAGGCCTGGGGATTTCCCTGGTGATCTGGTGATTAGGATTGCATGCTTTCACTTGAACAGCCTGGGTTCAAGCGCTGGTTAGGGAACTATCCTGCAAGCAGCACACCACAAGTACAGACAAAAGCAAAAGAGAGAGAGAGGGCAGGGCTTCCCTGGTGGCTCAGTGGTAAAGAATCTGCCTGCCAGTGCAGGAGACACGGGTTCGATCCCTGGTCCTGGAAGATGCCACATGCCACAGAGCAGCGAAGCTCATGCTCCGCAACTATTGAGCCTGTGCTCTGGAGCCTGAGCTCTGCAACCAGAGAAGCCAGTGCAGAGAAGCCTGCGCACTGCAACAGAGCATCCCCAGCTCACCGCAACTAGAGAAAAGGCCCGCACGGCAGTGAAGACCCATCACAGCCGAAAGTAAATAAATAAATAAAACAGAAAAACAGAGACAGAGGGAGGTGACCTGAGAGTGAACCCACACAAAAGCAAACAGGACCAGAGGGAGAGATCCTGTCTGAATTCCTGCACCTAGCCATTCCTGAAGCTAGACGCTCCTGCCTTTTCAGTTATATGAACCAATAACTCTTTCTCTCTCTTTTTTTTTTTTAGGCTGCACTGGGTCTCATTGCTGACCACAGGTTCTTTATTGTGGTGCACAGTTGCCAAAGCAATAAGCTCAGTAGTTGTGACATAAAGGCTCATTTGCTCCATAGCATGTGGGATCTTAGTTCCCTGACCAGGAATCAAACCCAGTCCCCTGAATTGGAAGGTGGATTCTTAACCACTGAGCCATCAGGGAAGTCCCTGTTCTCTTTTGTACTGAAGTCGATCTGAAATCCATCTTCTCTCCATAGCACTGAGACTGGAGCTTCTGGGAGTCAGATAAGGGGCTGGGCATTCTATTTATATGTGACTTCTCGTTCCTGCCACCATCTTGTGAGGTTGGAGAGGAAATAGTGACAGAGAGCAGGGACAGCAGCTGCCCATAGCAAGTTAAGTGCCAGACCAGGACTAGAACTCAGACCTGACAGCAGAGATCAGCTTCCTTCTCTACACCGGGTTTTGTAAAGTTTAAATGAGGTTAACATGTGTCAACTGCCTGGCTCATAATAAGTGTTCAAAAAATGCTGGTTACCCTGATCACTTACATATGGCTGTATTAAGCCTGTTTCTGCACAGAAAAATGCAAGAGAAAAGATTTGGGGGGTAACAGCAGCCACAGCAAGGGGCCATGCCTACAGGGCAGAGGTGAGGGGCCTGTGCGTGCCCTCCTCACCCCCATTTACCCCACACCCTGGCGGTAACTTGATCCATCCGAAACCCTAGTGATGAGTCAGAGGGAGCCACAGGCTGCTTATTGCGCAATGGCCGGACAGTGACCCAAGCCCTCCTCCCACTCCACTGACCCCCAGCCCCGAGGAGGGTGAGGCCAGGGTGTCTGGTGACCCAGGCAGAACCCAGCCCTGACGTTTTCACTTTCTCCCTTCATCAAAGGCAGTTTCCACCACGCAGTGTGGCCCGGGCGGGACTTCTGGAGCAGCTCACGGTCTTTGTAAAGCGGGGTGGATCGCATGCTCCATATCACATTCAAGGGGGAAAAAAAAGTCCACCCTCTTCCCAGTGGCCTGCAGGGTCCTTGCACACCCTGGTCCCTCACTCCAGCCACCCCAGCTTCTGTGCTGTTCCACCTTCAAATCTTTGCATGCGCTGTTGCCTCTGCCCACACTGCTGTCTCCCCAGATCCTTTCACGGCTGGCACCTTCTCATCTTTCAGGGCTCTCTTCTGACAGACCCTCCCCGAGGGCCCTATCTACAGCGTACCCTTCCTTGGATGTGCGTCTCATGACCCAGGAACATCACATTCTCTGAAGGCAGCTATCTATGTCTTAGGGTACTGTCTACTCCCCTATAGACTGAGCAGAAATTGGAAGCTAAAAGCATGTTCACCCAGCTAATACGCTCCAGGGCTTGAATTTCCTGTGGGACGCAGAAAGAACACAGACACACCCAATTCACTACTCCTAAAGCTTGTTCTTTGTGGATGGCTCTGAGCACTTTAGGCTGCATTTTATATTCATCTGTGTTCATTCTGTTTCCCTGGATCCCCGGGGCTAACACAAAACTAGGCAGAGTGAGGACATTAGGAAGTGTTTGTTGAATGATTCGTTTTCTGATTAGGAAACTCCTATCTGTCTCTCAAAACCCACCTCAAATGTCCCCTTCTCCAGAAAGCCATTCCTGACCCCAAAGCAGACCTGTTCCTTCCTCTAGACTCACACAGCCATGGATCCTTCTCCAGCCAGCCCTGACCCAAAGGGAACAGGAGTATCCCATTGTTAAGAAGCTCCACTTGAGTTACAGAACACATCTGAATGTAAGCTCAGAGGCAAGTCAAATAAGCTACTTCTTGCTGCCTCCATGAAACAGTTTTCTCTCCTATGCTCCATAACTGCCTGGCCGCCTTTTTTCTCTGCCAGCTTCCTCTCCCACCCTTCTCTTTCTTGTGCTCTCCATCCAGCTTTGCTGATCTTGCCTCAGGGCCTTTGCACAGGCTGTCTTCCTGCCCAGAGTGCCCTTTCCCCTGCATCCACACCACAGCACCCCTCAATATACAGCTTCTAGATACAAGCTGAATTAAAACCTAAGTTCTTGAGCATTTCTGTGTGGCCAAGCCCTTCTCCAACTGTGTGACAACGGGCAAGTGACTTCACCTCTCTGAGCCTCGCTGTCCTCCTGTGTGAAATGTGGATAATTGCGCTCCTCAGAAACCAAGCAGGGTCCTGTGGGGCTCCTGTGGACAAAAGTCTTTCTGTGATCCCCATTTGTTTGATTACAGGAAACAGGCTTCATTCAGTCTGCATGACCTTCCCTGAGTTCCAACAGGCAGATTCAAGCACGTGTTAATTAGGAAAGGGAGGGGATGCAAGGCAAGGGAGAAAGAGTCAAGAGAAACAGTTGTGCAGGGACTTCCCTGGGGGTCCAGATTAAGACACTGCTCAGAGTGGGTTCAATCCCTGGTTGGGGAACTAAGATCCCGTATGCAGTGTGACGCCACCAAAAAGTGGGGGGAGGAAACAGTACAGGCTTGAGGCAAGGTCCTGGCTCCCCTTGAAGGGATACACACAACCATATGTTTGAGCTGGGTTTTGTTTGTCTGTTATTGCTGCAATGTATATGGCAGAAGGGGTAAGGGAGCTCTCTAGGGTCTCTCTCTCTTTCTTTCTTTATTGGCTGCACTGGGTCTTCATTGCTGCACACAGGCTTCCTCTCCTTGCAGCAAGCAGGGGCTACTCTTCATTGCGGTGGCTTCTCTTGCTGCAGAGCATGAGCCCTAGGCTCACAAGCTCAGTAGGTGTGGTGCACGGGCTTAGCTGCTTCACAGCTTGTGGGGTTCTCCCTGACCAGGGATCGAACCTATGTCCCCCGCATTGGCAGGCAGATTCCTAACCACTGGACCACCACAGAAGTCCCTCTTTGGACCTGTTTTGCAGGTACTGAAACCTCTCTCAGGTGGGAGAAGCTAACAGCGGACGATGGTATGCTGCCCTCGAGCATGCAGACCCCAGACCAGTTGGAACCTGAAGGCTGATGGCGCTGACTCCCACTCACCTCACGACCAACCCCTCAGAAGCATGTCCGCAAGCTGATCACGCCCTCTTTGAATCATTGCTGTAAAACTTCTCACTATCCTAAGTGGGGACATGTAGGTTTTCAAGGCAGAAGCCCACTGTGTCCCCCTTTGCCTGGCAAAGTAATAAAGCTCTCCTTTTCTACTTTACCTAAAACTCTGTCTTGGAGATTCAGTTCAGCACTGATGGTAGAGGAGCTGAGCTTTCGGCATCAAGAGTAGTTTCTTGGGAAGATTAAATAGATAATGCATGTAAAGCACTTAGCCCAGAGCCTGCTTCCTTGCAAGCATTCAGTCACTGTTAGGGAAGCAAAACCCTACCTCGAAATGTTAGTTTTCATGGCTTGCTTTTCTGCACTGCCTTATATGGAATCTTAGTCAATCTGGGGTACCCACATTGCTGAAGGTGAACTCAGGCCATTTGGAGCGGGAAGACAA
Organism: Bubalus kerabau; assembly: GCF_029407905.1. Classification (NCBI taxonomy): domain Eukaryota; kingdom Metazoa; phylum Chordata; class Mammalia; order Artiodactyla; family Bovidae; genus Bubalus; species Bubalus kerabau. The sequence goes on from NC_073624.1 coordinate 173,947,048, forward strand.
AGAGGAAAACCATCCAGGGCCCGTCTTTGACTTCCAAACTGGGCCCTCCTCAGACAGTTCTGAAAAGCAAAGCAGGAGCCAGGTTTGATTATGAAGCGAAAGGGAAGAACGCGGTGGGAAGTCAGAAACGTCAGACGTGGAGCTCGCTCCTTACGTGACTGAGTAAGAGGTTAGATGAGGACCCAGGCCTCTCGGCCTCCCACCGCAGGCTGAGTGAGGGGTGGAAGGCAGGGCAGGGCGGGCTGCTGGGAAGGCTGGCGTTAGGGAGCAGCAGGGACCCACGGGGACGGCTCTGGGCATGGTGGGGCGGGAGGAGCGCTAGCAGCCCAGTCCCTGCTGTCACGTCCATGCTGAAGGGATATCTGGGGCAGTGACCCCACAATGCCCTGAGGCTTGGGTGAGCTCCGGCCGAACTCCCCACACAGAGCGCCCCTCCGTTGTCCAAAAGCGCGGGACGCTTACAGCCCCAATCTACTCAACAGTAAAAGAGGAGGGTTCCCCACCTTCTCAGGGACAGTGTCTGCAGAAAAGATACAGCTGACTTTTCTTTCTGGTGGCCCAGCATCTGGAGGCTGGGGAGTCTCCATCATGGGAATTTAGTCCCCCACTGACAATAGAGGCTCCAAAGCCAATGGCTGTTGTTCAGTCACTCAGTCGTGTTCAACTCTGCAACCCGGACTGCAGCATGCCAGGCTTCCCTGTCCACTATCTCCCTGACTTTGCTCAAACTCATATCCATTGAGTCGGTGATGCCATCCAACCATCTCTTCCTCTGTCACCCCCTTCTCCTCCTGCCCTCAATCTTTCCCAGCATCAGGGTTTTTCCAGTGAGTCGGCTCTTCATATCAGGTGGCCAAAATATTGGAGCTTCAGCTTCAGCATCAGTCCTTCTCATGAATATTCAGGGTTGATTTCCTTTAGGATTGACTGGTTTGATCTCCTTGCTGTCCAAGGGACTCTCAAGAGTCGTCTCCAGAACCACAGTTTGAAAGCACCACAGAATTGCAAAGAATGTTTAAAGCCAGTGGTATGATCAATCAAATAACAGGCCTCTGCTTCCCACTTGTCTCCATGTTCTGCTACCCTGCGCCACCCTGCTGTGCATTCCTCCTGCACAAGGTGGGGGATATTTCTCCAACCCCGATTTTGACCTTGGCCACATTATTTGCTTTGGCCAAAAGAATATGGGTAGAAGTGACAGCACAAGAGTTCTGAATTTGGGTCTTAGGAGGCCTCACCTGATCCCACTTGTTCGCTGGCACCCCTGTAGGAGGAGAACATAGGTTAACAAGCTGTTGGTCCCAGGAGGATGCAAGGCAGGTGGAGTTGAGCATCCCAGTTACTCCACAGTCTTGCACTTGGAAGCAGAGCTGCCCAGCCAAGGGAAGCCCAGAACAGACACCCTGCCCTCAAGCTGAGTCACAGATATATGAAAAAATATTTATGTTTGCATGCCATTGAGAGTTGGGCTTGCTCGTTACTCAGCAGCAGTAGCTGACTAATACACTGATGTATTAACTTTCCCTACCCCCGGGCAGCTAATGCATTGGAACAGGACATGGGCTGGACCAACAGCATGTTTCCAAGCGATGGAAAGAAACAGCACTGGGGCAGGGGCATCTGGTCTCCAGGGGCAGCTATGGCGGAGTGCCAGTGGCAGTGCCATTTGAGGCATCTGGATTCTGTGGCGGTGGGAGGAATGACCTCACCAACCAGTTTCCTGGCCTGATTTCAGCTGATCACCCTCGCCTTCTTGATTTCTACCATTTTCTGAGCCTGGTTTTCCAGCCTTCCTGCCACTTTTGTGAGGAACTGAACAGCATTCCAATGCACATTCTTGCTATTTAAATTGGCCAGTGTTTTGTTACTTGCAAATTAAAACCTTGACTTACATAAGATGGGGAAACCCCAGCATCTGTTACACTTATAATTTTGGAACTGTTTGAATTACAATTATCAGAATATCTGACCACTAGTATCTTAAGCAACACAGACACTGTGATTTCTCATAAAAAGAAGTCTGGAGGTTAGAGGTTCCAGGGTAGGACTGGTGCCCCCATGATTTCAGGGCTCTGGGAGGCAGCCTTTCTGTGTGTGTCTTAACTTGCTCCTCATGGCCACAAGATGGCTGCAGAAGCTCCTGGCATTGTGTCCTTGTAGGAAATAATAAGGGAGGGAGGGGGGCAACAGCACTTCTCCTATGTCCAGAAACCCCCACCCCGGACTTCCCCTTAAAACTTGCTGGCCAGAACTGGGAAACATGCCCAGATCGACAACCCCCACAAAAGACGTTGCCAAGAATGGCTCAGCCAAATGCTAAATTAACCCCCAAGGCTGGGCACCAAATCGTGGCTCTACTGGTAGGATGGCAACAAGCACGGGTCAGTCCCAAGAACTAAGCTGGGCCTTTGTTGTGGGCAGCAGCACGGTTTCGTGGCCCTCTTGCCCCTAGGGTCTGTAGGCCCATCGTGCCCATGGATGCTGGAGCCGGATAGGCTGTGCTCCTACCTCCCCGCCCCCAAAGCTCTCATTTGTGCAACAAACGTTCAGGCTGTGCCTCTCGGGATCCATGGCCAGGTGCCCCTAATAAAACCCGTGCGCTGAGGCTCCACCATGAGAAGCAAACTCTCCAGAGCCCGTGAGAACAGAGAAGCTGGGGCTGCGTTCTCAGAGATGAAGCCAGGGGCGCGTTTCCAAGCTAGCCAGGTCTGGGGCAGATTCCCACCTCACACGGCTCCCCGGAGGCCCCCTTGGCCCTCGCTCACTGTGAGGCCCCAGAAGTCACACTTGGCCTCCCTCTCTCGGGCCTCCATCCCACTGTCCCGGGAGAGGGCGTTTTCCCACAGCCCAAGCCCAGGTGCGGAGGGAGGCTCCTGCCGGCCGCATCCAGGGCCACGGTGGGGAAGCAGGACATCTGGAAGCCGAGGGGATCTCCACACACTCAGTCCCTACGTGCCCGAGCTGCACTGGGCGAAAGGTGAAGGAGGTGACGGGGTGATGAGCTCCAGACCTCTGCACGGTGCTGTGTGGAGGAGAGTCAGGCTGGTCCTGGAGCGTGTGTGTAACTGTGCGTGAGAGAGCACGTGGGTGCACAGCACAAGCCTAGGAGCCAGGCTACCTGTGGGCGTGAGCGGGACCACGTGGATGAGCGTCTCAGATGCCTGCGTGCAGGTGTGCGTGTGAGGGTCTGCGTGCCTATGTGCACGCATGTGCCGCCTCTCTCTGAAGGACGCAAATGTGCACGAGAGTGAAGACTCAAGCCAGTTTCTGCTAAATTAAAAACAGCTTTTTCGTGTTTAAAGTTTACAATACGAAAAATAATTTTCCTTTCTTTGGGGATGGGGGAGGTCCGTGGGTGGGTGTGGAGAGGGAGGGGCAGGGGCCCCCGGAACGTTCCATGAACCAGCCCAGACGGTTATGCACAATCGACCCGGTTAGATACGGCAGCCCCCCAGCCCACCCCCGGCTCCGTGCCGGCACCCCTGCCAGCTTACTGGGGACAAGATGTTCTAAGGTGTGAGCTGAGCTAGGGGGGACTTGCAGCTGGCAGAGGCTTCTCCCTGCCCCCCTGAAGGGGCCGTGCCTCTAGCAAGGAAGGGTTCTCTTTGGGGGAAGCTCAGGTTGGGGGGTGGGGATGAGAAAGGGCTGGAATGTTCTGGTAAATCCCCGAGGGCTGCTCTTTTCATTTCTTCGCCACTGACAGTGTGGACTCATTACAGGTTCCCAATCAAGTTTCTATTTCAACCCTGTCCCCCCACCCCTACACAGACTCAGCTTCACCCCTGGACCCTGATGGCCATGCACAGGAGCACCAGGCCTGCGGATACATTTTGAGGGTGATCCCAGAAGCCGGCCCTTTCAGAAGGCTGTCAGAAAACTACATTCTCCACAATGCAGCAGTGGGGTTTGCAGCGAGGCCTGCTATAGGGGCTGGGACTGGGGGCAATTCACGGAGCTCTGGGGCCCACACGATCATTCCTTGAGGACCCGCCCTGCTTCTCCCCTATCCCAGCCTTTGGGGCGAGGGCTCCTGGCTGCCCACTCTGGAGTCCTGCAACTGAGTGCATGGAAACAGAACCCACCAGGAGCTCTGGGGCTGGCTGATGGCAGGGGGCTGGGCCACAGGCACAAGGAGCAACATGGAAAGAGTCTCTCCAAGGCTGCCCCTCCTGGGCCGGGTTTGCCCTCTGTCTTCCCCACTGGAAGTGGAAGTCCTGGCTGCACGCCCACACCCGCACGCACACATCCGCTCAGTCGTGTCGGACTCTGCGACCCCATGGACTATAGCCCTCCAGGCAGCCTCTGTCCATGGGATTCTGCAGGCAAGAATCCTGGAGCAGGCTGCCATTTCCTCCTCCAGGGATTTTCCCGACAGTGATCAAACCTGCGTCTCCTGCATCTCCTGCATTGGCAGGCGAGTTCTTTACCACTGCACCACCTGGGAAGCCCACTGCCCCCAGGGCTCTGAGCCAAAGGCTGGTCCTGCTCCTCTGCAAGGCTGGAAAACGGGGAGTGGGGAGAGAAGCCCCAAAACATGCAAGGCCATGAGGAATCTGCGAGCCATCATGCCCCACAAGCTCAACACTGGGCCCACTCCATCTTTTTATCATAACATTTTTATTAAATATAAGGAAAATAGGCGATGACGTCTGCTAAGGTCTGAGGTTAATTCTTCACATGGTGCGAGGGTCACAGAGACACGACATCAATCGTCCATTAGCAGCAGAAGAGACACATTAAGTTGCCCCGAGGGTACAAATCTCGTTTATAAGACAGCAGTGCTGGCCTCTTAAGAAAAAGCAAAAGAGAACCAAACAAAAAAAAAGGTTTTGAGGTTTAGACTCCAAAACAAACGTGGCCACAGATGCCGCAAATCCCTCACAGGGAGCAGCCTCACAGCCTGCCTGACTCCCCGCACCAAGAGGGCACAGGCCCGGCGGCACGTCAACCTGCACACAGGGCAGGGGTGCGGGAGCAGAGGGCTAGAAAGGGGCAGAGCTAAAACCACGGGACAGGCCTGCAGAATGCGGATGCGCTGTGAGATTCTGAGGCCAGGGTCCCCACTCATTCGCGGGACACGGCCGGGGACAAGGAGCCTCAGCCCCATTCTTGTTACAGCCCTGCACGTCACTCAGAGCCAAACGGAAGGCCTAAGGCCCCTAAGGACCACCTCTGGGAGGTGGCTGTGGTTTTCCCTCCTGAAAGCAGACAATCGCACACCCTGAAGGTGCCAGGACCCAGGTCAGGAATGGAGATGAGCACTGGTCCCCTCCCACTCAGCAGCTCGGGCTCACTGGGGAGGCAGAAACATGCCCTTCTGGCCCCAGTCAGGTGGTGCCCCAGTCAGGCACCTCCCAGCTGCCGCTCCTGCTCCTGTGTGTCACAGAGATCTGGGGTGTGTTTTTTTAAAAAAAGACACATGCAACTCAGAGAGGGTGGGGGGGAATTGGAGGATCAAATGAGTTCACATCTGAACGTCTCAGACCTCCAGGCAGAGGGAGGGGAGAGAGGGGAGACCCCTACTCCCACCCGCCAGGGAAAACACGAGGTGGGCAAGAAAACCACCTCGGGTGTGAGCTGGCGGCCACAGCACGTCAGCAACGCTGCTGGCAGGCTCCCCCCGAGGGCGTGGAGCCAGAATCTGCTTCAGGAAGGAAGCAGGGGTGCAGAGAGTGCCGTACCCACGTGGCAGGCCCCAGGAGGCCGGCCCAGGGGTAGGGTGGCCCAGTTCTCTGCAGGGACCCGCGCCCACCAAGCCCCTGGCAGAAACAGCAGACAGCCAAGCCGGTAACCGGGGTCCGGGGAGCTACCTGCGGGGCCCAGCCCGGGGCAGCAGCACGGGGGCACAGGCGATGCCGGCAAAGGACTCGGGAAAGTGCAGGTCGCGCTCCCACTCGTCCGTCTCGGTGTTGTACACCTGCACGAGGCCAGTCACATTGTTGAGACGCCAGTTGTAGCCCCCGACGATGTAGATCTTCCTGTCCAGCAGGCAGCAGCCAGCCTCGGACTGGCCAGCCCGCATGGGGGTGACGCTGGTCCACTGGTCTGTCTCGGGCACATAGTACTCCACGGCCAGCACATCGAAGCAGCGGTCCACGTGGTCCATGCGGCCGCCGAGAGCGTAGATGCGGCCACCGGCGCCCACCATGGCGTGGAGCACTCGGGGCTCGCTCATGGGCGCCTTGAACTCCCACTGGTCGGCCTCGGGGTCGTAGCAGTGCAGGGCCTTCTTGTCCTCCACCGAGATGCCGTAGCCACCCGAGATGTACAGGCGGCCCCCCACCGAGGCGCCCGCGTGGCCCCACGTGCGGCGCTTGAGCGAGCAGGCGTAGCCCCACTCGTTGCGCCGCGGGCAGTACCGCTCCACTGAGGCCAGGCTGCCGGCCCGGTTGCGGCCGCCCGTGGCGTACACCATGCCGCACAGCACGTTCAGCTGGAACTGGATCCGGCTCTCCTGCATGGCTTGCAGGCGCAGCCAGCGGTTGAGGTGGGGGTCGTAGCGGTAGCAGGCGTCCACGGCGCCCTCGCCACTGCGGTACTGCAGGTGCTGGCCCCCCGCCACATACACGAAGTTGTCCAGCACAGCCACACACGTGTGGCTGCAGCCCACCTCCATCTCCGTCAGTTCACGGAAGTGGCGGGCGCCCGGCTCGGGCAGCTGGTACACCTTGCTGCTAACGGAACGGTCACTGTCGGTGTACGGGGTGCCCCCGAAGGCCACCAGCGAGGGCACGTCTGAGCGCACAGCGGTGCGTGACGACTGCATCTCGTGCTGCCGGAAGGGCAGCACTTGGTAGCTGAACGCCTCCAGCAGGTACTGGCGGCACAGCACGTCCTCCACCATGATGTCCAGCGTCTGCACGCTGTCCACCAGGTCCGAGGACCGCATGAGTGGGAAGCGGATGTGGCAGAGCACGTGGCTGGCACGCAGGCGCCGGGCTGGGTCGTGCTGCAGCCAGCGCACGGCCGCCCGGAACAGGTCAATCTCGGCGCAACTCTGCAGCCGGTTGCTCTGCAGGAAAAAGACCAGGCGCTCGAGCGGCAGGTGCAGGAAGTCCTCCTCCTCGGCTATCTGCAGGAAGTGCCGGAAGGTGAAGGCATCCACTGATTCCTTGAGCGAGGCCAGGCTGAAGGTGGTGGCCATGTGGCCGATGTGCAGACAGGTCTCGACGCTCATGGCGGCCTTGAGGAACTCCTCGCACAGCTCCACCACAGGCAGCATCTGCAGGAACACGGCGGCGCCCAGCACGTCCTGCACGCAGTCCAGGTCCAGGGTCACCTCAGCGCTGTAGGCGAAGTCGATGATGTGCCTCAGGCCGCGGGCCGACACGCCCTTCAGCTCAATGATGTCCTGGCTCGCCTCCCGCATGCCACCCGTGAACATGGCCCTGAAGGTCAGAAACACAGCGTGGGGCCTCAGGCCAGCCAGGGGCCGTGCGCTGCCTGGGAAGGCCTGGCCCCCTACACCCCGGACACTGCAAGCAGAGCATGACCAGTTGGAGGAAAGCAGGCCAGATGTTCATCAAAGACACGCAGAAAGGCAAAGAAAGATTTTTAATCTACCCCCTAGTCATGTATCTTCCTACAAACAGCAGCTCCCCACGAGGGGCCCTGCCAGCCTAACCCAGAGGTTAGTAGTGCTAGGGCCCACGGACTCAGAGGGTGAAGACCATGGGTTGTGTGCTGGGGGGTGGGTGCAGTTCTGCAAGAGGAGACCAAATCTTGTGTTTGGCTTTGACTCTGAGGACAGGACTTTCATTGGAAGGACTGATGCTGAAGCTGAAACTCCAATACTTTGGCCACCTGATGCAAAGAACTGACTCATTGGAAAAGACCCTGATGCTGGGAAAAATTGAAGGCAGGAGAAGAAGGGGACAACAGAGGATGAAATGGTTGGATGGCATCCCCAACTCAATGGACGTCAGTTTGAATAAGCTCCAGGAGTTGGTGATGGACAGGGAGGCCTGGGGTGCTGCAGTCCATGGGGTCGCAAAGAGTCAGACACGACTGAGTGACTGAACTGACTGAGGACAGGTTCCCCCGGCCCACCTTAACACCCAGCCCTGGGAGAGCTCCCCCGCAGCAAGTTCCGGAGACAAAGCAAGGTCCCCCAAGGCAGTATGCACCGCGGTTCACGGACGCCTGGCCCACCGGGGCAGGAGGCTCCACCTTCCCCAGCCTGGGTCTCGGGTCACTGTCACATGGGTTGGAGAGGGTGAGGGTCCCCAGGTCAGAGGGCCCGTCAGGAAGCTATGCTAGGGTCCGTGCCATCTCCAGAGGCCTAGGTGGTCAGGGAAGCCCCCTGAGAATGGCCTAAAGGAACACCAGTCCATTGTGAGCCCCACCCCAGCAGCAAGTGAGCCCGGCTCTGTCAGCCACGCACTTCTGTCCCGAGAAGCGGTGTTCACGTGAGCGCTGGTGAGACACACGGGCCCTGGGTCCCAGCCCCACAAGGCTCCAGAGGGTCCCCTACCAGGAAGAGGGGTGAGAACCCCAGTGCCTGCTCAGGGCTCCTGGCAAGTTCTAGAAGATGGAGAGTGGCAGGGTCCTTTCATGGGACCAGCTGGCACCTCATCAGAGTTGTAACTCCCATCAGCACACATTAGTGACAGCCGCCTGAGGGGAGAACTTCAGACACCGCCTGGCAGATGCGCATCCCCTAGTCCCCCGCTGGGTGGGCCCAGCTCAGGCCCGGAGCAGAGACAGCCGAGCTGGGGGCAGCCGGGGGCCACCGACTAATCACCACCCAACCCTTGGCAGCAGCGCTCCACCAGCCCCCAGACCCCGCTTCTTCTTGTCCCCACGAGTCCCATCAGCCCATGGAAGGCAGGAGTGATCACGGCGCTGGGAGGGAGCGTCGCCTTTTAAGGCCTCTCGGAGTGCAGTGCCAGCGCAGGGGAGCCTTTAAAGGGCATTTCTGGCTCGGCCGGCCCGCCCGTCCCCAAATCCAGAATAAAAATAGAAGCGGCGCCCCAGATGGCTTGGCTGCTCCAGCTCCCCAGAACGGCCTCTGTGAGACCGTGGGGCGGGCAGCCAGGGGGCGCACCAGGCAAGGCACCCCCTTAGCAAGGACCGTGAGGCCCAGGGTGGGCACCTGGGCTGGGACTCTGAGAGACGGCCGGCAAAGTGGGGCTGAAGAACCACCCCCAAGTGGCACCCCAGCTCTCTCAGGCGGCAGGAGGAAGCTGACCAGTTGGTCACTGCGGAAATGAGGGAGACTGTCCCTGAGCTGTGATAGCTTCCCACGGGTGAGAATGGTTGGATGGGACCCTCACTCCCCTGCCCAGCCGAGCTCTTCAGGAAAGAGTCTTTGGGGCAGAGAGACCCAGACACCCAGCAAGGCCTCACTCATAACACAGCGTCTTGGACAGAGCCTGGTACCCACAGGGGCTGCCGACTAGGTCTACCGTCCATCCTCCGGCCTGCACACAGGCTCGCAAGGGCAGAATTCATGCCTTTGATCACCGCCAAGCTTCCAAGGCCCAGAACAGCGTTAGGCACAAACAGGCATCAAAGACAGAATGAAAACCCAATGGCGCCCTGCCTCCTTCGCAGGGCAGAAGCGGCTAAGCGGGCTCCCACCTCTGCCCCCAGGCATGCCCGGCTTGTCTGCTCCATGTCCCCCAGGGTTGAACAAGCAGCAAACCTGGTAAAACCTGTGGGCTTACTGGACATCTGGCTTCTCTCTAAATCCAGAGATGGGTGAACCTCAGCCTCTTTCCCTCAAAGCCATCCTGGGCTGGATGCAGCTGGAGGCACAGCCCTGGGATGGTCCCTCTGGGACGGGTGGTGCCCCCACTCCACCCCGGGGCCCTGCACACCTGAAGTAGTCGCTGCAGGCAGCCAGGACCACCTTGTGCGCGTGGAAGGTCTCTCGGTTGACGGTGAGCATGATGTCCAGGAGCTGGCCCTGGGCGCGGAGCATGGCAAGGCCCTGCAGGAGGCTGGTGCTGTGGCCGGGGGCCGAGAAGGTGCACTTCAGGGCCCCGTTCTTGTCAGCCATGCTGTGAGGGAGCAGAGGTGGGCAGGCAGCTGAGCGGCCGTGGAGCCATCTGCTCTCCACCCAGGGGCCCTGAGCAGGCTTGGCAGGAAGCTGCCCTGGTGGAGGTGAAGTTGCCAGAACCCATCCCCGAGAAGCGGAAGCCAGACCTGGGTCCCAGTGGTGACTGCCACCTGCCCGCTGGCTGGCCTTGGCAGTGGAGGCGCACGTACAGACTCCAACTGTCACCTATGAAATAGGCGAGGTTTCATGCAAGACCCACAGAGGCTCCCACATATCCTTTTCTTTCTAATGTAATTGAGGTGAGATTCATATAACAGTCATCATTTTGCAGTGTACAATTCAGTGGCATAAACTCCACTCACAAAGTTATGCAACCATCACGGCTACCAGTAAGGCGAAAGCAGACCCAATCCCATTGCCAGTCGCCCCCAGCCCCCAGTCACCGTTACTCTGCTTCCCGTAGCCATTTGCCTGCTTGGACCAGGGATCAAACTCGGGCCCCCTCCAGTGGGAGCATGGAGTTCTGATCACTGGACCAACTGGGGCGTCCCAACCTCATGGCCCCAGGGCTGTGGAGGACACAGGAGGACTGAACCCGCGCCGAGGAAACAGCAGGTTGCATGGGATCTTCCTGTCACCCTGGGGCCAATATAAAGAAGCCATAAAACCAAGTATAACTCCCTTCAAGAAGATGGATTTACCTGTGGGGGCAGCTTGTTAGGGGGATGGGAGAAGGAAAACACATCCTGGCACATCCCATCAAAATGAGGATGCACAAGGCACAGGCTGTCTTACAATAAAAATAAAGTTTTGAAAAGGAGAGGGGTGGCCACAACCCAAATGCCCACCAGTGGATGAATGGATAAATGAAATGTGTATGCATATGACGGAATATTACTCGGTCATGACAAAGAATGGAGCTGATTCAGGCTACCATAGGGAAGAAACTTGAAGACCTCAGGCTAAGTGAAAGAAGCCAGACACAAAAGGTCGCATGTTGCATGATTCCATTTATATGAAATGTCCAGAAATCCACAGACAGAAAGCAGATCAGTGGTTGCCAGGGGCTGGGAGTGGAGGGTGGGGAATGACTGCCCGCCCAGGGTTCCCTTTGGGGCGATGAAAATGTTCTGGAACCAGAAAGACATGATGGTTGCACAACACTGTCGAAGCACTAAATGCCACTGAATTATACACTTGAAAATGGGGACTTTTATGTTACGTGAACTTCACCCCAAAAAACAAAACAAAACTCAAGGTCCTTGGAGCCTTCTCAAGGCCTGTGTAAAACCAGCCATAACCTTCAGGGCCTCACAGTACACGAGGTCCTCTGTGGCTCAGTCCCTATTGTTCCTACTCACTCCCCTTCATCCCCTACCTCCTAGCCACTGTCCCCTTTGCTATTTCATCTTGGAAAACTTTTGCAGAAATGCATCAATAAATGAAGAGTTTATGGAGAAGGAAATGGCAACCCACTCCAGTATTCTTGCCTGGGAAATCCCACTTGGACAGAGGAGCCTGCAGGGCTACAGTCTATGGAGTCTCAAAAGAGTCAGACACAATTTAACAACTAAACAACAACAGTAAAGTAAAAAAAATAAATAAGAGTTTAGGAGGCCCTAATGTATCACTTCATCTCCAAATGCAACAGAAACAGACAAGGCCTGGACTTCCCTGGCTAAGACTTTGAGCTCCCAATGCAGGGGGCCCACGTTGATCCCTGGTCAGGGAAGTAGGCCTGCATGCCATGACTAAAAGAAAGTTCACCGGTCACGTGCTGCAAGGAAGATCGGAGATTCTGCACGCCGCAACGAAGACCCGGCGCAGCCAAATAAATACATACATATTTTTAAAAACTCCAAACTTATAAAAAAAGAAAGAAAGGCACATGCCCCTCAGCCTCCATGGAGTCAATAACCTTCCCAGGACTCTCCCAGCACCCCCCAACCCAGACAAAGGCCAGCGTCCCCAGTCCTCTGCTCACTCCCCATGGCCTCCAGCTCTCTGGAACGTGCTTTCCCATTCCTGGGACGGACGCCTGCCCACAAATGAGGGCCAGGAATGTGGGCACTGGTCTTTCCAAGAATGCAGGAGGAGAAAGAAGGCTTCTCGGCTCCCACTGCCCACCAGCTCCCCAATCAGGGGTCAAGCACATGGCATTCAGTTGCTGCCGACAGGAGGTCTCCGACTCGCACAGGCTGCCCACCTCAGTGGCCCTCCTAGAAGCCTCAAGAAAGGAGGTGAACTAAGTCAATGGGCAGAGGAGCTGCAGGGCCCTGGGCACTGCCCACAGACCTGCAAGGTGCTCAGGACTCCAAAGGTGTGGGGATGTGTCAGGGGACACCACCTGCACTGAGTGGAAAGCCGTCCTGTCCCCGGAGGCAGGAACACATGCGACTCAGAGCATCTGCGCCGGAGAGGCTAGGGGGCCAGTGGCACCAAGAACCAGACCTGGAGGCTGGGTGTGCAGACTGTGGAAGGAGGGAAAGAAAGGGGCCCAGGAGGACCATAAGTCTCTAGCCTGGCTGAATGGAGTGGACGCCCACCTCACATGCCCCCCCACCTCTCCCCAGTACTGCTGCATCCAGGCCATCCTTCCTGGACGGGCCACTGCTAGGACCCAAGTCTCTGTTCTTTTGGTTTCCCAAGACCTGCGAGTGACCCCCATTCTGAAGATTACGGATCCTCGGGATTCAGAGGACCTCAAACTGCACCCATCCCCTGGCCAGGACATCTCCAGGGACAGGGTCTCACCGTGTCCTCTCGCCGACACTCCACAATGGGCTCTGGATGGCCAGAGCCAACACTGTGTCCCACAGGAGCCTCCAAGTATCCTTGAGATGCTCGGGTCCATCCCGAGATCCTCAGGGCTTTCTGTCAGCCCCATGGCCCCCTCCCAAGGCTAGGAGGACACAGTATGAATGAGACAGAGCAGCCGGCCCTCGCCAGGCACACAGTCAGGGAAACAGGGACCCAACATGGTCAAATTGTCCAGAGCAGGCATGTCAGTGTCCCGTGGGAGGGAACAGGAGCTGGGAAAAGAGAGGGGCAGAGGCCAGAAAGTGGAGATGTCCTCAGCTTCTCCTCCTCCCAGCTCTGCCACCCCTGAGGTTAGACAGGGGCGCCCAGCCTCTCCCTGGGAGCAGAGGGGTTGGTAGCATCCTGGGTGTTGGCCCTATAGCCTGGCTTCCATCAGGGCCATCCCTGTGTGGGGTCACCTTCCAGCCCGCAACGGGCCTCCTCCTGCCTGGGGCCAGGTGCCCCCATCTTCCCTGCACAGCACAGCGGCCTAGGATCAGAGACGGCTGGTGGGAACCCCCTTCCCGGGGCCCGGTGGTGGAAAAGAGGCCCACCTCAAACCAGGGACGGTGTTAAGACGTCGACGCACTCTCTGCTGGTCTGGGTTACCCCAGGGACGGCAGAGCCACTCTCCACAGACGCCACTCAGTGTGCACAGCAGGGGCTGCGGGGTGAAAAGTGACGTGCAGACGGCACCAGCATGCCATGTGCATTGCCAGGATCTCCTAGAGTCATCCAAACCTGGAGCCTGGCCCTGAGCAGTGTCTGGAGGGCTGGGCCAGGACCCAGAGCCCGGGAAGCTCATCTCAGCCAGACCCACTCTAAAAGCCTGCCCGGGCTGCACCCAGCATTCGCCACTCCAGGCCCCGGCACCTGGAGTGAGGCTCAGAGGGCAGGACTCCGAGGCCGCCCTGCTACCTGCCAGCCATGCGACTCAGGCACATTCCTCAGTCCTCTGAGTCTTGATTTTTCTCAGCTCTCAAATGGGGCAGAGGGCTGCCAAGAGGGCTCCTGGGCCCCCATCACCTCCCAGGAAATGAGGGATGGCAGACTCCCTATTTTCCCCAGCTTCACTTTGGGCTGGCCAGGCCCAGAGTGGGGCTGCACCCTGCCACCACCCCTACAAGCTGCCCGCCTACCTTTGAATGGGGCCAAGTGCTTGGGAACTTGAAGCTTGGAACCACCCACAGAGCACTGGCTCATGGCAGGTGCCAACTGAGCCTGGCTGGCCTCTCCACAGACACCTCGCCTCACACATTTTTACACTCCCACTACCCAGCCTTTTCCATTTTGCTTTTAGCTGGCCTTAGTTTTTTCTTCGAAGTTCCTCTGAGAGTGTGAGGCAAGGTGGGAGGATTTCCTGTGTCCACTGAGCCCTGGGAACTGGTACACCCATGCGTGTTTTCACCAGAAGAAAAATCTCACACCTGAGGTAACTTCATCCTGGGGCTGCTTGGCCCCTGAGTATATATTTACTGTGGTCCTTCATATATAAAGAGCACCAAGAAATCAATACAAAGCCAGCAATGTCACAGAAAGATGTGCAAAGGCTGTGGGCTGACGGTTCATGGGAAAGGAAGCACATCTCGTTGGAAGGACCTCAGAGCCAACTTCACTTATGATAAGAAAAGTGTGCTTGCCAAAGGACTGGCTTCACCCCTCAGGTGGGCAGAGTCATCAGGCAGGCCGTCTGTCAGCAGACACTCCTGTCTATTTCCAGATGGAGTTTGAAATGGGTCAACACCCAGGAAGGCAGTTTGAGAGACCTAGCAAAATTCTAATGGCTCATCTTCTCGACCTAGCAAGTCTGCTTCCGGGATTTTTCTGAGATACACTTACTTGTGCAAGTTGAGAGATGTGTTGAGGATATTCACTGGGGGCTGGAGATGGGAAACAAACTAAATACCCTTTAAGAGAGTACAAAGGGCTGCCCTCCAGCTGAGCATGGAGGCTGTGCATACTCTGAGCATTAAAAAGCTCCTATAGAGCTTCCCTGGTGGTTCAGAGGTAAAGAATCCGCCTGCCAATACAGAAGATGCAGGTTTGATCCCTGGGTCAGGAAGATCTCCTGGAGAAGGAAATGGCAACCCCCTCCAGTATTCTTGCCTGAGAAATCCCATGGACAGGGAAGCCTGGTGGGCTACAGTCCATGGGGTCGCAAAGAGTCGGCCACAACTGAGGAACTAAGCAACAACAACAATGTGGGGTTTAGGGCACCCCAGCCCAGAACACCCTTACCAAGCCCAGAGCACTGCCCCTTACAGGGTGTGGAGCCTACGCTGCGCCACGTGGGCAGGAAGCAGCCCCTCTCTGCGCGTGCCTTGCCCTCCCCAGGCCCGCCTCCATGTGCCGCCAGCAAGGCGCCCAGCACCTCAGGAGGCCGTTTTCCTCCTCCCGTCTCAGAAATGGGACAACTGTCTCTGAAGCCCTGACATCTACCCCCACACACACCTCGCAGCCTCTGGGGAGCTCGGAGAGGGAGAGAGGCAGCCGGCCTGGACAGACAGGCAGGCGTGGCTGGGCGGAGGTGGGCAGCAGGAGGAGGGAGGGCCGGAGCCTGGGCCCGATGACTAAGGGAAGGCCCGTTACTCAGGCCAGCCCAGACAGGGGGCGGCGGTGAGGCGGGGCCATGGCCCCCAGGAAGGCGGCGGCGGCGGCAGGCCTTGAGCTGGTCCGAGCCTCCAGACAGCCACCCGAGCCACGGTCACCCGCGCTGAGTCATCGGAGCCAATGCGTCAGCAGCCGGGTCAGGGCGTCTCTGCAGGCCGCCCCGGCTGCACCCTCAGCCTGGATCTGGCCACGGAGGGCATGCCCCCTGCTGTCCTGACCCCAGCCTGCACGCCATGTCCCCCTGGCACTGTCATCGGGAGCCCTCGGGCATGTGCAGGCCCAGGCGTGACACGGGAAAAAGCGGCTG
Source organism: Bubalus kerabau (assembly GCF_029407905.1). Lineage (NCBI taxonomy): Eukaryota > Metazoa > Chordata > Mammalia > Artiodactyla > Bovidae > Bubalus > Bubalus kerabau. The sequence goes on from NC_073624.1 coordinate 173,962,767, forward strand.
CCGCCCTAAGGGTGTCCCTGCCCAGGGCTGATGGCTGGTGGGACTGCGTGGGGGAAGCCCCCCCAGGACACCCATGGCAGGATCCCAGGGCCTCCCCAGCTGGCCAAGCCCACCGCCCGCACCGTCACCAGATCCTGGCTAGCACCCCCTGCATGGGCTCCTTCCTTCCCCCTTAGTTGTTCATGAGGTTGACACCCCAAAATACACCATGGGCTAGAGCCATTGCCTCAGAACCTGCTTTGAGGGGACCCAAGTCCAAGGCAGAATGGCCTAGTGAGGGGCGGCCGTGGGAGGTGCAGAGCCACGTGAACAGTGACGGGCCCCCCAGGGGCACTGAGAGCTGTGAGGAGCAGCACTCGGCACGGTGGGTGCTCCCCGCCTCCTGCCCTCGCCCGCCTGCTGGCCCTGGTCTCCACGATCAGTTTCCCAAGCTCACAGGAGAGATCTGAAGCCCCGGAAAGTTCTTTTCATTGGAATGTCCAAAAAAAAAAGAGAGAGAGAGAGAAAGAAGAGGCAAGAACAAGAAAGAATTTCATGGAAACATTTCTTTGGGGTTTTGTAAAATCCTTTCCCACCCCCACATGGAGCCCAAAACTCAGGCCAGAACAGAGTCTGACGGTATTGCCCCTTTAACATACTGTTCTGACATGCAAATTCCCTCACTTCCCCTCAAAACGGAGAGCACTTCCACTTTCAAAGCCAATTTTGGTTTTATTGTCCATGTGGCTCGATGGAGCGCAGCAGCGCAGCACAGCTGGTTGGCTCGCGCCCCGGCCGACGCAGTACCAGGGAGTTCCAGGCCACTCCGCCCCAGGGTCCTGGGTACAGCAGCAGGAAGACGCTGCACTTGGGGGGGGGGGACACAGGGGGCCAGAAACCCCAAGAGGGAGTCAGAAACACAGAGAAACAGAGACCAGAGAGAGAGAGAGAGAGAGAAACCAGAAAGAAAGAGACCCAGAGAAGAAGACAGAGACCAGGGAGAGAGAAAGCAACCAGAGAGAGAGAGAGCCCCAGAAATGGGGGAACAGAGACCCAGAGAGAAAGAGAGACCCAGAGATGGGGGACAGAGACCAGAGAGGGGGACAGGGGTTGGGGACGGGGCTGGGCTGTGGACAGAGAAGCCCCGGCCACCCGCCTGCCACTTCTCTGGCCTGTCTCTCACACCACCACCCCTGGCCTCCTGTCCAACCACACTGGAAGCTTCTCTGGCTTGCTCCTCCTGCCCGCTTGACTCCTCACACAGCAGGCTCGTTGACAGAGCACATGTGGGGCACAGCGCAGGAGGGCAGTGTGGCAAGTGTCCTCTTCAAGATGGTGAAACTGAGGCCCAGAGTGCCCCCCACCCCCACATCTGCAGGCTGCTCCCACTTCCTGCTCCTCTGCAACTGCTGACTCGGCCAAGGCCACTGTGCTGACCCCTGGGGTCGCAGCACCACGGATAAAAGGTGCGTCTGAGCCAGGGTCCCACATGGCCCCCAAAGGCAGACACTCGCAAGCCGCTGTTGCTGTGGTTACCACAATATTTCACAGCTCTGGGTCCTACGCTCCCAGCCCGAAGGATGGAGTCACCGTGTTTTGGCACCTGGCAGCAGCCCTCAGACGCTCGGGCTGGCCTGCGGCCCCCATGCTAACGTCAGCACCCTCCCTCCTGGGACCACTCGCCCCAGGCCAGCTCCGCCCGCCTCACCCCAGGCAGCCGCAGGCCCGCAGTAAGGGGCAGCCTGCGGTCCTCTGGCAGAGCTGGAGCCCCAGCCTCTTTGGGCAGCGGACCAAGGAGCAGGGCTGCTGGGTGGACAAGTGGAGAACCCAGGAGCAGATGAAGGTCCTGAAAGCAGTGTCCCAGCAGGCCGGGATGCCAAACTGCTGAGAGAGACGGTGCGGGGACAGAGATCCAGAGAGAAAGAAAATCTGGCCAGGGCCCAAGACCCCATGTGCCCCTGAGCCTGGGCGCTCTCCACAGCATTAGCAGTTAAGTTGTTTATTTCTCCCTGCTGGTCATCATGCTTGTTATTTCCTACATCTTCTGCTGTAATTTCAATCAGGATGCCCAGTGCCAAGGCGGATCTGTGCACCCTGTGGGAGGCCAGGCGGGCCAGGCAGGGGCAGAGACTCATCACGCCTTCCCACCTGTTCTGCCTCCTCCAAGAGCCAGGCCATGGGCACAACTGGGGCCCCCTGTGAGCTCAGCTTGGGAGCACGGCACCCCCAGAGATGCTCGCCCTGAGCCCCGCAAAGCAGTGCCAGGCCACACCTGCCCACCTGGCCTTCAGGGTATCAGCGTGCAGGGCCACCCCCGCCACGTCTGTCCGTGGCTCCTCCCTGCCCATGCCTGCAGGACAGCATTGAGGTGACAGAAGAGAGGTGCTGCTGGGGCGTGCGGGCAGGAGGGAAGCAGGCAACCTGCGGGCACCTGGGACTGGTGACCCTTGAGGGCCCTCACGTGACAGCCAGGAAGGCTGAGGGTTGAGCCCGTGGCTGGGCAGGCAGATGGGTTCTAGAACCCACGTCCACCGCAAAAGAACCATCATGACTCCTCCCAAAGACCCAGACAGGTAAAAAGAAGCAAATTTCCAGGGGCTTGGAGCAGAGGTGGGGGTCTGTGCGGCCCCACAAGTCACCAGCCTCGAGAGACCCTGGCGAGATCCCACGCAGAGCCTGGCGCCAGATGGCCTCACTCGGTGCTGGCTCTGTCCCAGGCTGAGGGGAGCGTGCTCCAGCACCGTCCTCCTGCGCTTCTGGGGCAGGGACACACTGCATGGTCCCTGCGCTGCCCGGCACTCACCGGGTGTGGCCGACAGCCCCGCAGACACGGCCCACTCTCCCACCAGCAGCAGGCAACGCTGACGTTCAAGGTGACTCCCTGCGGCTCCCCACGCTTGCTCCTCAGGGCCACAGTGCGTGCAGGGCCCCCCAAGTCCCGCTGTGTCTCCTGCTCAGACCCTCTGGCCTCAGCCCAGCCTCTCAGTGGTGCCACAGGGAGCCCAGGACGCGTGGGGTCTGGCCACTGCTGATGGACAAAAGGACCCTGTGGGCAGCAGTTCCCCAATCCCAGACCCGCCCAGCTTCAGCAACTTCTCAAGGCGATGCACAGACCACCCCTTCCCTCACCAGCAGCAAGCGCTCTGCCTACAAGGCACCCCCTCCCCTCCTGGCAAGCAAGCACCCAGTCTATGCAGGCTGGAGAAGTGCCGACCCGGGTCCCAGCTCACCTCTTGGTGGGCAGCCTGGAGAGGGGTCCACCACGACTGCCCCATCTTATAGATAGGGACATTGAGGCACAGAGAGGTTCAAGCACCCACCCAAGGCCACACGGCACATAAGAGGTCAGTGTCAGCCTCTCTGAAGCCCCAGGTGGATGGCCCCCTGATCATCTCCATGATGCAGATGGGAGACTGAGGCTGGGAGAGCAGGGACCACTCACCAGGAAGGCCGAGCCAGGAGGTGCATGGAGCCAGACACCAAGGAGGGCAGGACACGGCTCCTGGGTGGCAGCCGGGGCAAGGGGGTGGACGAGCCTGTTAACTCCCCAGCTGTTATGAGGGGGGAACCCCACTCTGCCAGGTCACCAGTAGCAAAGCCCCACCCAAGCCTGCACACCACTCTGACCCCCCAACCCAGCTCTTTTTGTCTTGCCTGCCCATCACACCATCCAGTAAACCATCCGTTTCCAGTCTGTCTCCTCCAGGCTGAGTCAGGAGTCTCAACAGGCAGGGCAAGGTGGGCTCTGTCTCCTGATGTGTTCCAGCACCTGGCACCGTGCCCAGCATGTGTTCAGAGCTCGGTCATGCCTGTTGATTAGATGGCCGGATGGCTGAGTGCATGGATGGATGGATAGATGGGTAGATGGATGATAGATAATGAGGGACGTGGTAGATTAATTAGACGAATGAGCAGATGGATGGATGGCTGGATGCATGAGTGGATGGAAGGCTGGGTGGGTGGAAGGCTGGCTAGATGGAGAGATGGACGGACGGATAGATGATGAATGGGTAAGGGGGCAGGTAGACGACTGCTAGGTGGCAGCAGTGGCTGGGGCCTGACTGCCATCTCTGCCTGTCCCATATACCTGCTGTTACCCCCTCCACTCAACCCCCTGGTCCAACTCCTGGGAACAGGTATGTTATCCTTGACTGGGCTAAACCAGGAAGCCCTCAGCAGGCTTTTCTCTGGGATGTCTTACCTGCACACTTTGCTCATGCTATGCCCTGAGCAAACAGCCAGCTCCTTCCGTTCCCTCCACCCTTCCTCCCCATGCTGCACTCTCCAGCCCACCAGCTCTGCCACACTCCTCCAGCATCCACCCTTCCAAGCCTTCTCGAAGTAGAAGGTCTCCCCCAAGGCTTTCCTTGCCCTCATGGCCTGGGCAGGGCTCCCTACAGCCTCCACGACCCCTCAAAGCTCAGCCAGGGCCCCCATGCCAGGGGCAGAAAGGGTGGCTAATAAGCAGATCTCCGGCTGAAGCTTCACTTGTTTTGTTCCCACTCACTGACAAGAGGCTGATCCCAGTAAGTCCCCATCCCCCCACATTATCCCTGCTGCCCTGGGCTTGGAGATGTGGCCACATGAATGAGCACAACCTCTTCCCTCTACAAATCAGGCAAGTAGGCACAAGACTGCCTGGCCCCAGAACACTGCTGGGAAATCCCATGAGATTCCAGCACTGAAAATTCCAACATCTCAGGACCCAGCCCAGCTGCCTCCCCTGGCAGGGAAGGTGGTGAGGCTCTGAAAGGGACAGTTCTGCCAGATGGCACACGCTTATGCCCAGTGATGCTAGGCCATATACAAGCAGACAAAGATACAGGTATGGCTCAGCAAGGATCTTCTAATAGCAGCATAAACTTAGGCAACAAAAGGGGCCAATCATGAATATCTTCATTTGAGGGGGGGAGAGTGCCAATATCCCTTCCTTCCTCTAATGGAACCCCTGATTTCCTCCTTCACTCTCAGCCCCAGCGGTAAGGATAAGGAGACCCACCCCTGGGCTGAAAAGGGAGACTCACAACCCAGCCTGGCCAACCAGAGCCTCCCAGGCCGCAGCCTGGTCCCAGGAGAGGGGGTGTGACCCGTCTGACCCAATCAGAGCCTTCCCTGGGACTTTCGCTGCAGCCACCAGGATGGAAGGCTGTCTTCCCCCTAGCGTTGCCAGGATGGTGGGAAGCAAAGTCACCTTGCCCAACCAGGAAGGAAGTCAGAGAGCTGAGGGACGGGAGACACAGATTGCAGGGGAATCATCTGAGGCCTGTATGTAATGTACCTAAAACTGGAATTCTCCCTGAACTTATTTTTTACATGAACGATGAGCTTTTATTTTTTAACTGAAGGCAGTGAGCTGAGGTTTTGGCTCCTGGAACCAACGGGGGCCTTCGATGTCAGAAGTTTCAAATCCGGGGCTTGAACTCCAGACGAGCCTCTGGAAAAACCACTCACTGTGGAGCCAACACTTTTCCAGCTACCATCTCTCCCTGCCATGCACACAGCTTTCCTGCCCTGGGAGTGGAGGCGAGGATGCCTCGCGGCTCTGCGGGCCAGTGAGCGGTGCCCAGACAGACAGCCCGAGCCCCGCCTGCCTGGAAGGACATAGCCAAGGTCAGCAAGCTCCCCGTGCCCCTTCTGTGAAAGTTTAGCAACTCTAAACGCTAAACTGCGGAAAGCATGCCTAAGGCCGGAGCTGCAGGGCCGCCCGATGCCATCAGCCTCAGCAGGGAAAACACCACTCAGAGCTTCTGCAAGTGACTCACGTGGAGCATAAACACTTGTGTGTTCCCAGCCTCCCGCCTTACGGGCACAGGGGCTGCCATTACCCCTCACATGACAGCAGCGGGGAGAAAAAAGACCACAAGAAGCCCTCTGGGACCAGACTCCACCACGGCAAGCACACAGTTATGGCTTTCAATGACAGTCCTGGAAACTTTTCAAGTGGAGTCTGCCTCGGGGCTACAGTGGCCCCCAGATGCTGCTGCTGCATGGGGACTTTGTCACCACCCCCCAGACGCCCCACTCTTAGCTCCAGCCGTGGGAGATTCTGCGTGACCATGTCTGCCTGCTCCCGCTTCCTCCAGCAGACTGTTTCAAATTCTAACATCCCTTTGAGAGGCAAGCTCTCCGGATATCCAGCCCAGCCCAGCCCAGCCCCGCTCGGATCCCGTCTGTCTTTGACCCCTGTGGAATTTCGCAGTTGTGGCGTCAGAAAACGTCTTTGGCGCTCGATCCTCGGGTGACCCCCCCTTGAGGCCTTTAAAAGCCCAGAGGTCCCCCCCTCAAGATTTCCTCCAGGCCGAGTGTGTTCAATTCCGGAAGCTGCTTCCCTCACAGGAAAGGTCTGTGATTCCCCCCAGGTGCCGGTTACTTCCTCCCGAATCACAATATTTTCAGTGTGCGGCGAGGTGGTCCACGGGAAGAGCTCAACGGCCGGGCTGCTCGGCGAGGGGTCTGAAATCACCCTGGATGCGCCCCAAAACCCACTCTGCAGAGGAATGTTAGGGAAACGCTCTCCTGGCCATGGGGGGATGAGCTGTGAGAGTCCTGAGCAGCCCTCTCTGGAGGGAGACGGGGAGGGGCGGGGGAGGAGGAAGGGACTGGAGACTCGGGGTTAACAAGTGTTAAGAGCCGTCTGCACAGCTGTGGAGCGGCTACCACAGGAGGAGGAGGAGGAGGGCCCCAGCCCCCCACTTCCCCCTGCAGGCAGCTGGACACGGAGAGCGGCGGGACGTTTTCTCGTCTTCAGCGCAGCACTGTGACGCTGGCCGTGAACCCCACGAAGCACATGCATAAGGGTACTGCCCACTGGCTGCTCTCTAATGGAGGTGGATTCCCTGACCGCACGCCCGTGACTTTCTGTTTCTCTGCCTGAACCATGGTGTCACCAACCCAACAGACATGAGTCTGAGTGAACTCCAGGGGATAGTGGAGGACAGGGAAGCCCGGCCCGCTGCAGTCCATGGGGTCGCAAAGAGTTGGACACGACTGAGCGACTGAACAACAACATTCCTGCCATTAACTCAAATCAGGAGAAGCAGAGTGCTCCTGGCTCAGCCGGCGTGGAGGGCTGTTCCAGGAGCCTCCAGTCAGGCCAGCTCCTCTGGCAACTCCATCGCAGACTGTGGGGAGAATACCTGCTAGGCTGTATCAGGGCCTCCACCATGAAGCCCTGCCCTCAGGGAGCGCACATTCCAGGGGACACAGAATGGACCACAAGCATGGGCCAGAGAACAAAGGGGCAGGCAGTGGGGTCACAGTGGGCAGAGTGGCCAGGCCCCGAGGAGGCAACTCTGGAGCTGTGCAAAGCCCTGGGACAGGTCACTCCAGCCAAGGGAGGGCGAGGTCAAAGGCCAGGAGGGGTGCCAGTGTGCTGTTGGAGACGCAAGCTCTGGAAGTCCGGGGAGCAGTGGCAGGGGCCAAGGGGCTCACGTGGAGAAGCGGACTTTGTTCTGACATTGTTCTGAGAGTTAGGAAGCCCCTGGCAGGTGTCAGGCAAGGGAGCAGCCCAGTCTGATGCCCGCCTTGGGAGGGTGCCACCAGCGGGAGTCGGGGGACAGGAAGCAGGAGGGCAAGTCAGTGGGGGCTCAGGGCAGGATGAGGAGAAGGTAGAAGAAAGGGCCGGAACTAGATGTGGCTCAAAGGTGGAAACGTCACCGTGTGTCAATAGATTAAAGGAAGAAAGAGCAAATCAGTGCGTGTGTGGTGAGTGCTCTTAAGGAGGAGGTCAGAGTAGAGGCGGGAACCGAACTGGGAAGGACCAGGTCCTGGTTGGTGGGCGAGCAGAAGCCCTTGAGCAAGGAGAGGCGTGAGGACTTTCCAGGAGAGAGGGGGGACCTTGAGCCATCCAGGCCAGATGTCTGTCTCTGCTCCCTGCCTCCTCCGGTTGCTCTCAGACAGCAGAGACTCTCAAGCCAAGTGGGGCCTCCTCCTGCCTGAGGGGTACCCCTCAGCACTCACTCCTTGGTCCATGGCAGAAGCCTGAGAACTGGTGACGCCCCGCCTGGCTGTCACCGTGGGTCAGCATGTCACACAAGACTTTCCACCTTGAATCTTCCCCAAACCCATTCACAACTCACCATCTCCACGGCCTCCCGCCTTGGCTCATCTCTCGCCAGAAGGATCCTTCCGAAACATGAATCTGACCCAGGCACCCCCTCACCCAAACCCTACGTCCCTGCCTCTGTCTCCCCCTCCTCCCTCTCACCCTCTCCAGTTCCTCTCTGCCCTCAGGAACCCTAACAAGCCAGGCTCCTCCACCTTTAGAATCTACACGTGCCACTTGCCTGTACCCAGAAAACAGTCCACCTCCGGAGCCTCCCTTCCCCCAAGCTGATGGCCCTAACCTTGAGCCTCTGGTCCACCTCATTTATAAGGGGGTTTCCAGAACCTTCTGGAGAAGACAGGAATCTCCAACTCGGCCTCGGGATCATTTATGGCAACCGTGGGAAAATGACGGCCCAAGAATTCCACATGCTGGGGTGTGAGCAACCCACATGGGCCCACCCCCTCTGTCCAGGGGCCCATATGTCCAACACCACACAAAGCGGTGGGGACACAGGAGGCGGGTGACGACTGCCGGCGGAACAAACAGGCGCCAGATGAGTGCTGAGTGCTGTCCGCAAGAGAAAGGAACTGGGCGTGCTGAGAAGCCACCCTCTCCGCTCCCTTCTCCAGGGCCTTCAACCCCAAGCCTGAAACATGCCCAAAGACCACAGGGCGGGAGTGCAGAGAAGCCCCTCCTTAAAGTGGGCCGGGAGACAGGCACAAACCTCCGACCTGGCCTCACTGAGCTCTCCATGAGGATCAGTAATAAAAAAATAACCAGTTAAGGAAAGTTAAGGATACTGAGCCCGCTCCCTAGAGACGGCACAATGATAGTGGAGGCTAATAAAACCTTCCTACCCCATAAGAATGGCCGACAACAAGAAGGCTGTTCCCTGGGGGTTGCAGCTACCGGCTGGAAGCGGTCCAGCTGTGAGATAATCGGGCTGCACAATTCGGGGCGAAGTGTGCAGTGTTCAGATGGGCTCAAGGGACCCTGCTGGCCAGAAGGTGAGGAAAGGGGCGCCTCACTCTCAGAGGCGGCCCTGCGCGCCTCCAGCTCCGCGCTCCTTCCCTCGCCCCAGACTCAACTGCCCCCACGCTCTGCCAAGGCCCACCAGCTCAGGCTCCACTCTGTTTCCAGCGGCAGGCTCACGTGGTGCCATTTGCACTCATGCTGCTGCAGAAGCAGCTCAGACTTGACACGTTCCATTCTCCCACTGACCCTGCTACATGGCCACCAAGTAAAACATAGGAGTGTCCTTCAAACTCTCAAGCCAACTACCAAAGACTGAAAATTCATATGCTGAGACCTATGTGATGGTCTAATGTGATGGTATCAGAAGGCAGGGCCTTTGGGGGGTGATTAATTAGGTCATGAGTACGAGGCCCTCATGAATGGGATTAGTGCCCTTATAAAGTGACCCCAGAGAATGGCGTAGAGCACAGCAAGGAAACTGTCTATGAACCAGGAAGTGGCCTCTCCAGACACCAAATCTGTCGGCGCCTTGATCTTGGACTTCTCAGGCTCCAGAACTTTGAGAAATAAATCTCTGCTGTTTAAAAGCCACCCAGTCTATGACATTCTGTGTGGCAGCCTAGACTAAGAGACCAGCTTTCTCTTCCCAACCTGCCACACTGGCTCAGTAACAAAACCAGCAAACACCCCAGGGTCCCTTTGTGGCCACGTGGGCAGTGCACAGAATGCTAACGGCACGAGGACTGCAGGACAACACTACCACCTGCACACTCACACACGCACGTGCAATATGCCGGGTGCCCTTGAACACTTCCCAAATGAAGGCTCTAACACCCAGAGGGTTGCAGACATGCCCAAGGCATGCAACAAGCAAGTGGGTCTCACGAGGTGCCTGACGCTGCCACATTCCCAGAACTCCTAGGAGCCCCTGTCCCTGGAGGGTCAGACTCCTGCCTCTCCCTCTCAGTTGAAAAGATGACGAGGCCAAAGGAACAAGAACCTTCTCAGAAGGCCAAATCATCTCCAGTCTTTCACACAGGGGTTGGGGGGGCTGGCTCTTCCAGAGCCTTGGGGATGTATGGAGAAGATCTAGGGTGCACCCAGGGAGGGCTGGTGAAGAACGTTTAAACAAGCAAAAGCCACCAAGCCAGGAGCAGATGCCGCAACTGAACCGTGCCAAACCCACTCTTGCGGTACCCCAGGTATGGCCTCCCAGGGAAACAGCTGTGGCTGGCGTGGCCCTCTACAGATGCTTCTGCCTTGTCCCCCAGAAGCCGTGTGAGTCAGGGAGACCGGGCCCCATCCAGACACCTATAGGAAAGATGGGCTGAGGAAAGAGGAACGCCAAAGGCCCAGCATCTGAAGAGCCTCTGTGGCTAGAAGGCTCCTCCTGAATAAGCCAGCCAGGTTCCTCTCAGCAATGGAACTTTAGTTGCGGTGGTGCAACTCCCAGGAGAGCCCCTCCTTCTCACAACACCCCACGAACCTCCTCTCTCTAGGAGCCTAGACTCCCGTCACGGGCCTGAGGTGGAGCTGGGAGGGGGCTGCCGCAGAACAAGGATCTTTGGTGTGATGGAGCCTTGGAGCTAGGATCCCACCTCCCCTCAGCAAGCCCCCGGCTAAGGCGGCCACGCTCTGTCCATCCTGGAGGTTCGGCTTGGTCATTAACGACCATCTCTACTAGGCAACGGGTTTTTTTGTTGATCCCTCGAGATAGGAAGGAAAGAGAATAAGCTTTTCTCTTTCTTTTTCCTCCCCACTGGTTGCAGAAAAGTGAACTCAGAACAAACAAGTTACGTAACACTGGGGGTGTTGTTGGGTGGAGGGGGGAACGCCATCGCTCCTAAGGACAGTTCTCCAAGTTGTGGGACTGTTGGAAGGGCTAAGGGAAACACAGGAACCGCCCCCACCCCTGGCCAAATGACAAAACCCTTCATGGGACAACAAGGCAGATGCAGGCACCACCTGGAAGGCTGGGAAACCAACCATCCTCACAGACAGGGCCAGCCTCCCCCCAGTCCTTGGCAGCCTCACAAGTCTCCCCAAGAAGACAAGGGACGGACGTGACCACCTAGTAGGGACTTCCAACCAGCCAGACTGCAAGCCCTAGAGAGCTTTTCCACACTCCACTCATTCATCCATTCGTCCCGCCCCATCCCTCCCTCCCAACCATATTTTTTGAACACTTCCTTCCTCTGGGCTGCCCCTGCTCCAGGCATACAAGACCAAGAGTGGACAAGACAGACATATTCTCCACCCTCAAGGCATTTCCACTAACAAGCACACCAAGTAGTGTTGGGTGGTGAGTGCACGTCCCAGGACACACAGCAGCCGCAGGACCCAGCAATTCCACTCCTGGCACAGACCCCCAAAGATGTGAACACAGGTGTGCAGACAAAAACCTGTACATGCATGTGCACAGCAGCATTATCCAAGCCAGCCAAAAGGTGGAACCAACCTAAACGTCCTTCACCTAGTAAGTGGATAAACAAAATATGTCCACACGATGGAACGGTACGCAGCCATAAAAAGAAATGAAGTACTTATACATACGACCTTGTGAATGAACTGCAACCCACTGCTAATGGGAAAAAGATGTCCTTTTCGGCTGATGGAGGTGTTCTGGAACTAGACAGAGGTGATGGTTGCACAACACTGTGAATATGCTGGATACCACTGAATGGTACACTTTAAATTGGTGAGTTTTATGTTACATAAATTTTACCCCAAAAAGCCAACACAACAAAGTGACCAGAAAAAGTGGTCCCGGGGCTAGCTGAGCTCAGGGGGGGTCAGGCAGGTGCCTCTAAGGGGCCATGATCTTAGAATGGAAGGATGAAGAGGAATGAGGTACAGGCAGGTCATGTACTGGTATGGTTGGTTTGGAATAAATGAAGGAATGAATAAATGACCAACCCTACAAGGGCCTCTACATCTCAGAAGGATCCTTGGGAGAATCTTGTGTGCAATCTCTCTCCAATTCTGATCTCCATCTTACCATATGAAGGACTCTCGCTCTTTTCCCACACGAGCATCTAAGGGATAAGACCCTCCTCGCATCAGCTGCTCCAGACAACAGATTTTTCATTGGGATGGATGGTAGGAGGCAAATGAACATCTGAGAGATGAGGGAGATATCTTTTAATAAAATGACTCCAGGGGACTTACCTGGTGGTCCAGTGGCTTAAGACTTCGCCTTCCAATGCAGGGGGTGTGGGTTCAATCCCTGGTTGGGGAACTAAGATCCCCCATGCCACAGAGCAACTAAGCCTGAAGGTTCTTTAACATCCAAAATTAAATAAATAAATATTTTTAAAAAGAAAATGCCTCCAGGACTTCCCTGGTGGTCCAATGGCTATGACATTGCACTCCCCATGCAGGGGGCCCAGTTTGACTAAAAGATCCTGTGTGCCATAATGAAGGACCAATGATTCCACGTGCTGCAACTATGACCCAGCACAGCCAAACAAGTAAATATTAAAAAAAAGAAAAGAAAATGCCTCTGTTTAGAAAAAATTTCTTAGATATGAAACTAGAAACAAAATCCATAATGAAGAACTAGATAAAGGAGACCTCCTCAAGATGATAAAACTTTTGCCCGATAAGAGATATCATTAAAAAAACAAAAAGGCAAGCTACAGGCTGGGAGACAATAGTTGCAAATAGTACATCTGATAAAGGACTTGTATCCAGAACACGAAAAGAAGTCCAAGTCAAGAAGACAAGCCAAGGAAACAATGAACAAAAGACTGGAAAAGACACTTTATCAAAGACCTGTGTGGCCACTGAGACCAAGAAAAGATGTCCCACATCATGAGTTAATAAGGATATGCAAATAAAACCAAAATAAGATACCAACGTACACTTAGAATGGCTAAAATTAAAGACTGGCTATGTCAGGTGTTGGGAGCAACTGGAACTCTTGCACATCGCTGGGAGGAGTACAGTCAGGGTGCAGCCACTCTGGAAAACAATGTGGCAGTTCCTTAAACCTACCAGAGCTGCTTTGGTAACACGTGTACTAAAATTGGAACAACATTGAAATTCACATGGCCCCTGAACAAGGATGACACTCAAATTTGTGAAGCATTCTGTACTTTTTAATCTAATCTCAAAAAAAGGAAACAAAAGTACAAAGATGTGATGAACTATTTTTTACACTTTTCTGGGATACAAAGGCCCTGCTTGTCAAGGACCTCAGTTGTTAAGGTGAAGGGCTGCACCACAGTGTGCTTCATGGATTCCTCTGCTGCTTTTGCTCTGTTTTATTACCACTCCTATTTGTTCATCACTCTAGTATTTGTGGAAAGATGTTCTGTATTTTGCCACATCATGATAATAGTCCTAGTCTGACTGGTTGGTTTATAAGTTTAAGTACAAATAAATAAAAGACCCATTTTACCTTGAAGAAAAAGAAAAAATACTTAACCCTGCACCTACCATAGGACCCAGACATTCCACTCCTAGAGGATGAAAGTGTATGTCCACACAGGGACTTCCCTGGTGGTGCACAGGCTAAGACTCTACACTCTCAAGGCAAGAAGCCTGGGTTCCATCCCTAGTCAGGGAACTACATCCCACATGTCACAACTAAAACATCCCGCATGCTGCAACTAAGGCCCACTGTAGTCAAATAAATAAAAATAAATGTTTTTAAGAAAATTTTTTTAAAAAAAGAATGTATATGTCCACACAAAGACGCATACCCAGATGTTCACCACAACTTTATTTGCAATTGTCAAAATGGAAACCACTCAAATGTCCATCAGCCAGTAAATGGACAAACAAATCATGTCCATCAATACAATGGAATACTAGGCAGCAGTGAAAAAGAATGAACTTCTGATACTTGTGACAATACGAAACTTCAAAAATATTCTGTTAGGGGACAGAAGCCAGACACAAGAAGCTACATATTACATGATTCCATTCATATAAAATTTCTAAAAAGACAAAACTACAGGGAGTGACAGCAGATCAGAGTCTACCTGCGGCTGGGAGAAGGATTGACTGCAAGGGGCTTGAAGGAATTCATTGTGGTGATGGACACCTTCTGAAAACTTGGATTGTGTTCATGGATACGTAACTCTATAAATTTATTAAAACTCAATGAGCTGTTCAGGTAAAATGAGTGAACTGTACAGCATGTTACTAATTATACCTTGGTTTTGCCCCAGGTTTTCCCTACTCAGGGCCCAAAGCAGGGACTAGGGTTCCATGTTACCTCTTATCTGTCCATTACATGCCACCTCCTGCTGGTCACCAAGTCCTATCCACTCTACCCCCCAGAATGTCTTCCCAAATCTACTGATTTCTCCCTGCTCCCCACTACAGGCCTCTAAAGCCCAACTCAAGCACCCAGGTCCCCACAACGAGGACTGACTCTGTAACACACCAGTATTAACCACTTTATCATTTATCACGTTGGCTGAAATTATTTGCTCCAATAAGCTCACAAGCGAGAAAAAGGCCAAATTACTTGCTCGGCCAGCCAATGGTAGTAGGCTGTCCTGGTGGGCCTGGACGAAGAGATCTAGACCATGCTGGCCTTGGGCAATGGAAAGACAGAGGAAGGTCTTGCATCGTAACACAGGTGTTCTTTCCCTCTGAGAACCCAGAACAATGCATATAAACACCTTCAATTGCTACGCCAATTCTGGGGTTCAAACAACCATTCTTAGGACTCGGCCAAAGATAAAGGGGGCCTCTCTCAGACCAAAAGGGGTGAATTCTTCCACCATGATCTGAGGGCAAGACCTTGCTTCAAGTTCTTTGCCCTAGGGAGTGGGAATTTACACCCCAAGAGGATTAGAGGGAGGAGCCCCAAGATGGACCCTCCTCATATATTTTTTAAAAAAACCTTCAGACTTTTTAAACCATTCTCAGGCTTCCCAAGACCCACTTCAGCCCCTTAGGATCTCCAGAACCCCCAGACCCCTCCCTGCCCATCAGAACTCACTGGGATCACCAGCTTCCACTTTCAGATTCTCCCAGATCCCTTGGGTCTCTTTCAGGCCCTCAGGTTCACTTGCACCTCCTACTCCCAACCTTCTACAGTCCTCACCCACCCCAAATCCCATCAGCACGTTCTCAGGACCACCCTTAGAAACCTCAGGGTCCTTCAGCACCCTCCAGGAAGCCCTGGGCCTCAGCCCTCCAAGGTCCCCCAGTCCCCCCTTCACAGTCCCCAGGACAGCCTCAACAACTGCAAGATTGCCTATGGCCCCTACTCAGAACCTCCCTGCCTCCCAGACCTCTTGGCATCCTCAGTTACTCATGACCATATCACAATCAGGAACCCCTGGGATTCCCTTCAGATCTCCATGTCCCTCAAAGCCCTCTCTGGCCCCTAAGGACGCATGCAGATGCCTGGAGGTCCGGGGGCCCCCAAGCCGCCATCAAATGCCCCATGAATAGCCCTCAGTCCCCCCAGTACTCCATGGCCACCTAAAGCCCGCAGCCCCCGTAAAGATCCTCGAGCTGGTCCAAGCCATCCCGCACCTCTCAGGACCCCCAGGACTCCTCATAGGCCACTCTTGCCCTGGGGCAGGTGCAGGTCCACCCTGCGGGCTGGGTCTCACCTGCTCGGGCGCTCGGGGCCCGGACCGGCGCCGAAGCCGCCGCCACCAGCGCCACCGCTGCCGCCGGACTCCGCCATCTTCCCGCCGCCGCCACCGCGCGTGCTAGTGACGGGAACCGCGCGCGCCGGCTCGGGAGACCAAATCGCGGGGGGTGAGGCGGGGCCTGCTCTGCGGAAGGGCAGGGCCCTAGGCGAGGTAGGGGGCCGGGTCTGAGAAGGGAGCGGGTCCTGGCCCGGGAGGGGGCGGGGTCTGAGAATGGGCGGGGGAGGGCAAAGGCAGGAGCCGGTACTGCTCCGGGGCAGGAGGGGCGGGGCCTGGGAAAAGGGGCGGAGTCTGGGAAGAGGTGCAGGCATGGGTCTGAGGAGGGAAGAGAGATTGGTGGGCCAGGGAAGGGGCGGGGGGCACTGTCTACGAAGAGGCGTGGCCCGGGTAGGGGGAGGGGCCTATCTTGGAGGGGCGGGGCGAAGGCAACCTGTGCGTGTCCGGGAGTAGCCTCTCGGGAGGAGTAAGGCGACGGTGGGATGCGGGAGAAGTGGGTGGAGAGGGAGAGTTCACTCACAGGAGTAGGAGCTGCCCGATGGTGAAACACTGCACTTCAGAAGCGGGGTCTGTCCTGGGAAGGGGGAGTGGCGGGCCCCGAGCCAAGATGAGAGGAGGAACTTGGAGAAACTGATCTAAGAAAATCTGAGACCCGCCCCCTCTTTCCTTCCAGGATCACTCCCTCCCCGAGACCTCCCTAGGTCTCAGGAACTCACCTAGAGCCCAGGCATCAGACTTCCAACCCAGCTTTAGGTCCCAATCCTCCCCCATCTTCCCAGAGCCACCTCTCTCACACCCGAGAATCTCCACCCTCGGATTGCGCTCAGATCACCAAACCTCCTGCTAAACCCTCAGTTCTGGTTCCTATACCCCCAAACCCCTGCCCTCAAGTTATCTCCCCCATCCTCCACTCAAATCCCACTCCCTCCCCCAGATCCTTGCCCACAGACCCTTCAAACCCCCACTTACACCCCCAAAGTCCATTTCACCAGACCAAACCCGCTTGGACCTCCCAGCTCGAGAGGCCCAAAAACCCTAGTCTTCAGCCAGGGTGCAAAGACCTGCATCTGTTTCCTTCCTTTTTCTCTTTGTTATTCTTTTTTATTGCCTTCCTTTCCTCTCCTCCCTTCTGAACCCCATGGAGCTGAAAGCCAAGAAGGCTTCTGTAAATCTTCCAGAGATTTCAAGGTCACTGAAAGCCTAGAATCTTCACCCTGAAGGGGTCCAAGCTTCCAGAATTTTCTTTTCAGGGTTGAACCCATTTATTTTTTCACCTTCTGAGTTAGAAAGCTCTTCCTTGTGCAGCCACAGGCAGGGTTGTTGCTGTTGTTCAGTTGCTAAGTCATGTCTGACTCTTTGTGACTTCATGGACTGCAGCACACCAGGCTTCTTTGTCCTCCACTATCTCCTGGAGTTTGCAAAGATTCATGTCCACTGAGTCAGTGATGCTGTCTAACCATCTCATCCTCTGCTGCCCCCTTCTCCTTTTATCCTCAATCTTTCCCAGCATCAGGGTCTTTTCCGATGAGCTGGCTTTTTGCATCAGGTGACCAAAGTATTAGAGCTTCAGCATCAGTCCTTCCAATGAATATTTAGGGTTGATTTCCTTTAAGATTGACTGCTTTGAACTCCTTGCAATCCAAGGGGCTCTCAAGAGTCTTCTCTAGTACTACAATTTGAAAGCATCTGTTCTTTGGTGCTCATACTTCTTTCATGGTCCTGCTCTCACATCCATACATGACTACTGGAAAAACCATAGCCTTGACTATGCAGACCTTTGTCAGCAAAGTGATGTCTCTGATTTTTAATATGCTAAGTTTGTCAAAGCTTTCCTTTCAAAGTGCAAGCGTCTTTTAATTTGATAGCTGCAGGCACCATTTGCAGTGGCTTTGGAGCCCAAGAAAATAAAATCTGTCACTGCTTCCACTTTTTCCCCTTCTATTTGCCATGAAATGATGGGACCAATGCCATGATCTTAGTTTTTTGAATGTTGAATTTTAAACCAGCTTTTTCACTCTCCTCTTTCACCCTCATCAAGAGGCTCTTTAGTTCCTCTTCACTTTCTGCCATTAGAGTGGTATCATCTGCATATCTGAGGTTTTTATTATTTCTCCCAATGATCTTGATTCCAGCTTGTTATTCATCCAGCCCAGTATTTCACATCATGTACTCTGAATATATTAATAACTTGGGTAAGCAGGGTGACAACATACAGCCTTGTCATCCTCCTTTCCCAATTTTGAAAGGGAAAGTAACACCTGTGTCCGGTTCTAATTGTTGTTTCTTGACCCACATGCAGGTTTCTCAGGAGACAAGCAAAGTGTTCTGATAGGCCCATCTCTTTAAGAATTTTCCACAGTTTATTGTGGTCCACACAGTCAGCGGCTTTCGTGTAGTCAATGAAGCAGAAGCAGAAGTTTTTCCGGAATTCCTTGCTTTCTCTATGATCCAGCAGATGCTGGCAGTTTAGTCTCTGGTTCCTCTGCCTTTTCTAAACCCAGCTTGTACATCTGGCAGTTCTCAGTTTACTGCTGAAGCCTAGCTTGAAAGATTTTGAGCATAATCTTACTAGCATGTGACATGAGAACAATTGTACAGTAGTTGGAACATTCCTTGGCATTGCCCTTCTTTGGGATTGGAACGAAAACTGACCTTTTTCAGTCCTGTGGCCACTGCTGAGTTTTCCAAATTTGCTGATATATTGAATGCAGCACTTTAACAGCATCATATTTTAGGATTTGAAATAGCTTATCTGGAATTCCATCACCTCCTAGCTTTATTCATAGTAATGCTTCCTAAGGCCCACTTGACTTCACACTCCAGAATGTCTGGCTCTAGGTGAGTGATTACACCATCATGATTATCTGGGTCATTAAGAACTTTTTTGTACAGTTCTTACGTATATTCTTGCCACCTCTTCTTAATCTCTTCTGCTTCTGTTGGGTCCTTAGCATTTCTTTATCGTGCCCATCCTTGCATTACATGTTCCCCTGATAGCTCCAATTTTCTTGAGGAGATCTCTAGTCTCTTCCACTCTATTGTTTTCCTCTTTTTTTTTTTTTTTTTTATTGTTAACTTAAGAAGGCCTTCTTATCTGTCCTTGCTATTCTCTGGAATTCTGCATCCAGTTGGGTATATCTTTCCCTTTATCTCTTGCCTTTAGTGTCTCTTCTTTTCTCAGCTATTTGTAAGACCTCCTCAGACAACCACTTGGCCTTTTTGCATTTGTTTTTCTTTGGGATGGTTTTGGTCACTGCCTCCTGTGCAACATTGTGAACCTCTGTCCATAGTTTAGGCAGGGTCCAGGGGTCCAAATGGGGCTCAGAGCCTTCCTGCAGTCAGTGCTGGGGAAACAGAGTGGACACAGGGTTGGAGGGCCCAGAGGTAGAACCAGACGCAACCAATCCATCTCTAGCAGAGGGTCTGTACACAGTGGGTACTCAATCATTTGTGTGTGAAGTGTTCAGGAGTTGACACTGTGAATGTTGATAGATACCAGGTGCTGAAGGGCCCTGCTGACCCCCACAGCACACAATAAGCACTCAAATAAATACTGAATGTGTGGGGGCATGAGCAGCTCACGTTCCTGCTAGCTCTGTACACACCCCCTCACCCTCCCGTGGACTGCCTGCCACTTGAGCCTTTGTTCCAGATCAGCCACATGCAGGCATCAAACCCCACTCAGCAGAGACCTACAGCTCACACGCCCGACACACATACAGCTGCAGTCAATGGCATCCAGATGCTCGCACACTTCATAAACACCCAGATTTGACCCATATGTCAGACCCACAGTTGAAGATAAGCACGAAGAGGTTTGCTGGGCCCCTGGCTGTGCACTCACACATAGCACACTGCAGACACGTGATCTGTGGGCACACTAGGTACTTCAAGATCACATAGCCCAGGAGAGTCGGTGCAAAGGCCCTGGGGTAGCATGCCCGAAGTATTGCATGTTGGGAAAGGAGGAGGGAGAGGGGAGGAGAAGATGGGGTGGGCAGCAACGAGGGGTGCCCTAGGTCATGGAGAGGCCTATGGACCACAGTGGAGGCATTTCCCTGGCATGAAATGAGGGTGGGATGGAGGCACTTGTGAGCAGAGGGAGTATAACCAACACTGCAGTTGAGGCAGTATCTTAAATTAGAGACATTATTTAGGAAGCAAGATTTCCTGGCCAGAAATGGTGCTCATCCCAGGCTGGTGGCCAGGGAGGAATGGGATCCTAGCCAAGATGTACTTTGCAGGTGGAGCCAACAGGAGATACTGCAGGTGGGATGTGGCAGGGAGGCAGAGCAAGGCCACAGATCTCTCCAAGGTCCTCGGCCTGGCTGTGATACCTGGAATGAGACACGGGCAACTGCGGACAGAAAGGACCCAGGAAGGTTACTGCTCAAGTGCTCAGTCACTCAGTCGTGTTGGACTGTGTGACCCTATAGACTGTAGCCCACCACGCTCCTCTGTCCATGGGATTCTCCAGGCAAGAATACTGGAGTGGATTGCCATTTCCTCCCTCAGGGGATCGTCCCAACCCAAGGATCAAACCCATGTCTCCTGCATCTCCTGCGTTGCAGGCGGATTCTTTACCACTGAGGCACTAAGGAACCCCAGGTTACTGCACACCATGGTCCAAAAATGATGACCTGTGGTCTGGCAGAGTCCACAGGCAGGGACATGGCAGGCAGCGTCCGCAGGCCTGGCCGCCATCTGGCCCACAGCTGGCACGGCTCTCCCAGAGGCAAGGGCCTCACCACCTGCTCCCCGCTCCAGACCAGCTGTAGAACTCACGGCCCCAGGTCTGAGCTGGGAGGCCTCCTTATAACCCCCAGGTGTTCCAGAGGAGGAAACTGAAGCCTGGGACCTAGGGGATGTGTTGGTTTCCTCCAGCTACATGCTGAGGCCTTATCCACCCTGTCTGCCCTTCACCACTGAGTCGTCTCAGAGCCTGCTGCTGGAACTCCTGGCATCACCTTCTGTTTCTCTATAAACTAGACGTGTGTGTGTGTGTGTGTGTGTGTGTGTGTGTCACTCAGTTGTGTCCAGCTGTTTGCAACTCCATGGACTGTAGCCTGCCAGGCTCCTTTGTCCATGGAATTCTCCAGGCAAGAATACTAGAGTGGGTAGCTATTCCCTTCTCTAGAGGATCTTCCCGACCCAGGGATCGAACCCAGGTCTTCTGCGTTGCAGGCAGATTCTTTACCATCTGAGCCACCAGGGAAGCCCAGAAACTAGAGAGGTAACCATGAAATAGGAGAAGGCAATGGCACCCCATTCCAGTACTCTTGCCTGGAAAATCCCATGGACGGAGGAGCCTGGAAGGCTGCAGTCCATGGGGTCGCTAAGAGTCGGACACGACTGAGCGACTTCACTTTCACTTTTCACTTTCATGCATTGGAGAAGGAAATGGCAACCCACTCCAGTGTTCTTGCCTGGAGAATCCCACGGACAAAGGAGCCTGGTGGGCTGCCGTCTATGGGGTTGCACAGAGTCGGACATGACTGAAGTGACTTAGCAGCAGCAGCAGCAGCAACCATGAAATAAATGCTCTTGATGTTTGTTGCTACTACCTTTAGTTCTGCACCCACTGCTGGTTTTTTGATGAAGTATTTTTTATGAATTTTCTCTTCTTTTGGCTGCACTCAGTCTTTGTTGCTGTGCAGGATTTCTCTAGTTGCAGTGAGCAGGGGCTACTCGTTGCAGTACACAGGCTTCTCACTGCAATGGCTTCTCTTACTGCAGAACATGGGCTCTAGGTGCAGAGGCTCAGTAGTTGTGATTCAGGCCCTTATTTGCTCTAAGGCATGTGGGATCTTGCTTGCTCCTTGGAAGAAAAGCTATGACAAACCTAGAAAGCATATTAAAAAGCAGAGACATCACTTTACCAACAAAGGTCCATCTAGTCAAAGTTATGATTTTTCCAGGAGTCATGTATGGATGTGAGAGTTGAACCATAAAGAAATCTGAGTGCCCAAGAATTGAGGCTTTCAAACTGTGGTGCTGGAGAAGATTCTTGAGAGTCCCCTGGACAGCAAGGAGATCTAACCAATTAATCCTAAAGGAAATCAACCCTGATTATTCACTGGAAGGACTGATGCTGAAGCTGAAGCTGCAATATGTTGGCCACCTGATTCGAGGAGCCGACTCAATGGAAAAAAAGACCCTGATGCTGGGAAGGATTGAAGGCAAAAGGAGAAGGGGGTGGCAGAGGATGAGATGGCTAGACAGCATCACCGACTCAATGCATATGAATTTAAGGAAGCATCAGAAGACAGTGGAGGACAGAGAAGCCTGGCGTGCTGCAGTTCATGGAGTGACAGAGTCAGGCATGACTTAACGAATGAACAAAAACAACAATATATGGGCTATTCCTAGACCAGGGGTTGAACCTGCATCCCCTGCAATGGCAGGGGTATCCTTAAGTACTGGACCACCAGGGAAGTCCTGCATCCACTTCTTATCAGTCTTCATGCCTTGAGTGGGTTGCTCCAGCTCTACACATTAGTTTTCCAT
Organism: Bubalus kerabau; assembly: GCF_029407905.1. NCBI lineage: Eukaryota > Metazoa > Chordata > Mammalia > Artiodactyla > Bovidae > Bubalus > Bubalus kerabau. The sequence continues at coordinate 173,984,895 of NC_073624.1, forward strand.
CTTTAAAATGTCCTTGAGGGACTTCCCTGGCCATCCACTGGTTAAGCCTCCATGCTTCCAAGGCAAGAGGCATGGGTTCCATCCTTGGTCCGGGAATTAAGATGCCACAATACCATGCAGCACAGGAAAGGGTGTAGCTGTAAATGCGTTGGTCGCTCAGTCATGTACGACTCTTTGTGTCCCCATGGACTGTAGCCCACTAGGCTCCTCTGTCCATGGGATTCTCCAGGCAAGAATACTGGAGTGAGTGAAAGTGAAGTCGTTCAGTTGTGTTCGACTCTTTGCGACCCTATGGATTGCAGCCCGCCAGGGTCCTCCTCCGTCCATAGGATTTTCCAAGCCAGAATACTGGAGTAGGTTGCCATTTTCTTCTCCAGGGGATCTACCCGACCCAGGGACAGAATTCAGGTCTGCCACATTGCAGGCAGACTCTTTACCTTCTGAGCCACCAGGGAAGCCGGCAGGAATGGGTGAGGAACCCATATATAAAATGTCTTTCTGAGACAGAGCAGGGGCCATGATAAAACAAACATATACAACACTCAGGGCAGTTCAGGTCGTAGGCCCTCACTCCAAGTCAGCTGTGGGCATTTCCTCTCTCCCACACCTGTCCTTTGACCTCCTAGCCCTGCTTGATTTTTCTATCTAACAAACTCTGTATTTTAGGTTTCTTTTTTTTTTTCAATTGAGATACAATTCCCATACCATAAAACCCATCATTTTACAGTATACAATTCAATGGCATTTAGTGGATTTGTGATGTCATGCAATCAACACCTCTGCGTGAGTGTGTGCTAAGTTGATTCAGTCTGTCTGACTCTTTGCAACCCTATGGACTATAGCCCGCCAGACTTACCTGTTCACGGGATTCTCCAGACAAGAACTTTGGAGTGGGTTGCCACGCCCTCCTCCAGGGGATCTTCCAGACCCAGGGATCGAACCCACATCTCCTGCATTGGCAGACAGGTTCTTTATCACTAATGCCACCTGGGAAGCCCAATCAGCACCTCTGTCTAGTTCCAAGACATCTCCATCACCCCAAAAGGAAACTCCATCCTCATTAGCGATCACTCCCCTTTCTCTGCCCCAGCCCCTGGTAATCATTAATGTTTCCTGTCCCTATGGATTTACCTATTCTGAACATTTCATATAAATGGAATCACATTTATATGAATTCTAGCTTATACTTATCAGCATGATGTTTTCGAGGTCCGTCCGTGTTGTAGAATGTGTCAGTGCTTCATTTCTTTTTATGACTGGCTCACATTCCATAGTACGGATGGATCACATTTTATTTATTCACTCATCCATTGATGGACATTTCAGTAGTTCCTCTTTTGGCAACTGTGACCAGTGTTGCTGTGAACACACGTGTACCAGTGTCTGTCAGAGCCTCTGTGCTCACTTTTGTAGGGGCACCTACCTAGAAGTGGGCTTCCCAGGTGGCGCTAGTGGTAAGGAACCCCCCTGCCAGTGCAGGAGACATAAGAGACGGGGGTTTGAGTAGAATTGCTGGATGAGGAATTTTTTGAGGAACTGTCCTGCCTTTTCTATTTTTTGTTTGTTTGTTTGTTTTTATCATGCCTTGTGGGATCTTATCTCCCCCACCAGGGATTAAACCCCAGGCCCTTGGCGGTGAAAGCCAAGAGTCCTAACCACTAGACTGCCAGGGAATTTCCTGCAGTTTCTTTTCTTCCCTGTCATCTGTCATCTCCGCAAGGGACAGGGACTTTCTTTTCTTCCTGGTCACTCCACAGAGCCCTGGGCAGCACCCAGAACGTTAAGTAAACACACAATGCATAAACAAATCATCATGACTCTTGGCTGAACAATAAGTCTTAGGTTCTCTGGGATCTCAGTTTCCATATCTGCGAAGTGAGTATGAACACTGTCCTTCCCTTGGTAAGAATTAAGTCCCCTCTTCCTCCAAAAAAAGGCTCTGAGCCTATTACTCAGATGTCCTCAGAGTAAGCACCATGGGCTGCTAACTGTCCCCTAGCACAGAATCACCAGTTCTGCATTTCTTCCTCCCACTCCTGCCTCCACTGATGCCCATGGCTGGGATCTGAATGGCCGAAAAGGTCAAGGGCAGAGAGGGTGAGGGACCGCTGGAGTCACCCAGGGAGGGCTTTGGGCTCTGCACCCTTAGGGAGTGGCCCATATGGCAAGCTGAGGCAGAGGCGGCTCTGGGGACCTCCACCTAGGTTGGAGCGCTGGGGACAGATGCCAGTCCACAGCCGGGACTGCTGCCTGGAGGTGAGCCAGCCCCTGGGGACCTCATGGAGGGTGGGCAAAACAGGCCCCAGTAACTGATCCCAGTGGCCTCTGAGTGAGGGGAGGGGGGTGGGAATCTCAGTTTTCCCTGCTGTTTTTTTAAAGACTTTTGATATGGACTTTTTTTTTTTTTTTGGTCTTTATTGAATTTGTTACAATATTGCTTCTGTTTTCTGTTTTGTTTTTTTGGCCCAGAGGGCATGTGGGAATCCTAGCTCCCCAGTCAGGGATTGAACCTGCACCCCCTGCATTGTGAAGCAAAGTCTTACCCACAGGATCACCAGGGAAGTCCCCTCCTCCACTGTCACTATTAATAATGCAGTGGCCAATATGGACCAAGCATTGTGACAGGTCCTTCCAGAAGCTTCTTCCTATGAGCTAGGGGTCCCAGTAAATCCCCCAGCCCAAAGTCACATGTGAGTGCCCCGCAGAGCCCTGCCTGAAGCCAGATCCAAATCTCACCTCATTTCAAATCCACGCTCTTCACTGCTGACTCATCCTCTCCTAGCCTCAGTTTTCCCATCTGTACAATTGGCATACACCCAAGAGAAGTGAAATCAGATGTTTAAACAGATACACATGCACACAAGTTCGCAGCGGCATTAGTCACAATCGCCAAACAGAGGAACCAGCCCAAGTGTCCATCCAGTGATGAATGGGTAAGCACAATGCTCTCCATCCAAACAATGGACTATTGCTCAGCCGAGAGAAGGAGTGAAGCTCTGACACATGCTATTAATACAACGCGATGAACCTAGAAAACATGCCGAGTGAAAGGAGCCAGACACAAAAGGTCCCCTTTTGTATGATTCCATCTATAAGAAATGTCCAGAACAGGCCAATCCATAGAGACAGAAAGCAGATTAGCAGTTGCCAGGGGCTGGAGGAGGGGGTGTAGGGAGTGGCTGCTAATGGGAACAGGGATGGAAGTGTTCTGGAACTAAACAGAGGTGATGGTTACACAACATTCTGAATGTACTAAATGCCACTGAGTTGTTCATTTTAAAGTGGTTAATTTTAGAGAATTCCCTGGCAGTCCAGTGGTTAGCAGCTTCCCTGGTGGCTTAGTGGTAAAGAATCCACCTGCAATGCAGGAGACATGGGAGAGGTGGGTTCGATCCCTCGGTCAGGAAGATCCCCTAGAGGAGGAAATGGCAACCCACTCCAGTACTCTTGCCTGGAAAATTCCATGGACAGAGGAGGCTGGCGGGCTGCAGTCCATGGGGTTGCAAAGAGTCAGACACGACTGAACGACTCACCCACTCACGCACCAGTGGTTAGGACTCCACCCTTTCACTGCCAAGGGTCCAGGTTCAATACCCAGGTGGGGAACTAAGATTCTACAAGCTGCAAGGAGAGACCAAAAAAAAAAAAAAAAGCTAATTTTATATTATGTGGTTCTCACATCAATGAAAAAAAAAAGAAAGAAGGGGCATATAGACCACTTCCTTCCAGGATCCTGAGAAGGGCTCAGTGACAAATAAACACAGGGGCCCTTATCTTCTCTCTCGCTGTCAGCCCAGCTGGCCGCGTCGCAGCGCCCCCCTGAGGTCTCCACCGGATCTGCCCTCTCTAACTTGACCTTCGGGCCTAGAGTAGCCCTCCCCCACACCACTATAGCTGCACCTCCTAAGATCCTACCAGGTAACTTGGAAACCTCTAGACTTTGACATTTATCTCCACGATAGCCTTGCAAAGTGGGTAAAAGTGAGGCTCAGAGAGTGGAAGTGTCTTGCCAAGCAAGGCTCAGGAGAAGGAAATAGGACCCCTACTCTCTGATCCCAAAGCTATGCCCTCTTCCAGTACCCCGTGCTGACTCCCTCCCCTTCTGTCTTTTTCTTTGAATATTTATTTATTTATTTGGCTGCGTTGGGTCTTAGCTTCGACAAGTGGCGTCTTCGATCTCATTTGCGGTATGCTGAAAATTTAGTTGTGGCATGTGGGATCTAGTTCCCTGACCAGGGATCGAACCCAGGCTCCCTGCCTTGGGAGCACAGAATCTCAGCCACTGAACCACCAGGGAAGTCCCTCCTCCTGTCTTTTATTCAGGCATTCAGCAGCACTAATTGACAGCCCCCTGTGCCCCAGACCCTGTGACAGGCACAGAATACAGGCTTCAGACAAGACAGAGACAGCCCTACCCACAAGAGAACAGTCCCACTGAAAATAAACTGAACTAACACTCTCAATGTACTGGGTTGAATGGTGACCCTTCCCCCCAAGACATGTATGCCTGGAACCTCAAAATAAGGCCCTTTTTGGAATAAGAGTCTTTGCAGATATTATTAAGGTAAGGATCTCGAGATGAGATCATCTTGGGTTGGGTGAGGGAGCTAAATGCAATGATTGGTGTCCTTGAAAGAAGAGTGAAATCCAAACAGAGAGACCACGTGGAGATAGAAGCAGAGATTGAAGTGATGTGGCCACAAGCCAAGGAATGCCTGGGTCTATCAGAGTTGGAAGAGGCAAGGAAGGACCCTCCTCTAGAACCTTCAGAGGGCGCACAGCTGCCAACACTTTGATTTCAGGCTTCTGGCATAGCAGAAAGGATGGTCAAGTTGGTCTTGCACGCCTTCTCACATTCTTCAAATCCAGCTCAGGTCTCTTCCTCCAGGAATCCTTCCTGGCTGCTCAGCAGAGCTCCATTTCCCCTCTTCCCAGTCTGGCTGCCTAGCCTGTATTTATATTGGGGCCTTTCTGGGGTACCAGCCTCTTGAATCAAGCATTGACTGGCAACGAATCTGTTGGTGAATGAAAGAATGACATTTTCCTATGCTGGTTCTGCTCTGGCTTGCTTTCCTTAGTTGCTTTCAGCATTGCAGCCTCTCTTGGGTCTCTCAGGGTCCTCACTATCACCCCAGAACCCAGCCCTCACTGGGTCTTCCTATAGGAGGAGAGGGTCTCCACCCTGAACTCCTTGTATATGACTTCTTCTGGGAAAGAGCAGAAAAAGTTCAATATTGAAGACATATGGAACTGGATTTGCACCTTCTCTGCAACTTTTTTTTTAAGTTACCATTTACAGAGTGTTTTCAACTCTTTGCAACCCCAGGGACTGTAGCCTGCCAGACTCCTCTGTCCATGGAATTCTCCAGGCAAGAATACTGGAGAGGGTCGCCACCCCCTTCTCCAAGGGATCTTCCCAGCCCAGAGATTGAACCTGGGTCTCCTGCATTGCAGGCAGATTCTTTACCACTGAGCCACCAGGGAAGCCCCCACACTTCAAAGCCCAGAACTGTGCTTTCTCCTGTATTCTCACCACACCCGTGAAGAGTTACTACTGTCCCCATTTTAGAGATGAAGAAGCGATGGCTCTTACACTCATGGTGGGAATGTCATTTGGTACAACCACTTGAGACAGACGTTTGGCAATATTTGCTGAAAGGGAGTGTTCCTACACTCTAGCAGTTCCATCCGTGGGCATTTTATGAGTATCCTGGGGCTGCCTAACAAATGACCACAAAAGGGATGGTTTAAAACAACAGACACTCACTCTCTCACAGTTCAGGAGGCCAGAAGTCCAAAATCAGGATGTTGGCAGGGTTGGTTCCTTCTGTGGGTCTCCAGGGGAGAATCGTGTCTCTCTCCCAGCTTGTGGAGTTGTCTGCTATCTTTGGCATCCTTGATTTGCAGCTACATCACCCCAGTCTCTGCCTCCATCTTCACGTGGCCTTCCTATTGTGCCTCTCTGTGTATTAATTTCTGTCTCCTACCAAGACACTCTCACTGGATTTTTGGCCCGCCCTCATCCAGTTTGATCTCATTTGGATTCTTAGATAAATTCCATCTGCAGAGACACTATTTCCAAATAAAGTCACATTCTGAGGTTCCAGGTGGACATGAATTGAGAGTGGTAGGGGTACCACTCAACCCACTACAGGTATTCATCCCACAGAAAAAGGGACACGATCTCATCCAAAGATATAAACATAAATGGTCATAAGAGCCTCGAACAGGAAACAGCACACAGGTTCATCAACAGGTTGATGAATAAATGGACAAGGACATGGCCACTGGTGGAATACTATGCAGCAAAGAAAAAGAATGACCCACTGCTATTAATACATGTATCCCACAAGGGACTTCACCAACACTGAACAAAAGAAACAAAGAGGACACGTGTTGTGATTCCATTTATGTGAACTTCACAAGTAAGCCACACTAATCTATGGAGATAGAGGCTGGACTGGGGGCTCCTGGTAGGGATCGTCAGGGAGCAGAAGCAGTGGCCACACAGGGGCATGTGGCCCTGGGGTGATGGAAATGTCCTATATCTTGAATTATGGGGCAACGGGGGGTTACATTTGTCAAAATTCATCGAGCCCTTAAAACAGTTGCATCATTAAATGTAAAGTTTGCCTCACTAAAGCTGGTTTATTAAACGGAATAGGAAGCTCCCTGGTGGCCTAGTGATTAAGATTCCAAGCTTTCACTGCTGTGTCATAGGTTCGATTGCTGGTGGGGGAACTGATCCACAAGCCACACAGCATGATTAAAACAACAACAAAAAACAAGTCAGATGGAGCCTAGGGGATAGAGGTCAGACGTGGGACTACCCCGGGAGGTGACTGGAAGGGGCACAGAGAGCCCCTGGGGACTAGGAGTACTCTGTATTTGGATCACAACAGTGAAACCAGTGTGCTTTGCTTATAAATTACACTTGGATTGAAAAGCAAGACCCTGGGGCTCAGAGAGGTAAGGAACTCACCCAGTTTCCAGCAGGACGGTGTCAGAGCTGCCTACCCTAGAGCGCATCACCACCTCCTGGTCTCTTCACCCCTTTCCACCGTCCAACCCACAAGCGCTTATTGGACTTCCCTGGTGGTGCAGTGGTAAAGAATCTGCCCGCCAGTGCAGGAGCCGCAGGTGCCATCTCTGATCCGAGAAGATCCCGCTGCCTCGGAGCAGCTAAGCCCGTGTGCCACGATTCTTGAGCCTGTACTCTCAAGCCCGGGAGCCGCAACTATTGAGCACATGTGCTGCAACTCCGGGAGCCCGTGTGCCCTAAAGCCCCTGCTGCACAACAAGGGATGCCACCGCAACAAGAAACCCGCACGCTGCAACCAGAGAGCAGCCCATGCTTGCCACAGCTGGAGAAAAGCCTGCACAGTAACGAAGACCTAGCACAGCCAATGGTTCGTTAATTAACTTTAATGTTTTTAAAAAGCAAGAACTTATGCATGGGCTATGCACGAGGGTCTAGGGTTTCAACTGTAAGCACACCAGACATGATCCCTACCCTTCATGTTCCAGAGTATTCTGGAATGTATATATCGTTATGGGAAGGACAAACCTGAGACATACGAACCAATAAAAGGCCGAGATGATTTTAATTGCCACGAAGGCCATGGGCTGAGAGTGACCCAGGGGGGGAAACTGTTTTAATCCGGGGGCAGAGGAGAGTCTCTTTGAGGAAGCAATGTTCCAGCTTTAATAAAAGCAGGGAGAGAGAAGCAGGGAGGGGTGTTCTGGGACATTCCAGAACATTGTGGAAGGGCCCGGAATGTTCCAGGACATTTCTGGTGGAAGTCATGGGTATGGACCAACTGGGTGCAGGAAAGAGCCCCAGGGATGGCGAGGAGACCACATTGGCTGTACTGATGTGGAGCTAGGAGGGAGCGTGTTGACAAAGATGTATTGAGGGCAGCCTCCTCAGGGTGTGGGACACAGCTGTGACCGAGACTGCTACAGTGTCGCATCTGGCAGAGGGAACATTTATTAAACCAATCATCACACAAGCAAAAAAGCAATAACTTAATTGTCAACATGATAGAGGCTTAGGGTATAGTGATTTAGCAGGGCTAGGCTGAGCTAGGAGGCCAAGGAGGGACACTCAGTGTGAAGACTCAGCTGGGAAGAGAGCAGAGCCTTCCAGCCAGAGGGAACAGACTGTGTGGGGGCACTGAGAAGGGAGCATTCCAGGAGCCGCCTAGAGCCTGATGGGACTAGGCGTGAAGGGGGTGGTGGGCAGCCTCCTGTGACACAGGACCCCAGAGGCTTCAGCTTCCCTGTTGGGCTCACAGCCTGGCTCGGAGCAGGGACCCCAGCAATCCTCAGCTGGGGTCTGGCCTGAGCTTCTCTCTTCACAGGAAAGACATGAATCCCCATCTTTCCTTCCGAGTACTTGCAAAGTGTCTCCAGGGACACCTCCCTCCCTCCCCTCCCACCCCTAAGCCCAGAACTCAGGCCTGTCGCCAGGGAACCAGGACTGCCGGTTGCCATGGCAACCCTCACTACGGACACATGGGCGCTCCTGCTTGTTGCCATGACACCAGTCACCCACCCACCCTCCACCAGGTCTGCATTGGGATGTGAAAGGAAGGCAGAGGGAGGCGCAGAGAGGGCGGCTTCCCAGATGCCTTGTGGAGCTGGGGAGGGCAGACAAGGAACCTGAGGTTCAAAGAACTGCAGCGAGTCAGGAGTTATCCTCAGGTCAGCTCCCTGGGAAGGAGCCTCAGATGGAGGTGAAGGGCCCCCTCTCTCCTCGGACTCCAGAAGAGTCTTCACTTGGCACTCAGGGCCCCTTCCCCAGTGAAACCCTGAGAGAGACAGGTAATGTGACTAGGTATTACTTTTCTCTGAATGAACACACACACCTATGCACCCGGGACACCCTTTGTTGTCCCTGGATTCTATCCATTCCATTCTTCAAAGCCCAAGTCAGCTGCCATCTCTTCCAGGAAGCCATCACTCACCACCTGCTTGGAAAGGACTCCTCTCCCACCTCCACACATCCGCAGGACTCGGTTTCTACCGGCACCATCTGACATTATTCATTTCATACCTATGAGGCATCTACTCTGGGTCCAACCCTGGGATGCTCACAGGGGTTTCAAGAATTAATGCATTAGGAAATTCCTTGGTGGTCCAGTGGTTAGGACTCCATGCTCTCCCTGCCAGGAGTCTGGGCTCAATCTTAGGTCAGGGACCTAAGGTTCCACAAGCCAAGCAGCACAGCAGAAAAAAGAAAAAAATAACCAATGCGCTAGACACATGAGTTAGTGAGTAAAGTCGCTCAGTCATGTCCAACTCTTTGCGACCCCATGGACTACCAGTAGCCCACCAGGTTCCTCCATCCATGGGATTTTCCAGGCAAGAATACTGGAGTGGGTTGCCATTTCCTTCTGCAGGAGATCTTCCCGACGCAGGGATTGAACCCGGGTCTCCCGCATTGTAGGCAGATGCTTTATAGCAGTATACAAACAAAACTCTGTCCTTGCAAAACTCTGTCTTGAGGGAGGACAAAGAGAGGAATCAGTCACAATTTTCAGTTCCAAGGAGCCCCACACAAATGGGATTAAGCCAAAAATCAAGGACAGTTCAGTTCAGTTCAGTCACTCAGTCATGCCCAACTCTTTGCGACCCCATGAATTGCAGCATGCCAGGCCTCCCTATCCATCACCAACTCCTGGAGTTCACCCAAACTCACGTCCATCGAGTCGGTGATGCCATCCAGCCATCTCATCCTCTGTCGTCCCCTTCTCCTCCTGCCCCCAATCCCTCCCAGCATCAGGGTCTTTTCCAATGAGTCAACTCTTTGCATCAGGTGGCCAAAGTATTGGAGTTTCAGCTTCAATATCAGTCCTTCCAGTGAACACCCAGGACTGGTCTCCTTTAGGATGGACTGGTTGGATCTCCTTGCAGTCCAAGGGACTCTCAAGAGTCTTCTCCAACATCACAGTTCAAAAGCATCAATTCTTCAGTGCTCAGCTTTCTTCACAGTCCAACTCTCACATCCATACATGACCACAGGAAAAACCAAAGCCTTGACTAGACGGACCTTTGTTGGCAAAGTAATATCTCTGCTTTTCAATATGCTATCTAGGTTGGTCATAACTTTCCTTCCAAGGAGTAAGGATGACTTTATTGTTTCAGGACTTCCATCAGTGGCATGAAGACACTGTCTTTCTCCATGCCTCTTGCTTCAGACAGATGTTTCATTCTCCCAGGCTCAACAATCCCAGTTAACAGGGCATGTCTCTCTCCCAATATATCCCATCAATACCTGAGGAGGCGGAGTCATGCTGCTCAACTTCCCCTAAACCACATGCTGCTGCTGCTGCTAAGTCGCTTCAGTCATGTCTGACTCTGTGCGACCCCGTAGATGGCAGCTCACCAGGCTCCTCTGTCCATGGGATTCTCCAGGCAAGAACACTGGAGTGGGTTGCCATTTCCTCCTCCAATGCATGAAAGTGAAAAGTCAAAGTGAAGTCGCTCAGTCGTGTCCGACTCTCAGCGACCCCATCGACTGAAGCCTACCAGGCTCCTCCGTCCATGGGATTTTCTAGGCAAGAGTACTGGAGTGGGGTGCCATTGCCTTCTCCACCTAAACCACATAGGTGTGGCCAAACCAAATCAGTTCTGTTAGGAAAGAAGAGATGACTGTGCCAGGTGCCAAGCTGATTCCTACCAAGCCTATGACGGTATCTGAGTGGAAAGTCTTAGTTGCTCATCGAGTCTGACTCTGTGACCCCATGGACTATAGCCCACCAGGCTCCTCTGTTCATGGAATTCTCTAGGTAAGAACACTAGAGTGTGTAGCCATTCTCTTCTTCAGGGGATTTTCCCGACCCAGGGATCGAATCCAGATCTGCTTTGCAGGCAGATTCTTTACTGTCTGAGCCACCAGGGAAGCCCTGAGCAGAAAGTAAAAGTGAAAGTTGCTCAGTCGTGTCCAACTCTTTGTGACCTCATGGACTATACAGTCCGTGGAATTATCCAGGCCAGAATACTGGAGTGAGTAGCCATTCTTTTTTCCAGGGGATCTTCCCAACCCAGGGATCGAACTCAGGTCTTCTGCATTGCAGGCAGATTCTCCACCAGCTGAGCCACAGGGAAGCAAAAGAATACTGAAGTGGGTAGCCTATTCCTTCTCCAGTGGATATTCCTGACCCAGAAATCAAACCAGGGTCTCCTGAATTCTGAGCAGAAGGAGCAGCTATAGCAAAGGTCTGCAGGCTAGAACATTGATGCCCCTTCTGTCTTCAGAATGAAAGGTTGGAGGAATATTGGAGGTGGTGGCTGCCAGCATGGTGGATTTTAAAAACCCTTATAAGGAAGGCAGAGGAAATTAGGTGGTATCCAAGGGCAACAGGAGCTTGTAAGAGAGGGACAAGGTCAGAGCCCACATAGGGAATGGATTTGACTGGATGATGCTGCTTCTGGGGTCTGAGAAGGAAGCAGGAAGATACCCAATCAAGAATAATTACTGATTACCTGCTCCATGCCAGTTTGCACGTGAAACCCTAGGGAGCTGAGTTCATGGAGCTCATAAAATTATGTTAAAGGAGGCTGACATTGAAACAAATAATTATTAATCAACTATAAATGTGGTCAGCACAGGGAAGACGAACAAGGAGTTGAGCATTGGTGTAACAGGGGATGCTGGCCCAAACTTGGGTGGCGAGGATGTGATTGGTTGAGGAGGAGTCTTTTGTGCTGAGAACTTGGTTAGAGTAGGGCTTCAGAGGTGTTCCTGCCAGAGGGAAATGCAAGTGCAAAGACCCTGGGGTTGGAAGGAACAAGGTAAGTTCAAGGAATCCAGAAAGAGCCTGTGTGGCTGGAGCATAACGAGCAAGGGACACAGCTTCATAGAAGTGGTTGGAGATGCTAACTGGGCCAAGTCATGGGGGTACCTGTTGGATCATGTGGATATTTGGGCTCCTCTAGAACCCAGAAGCAGATGATGTCTAGGATTAGATATACTTTATACCAATGGCTCTCCAGCTGTTGCCTGGAGCTAGAGGGTGGCCGGAAGGGAAGCAGGGAGCCCCAAGAAGAGATGGGCACGTTTGTTGGGCAAGAGATGAGGGAGGTTGGACCTTGGCTATTGCCAAGGAAAGCAAAGAGAAGCATGTGGGCTGGAAGCCAAGAGGAAAATCACTGCTGAAGCAGCAACATGGAGTGAGGACAGAGAGGAGTCAAGGTGCCACTCAAGCATCTAGACTCACTGAGATGGGGAGGCCAGGGGCAGGGCGGATCTACAAGCGCAAGGGTAGCCAAGCTCCCCTTTAATCTGGGCTAAGGGATTACAACAACCATTTAAATAGATGACGGTGATAGCTCCACGATACCGTTGCTGCTGTTCACTAGCTCAGTCATGTCCAACTCTTTGCAGCCCCATGAACTGCAGCATACCAGGGTCCCCTTCCCTCACCATCTCCCAGACCTTGCTCAAACTCATGTCCATTGAGTTGGTGATGTCATCCAACCATCTCATCCTCTGTCGTCCCCTTCTCCTCCTGCCCTTAATGTTTCCCAGCAGCAGGGTCTTTTCTAATGAGCCCAGCTCTTTGCATCACATGGCCATAAAGAACTTAAGCTTCAGCATCAGTCCTTCCAGTAAATATTCAGGACTGATTTCCTTTAGGATTGACTGGTTTGATCTCCTTGCTGTCCAAGGGACTCTCAGGAGTCTTCTCCACCACCACAGCTTAAAATGAGGCTGCACTCTGGAGCCCGTGAGCTGCAACTGCTGAGCCCACGTGCCACAATTACTGAAGCTCACACATTGCGAGCTCATACTCTACGACAAGAGAAGCCACCACAGAGAATCCCTCGTACCACAACCACACAGTAGCCCCCAGCTTGCCGCAACTAAAGAAAGCCCACGAGCAGCAACAAAGACCCAGCACAGCCAAAAAAAAACAAAACAAAAAGCTGGCTAAGGGACTTCCCGGGCAGTCCAGTGGTTAAGACTCCACGCTTCCACTGCAGGGAGTGCGGGTTCGATCCCTGGTCGGGGAACTAAGATCCCACATACCGCCTAGCCAAAAAAAAAAAAAAAAAAACCTGGCTAAAATGGCATATTTTACATGATGCATATTTTTCACTGCCACAAAGGAAAAAAAATAGAGGAAAAACCTTAAATGTACATCAACGCAAACTAAAGAAAATGAACACAATCGAGTCGCATTAGCCATATTGCGAGAGCTCTGCAACATCGTGTGGCTGGAGACGGCACAGACAGAACACTTCCATCATCACAGAATGTTCTACAGGGCAGCACTGGCTTGCTATAACTTCTCATTTCTGCCCAGGTTGTATTTCCTGGTGACACTCCTAGGGGCTTCCCTGAAATCCCATGCTGGGCTCAGAATGTTACTCAAGGGCCTAGATTGCCTTTTGATTGAATCCCGATGTTCATGATAACAGGCAGGGTCCAGGCAACAAGCAGGAGTCAGGCAGAATGGACAGTGCAGGAGAGCGGTAATAAAGGTGATATTTGCAAAGTGCGGCAGGGGCAGGTAACTGACATGGGGTGGTGCAGCACACAGGAGGGGCAACAGTCAGGAGCTTTTAACATGCCTAGGCTGACGGTCCAGTTGGTGCAGATGTCATCTTGGGTTGGGGGATACAGAGAGAGAAATGGGGAGAGAACACTCCCCGCCCCTCCGGACCCTGGGGAGTTCTCACCTCTCTTTCCTTCTACATCCTGCTGGTGGCCCCCTCTGGCCGACTCTAGCAGAAGGTTGAGGGTCCAAGTGAATCAGCTTCTTGGGACACAGGGCAGGATGAAAAGTGGAAGGGCACTAGCCTCACTCAGCCTAATTCACCTCCCCCCAACCACCCACCCACCACCCACAGGCCTCTATTAGCCCTTGGAAACGTCTGCCCCACTGACCACCATGTCCATCATCCCAAACTCTTTCCAGGAGATGTGGCCTCCACCAAACAAAACTCTCTGGTTGCCAGCAACAGAAACAACTCTAGTCTACTCAACCAAAAGATTTATTGAGAGGCTCTTGGGGAGTCTGCAGAATCGACAGGAAGGATGGAGGGTCACAGCTACCGCCTCATCATGGTGGTTGCTCCTGTCCTACAAGACTCCTCTTATTTTGATTATTTATTTATGGCTATGCTGGGTCTTCACTGTTGCACTTATGTTGTCACGAAGTTGTATCCAACTCTTTGTGAGCCCATGGACTATAGCCCACCAGGTTCCTCTGTCCACAGGATTTCCCAGGCAAGGACTCCTCTTGAATGCAGAGTGCAGGGAAAGAATGCCAACTCACCAAAGCTGGACCCCCTGGGTAGGAAAGTGGGGAGAACCTGTGGACAGGGCCCTAAGACTGCCTCCAATGGTACAGAGCTCCATCCCCAAAAGAAAGGGGGATGGAAGCCAGCTGGTGACAAAATTAACAAATGTCCTCTTTGAGATGTGCCCTGTCCATTTCACAGGAGCAATACGGAGGCCCGGGAAAGGGCACTGACCCCCCCGGGCCAGGCAGGTGGCAGGAGCCACTTTGCCAGAGTCCCCTAGCTAGGAGTATGATGTGTGCTGGTTGCTTTCAGGTGGCAGCTGGTTCGCACCACTCAAGCCATGGGGAGTTCCTGGGGTCCCACATCTCAGGAAGGGCCTGGTGGGCAGGGGTCATGGCCACACTCAAGTCTCCCCCCAGGAGGCAGACAGAAAGACCAATAGCAGTAAGCTCAGTCCAAGATGGTTTTTATATACATGGTTTATTCCTTCTGACCCCCATGTTGCAACACCAGCCTCATTCGCCCTCCCAGCATGGAGCTACCCACTGCCTCCTCTCTTGGGGGGACCTCTTCTCATGGGGCACTGTCTCCAGAGGTGGGGTGGGGAGAAAAGGGGTAGCCTTAGCACAAAGTGGCTCCCCTGTGGCCTCAGCCCCCCAGAGAAGGGAGAGAGGAAGAAGGAGGAAGGCAGCACAGAACTGGGGTTCAAATACTCAAGAAGCTACGGAATAGAAGACAAAATAACACACGCTCTGGGGAAGGGGGACAGGGAGGAACCAAGGTCAGATCCTGCCCCCCAGCAGGGGCACAGCACCCCCAGGATCCAGGAGGTGAAGGGCGGGGCTGGAGAGAGAAGAATTTGGGGGAGGGAGGAGCCCAAGGATGGTCCCACCTTGACCTGGACAGTAGGCACAGGGCAAGTGAGACCCCCGGGGCCCCTGAACTTGGCAGTGGAGGCCTACAGCTTGGTCAGGTCCAGTTTCAGCTTGTAGGGCGGGGGGCTGTCTGCATAGGCGTGTGACGGGGGAGGGTACAGGGAGCACTCTGGCTCCACCATATAACCCTTGTGCTGCTCCAGAGTCAGGGGCTGTAGGGGAAAGAAGAGAGAGAGAGGGCCATGAGTCCCCACCCTGGCAAGGCTCCTTCCCACCCCAAATCTCAGGTTGCCCTTACTAAGGGTGGGAGTCGTTCCTCTCATTTCATGAGAGTGAAGAAACTTGCCTAATGCCACATAGCAAGTCAGGGGTCCCTGTCTCCATGGGAAAGGGGGTGGCCCCATCCAGATGAGGGAACAGTTTTCTTCTCCTCTTTGCCCATGGGCCCTGCCCACCTGGAACTTAAGGTGCTGGCCAGGCGCGGTCACCAGGGTGGAGCAGCTCAGCCACAGCATCACCAGCACGGACAGGAAGAGGCAGCAGGCCAGGATCCAGCGAGGAAGCCCCGAGCGCCTGCCCCGCCCAGCAGGCATGTTCAGGGGCCCCGGTGGGACCAGACAGCCTCCTCCCTCAGGCCCCACCCCGCCACCATCCCCAGGGTTCTGCCACCCACCGGGACATGCAGCTGAGGAAGTCATTGTCCTGCAGCTCATCGGACTCCACCTTTGCCTTGCTGCTGGTCTTGACTCGAATCTTGGCCTTCCTTACCTTGTCCAAGGGACCTACAGGGTCTGAGAGAACAAGTCACTTTCAGTAGCCTCCAGGTCTTAGCCAAGAGGTGACAGCAGCCATGGAGAGTGAACAGGGGGCCAGGACCTGAGGCAATGGGCCATGGGGTCTTGGGATAAATCAGAACCCTGAAAGATGGACCATGGAACCCAGGGAGATGGACCATAGAACTCAGGGAGATGGATCATGGAACTCAGGGAGGAAGACCACAGAACCCTGGGAGATGGGCCATGGAACCCTGGGAGATGGGCCATGGAACTCAGGGAGATGGACCATGGAACCCTGGGAGATGGACCATGGAACCCTGGGAGATGGACCATGGAACCCTGGGAGATGGACCATGGAACCCTGGGAGAGGGACCATGGAACCCTGGGAGATGGCCCATGGAACCCTGGGAGATGGACCATGGAACCCTGGGAGATGGACCATGGAACCCAGGGAGATGGACCATGGAACCCAGGGAGATGGATCATGGAACCCTGTGAGATGGATCATGGAACTCAGGGAGATGGACCATGGAACCCAGGGAGATGGATCATGGAACCCTGGGAGATGGATCATGGAACTCAGGGAGATGGACCATGGAACTCAGGGAGATGGACCATGGAACCCTGGGAGATGGATCATGGAACTCAGGGAGATGGACCATGGAACCCAGGGAGATGGATCATGGAACCCTGGGAGATGGACCATGGAACTCAGGGAGATGGACCATGGAACCCTGGGAGATGGCCCATGGAACCCTGGGAGATGGACCATGGAACCCTGGGAGATGGCCCATGGAACCCAGGGAGATGGACCATGGAACCCAGGGAGATGGATCATGGAACTCAGGGAGATGGACCATGGAACTCAGGGAGATGGACCATGGAACCCTGGGAGATGGATCATGGAACTCAGGGAGAGGGACCATGGAACCTTGGGAAAGGGACCATGGAACCCTGGGAGAGGGACCATGGAACCCTGGGAGAGGGACCATGGAACTCAGGGAGATGGACCATGGAACTCAGGGAGATGGACCATGGAACCCTGGGAGATGGATCATGGAACTCAGGGAGAGGGACCATGGAACCTTGGGAAAGGGACCATGGAACCCTGGGAGATGGACCATGGAACTCAGGGAGATGGACCATGGAACTCAGGGAGATGGAGCATGGAACCCTGGGAGATGGATCATGGAACTCAGGGAGAGGGACCATGGAACCTTGGGAAAGGGACCATGGAACCCTGGGAGAGGGACCATGGAACCTTGGGAGAGGGACCATGGAACCCTGGGAGAGGGACCATGGAACCCTGGGAGAGGGACCATGGAATTCTGGGAGAGGGACCATGGAACTCAGGGAGAGGGACCATGGAACCCTGGGAGAAGGACCATAGAACTCTGGGAAAGGGACTATAGAACTCAGGGAGATGGTCCATGAAACTAAGGGAAGTGGACAATGGAACCCTGGGAGAGGGACCATAGAACTCAGGGAGATGGACCATGGAACCCAGGGAGATGTATCAAGGAACCCCAGGAACTGAGAAATGGAAATACCAATCCTCAAGGGTTCATTTGCCAGGAGAACCCCTTGTGACAGGGGAGCCACCTTTGGAAGGAACACTCGTCTAGGTTTGAACCTTACCAACATGCACCTCCAAAGCCTCAGGGTGGGATCCCCGCCAGGTCACCTCCACTCTCTGCAGACGGGCTCCCTCATGCCCCAGGCTCTCTACCACAGGCTGGGTCTGGGCCAGGAACAAGACAGCACAGAGAAGCCCTTTAGAAAGGCACCACCTTGACCCTAGCAGGCACCTCTCTGCGCCCCATGTAGGTTACGGTATCCCATGCCGGGCTGGTACCTAGTTCCACTGGGGACAGAGAAGACACAGCTGCAGGCTGTGATATCAGGGATACTGTTCCCTGCTATTGTGGGACCCTGATTTGTCTTGACCCCATCCTCCAACACCTAAGATAGGGATGTGATTCAGGACTAGCTAATAAAATCACAGGGACTGGCATCACATGACTCAACCATGGCCAAACAACTTAGTTAAAACCTGAGAGGTTGTAATCTAGAGCCGTGGCATCCACCTTGCTGTGAGCAGGGACATGTTTGAGAATGAAGCTGCTGAAGAGGACAACAGAACCCAGGGGTGGAGAGAGACACTGAACCCCTGGATCCAGCTGTGCTTGAAGCTCACTGACCTGTAGACTGCACATCCCATGAGCCAAGAGCCAATTCATCCCACCTCCTTACCCTGACCACCCAGCCACTTCTCTGGTGTGGCCCCTGCCAGAGCCCTCACCTGGAACACCACCACCTTCCCATTGTCAGTCTGCAGGTAGTATGTCCAGGTGGAGGAGACGAAGCCCTGGGCCGAGTTGACAAGGTCATTGCAGAGGGTGGAAAACAAGTCCAGGAGCGAGAGGGCCCCACTCGGAGCTTCCAGGACCTTTCTCTGCCAAGGGGAGGCCCAAGGCACAGAAATGTCACCAACGTAGGGTGTTAAGTGGGAGGGGAGCTGGGAAAATTCACTGTGATCAAAATTCACTAAGCTGTTTGAGGCAACAGGGCTACATACTATGAACAGAGATCTCAGCACTGCTTTGTCTGACTGACTGTGTGCCCTTGGGAAAGTGGATTGCCCTCTCTGAGTCCTACAATGGGAAATGATACTCTTCCCTCAGGGATCTGCTATGAAATTTCAATTAAACAATAGCACAAGGGCTTCCCTGATAGCTCAGTTGGTAAGGAATCCGCCTGCAATGCAGGAGACCCTGGTTCAATTTCTGAGTCGGGAAGATCTGCTGGAGAAGGGATAGGCTACCCACTCCAGTATTCCTGGGCTTCCCTTGTGTCTCAGCTGGTAAAGAATCTGCCTGCAATACAGGAGACCTGGGTTTGATCCCTGGGTTGGGAAGATCCCCTGGAGAAGGGAAAGGCTACCCACTCCAGTATTCTGGCTTGGATAATTCCATGGACTGTATAGTCCATGGGGTCACACAGACAAAAAAAGCACAAGTGCCTAATATATAGTAGCTGCTATGATTAAAAATGTTACCATCATCATTGTTCTTGTTTTAACAGCATCAGGAGAGAACATGGAATGGGAAGAAATGATGGTGCACAGGGCTTTCATGAACAGGGAAAGCCTGGGAAGGGTGCAGGAAAATGAGCGATGAGAGGAGAGAGCTTTCTCTGGAATCCCAGCCCAAGGGTTTCTGACTGGGATGAAGGATGTCCTGTGCCTCAGTTTCCCCTGGTGCAGCACTGTCTAGACTCACGGGGTATGATAAGTGTACAGTTATTATTTCTCCCTGGGGTGGGGAAGGAAGAGCTATGTGTGCTTGGGAGGCTCCTCCTCCCTACACTTCCGTTCTGACCACCTGTTCATCACAAGGACAGAGCTTAGACCAGGAGCTAACATGTAGGTGCTCAGAAGTCAGCTCTGAAGATGAGGGATGTGAGGAGTGGTCATAAGCCCTGGTGGCACTGGCTTTAAATGCCACCTCTCCACAGCCCTGGGTGACCTTGGCCAGTTGCTCCGTGGGCATGAAATGGGGATGACACTGTCTCAGGTGCCTCGGGTGGCACAAGAAATTTGGGACAGGCTGAGGTTAGGCCTGGAGCAGGACAAAAGCTTGCTAAATAATGTAAATGGTGGCAGTGTGGGTGGGAGAGGCGGCGGGGGGCGGGGGAGGACTTCCCATGTCACAGAGATGACAATTGAGTCTTGAGATGTCATATGGCTTAATCCAGGACACCCAGGAGGCCCGGAATGGCATGGAGAGCCTGGGAGAGACTGGATATGAGTGCAGATTTGGGGAGGGGGGTAGAGGAGAGGCGGGACGGGCCTGGGGCCGCAGGTGGGAGGGCGCCCACCTTCTGCTCCAGCTCGGGCTCAGGCTCCGGCTCTGGGTTCTGACTCCAGCAGCCCTCGCTGCAAGCTTGCTGCTCTGTCTCCTTCACATAGGCCTCCACACAGGCTGCAGGGGCAGGAGGGGGTAATTGGGGGACAGTCCGTCCCAGACCACCTCTCCCCACCCTGGCCCACCCAGCCAGCACTCACCTGCTTCACACTCAGCCTGGGTGGCATTGGGCTTGGAGCTCCTGGCCACGAATCGGCATATGGAGAAGAGGCGGCAGCCTCGCTCGCAAGCGCTGGTCAGGACGGCCCTGTCATACGCCTTCGCTCTCCTGGATTGAATGGGGTCCTCCCCCAGCTCCTCCTGGAAGCGAAGCTGCGGGCTCAGGCAGGGGGAGGGGCAGGAGGCGGCCAGCGGCGCAGGAAGGCCTTGGGGAGGTAGAAGACTTGATCCCCCAAAATCTTCTAGGGGGTTTGGGGTGAGGCTGATGAGGAGGCTAAGAATACTAGTGGGGGCTGTTAGCTCCAAGGAGGAGAGGCGGGGGGCTTGAGGGGAGTAAACAATGGGTGCTGCTGGGTTTGGGTAATGGTTGAAAAACTGGAGAAGATGAAGGGCAATGATCCTCCCCTCACCCAAAAAAAAAAAAAAAAAAAAAAAAAACCCTTCAAAGAGGAGGGGTTCTTGGGCCTGAAGAAAGAAGGGGGACTCAGAGGAGGTTCCGTCATCCTTCAGGCCTGGGAAAATTGGGATCTGACTGGGGGAGGGGTGGTCAGGATCGGGGTGGGACCTGGTAGCTCTAAGGTGGGTAGGGAAGAGGACGTGGAAGATGCTTGAGTAGAGGGGGAAAAGGGGACTGTCGGGCCTGAGGGAGGCGGGGGTTGGGCGCCCCCAAGGCCCTGGCCCAGCAGAGGGGAGCCAGAACCCGCTGGGTAGCAATAGAGCCTCAGTCCCCTCCCGCCTCCGGCTTGGAGGGACTCCCGGAACCCCGAATTTATCGGAAGGACTGGCATCACTAACCACCCCCCCCCACCCGTGTCAAAAGGACCCCACGGCCCCTCTCCTGCGACAGAAACATCCCCACCTTCATCGGAGGGACCCCTGATCTCTGCGCTCGCCCCCGTCGAAGGAACGCCAGCCCTTCCCCCACCAGAGGGGCCCACCATCATTGAAGAACCCCATTCTTGACCCCTTCCCCCTCCGAGGAACCCTGGCCTCCCGCTCCTAACGGAAGGAGCTGCATCCTCAACCCATCCCCCACTGGAGAGCTCTCAGGTCCTTCTGCTGGCGCTGCGCGCGCTTCACCTGAGCAAGCTGAGGTTTAGGGTAGCGGTCTCGGCACCGCAGCTGGCAGTTCTGCGTGTCCCCAAGCTGCAGGGCGAAGGGGTCGCGGACAGGCGGCGCGGGGGTGGCGGGCGGAGGCTGCAGCAGCAGCAGCAGCAGGAGCGGCATCAGCGCGACCGAATCCATGGCCAGGCCGAGCGCAAGGAGCGCGGGGGACGCCGGCTCCTGGCGGGCGCGGAGGATGCGGCGGCGGCGGGGACCGGGTCGCTGACGTCACCCGAGCGAGGCAGCCTGGGAAGCGGGGGTGGGGGATGCGGAGAACTGGCAGGGGCGCGGCGCTGCGGCACCGTTGGGATACCCGCAGGGCGAGGCAGGTGGATCGTGGCCCCTGCCGTCTGTCCCACGTCGGGATCCCATGACACCTCACTAGTATCCACAGACGAGGGGATCTCAGTCATCGCTAGGGGCCAAAGGGAAACAAATAGGGTGATAGAGTGGAGGAGAGATCTACTCGCCTGGGGATCAGGGAAGGCCTCCCAGAGTAGGCGTTATTTCGAGCTGGCGACTCGAGGAGGCCGCCGAGGGAACAGCGAGGTCCGGACGAGCTTGTTGGAAAAGGAAATAGGAGGGCGGTGGGGCTGGCTGGAACCCAGCCAGAGTGTGGGGATGGAGGGTCATGAGGGTCGCAGAACTGAGTTAGAGAAGGCTTTCTGAAGCTTCATCTCTTTTGATACCCAAATCAGAGAGCCGGTAATTTATGCGCAGTTTGGCTTCTGTAGGAAGCTCTCCAAGTCCCTCCAGGGTTCCCCTAGCCTCGCCTCTCTCTGGCCCAGCCCTGATCCGCAGACCTGGGGGGTCTGGCCCCTGCTCTCCCAGACTGGGAGCCCTTCGACCTGGGGCTGAGTAGGAGGGGGCACAGACGGGGCGATGGGGTCCTGCTAAAATTTCTAATTCCTGTGGGAAAACATGGGACAAACAGGAATACTTCTGGCTTTCATGACTGCCGCACTTCAAGATGAGAAAGGGTAGCCCCGTGAATCTTGACCTAACTTGCTCTTCGCCGGGCATGGGGGTGAGAACGCCCGTCTACGTTCGAGAACCTGCAAAAGCGGCACCCTCGCCCTCGCTGGTGTGCCCGGCGCGCAGGTGCCTGCCGCCCGCGCATCCTCCGTCCACTCTCCGCCCCAGCAGACTCGGCGGCAGACACCCGGGGTCGGGGGGTCAGAGGGCGCTGCAGATTCCGGCCGAGGAGGAGGGGCCGGGGTGGGGGGGCTAGCGCACCCTCCCTCCCCCGGCCGGCCGCCGCGCTTTCATCTCCTCGGCCTCAGCCAGCCCCCACGTGGCTTAATCAGGCGCGGCTGTGCCTGGCGGACCCTGAACATCTGGATCCCCGGGCGGCCCCTCCCCCGCCCCGCCCCTCCCGGGCTAGGCCGCCGCGACCCTGCGGCGAGGGCCTCCAGCCTGCGGTTTGTGCGAGAGCCAGGGAACCCCGCGTTTAGCCCACCGCGCGCCAGGCCTGCGCCTTGGGGAACAGCCAACGGTTCTGACCAATACTGTCCCCCGTTTCACAGGTGGGAAACTTAGTCCCCAGGACCCCTCCGCAGAGCCAGGATTCAAGCCCACACATGTCAATTCCAGAGCCCCGCGCGCTGAAGCCTTCCACAATTACTGTTATTCATTCATTCCAAACAAAACACTTCCGCAGTATTTTCTTGCAACAACCCTATAAAGAAGAACTGGTAGCGTTATCCAATTTACAAATGAGGAAGCTGAGGATCAGATGGTCAAAGGGGGTCGGCCCAGGTGACAAGCGAAAGAAGCAAAGAGAGGTGGGCAGAGCCCCGCCAAGACTGGGAGGTGGGGTGTCAGGGTAATCCGGCTTCAGAGGCGTCTCTTAAGGCTCAACCGAAAGGAAGGACACCCGCGGCGTGTGTAAAGTAGAAGGGAAACTGAGGCTGGAGGAGTTGGGACGCTGGCCTAGGTCACGGCAGAGGAGTAAGAAGGTTTAATTGCCTCCTACTCACCCCCTTTTCCGCTGCAAAAGGCCGCCTGGGGCGGGAGCGGAAGGAGGACTTGACCCCGGCCCCCAGGTGAGCCCCCGCGCCCCTCCTGCCTTTCCCGGGGGAGCTGGTCCAGGTGAGGGGCGGGCGGGCCGGCGGGCGGCCGGGGTCGGGTTTCAGGAAATCCGCCGACATTCCTTCGGGGCTTAAGAGGGAAAGTTGACTCGGCGCCGCCCCTCGCCCCCCCTACTTCCTACCCCCCGGGGCGGCCCGGCCGGGGCGGTTAGCGGGGAGTCGCTGCGGCCGGCCTGGGCGTGAATCAGAGGCGGGCCAGGCGTCCGAGAAGCGGCGGCCGAGGTCAGGGCGGGCATCGAACAAGCACCCTTTGTCCCTTGCCGCCCTCGCCACGACCCCGCTGACCCCCACCCCCAAGCCGGGTACAGCCTGGGGACTTAGCAGGACACCATGGCACCGGCGACTTGCTGACAGTGGGTGGGGGGAGGGGAAGGAGCACAGTTTTCACCCCCAACACAGCTGGCGCCTCCTGGACCCGAGACATCGGAGGTTCTCCAGGCTGCAGAGGGCAGGGGACCCAGACCTCCCAGGCAGGGTGAACACCGGTCCGGATTTGGACACAGGCAGCTCTGCACTCCTGAGATCTCACTTCCAATACCTATGGTGTCTGGGTTTATAAATTACATACTGCACAAAGCTGGGGACCCCGGAATCCAAGCTCCTCCAGCTGAACCTCCAGGGTGGAAATGATAAAGCCCCACCTTCTCCTGCATACAGGTCTGGAACTTGGGTTCTGCTGCTCTAAGCCCACATCCAGGCTAGACCCTCACTGTCCCTGCTCCCTGGGAACACTGGCCTGGAACACGAGGCAGCTAATCCCATACTGAGGGGCCCTGACCATGTGGGTCTCAGCATGGGAAAGGCAGCTCTATGCCCTCCTCACTCCCTAGGGGACTCTGAAGGTGCTGTTACCACTGCCCATCCCCAGGGGCCCCTCAGTGCCCTGGAATTCGGCAGGGAGCTGGGCTGGAGGGTCTCCCCCAAGGTAATTCTTAAGTGCAAAGACTAAGGAGGAGCCCCTCCCCCTGGGGGCCCTCCCTTCATCCGCCACCTCAGTACATTCCCAGCCACCTTCAAGGACTTGGGTCAATATTTGCCAGAAGTTCCACCAGAGCTGGTTCCCCTTCCTGCACAGAGAGGCAGCGGGACTGACGAGGAAGGGGTTAAGCCGCCTGGAGAACCAAGGGCAGGGAAGGATGCACCTAGAGGTCAAATCACTTTCCTTAGAAAGTCAAAGGTATGAGGTTAGGGTCACCCTGAGGGCAGAGGGCATGCTCCAGGGAGGGACTGAGCCAACAGTGCATACCCTTCTACAGGTTAAGGACCAGAGAGGGGTGGCTACCAGGTTGGGTCACAGAGCAAATCCGGGGCCTGGCTGGGACCCAAGACAGCATGATTCACGGGGACTGAGTTTTCTTGCTACTCCAAGGGACTGAGAATTCTCCATCCTTTCTCTTTCTTTCTTTCTTTCTTCTTCTTTTTTTTGTAATATCCTCCCACCTCCACCTCCATCCTTTCATCTCTGCAAATGTTCACTGAGCTCTTCTCCAGTGGACCTCCCTGGGTGCAGGCTCTCCGGATGCCCACAATGTAAAGAAAATGTCTCAAGAGAAGATGATGTTTGAAGAATTGTGTTACAAAGATAATTTTAAAAGAGGAAGGGGACAGAGAGTGCCTGGAAAGGTTGGGGGGCCCCCTCTGAGAAAACTTGACCTGTGACCTGATGGAAAAGAAGGTGCTAACTGGGGGAAGAATTGGGGGGGAACTGCATCCCCGCAGAGGGGAACAGCAAACATACAAGCCTCGGGGCTGGAGCAGTGTGAGGGAGAGGAAGGAAGAGGATGAGGAGAGAGGAGAGAAGGAGTGGGGAGAGGGTGGCAGGACAGAGAAGACCTGCTTTGCTTCTTTTAAAAGCTCCTTCTTCCCAATGTACAGACAAGGGCAGGAGGGTTTACCCGGGAATCCTAGGACGCTGGGCAGCAAGCATTCCAGATGGAGATGGTGGGGCCTGGACCCGGATGGGGTGGAGAAAAGAGGTCCGAACCTCAGAATGGGGATGCGTTTTGGAATCAGAGCCAACAGGATTTGCTGATGGATTGGATGTGGGAGATGAGCAAAGGAGAGAGTTGTCACGCGCACCTCCAGGTCTCTGGCCTGAGCACCTGAGTGGATGGGGGAGCTTTTTCCCGAGACTGGGAATGACTGGGGTGGGGGTGGGGAGGAGCAGAGATGGGGTGGGGGGGATATTGAGATTTTTTTCTCCAGAAGCCTGAAGCCCTCCAGGTGGAAGTCAAACGTTGCTGAACTGAGGCTGTGGGGGAGGCTTGGGATATATCCTGAAAACACAATTCCAGCCAAGAACGGCCACCTTCACTTAATTCTCTGGCAGGTGGGACTGTGGCCCCATTTTTCAGAGGTGACACACTGAGACTCCAAAAGAATGTGCCCCAGTGCCAGGCACTGTCCTAAGTGTTTAGACCGTGGAGCCTTCTGCTACCTTACAACTTCCCACAGAAAGGCGTAGGCTGGCTAGGAGTCCCCCATGGTGCGGAGGAGGAAACTGAGGCAGAGGGGTCTGATTTTCCCCAGGAAATGACAGTGCACCATGCCAGGGCTCAACTCTCTCCTTCACAAACTCATCCAGCCCAGATTGGGCTTGCGGGGTGGGGGGCACACCCGGGACTCCGGCCTTCAATCCTCTTTTTTGATAGTCTGAGGTCTGATTTGGGGACCTCAGACTACTTACTTAGCAGGGGTGGTGGAGGGCAGCCTTAGCCAAAGGAGGCGGGAACTCCTGAGCCCTCCTCAAACACTTTTATCCCCTTGGCTAGTTAGGGACCTGGAGGGAGGGTCCAGGTCTCTAAGGGAGCCCCTGAAGGGGGAGATAGAGCCCTTCTTTTCTGAGGGCACATGGCTGTGGGCGGGGCTGCGACTCCAACGATTGGGCAGGAGGCAGCCCCGGAACTCTCATTTTAAGCTCCCCCCTCCACTGGGGCCTTGGAGTCCAGGAGCCCTTTTATCGTGGGCGCCCGAATCGGGTGAGGACCGAGAGAAGGAGGGTGAGGCAGCGGGGCCGGGAGGGGTCCCGAAAGCCAAGCAGTGGCCAAAAATAATAACACGGAGAAGGATCCCTGCGCAAAATAAAGGAAGACAAACTATGCGTCGCTCGGGGCAGCCGGCGTTACCTGGAGTCGGCGGGCGGCGGCCGCCCCAGCGATTACTCACCGCGTGGCGCACCCCACCCGCGGGCCGCTGAGCGGATTTTTCCGTGGGGGGGGGTGTTAGCGAGTCGGGGGAGGGCCTGCTTACCGCTCTCCTCCTGGGGGATCCCTCCTGCCCGCACACGGGACCCGCACAGGCCCCCGTCTCCTTTCCCACGGGGCCCATTTCTCCCCTCTTGCCCACGCGAGAACTCCCTTCTGAGGCCCCCGGGCGCCCCCACAGAATCCCGGCTCGGACCTGCCCGAGGGGGACAGCTGAGCCTGGGCGAGGTCCGGGGACTCCAAGCCTTGCAGCTTTTGCTCCGTCTTCCCTCCAGCAAAGCCTGGGGCCGAGGCTGCGCGCGCGGAGCACCAGAAGAGGCGGGATGAAATGGGAGGGGGAGCGCTGGGCCAAAACCTGTGGGACCCGCGCGCCGAGGGCGTGGGGCGGGACGGAGGGCGACTCTTAGGCCCCCGGGGAGGAAAGGGGCTGGAGATGCGAGCAGGCGGGGCTCAGGGACCGCTCAGTGGGGGGGGCGGGGCCAGAGCCGGGGTGGGGGCCGAGACGGAGGATGGGGGGGAGGAGCGGACCAGGGCTAGGGGCTGCAGGCGACGCTGAAGGGGCACACGGCTGAGGGCTGGGTGCGAGGAAGTGGGCGGGGGTATGGAAACGCGATTGGGGGCCGCCAGGTCCCAGACTGGGGGTAGGGAGCCTGGAGCTGGCAGGGTCGGAAAGGGAGGTCCCAGGTCGGTAAGGGTAGAGTTGGGGGGTTTGGGGCCGCGGGAAAAACGGCGCGTGCGGTGCGCAGCGGGGCGGAGGCCGGACGGGTGGGGCTCGCGGTGCCCTCCGGCGGGCGGGCGGCGGGGAGGCCGGTGCGGGGCCCACCGCCCCCCCGGGGCCGGGCCGGGGGCGGGGCCGGGCGGGGCCAGCGGCGCATTAGCGCCTTGTCAATTCGGCTGCTCAGACTTGCTCTGGCCTCCGCGCCCGCGCCCAGCGACGTGCGGGCTGCTTGGCCCGCGCCCTCCTACGCCCGGCCTGCGCCCCGCGCCCCTCGCCGCCGCCCGCCGCGCGCCCCCGGCAGCGCCGGCCCCATGCCCGCCGGCCGCCCGGGCCCCGCCGCCCAATCCGCGCGGCGGCCGCCGCCGCCGCTGCCCCTGCTGCTGCTCTGCGTCCTCGGGGCGCCGCGAGCGGGATCAGGAGCCGGTGAGTACACGGCGCCGTGCTCCCTCCTTCCCGCCTGGGCCGAGAGCGTGCGCCCCGGGGGCAACCGCGGGGGGGAGGGGGCGCGGGCGCCACCTGGATGGCCCGGGAACAAAGGAAGGCGCCCCCGGGGCGGCCCTCGGGGCGCCCTCACCTGTGGGGCGCACGGCGCCGAAGTTCCCTGGCCCGAGGGTCCGGCTTCCGCTACCGAGGCCTTCTTACCTGGGCTGCCCTGTGGAGGACGCCCGACTCGGCCCCAGGGGGTCGAGGAGTCGCGGCCTGGGACCGTCTGCACGGCGGGACGCGGGGGGCGCACGCGACAGCGTCTGCTGACTTGGAGTCGCGGAGACTGCGGGTCACCGCACCCGGGCGGGGGCGCACGCAGTAGGCGCGCTGGGTGCCGGCCCTGAACGGGGCCCCCCCGGGTGGAGGGATGAGCCCCGTGAGGAAGGCGGGGCGGGAGGGGGCCGCTCTGGCCGCCTGGCGCGCGGCCCGGGGTCCCCGGGGACGCGCCTCTCCGCGGGCCGGCGCCGCCGCCCTCCCCCGGCGGGACCCCGCGCGCGGGGTTCTACGGAGTCCCCGCCACCGGCAGCGTTTAAAACAGTTCCCGGCCACGCTGCGCCGGACTAGGAGACTCCAGCGAGAGAAATCTTTGTGAGAGAGTGGGTGAGAGGGAGAGGGAGCGGGAGCCAGCGAGTCCGGGCACCGTGGGCCCAGCCTGGGTGTGTGTGGGGGGGCAGTCACTGGGAGCCCCCAACCCCCGCAGGCCGAGAGACCCCCACCCTGTTGGGAGCTCCTGGCCTCCGGCACTCTCCGGTCCCCCACCCGATGCACACCCTCGCCAGGACACCGTCTCCACATCCCGACCCACTCTGGGACACACCCAGAGACACACAAAGACTCACACTGGCTTGTGGCCCATCACCCTCGCCCTCGGATGCGTGCACACTGCATCCCAGATGCACATTCTCACACCATCGGGGCGCGCACACACACATTCCATCCCTGACACACACACATTCATGGTCACACACTCTTTCCAAGGGGGAGGCGACACAGGGCACACACACAGGCACAGCCTGCCCTGGATGTTCACAGTCACCCCGAGGGCCCCATGCAGGCTCGCAAGTCGACCAGGAGGAGCACGTCCCTCTCCCCTGGTGGACCTACACTGCACAGAGCTGTTTGCAGGCTCCTTGCGGTGCGCCTCCAGAAGGCTCAGGGTCCCGTGCCCTGGGGGCACTTGCTGAAAGCCTAGCAAGCCCAAGGCTCCTGGACAGGTGAGGGGCTGCCCCAAGGCCCTCCTCGGATTCCTGACAGCTCTGCCAGGCAGTGGGCAGCACTCGTGAATGCCACCTTTAGTGGCAGGCTTTGTTTTCCATCCAGCAGAGCAACAAGCAAAGGTGGTGGTGGGATTGTTGTGCGTGTGTTTTTTCCTTTAAGGGGGAAGAAATTAAATAAAAGATTCTCACACCTCAGCAATATGTTTCTACTTACGGTGTGTCTTAGCACCTGACCAGCAGGCCAGCAGGTCGTAAAGTGTCTGCAGGTACCAGCAGGACAGGAGATGGGGACCCCAGGATGGAGGCCACCCTCCTGCCTTGCTTGCAGAGAATCTCACACTTTTCGCTTTTAAAACACATGGTGTTCCTTTTTAATAACGGCAGTGGCTCCAGATTGGGAAGGGGGAGAGGAAAAAACTTTTAAAGGCCCCAGCTCTGCGGGAAAGGGCGGGGAGGCAGGGAGCACGGGATGGGGGTGGGGGTGGGGTGGGGTGGGGGGTGCTGTCCAAAAGCCTAGCCCAGGGGTCTGCTTGGGGAGCCTTCTAGGAAGCCCCCAAACTAAGCCAGGCACCCCCCCCCCAACCTCAGTGGACTGTCCCCAGCTGCTTTGCCGGGGCTGGAATGTATGCATCCCAGTTCTGCTGAATGCCTTGGCGTTTTGTTCGTGGAGGACTGGAGAGACTGCACCAGCCAGCCAGGACCCCAGAGCCGGGAGGGACCCTGATCCCAACAGCTCCTCTGTACTAAAGTGTGTTGGGCCCTCTCGACATCATGAGCTCATCGCATTCATCTCCCCAGCAGGTAGAATGGATTTTCCTCCCATTTTACGGAGGAGGAAACAGAACAGGAGAAAGCAAGCCAATTGCCCAGGTGCTCCAGCTGAGATGGGCACCCACATCCTCAGGAGGAGAAGGCCTCCCCGTGACCTTTCCTGCTGGAGCTTGGGTTGGGGGACTGGCCTGTCCAAGCCCGCCTGGCCGTGCCCTCTCGCCCCATCCCCCGCCCAGCCCCGGGAGGGCAGCTGCAGCTGCTGGCAGGCAGGCCACACCAGCCCAGGCCAGGCGGGTGGGGCAGAGGGGCATTGCCCCCGCCTCCAGCCAGGACCCCCCAGAGCGCCCCCTTCCTGCCCTGGCTGTGGTGGTGGGTGGGGGACGGGAGGGGCGGGACCCACCCCTGAGGGTTGAGGATGGGCCTGGGGTCTGGGCAGGCCTGGCCGTGCCTCCCACCCTGCTGGGGGGGCCCAGGCAGGAAGCGGTGGGTGGGCCGGGGCAGAGACGCTGGCACGCCCGAGTTCATGCCTAAGGAATTCCGAATTAGCGGGCGGCTGGCTGCCTGGGACCTCCGGGGCGGCCCCCTGGCCCCCCGCCCCCGGCCGCCCCCGCCTCCTCAGCTCTGGCCCGCTCAGCCGGCTCCTTCGCACGGACGCTGAGACCTCCAGCGAGCCCTGGGCCAAGCCCCAAATGCAACTGC
Organism: Bubalus kerabau; assembly: GCF_029407905.1. Taxonomy (NCBI): domain Eukaryota; kingdom Metazoa; phylum Chordata; class Mammalia; order Artiodactyla; family Bovidae; genus Bubalus; species Bubalus kerabau. Next base: position 174,015,176 of record NC_073624.1, read on the forward strand.
GATCCCAGGCTCTAGCAAGACATGGCCCTCCAAGCCAAGTTTGCCCGGGAAAGTCATCAGGGCCGGCCTCGGAACTGCGTCCACCCCATCTCACCCATGTGGGGCAGTGGGGGGCCAGCACAGGGCAGCCGCTGGAATGTAGGAGGCCTACAAGGGGACTGGGATTGCCCTGTCCTTGGCTGCCAGGGAAGCTGGCCTGCCCCCCGCCCCTCTGTCCCCTCTGAAGTCCCCTGTTACAGCTGCCTGGTGATCCTTTTAAAACACAAATCCCTCCCGTGCTCAACTCTGGAAGAACTCCTCTCTGAAGGTCTGGCCCCTGCTGACCTCATTTCCTACCACCTGTACCCTGGGATCTTTGCTCTTGCTGCTCCAGTGTCTGAACACCCTCTTCTATATATTGTCATGGCTACTTCTTTCATTTCATGCGCTTCCCTGGTGGCTCAGACAGTAAAGAATCTGCCTGCAATGCAGGAGACCCGGGTTTGATCCCTGGGTCAGGAAGATCCCCTGGAGAAGGGGATGGCAGCCTACTCCAATGTTCTTGCCTGGAGAATCCCATGGACAGAGGAGCCTGGCGGGCTGCAGTCCATGGGGTCACAAAGAGTCAGACATGACTGAGCGACTAACTTTCATTTTATTCACATCTCAGGTCAAATGCCACTTCCCCAGACAGGCCTCTTGGGTCAATTAGCTGCTACCATTGATTCGTGCTTTATTTTCTCCCTTGTTTGTTCTTTTAGATACTTGTGCTTTTTCCTGCTGCTCCCTGGGCTTCCCTGGTGGCTCAGAGGTTACAGCGTCTGCCTGGACTGTGGGAGACCCGGGTTCGATCCCTGGGTCGGGAAGATCCCCTGGAGAAGGAAATGGCAACCCACTCCAGTACTCTTGCCTGGAGAATCCCATGGAGGGAGGAACCTGGTAGGCTACAGTCCATGGGGTCGCAAAGAGTCGGACATGACTGAGCGACTTCACTTTCCTTGGACTCAAGTCCCACAAGAACATGAATGTTGAGTGTCTTGGCGACCATTGTGCCCTCAGGTCCTGACGCATTGTAGGTGCTCCTTGAATTAGTGAGTGAACTAATGAATCCTTACAACCACTCTTGGTGGAGAGAGAGCTTCTTAAAGACTCAGAGATGTAAAGAAACTGGGTCAACTTCCAGAGTGAGCTGAGGGCATTCGAAACCAGGTCAGCCTGGCTTAAAAGTCCCACGGAGTTGTCCTTAAAATTTTCACTCTTCTCAAACAACCCCATGTGGTGAATACCATGATGCCCATTTCCCAGATGGGGAGACTGAGGCTTAGAACGACATCTAGGACTTGAACTGGGCACCCTTCTCCCTGTTCTGTGCCTTGATTTCCTCCTGGATAAAGACAGTTTCCTTTTAGATTCTAATCTTCAGAAGGAGAAGCCATGGGCTGCCCCAGTGGCAGTCGGGAGGAAAGGCATCAACCATGGCCTCCCTGAGGTTCCTCTGCTCAGAACCCAGTTCACACACAACCCAATTTAGGAAGTCACTCACTTCCCATCTGATCTTTCCAATGGCCCTGAGGACTGTGAGCTTTCTTGTTCCCATTTTGCAGATTAGGAAAACTGAGTTGAGGGGGAGGATGATGACGATGGCCAGACCTTTTGGATGAGGGTTGGGAGCATAGAGCTTGCCACAGCCACCTTCAGTTCTGGTGGCGGTGCAGAGCAGAACTTTAGAGACTGATGAATACAGGTTTAGTGTGCCTGTCTTCTATTTGGTGACCATAGGCAAGGGCCTTGATCTCTCAGAGCCTTGTTTTTTCCATCCATAAAATCAGCAGGATTCTAGTAGGGCACCTCTTTTTAGAAGTGCTTTCCTCTAGAGACATCTACTATGTGTGAGGTTCTGAGGGATATCAAAGAAGGAACACACAAATCTGTTATTTCTAATTGTCAAAAAATAAAATGAAATTTAAAAGAAAAAAAAGAAAAAGCAGAGTGCAGTGGTTGTCAGAAGTGTGTGCAAAGTAGGAGTTCCTTGGATCTGAATGAGGTTTGTCACCGATCAGAAAAAGCCCTGAGCAAGTCAGTGAGGAACTGGCTTGGAAGGACTGAATTGTGGAATCAGACAGTCCTGGGGCTGAATCTCAGCTTTGCCACCAACCTTAGGTTGGTCATTTGACCTGACTGAGCCTCAGTTTCCTTCTCTGTAAAATGGGCGGCAATCATAAACAGCTCCTTTGCAGGACTGCCATGAGCCTTGGAGGTCCTAGGCTGGTGGAAGGCCCAGGGCAGCTCCATCCCAGCCCTGACAGGTGTTCCTCTCTGACCCCAGACACGGCTGTGATCAGTCCCCAGGACCCCACGCTCCTCATCGGCTCCTCCCTGCAGGCCACGTGCTCAGTGCATGGGGACACCCCAGGGGCCACCGCCGAGGGCCTCTACTGGACCCTCAACGGGCGCCGCCTGCCCCCTGAGCTATCCCGAATGCTCAACGCCTCGACTATGGCCCTCGCCCTGGTCAACCTCAATGGATCCAGGCAGCAGTCAGGGGACAACCTTGTGTGCCACGCCCGCGACGGCAGCATTCTGGCTGGCTCCTGCCTCTATGTTGGCCGTAAGTGGACACCCAGGGGCAGATCTTGGGGGCAGCATCTCCCTCTGGAGAGGGGTGTGAATCGTGGGCCCTCTAGTCTTGGCCTGAACAGTGGGTATCCTGGCACAAGTTGAGGGGCATGGGCCCCCCAGGTGGGCATGAGATCCTGGAGGCACCCATACACCATTCTCAAGAGAGCTATGCAGGTGGCACTGCCCACGTCCACTCTGTCCATCCTCCTTCTGCTCCAAGGGGGGGGGCCCCCGCTGGCAGCCAACAAGTCCCCCTTCCACCTGTCCGTGGCCAGCCCAGACCTCAGCCCCCATACCCACTCCCCCAGTGCCCCCAGAGAAACCCTTCAACATCAGCTGCTGGTCCAGGAACATGAAGGACCTGACATGCCGCTGGACGCCGGGGGCCCACGGGGAAACCTTCCTCCACACCAACTACTCCCTCAAGTACAAGCTGAGGTTGGTGGTGGCCCTCGGGTGACATGTCCCAGCCCAGCTCTGTGGCCTGGGCCACCCTCTCTGAGCTCCGGGGTCCTGTCTGCACTTCTGGGCTGGGCTGGGGAGGTCTGGGGGCCCCTCACGTGTCCTCCTCCCCGCCTGTCCCTGCAGGTGGTACGGGCAGGACAACACGTGTGAGGAGTACCACACGGTGGGACCTCATTCCTGCCACATCCCCAAGGACCTGGCTCTCTTCACGCCCTATGAGATCTGGGTGGAGGCCACCAACCGGCTGGGCTCAGCCCGCTCTGACGTGCTGACGCTGGACATTCTGGATGTGGGTGAGCCCCGCCCCCTACCGAGGCCAGCGTGGCCCACCTGCGACCCTCACCTCCAGGCACCCCCCCTCCCCGGCCCCGCAAAGGCCCAGCCATGGCTGCAGCTCAGCTGAGGTCTCAGGGACCAGGCTGGTTGGGGATGGGAGGAGCGAGGCATCCACCCACTGGTCCCCAGCCCCCTGCAGCAACCAGGATACCCCTACTCTGCGGAGAACACCTGGCCTGGCTGCCTCCCCCATCAGCAGCCCAGGTGTGCGGGGAGAGGGCCCAGGGGAGCTAGGAGGGGGCGCCCAGGTCGGGAGGCGCCCCAGGAAGCCGCAGCCTGGAGCTGAGAGGGGGTGCAGGCAGGAGGCAGGAAGTGGATGATCCGCGAGCAGAATTGGGCCTAATCTAATTAGGGTGTTTCTCAGCCCCGAGCAGGCCTGTGCCTTAACCCTTTCGGCCCCTCACCAAGGCCTCAGGGGAAGAGGCCAGCCCTCCTTGTGGCCCAAAGGACTCCCTGAAGGATCCTTGGAAGGCTTGCAGCAAGTCCCTCCTCTTGCTTCCCACTTTATTTCCTCAAATCCTGAAGGGGCTGTGGGCATGTCCCAGTTGTCCCTTTGCACCTTTGTGAAGTCGGAAGGAGTAGGAGGTAGGCAGTGGAGGGGGTGTGTCAAGGGGAGCTTCCCAGGGCTCTGGCAGCCTAAGGGCCCCCTGCACTCCTGGGCATAATAATAATAATATCATCATCCAGGCAGTGTCTGCTTTTTACATAGTTCCCTGAAGATAGGATTATGTTTCTCCTGTCACAGATAATTGTGGTGATAACAGCTAACATTAATTGAGTGCTTCTGGGTGCTGAGTGTTACCCGAATATTATCTAATATAATCCACCCGTCCCAAGTCGGGGGAGAGAGAACGGAAGCAGGTGCCATCTAAGACGCGTGCTCTGGTACTTGGACCCAGAGGGTGCCAGCCAGGTCCAAAGAGATCCCGGTGACGAAGGCCTGTCCTGCCCCCTAGTGACCACCGACCCCCCGCCGGACGTGCACGTGAGCCGCGTCGGGGGCCTGGAGGACCAGCTGAGCGTGCGCTGGGTTTCACCGCCTGCTCTCAAGGACTTCCTCTTCCAAGCCAAGTACCAGATCCGCTACCGAGTGGAGGACAGCGTGGACTGGAAGGTGCCTGCCCCGCCCCTCCCCGGCCGGCTCCTCCCTCCTCCCATCCCCTGCCGCGCTGCCCCCGCCTCTGACCCTGCGCTGGCTGCCCAGGTGGTGGACGATGTGAGCAACCAGACCTCCTGCCGCCTGGCAGGCCTGAAGCCCGGCACCGTCTACTTCGTGCAAGTGCGCTGCAACCCCTTCGGCATCTACGGCTCCAAGAAGGCCGGGATCTGGAGCGAATGGAGCCACCCCACGGCTGCCTCCACCCCCCGAAGTGGTGAGCACCCCAGTGGGGCTGGGTGAGCCTGGGACCAGCTCCAAAACAGCCGGAGCCTCTGTTTCCTTATTTCCTTCGGGAGAGTTGAGGTCTCAAACTCTTGGCCCTGTGGTTGGGGGGAGGGGGGCAATTGTGGCCCTTGAATCTATTTTCTTAGCCTGTCATTTGGGGGCGGGGGGAAGTTTGAACCACTTGCAGACTTTTAAAAACAGTCACAAATACTCTAGATTCCCTAGAAAAAGTTGTCTGTAAGAGGACACAGAGTTACTCCACAGCCCTCATCGGCAGAGGCTGCCCTCAAGTCATGGCCCTTGCTCTTTTGGTTGTGCCATCCCCACTTGGCCCATTGCACCCACATGGACCCCTTCCCTAGCCCCTAGGGGCAAGTGAACTTGAGACCCTTGCTTCTCTAAGACCGTGGGCTGCCAACTCTCCCTACAACAGGCTTTGGTTTCCCCTTCAGATCAAGGTAGGGGGATGAAATGATCAGACGCCTGGGTCTGATTCCCTTTGCCATCTTCTCTCCTCTGTGAAATGGTATGAAATTTTGCTTGGTACCTCTGGCCTCAGCTTTCCCATCTGGAAAGTGGGGATCACAGTCATGCCTGCCTCAGGCTATCGTGAGGGCTAGATGAGAGAGAACCCATGGAAAGTGCCCTCATGGTGGGTGCCACCCAAGTGTTTGCAAGTAATAGTTACTGAGGCTCCTATCGCCTGCTCCTGCCATGGTTTCACCCAAGGGAGGCCCCCTGTTCTCAGACGAGGACCCCAAGCCCCCAAGAGGTACACCCAGCCCCCCAAAGTCACACAAGGATCTGAACGCAGTTCCCTTGAAGTCTAGGCTCACGCTCTTGGAATGATGGGGAAACCAAGGCCCAGAGAGGGTCCCAGAGTCAGGGAGTGGCAGAGCAAGGCTCCAACTAGTTCCCCAGCCCCCATCCGGGGCCCCTCCAGGTTCAGGGGTGGGCGGGAACTAGCACAGCCAGGAGGGGCTTGAGCCTTGGCCCCTGCTCGTGCCCAGCACCTGCGATTCTTGCACGGGAGCCAGCAGGCGGCTGCGTCCGCTGGGGAGGCTGGGGGAGGCCAGGGGAGGCCGCCAGGGGCAGTGGGGGCCGTGGCTGTGCCAGGGCCTGTCAGCGGGTCCCCGGCATTATTTATGACGTGAGGCCGATGTCCTTATCCGCCGGCCCGCTCAGGCTGCTCAGGGCTGGCTGCGGCTGGCGGCTGGATGGACAGGCCGGCCTCCCACCTGGCCCTCCTGGCCCACTCCCCATCCATCCGGCTGTACTCTCAGGCCTGTCCTAGGGACTGTCCCTCCCCTCAGAGTCACTTCGAATTGTCTGCCTCCTTTCATCTGTCGCTCACTCTCTTTCCCCGTGTCTGTCTTTCTGCCTTTTTTGGTTTCTGCGTCCCTACATCCCCAGTGTCTCTGTCCCTTCCTGTTCTGGCTCCCTCTCCATCTCTCCACCCTCTGCACCTCCTTGGCCGCCCCCCGTGGCTTTCGTTCCCCGTGTATCTGTCTCTCTTTGCCTCCATCTCTTAATGTCTGCCTTGGTCTCTCCAGCTTTCTCATCAGCGTCTCTCTCTCCTTTCCCCTGCCTCCTGCTCCGGCTTATCCCTCTGGCCCTGGCCCTTCTCCTCACTCCCCCGCTTTCACTCACACCTGGCTCAGGGTGCCTGGAGATGTGGAGGAGGAACCCCTTCCTCCCCCTGCCCCCTGTCTCCTCGGGGGCGCAGCTGGGCTGCAGTGTTGGGCCGGGCCGTGGGGCGGACCGGGTCGCGCTGAAACAGGGACGGGCGGGGTGGGTCCCCGAGGTGAACTCGGTCCTGCCGCGCGAGGGAACCTCCCTCTCCTGCCCGCGCGCGCCCTCTGCTGGCCGCGCCCTGACGCTGCCGCTCCGCCCCCATTAGAGCGCCCGGGCCCGGGCGGCGGGGCTTGCGAGCCGCGGGGCAGCGAGCCGAGCTCGGGGCCGGTGCGGCGCGAGCTCAAGCAGTTTCTGGGCTGGCTCAAGAAGCACGCGTACTGCTCGAACCTCAGCTTCCGCCTCTATGACCAGTGGCGAGCCTGGATGCAAAAGTCACATAAGACCCGCAACCAGGTAGGAAAATGGGACCCCTGGGAGAGGGGTGGAGGGGTGGGGCCGGGTGGGGGTAAAGGGGATGGGAGGTAGGCCCACAGCCCTCAGACACTGCCTCCTTCCTTCCAAGCACAGGACGAGGGGATCCTGTCCTCGGGCAGACGGGGCGCGGCGAGAGGTAAGGGGGAGCCCAGGTGGGTGGGCAGGCCAGGAGTCAAGAGCCCTCCTGGTGACCACAGGCCATGGGCCCTCCATCCTCAGCCTTAGAGTTGCTGAGGTACAAGTCTTTCCTCCAGCATTTATTTATCAGCATTTACCTAACACCTACTGTGTGCCTGACCCCGTGGCCTTTAGCCAAGTAAGAACACCCGGACCCCTTCAAAGTGTCCAGAGGGAATATCATTCTCAGGAATGAATGCACATAGCCACCTGCAGAGCATGTATGAGCACCTACTGCATACTGGCCCTGTGCCACGTGTGTTCCCTGCAGGACAACCCATGGGATGGATAGATATTACTTCTCAGATAGGAAAACCAGGGCCCAGAGAGGAGCAGCAGCCTACGGAGGGCAGCTGGCTGAAAGTGGTGGGCCCAGGACCTGGGCCTCATTTGCTCTGTGGTCCTGGCCCCTCCCAGGCTTCTTGCTAAGCCTGGCTTCCCCTCTGCCTGCAGGTCCTGCCAGATAAGCTCTAGAGGCTGGGGCTGCCCTCCCTGCTGCATGGAGATCCAGGGGCCACCCCAGACTGGGGCCCATCTCTGTACCCTCCCCTCAGGGTGCGCTAGCCCTGTCAGCAGCAGCGGGGGCGACTACTCCGAGCTCTGAGGGCCACAACAGCTCTGGCCTCCATGTGAGGTGCACCCCAGTGGGGGGTGTGTGTGAGTGAAGGGGGGCTTTGCTTCCCACAATGCTTGCCAGAGCTGAGTGTGAAGAAGGGTTATTACTCCCCCTACCCAGGACCCCCTCCAAGGAATCTTTTTAAATAAAACTATTTAGGTGCCCTGATTGTGAAGGTGAGTTCGGGGCTAGAGTGGCCTAGGGTGGGGGGCTGTGGGGCTTAGGGGAGGCACGTGGAATCCTGATGACCCTTTGGGATGGGAATCTTCACCTCCCAGAATTTCCAGCTCTCTCCATGATCTGAAATATCTGGTTCTAAACTCCTTGGAGAGTGGGCTTCAAAACACCAGTTTCTAGAGTTATGCAATAGGGGTTGGTGGGAGGGATTCTTGCACCCAGCATCCCTGACTTTGTGGGACCCCACCCCAGCACCCCAGCACACAAGAGATAGTGGAGCAGCTGCAGACAGAAGGTTCTTTAGGTTCTTTATTATGAGAGGTGAAGTGAACTGGAGGAGGGTCAGTGGTCCGTTGGGGTGTGACCCCAGCCGGCTGGGTGGGCAGGGCAGGGCGCCATATGCCCCGTTTTCCATCTCTCTTGTCCCTGCGGAGCCACCATCACTCGGCAGACTCCGCATCAAATCTGAGGTCCTGGAGAACCTCACTGATTGCTTCCATGGTTTTAATTACCCTACAAGAGTGGATGGGAACTATAAATAAAACCCAGATGGGGTGAATTAGCCGCCACAGTGCAGCTCCAAAGGGGCTGTGGCAAGCCCCAGGCCCTCCTGCCTCCCGCCAAACCTCCAAGCAGCACTAGCAGTGGGAGGATCATTTAGGTGCCTGGGAGAAGGGGTGGTCCTGTGGGTCAGAGTGGCAGGAGGAAAGGTCATCTTGGGTGAGTGTGTGCCATCAGGAAGGTGTGCAGGGCGACTGTGGCAGATGTCTAGTGGGTGTGCACATGTGTGTGTCTGGGAGGCGAAAGGCGGGAATGTGCAGGTGTGTGCCTGGTAGGGCCTGGGCAACCATGTCCAAGCTCCGAGTCGAGCCATGTGAGCAGGATCGACGGGTGTGAGGTATGCAGCTGTGTCCTGAAAATACACAGCGAGCCTGGCGTGAAACGGCAGGGCATATGCACCGGGGGAAGGTGGGTAGTGCGCCTAGGGTCACCAGGTGAAGATTCTGGTGTGCACAGCCAAAGGGTTGCGTGCGGGTCCAGAGGGCTGGCGGTCTGACCTTGCCAGCCCTGGGGCATGCCTGTGTGGGGCTGGGTGCCCAAGGATGCCTGCGCAAATCTAGCATGGTCAGCCTACTGGGACGCAGCACTCACTTCATCTTCAGCTGGTGCATCTGCAGGCTGTCCTCCTGCCCAGTCAGCTCTGGTGTCCCCATCAGCTGCAGCAGGGCCACCTGGTTGGGGGAATGGGCAGCGAGGAGGACGTCACGGTTGGCAGAAGCCGTGCCCTGACCTCCCACATAGGAGGGAGGGGGAAACACTGAAGCCCCCAGAAAGGCAGCACAAGGGGGAGGAGGGCAAAGCAGGCAGGAGTCTCAAGGGCAGCAGTACTTTTAACGCTGGAGGAATCTAGGATTAGGTTTAGAGAGGCTCCTGACCAGGGGGGCCTAGTGGGCGGGCCCTAGAGTCCGAGAAGTGTGGGTGTGGCTTCATGTAGGCGGGGAAGGGGAATAGGGGTAAAATCTCAGCCAGGGATTGGGGGACAGGAGTGGTGCAGGTGGGGGTATAAAGTAGGCGGAATCTCTTAGTTTCAGAAACCAGCCAGGACGGTGTAATCCCAATTTGGAAATAGGCCAAAAACCTAGACTTGGGTTGGGTCTTTAAAAGAGGGTGGCCTGGGAATCCCAGCTGCGAGTGTGGTGTGGGCGTGGTGATCAGGATTGGTTGTGAAGGCAGAGTAGGCCGGGTCACAGGCCCACAACTTAGGCTGGGATCTAGGGTTACTAGGAAGGGGACTTGACCTGGAGTTTCATTGCACCCAATCTGAGGGTTGAGTAACAGATCTGGGGCACTGGGACAAGCCAGAGAGGGGAGGAGCACTGTAGAGGTGGGGTCTGGGATGGAGCGGGCGTGTCCTGGATAAAAGTGGGGGCAGAAAGGAGGGGGCTAAGCCTGAGACTCGCAAGTGAAATCTTAATGGACGACTTAGCTGGGACATGTAGAGGGGACTGCTGGGGCGCCAGGGGCGGGGTTTACAGGGACGGAATGTGGCCCCTCCCCCAAGGGGTGCACCGTGGGCCAAGCCCCGGGAGACACAAGCCGTAGAGTGGGCGCGGGGGAAACGGCCGGGGGGCGGGGCCTCACCGTGGTCAGGCGTGTCTCCTCCAGCTGCTGCAGGCTGCGCACGTGGCTCGCGAGCAGCGGCTGCGCTCGGGGTCCGGCTAGCTCGGCCTCCACCGCCAGCACCTCTCTCGAGGCGGCGGCGAAGACCTGGGTCACCTCGTGGACCGTGCTCCGGTAGCGCGGGAAGTCGTAGGGCGGGCCGCTGCTCAGGTACTGGCGGTGGCCTCTGTGGCAGGTGGGGGTCCTGAGGCTATGGCCCCGGCTCTCAGGCCCTGCACCCGCGTCGACCGCCTGAAAGCCGCCCAAGAAGTGTCCCCCGATCCCAGAGTGTGGAGGGTAACCCGAGACTAGCGCACCCCAGCGCATAAGGAAGGGAGCGATCTGGTCTCCTCGCAAACCCCGCTCCACCTCTGACACTGAGGCGCACGGGGACCCAGTTCCTCCCTCAAGGCTCGCCCATCCCCAGAGTGGGCTGAGGGCCGAACACTGGGACCCCTCCCCTCCCATACGCCCACACTCACTCCTCCAGCCGGCGGAAGGCCTGCGCGCGCTCAGCTTGCAGCTGGTGGATGCGCTGCACCAGCTCCCGGATCGGGGCATCTTTCTACGGAGCGGGGAGCATGGCTAGGGCATGAAGCTGGTGCCCCCGGGCCTGCACCGCCCGCCCCACTCATGTTCCCGCTCGGGCTTGAGCTCACCCAGGGCCACACCAGCTCCTCGCGCTCTGGGACTCCAGTGGCGGCTGTATCACCCGGCACCGCAGGGACAGTGGACTCTGATGCGGCCTCCGCTGTGATCATGACTGCGCAGCTCTGGCCCCGCCCGGGATCAGGTTGCTCCGATGCGCCTGGCGCCCCCTACAGGCCGGGAGGCCTCGGAACGTAGCCTGTGGTGAACAGCCAACCTGGAAGAAACCCCGGGGAACAATGGGAGGCGAATACTGGAGGGCTTCTCAGGTCTGACACCCTCTACCCACCCCACCCCGTGTTTATTCCTGTCCAGCGCTTGCCTTCTTAAAGTTTTTGATCTTGAATATAAGGTTCTATATACAGCAAGGTTTTGTTTCTATACAACTGTCAACACCCTACTTCACTTCCTCACATCCCATTCCCACACAAAGAAAAAGAAATCTGGCAAGTGATATTCGTCATCAGAGGCCACAGGTTGTGACAAGAGTGGGATCTGAACGCAGGTTCTGACATTGGAAAGCTCAAGTCGCTGGAACCCAGCCTACAGCAGATTCACTAGCAGGTCCTATGTGAACTGGTTGGAAAAAAAGTGAAAGTGACTCAGTCCAGTCTCTTTGTGACCCCAGGGGACTCTCCATGGAATTCTCCAGGAATACAGTCCATGGAATTCTCCAGGCCAGAATACTGGAGTGGGTATCCTTTCCGTTCTCCACGGGATCTTCCCAACCCAGGTCTCCAGCATTGCAGGTGGATTCTTTACCAGCTGAGCCACAAGGAAAGCCCAAGTATACTGGAGTGAGTAGCCCACTCCTTTTCCAGGGGATTTCCCGACCCAAATCCAACCAGGGTCTCCTGCATTGCAGGTGGATTCTTTACCAACTGAGATATCAGGGAAGCGCTGATTGGAAGTGAGCTGAAAAAAAGCCCCCGAGATGGGAGTCCAGGGCAGGGCAGGGAGATGGTGGTGGTAGTGTTTCATATTAAGAAAAGGCCTGAGAGCTGGATACACACTGCCTAATTTTAATTTCAGAACCTCCCTCTTCTAGGAGTGGACAAGTGGGTAGACCAGGAAAATGGTGGCCTGGCCTTAGGAAGGGGCAGCTAACAAGAAACTCAACTACCTGAGGCATGAAGTGACAGCCTTTAACTGGCACTCCAGGTCTCAGCTATTCTCAGGCATCACTCTAGGCCTGAGTTGTCACCTACATCAAGCCCCAGTCATCCTAAGACAAAAAAAACACAGCCTTGCCAGGCACTGCAACCCGCACCCAACAGACATCAGTCCTCGGTGGAGCCAGGGGGGCTAGTGGTCAGGCAAAATGGAGAGGTGTTATTACACTAGGGGGTATGCTCCAGCCTATCCACCCATCCACCCACACCCAAACACCTCCAGGGCCCAGACATAAGGGCTGTTAAATGTGCCTGACCAGGTCCCACAGGTCACTTGGTGAAGGTCTTTATTCTCTATTTCAGATGATAAAACCCAAATGGGTGGGCTCACTAGGTTATGTGGCGGAGGGCCAGGTCTGAGACTTCCCTGTGCTGTGGTTCTGACTTCAGATGTGAAGGGCAGGGACCATGGTCCAATTTACAAATAAGACAACTGGAACTCAGGACCCAGGACCCCCAAAGGCTATGAAGAGCTGAGTGACACGAAGTCCCATAGATGTCCACATCTCAGTCACCCCCGCCCCCCTCACTGGACAGACCAGCCACAGGGACACCAGTTACTGCTCCAGTCAACGAAAGGGAAACTTTATTGAGGCCTAGGACCACGGGGCTTGGGCAGGAGGCCACCCTGCGGGCAAAGGAGAAGCAGGTGGAAGAGCTTTATTTGACCTTCTTCTTGGGGCGCAGGTTGTTGGTGTGGCCGCACTTCTTCTTGCGGCAGTTGACAGCACGGGGGTGCAGGCGGGCGTAACACCTGTGCAAGAACACCAGGGACGGTGAGGGCGCATCCCGACCACGCCCAGGGCGGTCCCCGCCCCCACTCGTGAGCACATACTTGCGGCAGATCATCTTGTCGCAGTTGTATTTCTGAGCGAGCTGGCGGAGGGAAGGCTCAATGATGCCGCCTCGCAGACGAAGCACCAAGTGCAGGGTGGACTCTACAGGAAATGAAGGGCAGAGACACTGACGGAGCCTAGCCTCACCACCTCAGTCCCACGGGTGGAGGGCAGCCTTCAGGGCCCTCCAGACCACAGCTTATCAAGTATGATGGGGCTACATCAGAATCCCTTGGGTATGTGCACATGGACATGCCACCCCACAGAACCTCCACCTTGTCATGTCACCAGTCCTCACGAAATCGGAGACTAATATAAATATACACCAACAGTGGTATCCATCTCGGTTTCCCCACAGGCAAGGCAATTTCTAAGAGATGCAAGGATAACCTTTTATTTTGCTAGGGAAAAAGTGGGGATTTCCTTTACAATACTTATAACATTAATACACACACATAGGCCTTAAAAGAAAACTGACTAAGAACATGGGAAACCATGGGCATTTGGAAAACACTGATGGAGATGCTTTTCAGTGATGAAAAGAGCACTTTACAGAGCAACACTCCCTAGCGCCATCTGATCCCCACCTTAAGGACCACCCGCCTCTACAGCTCCCTCCTGGTGACAGACTGTCAGCATTGCCTCCTGGGTCCTAGGCCTCGCTGAGGCCCTGCTAGCCACCGCACCCCGTACCTTTCTGGATATTGTAGTCTGACAGAGTGCGGCCATCCTCCAGCTGTTTGCCCGCGAAGATCAGCCGCTGCTGGTCAGGTGGGATGCCTAAGGAGAGAGGACCTCCATTACAGAGGCTCTTGCAAGCACACTGCTGGCAGCTGCCACCACCACCACAAGGTTGTGCCAGGATTACCCCAATCTGTCAAAAGGGAAACTGAGGTGGGGAGGGCAAGCTGCCTTCCCAAGATGACACTGGGGAACACTGGCATGGCTGAGATCTGTTGAAGCCCAGCACCCATTGCACACAGGACAGCAGATACCCAGGGCTGAGGGGTTCCTACTGGGCACAGCACTCAGACTCAGCCCAACTCACCCTCCTTGTCTTGGATTTTGGCTTTGACATTCTCAATGGTGTCACTGGGCTCGACCTCAAGGGTGATGGTCTTGCCCGTCAGGGTCTTCACAAAGATCTGCATCTCTGCGCCTGCTTGGGAGACAGGGTTAGCATGGATGGGGGGAGTGGTGATCACTAAAGGTCTGAGCAGCCCCAGCTCACAGGCTGACCAGGTTTAGTCCAAGCCAGCCCCATGCATGCCTCGACCTCAACTGCAGGCCCACCTCAGTGCCTGGTTCCTTCTGCCCCTCTGAGCCTGCACCTTCAACTTTAGGGCACCACCCTGCCAAGCATATTTTCTCCAAGCGTGGTCTGAAGGTCCCACCCTTCCTCTCCTCACCAGCCCCTGCTCTTCCTGCAGCCTGGGTGGGAATCTCATTTTAGTAGCATCCCAACACGCACACTTTCCTCCCTACAATCCCTTTTCCTCTCCAATACCAAGCTCAGACACCCAAAACTCCGGCTTCCTTCTGGGTTACACCCGAATGCTCAGACCACACTTCCTGCGTTTTATCCAATCCATAAATAACAACTGCTAACCACGTGCCTGGTACGTGTTTACACAGGTATCGTTTTCATTTTCCAAGTTAAGAAAACAGTTGCTACTACCAGACTCTCTTTACAAACTTAGAAAAAGGCGATAGAAACCCAGCTGAGGGGCTTCATATTTTCGAAGGGACTGGAACAGCTTCCGCCATGAGAAAAATTTACAGTTAATACCCCTCCGCATTAAATTGGATCATCCCCGAAGGACACACGCTCTGCCCAAGACCTCCTCAGATAGCTGGGGCCGGCGGAGCGGGCAAGCTCCCCCTCCAAATGCCGATTTCCCTCGCGGGGCCCAGTTCGGGACCGGAACCCGGCCCAACGTGCCTTGCTAAGCCACCCCCCAGAACCTGGCCCGCCTACACGAACTTCAGGCCGCCGCCTCCGTTCCCTGGGTCCCCATAGTCCCCCGCACCCTACAAACCAATCCGGCCCAGCGCCAACCCGCAAGGCCTCCACCACCAACCTGCTCGGCCGCCTCGTTGAAGAGAAAGAGGGCGGCGGAACCGGAAACCGCCGATTCGCCGCCGAAAGCGCCTGCGCACCGAGCACGCTGCGTGCTTGCGTCACAATCCGCGCCGCGCGTCGTGCCCCGCCCTCGACCCTGCCCCGCCCCCATGGTGGGTGCTGGCGAACGAAGTCGCGGCGCGGGAGTGGCTGTGAGCCCCACCCATCGGGTCACGTAGTAAGACTGCCGCACCTTTCCAGGTGTTACTGCCCTGTCTCCAAACCTCCTGGAAGACGGCCCGCACATAGCGGGTGCTCCGGAGATATTTAAACAGATTAGGAGAGACCTTTGTGCTGAAGGAAAGGTATTAAGCCGCAGGTCCAAAGACGCAGGGGTCGAGGCGGGAGGCGGCGCGGGGGCTAGACCCCTGGGAGCCACTGGAGGCTCTCTGGCTGCTGTGCATAACTGGATATCAGGGCGGGTGCGTACAGGAGCACCGAGGGCAGGTGGGGTTGGTGCATTCACTCAAGGAAATGAGGTGGGACCCAAGGTCTTGTTCCTGGGACGAAAGAAGTTAAAAAGTACTGAGCGCTGCGAACAAGAGAGGACGAAGTTACCTGTGGATTTGGCAGCGTGCTGTGCTAAATCGCTTCAGTCGTGTCTGACTCTGTCCCTGTAGACTGTAGCCTGCCAGACCCCTGTCCATGGGATTTTCCAGGCAAGAATACTGGAGTGGATTGCCATGCTCTCCTCCAAGGAATCTTCCTGACCCAGGGATCGAACCCACGTCTGCACTGTAGGGGGCTTCTTTACAATGGAGCCGTTGCTCAGGGTACCTTCTTTCTTCACTGACCCACTCCCCTATGGACCAGGCAAATGTAGACACTCTGAGGTCTGGGAAGAGACCTTTAATAACATAATGGAAAGTGCTTCAAAGATGAGGGGACTCTGTGACAGTGTCTGATGGGGAATGGGACCCCATCTAGCTTCCTGAGGAGCCCACTTTGGGGCTGAGATTTAGAGGCGTTATTCAAGGAAGTAAGGAAATGATGTTGTGAGCAGTGGGAAGGCCTCTGTGGTGATAGGAAGTGGGGTCATTGTGGTTGTCACCACTGGGGACCCCCACCCAAAGCAGCCCCATCTCCTTCTAGGCCAGTGGTGCCTGGCGATCCATAGCCAGCCTGTCCCACGTGCAGCACCTGTCCCTGTTTTGGGATGCTGGGCCCAGGGATGGAAGGAAGTCGCTGCTAGATGCACCTCCCCTTTTTAGTAACAGAGTCTCTTTATTGATAACTTCCCAACAGCATCTGTAAACATCGGGTACAAAAATATTCCACTTAACTCTGTTCTCCAAGGTTGCTCGGCTTGCTCCACAAAGGCCCTAGGAGAGGCTTGTTAGGCCCTAGAGGTCTACACCTCTGGTCAGAGAAACAGGCTTGGGGCTGAGTGGATGGCTAATCTCTGTCTGGAGCCTTCTACAACTGTTTCAGAAACCTCGAGATAATGATTGGAGAAAGGATTCAGTACTCTCATTGGAGGAAGGGGCAAGAAGAGCAGAATCAGTAGGCGCAGGGGTGGGCTGGGCAGACTCAGATGACAGTCCTTGACTGTTGAGGGGGTTCTGACCAGGGCCTGGGGCAGGGCACATCTGGCTCTGGTCTCTGGGAAGCTTGAAGTGTTGTTCAGAGTAGACCTAAGGCCTGACTCTGGAAAAGCTCCCTGTGCCCAGCCCAACTCCAGATGGACTGGTCATCCCCAGTTTGATAGAGGAATCTACAGAAGAGATGTTCTCAGTGAGGAAGGAGCAAGAATGAAAGATCCCCAGGAATTCTAAGGAGGGAGCCTTGTCCCCTCAGCAAGCCCTAAATGACAGACTAGGGTGGCAAAGCTGAGTATCTCGAGGCAGGGTGCTCCACTGCCACTTCAGACACCTGGGGAGTGGCGCTGCTGCCGCCCTGAGACCCCTCGGAGCTCCTGGGAGCAGGGCTACTCGCCCGGCATCTCCTCCTCATCTGTATGGCTGCGACCGTTGATGGCGGGGGAACCAGGCCGGATGTGGGACAGGTCCTCGAAGCCAGGGCTGAGGGAGGGCGAGACAGTGTCGGGACTGGTGTCACACGAGCCTGTGCTCTGTTCTGAGGTGGCGATGGTGGTGGTGGTGCTAGGTGGAATGGGGTCTTCATCTTCGTCCTCCAGGAGAGATGCCTCTGGGATGTCTGGGGGAAGACCACCCAAGAGCTGGCTGAGTCACTGGCATCATCGGGCACTGTGACGAGGGATTAATTGGGCCCATGACCCCTGACAGCTACCTCCACCCCACAGGACAGGACTTTGTTCATTTTACAGAGGAGGAAACTGAGGCCTTGGCAGGTGAGAGGCCTCTCTTCCAGGTGAAGTGAGGTAAGGACTCAGGTTCTCCGGAGTCTGGCCTACATGGGCCCTGGGCGGTGAGCCTGAGCCTGGCTCTGCCCTCTTGACTGTGTCACCTGGGCCTGGCCCCTCACCTGCCTGTGCCTCAGCTCCCCGCTCTATAAACTGGGAAACGATGGCATTGCCTTTGTGCCTGTGGTTTCAGCAGCCCTGAGGTGGGGAGCTGTTGGCCCATTCTGCAGACTGGGTAAAGTGAGGCTCAGCATGGACGATGCTGTGCTTCCGCTGCCAAGTCACTGCCCCTCTGGGCACAGTCCCCCCCCACAGGTGGCTACGGGTAACAGCCTGCCTCGCAGTGGGTGCATGCACTCACTGGGCTAAGGACTGTCATCCTTCCTTTTTTTTTAAGGACTGTCATCCTTGTCAACACCCCGTTGTTACGACCTCTGCCGAAGGAGGAGATTCTGATCTCAACAGCTGCTCTGCAGGTTGCCAAGAAGACCAGGCCAGACCCCTGCCCCACGTCTCTCTGGACCCACGACCCACCAGGGCCTGGGCCTGCAGTTAGCCCTTGGGGTACATTCCAGAAGCCAGCCCTGGGCTGAGGGCACTGACATCAAAGGGTGCAGAGCCCAGAAGTGGGATGCAGGAGTTCTGGGTGACACTTACGGCTGAAGGCCTCCGGGTGCTGTCTGGCCAGCTTCCCTTTCAGTGTCCTGTTGGGGAAGGGAAGGCACACAGGGCTGAGCCTGCTGAGGAGACAGGCTGGGCCTGGTGCAGGCCAGGGCCCCCCTGCTCACTGCTCCAGGCTGGAGGGGCTGGGCGCTCAGCCTGCCCTCCGACCCCCATGATGGGTCGCAGCTACTGTTCTGCTGTCACCCAGCTTCCCCGCGGCCTTAGTGCTGGGTCCGGCCCCCACCTGTAATGCCTCATGTCTCACCCTCTTCTACCAGGACCACCTTCCAGGAGGCTCCCCTTCCCCTCACCTCAACAGCCACTCCTCTGGGGACTTGTCCCAGCCTGTCTTTCCATCCTGGGGTGAGGATGTCTGTACAGGGGCCAGGAGGGCCTGCCTGTCCACCGGGGCTCATTAAACTGAAGTTCACAGAGAGGCACCAGTTTCCCTTTTTTAACTGTTGGTTTTTTCTTCGTACCTGAAGTAATGCAGTTCTGTTTGGGCTTCCCTGGTGACTCAGATGGTAAAGAACCCGCCTGCAATGCAGGAGACCTGGGTCGGGAAGATCCCCTGGAGAAGGGAATGGCTACCTACTCCAGTAACCTTGCCTGGGAAATCCCATGGACGAGGAGCCTGGCGGGCTACAGTCCCTGGGGTCGCAGAGTCGGACATGACTGAGCAACTGAGATTTTCACTTTTTACAATGCAATTCTGTTTACAAAGAGTTACAAAAGGACGTTCAGAACAGTCTCTCACCCTTGACTCTGGTCAGCCAGCACTGTGCCCCAAACCGTCCCCCAAAAGTATCACTGCTGCAGCGTCCCTGCCTGGGCAGACACACTTATCTCCTTCCCGAGGGACATCAGGGCTTTCCCTGGTGGCTCAGATGGTAAAGAATCTACCTGCAATGTGGGAGACGCGGGTTCTATCCCTGGGTCGGGAAGATTCCCTGGAGAAGAAAATGGCAACCCACTCCAGTATTTTGGCCTGGAGAATTCCATGGACAGAGCAGCCTGGCAGGCTACAGTCCATGGTGTCGCGAAGAGTCAAACACAACTTGCTGACTAACACTTCCACCTTCACTGAGTGACCCAGATACACGTCAACCTTTGGGGTTCCTGCTCTAGCCCCATCCCTGAGACACCACACGTGGGCAGGCAGCCTGGTGAGAGGCCCCAGAAAACATGCCCTCTTATGTAGCATCTATCTGGCCTGTTGCGTGATTTCTGCATAGAGCTTGCTCCAACCTGTTGCCCTCAATCTGTGGCACCTACTTTGCCAGCAGACATGGCTGCTCCTGAAATAGCAGAAGCGGCACGGTCGGCCAGAAATGCCGCTGTAGCTGGTTCTGGGCCCAGGAGCCCAGCTGTCAACAGCAGTGTGAGCTCTGGGGGTGCGGGTGTCAAGCGTTCTGTGTGGCTGGGGACTTGCACATAGTCTTTCCCTGTCCTCATGGAAACCAGCTCGAGGAGGACCCACAAAACCCGGGAATCTCATTTTCCTCTGGAGAGAAGACCTGGGTGGAGGCCAAGGCGGACAGGAGGCTAGCCTTTCACTGTCTGCTCTGGCCTACCTTTTGCATTATGGGTCTGGTGCTATGTTGCATGTTCAAAAAGAAATAAAACTTAAGTTCAGAAACTCTAAGGTTTTCAGGTCCTTCTCTAATACTAAGTGTGCGGTGAAGCCTTGTAAAACAAACAAGCTGAGTCTCACACCCTGCTATGTGGAAAGGATGGCCCTCATGGAAGAGGAGAGGAACCTGAGGCATGGAGTGGGAGGCGGAGGCTGGATGGGGAGCACCCACCTGATCCTGCGGAAGATGCTGTCCAAGTCCCGCTTCATCTCCACCAGGGTCCTTGTGTGGTGCAGGAAGCGCTCGTTCATCTGCTGCAGGCGGGCACTTGACAGGTTGTTGAAGTTGAGCAGCATCTCGTTGGTCTTTTCAAAGCGGTCCAGCCTGGCAGCAGAAAAAGGGCACCGACTCCTCTGCTCAGCCTCCAGGGCCCTGCCAACTGATCCTGCTAGGCCTTTTCCTGCTCCGTGACCTCGGTGTACCTCATTCCCGTGTCCTGCGGAGCTCTACCTGGTGTCTGAGACAGCTAGCAAACTCCTATTCAGCTTTCAAAACCCTCCTCAAGGGTGCCCTTCTCATGTAGCCTTCACCCTCTCCCTCAAGCAGACTCTAACTCTCCTGCTTCCCCAGGTTCTTTCTCTGGTCCAGTCCTGATACCCTGAGGCCAGGAAGGTTCAAGTCTGATTTTGTCTCCTCTCAGCCTGGGAGTTCCCCCAGGGCCAGGTCTGAATCTGACCTTAAGACCCAGGAGGGAGATGGGTGCTGCTGAGACCCAGGCAGATCCAGCACCCTTGTCACAGGTCGAGAAAGATAAGGTATCAGGTCCATGCTGTGCCATACATGGAATGAAGAACTTTTAGCTTAAAGACACAAAAATAAAGCCCCAGGAGACTGGAGACGACTGCACCCCGAGATTGTGTCAGAGAGCATGCTGGAATTAGGGGGAGTTGTGCTGGCTGCAGTGCCAGGCCCCAAAGAGGGCAAAGGTCATTCCCAGCGCTTCCAAGTGGCCCCGCATGCGCTGCAGAGACAGCCTTGGCTCTGAGAACAGGCGCCAACAGGAAGTGAGCCATGGCTCCCTTAAACCCCACAGCCCCTTCCTTATCCTCTCCCCAACCCAAGTCTCCCCACCCCAGGCCTCAGGATAGGAGCTGCTGCAGCCCCCGCCAAACTGTCCACAGCTGCAAAACTGTCCCAGAGCCCCACTTCCTGTGCCAAGGCCTCGCCTCCAGGCCAGGAAGGAATTTACTTTGGAGCCAGCCAGAAGATTTGCTCATTTCCTTCATTTTATCACCAGTGTGGGACCAGGGTAGAGGCGGGCAGGGCAAGAATGTTGGCCAGCAAGTGGATTCCTTCCCACGCCAGGGACCCAGGGCCCTTGGCCTCACTCACATGTTCTTCTGGGCCAGGATGATGGCGCTGACATCGTCCGCATTCACCATGCTCAGGATGCGGCTACAGAAGACCCTCGAGGCCGAGTCCGGGGGGTCCATCTCTTCCTCCTCCTCCGCTGCCTGAAACAGGCAGGAAGAAAGAATTTTTGGTCTGCATCAGAAGTGGGGGAGGTGGGATGGATAAGAGGGTCTGGGAACCTTGCAAGCCACATGAAGTGGGTCATGCCACCTGAGCCTCAGCTTTGTCATCCCAGAAATTCAGAAGTGTTTTGAGAGTCACGAGTTCATATTTATAACTTGTACCCAAGCACATCAGAATCCCATCACCCCTTCTACCTCCACATCCCCAATTCCCATGTGCCCAAAGTCACAGGCAACTTCCTCCTGCATAGATCTGCCACCCTCCTCCCACACGCCCCTGCCTTTGCACCTGCTGTCCCCACTGGGAGAACATACATGGCTGTCCCCTCAAATCATCACCCCCCCATCCAATGCCTTCTCTCCCAAGAGACCCCCCCCCACTCTGGTCACTCTCATCACTTCACCTTTTTAAATGGTTCCACTGTCTCATCTCTTCCTGAAATTTAGTTATCAGGTGACCCATTTGCCAGTCACCCCCACAGTGTCAGCTGCAGCAGAACAAAGGCATGTCTTTCTGGCTTGCTGCTTTCTCCAGAGCCAAGCCCAGAACCCAGCTCACAGCAAGGGATTGCCGGAATTTAATTTGGTGAGAGCAAAACAGAAACTTTCAAACTCGGCTCTGAAGCTGGACTTCTGTTAGCAACTTAAAGCCAAGCAGTGAGCCCCAGCAACCCAGATGGCTCTGCAGCTCCCAGCTTCTCTGGCACACAGATTACATCCCAGCAGGTGGGGACTTCCAAGACCATGCTAGGGCAGGAGGGGCCACAGCTTCAGCACTGGCCCTCCTGAGGAGATTCAGGAAAAAGCCAGAATCCTGACATAGCTTGGCTCTAGGATTTGCACATTTAATGGCCAACAGAAAAGCCCACTTGCAACTGGTTAAGATTCATGCACAGGATCAGGAAGGGCTTTCAGAGTCCACGTCTACCCTCCTCTTTATTGAGCATCAACTCTATGCTAAACAAGACACCAATTTCAAACACCAGCAACTGCTATCATCCTTATTTATGTATGAGGAAAATGATGCTCAGAGACTGAGGTACTGGGCCATTGACACACAACCAGTAACCATGGGTCACAACTCAAATGCCCGCAGCCCACAGGATCCACAAATGCGTGACCTGGATGTTCAGTATCTACCTCTGACAAAACAGCTGCTTATTACTGTCCCCGATTCCTGCCAGACTTCTGATTCTTTCCAGAAAAAAAGAAAAAACCGAAACACGGATTTCTTGTCCCTGTGAAATCACCTCATTTACAAATGTCAGCAACTAATATTTACCCCATAGAGGCCAAGAGTACATTTCTCTTTGTGCTGAATCTGGCTATTGGTTTGCAGCCCCCATGTGCCTTCCCAAGGTAAACTGTCACACCTGATGAAATATAACTCCCCCTCTCCCCTCACCCTCCAGCGCCAGTCACCATGCTTACTGAGCTCCTACTCCGTGCCAGGTCTGGACACCAACACCCTCCACATTTCCAAAGAAGATCATGTATAAAGGGGACACTTGGGCTCTCAAAGGACAGAGTAGTGTGGTGGGATGCCTGCAGCTAGAGCCTGGCAGGCACAGCATTTGGACCTGTGGAAAATGGTTCTGCTTCAAAGCAGGGCTCTTTCCTGTCTCTGGCTCCCAGATGTGAGGGCTGAGGGATTCAAGGCACACTCTCCCACCAGATGCCTCGTGGAGGAAGCCTTCCCCAACTGTTAGTCTGGCCTATATACAGGGTGGAAATGACCCAGCATAGGCTCTGGTCCTGCTCCAAATATATTTATGGGGAAAACACGCAGAGAGGAAGGCTGTGTGACCTTGGAAAAGTCATCTCACCTCCTAGATCTGTCATCCACAAAGTAGGAATAACAAAGAATTAGAATATCACAATGCTGTTTGTGAGACGGAAACCAACAGTGATAAGAGGCGCTGGGTTCTGGGCAGGGAGCGTCTCCGAGGGCAGCGTGAAGAAATCTAAGGATGGCCTCCCCAGTGCTTCCAAGAATAAGAACAAACACTTGTACAGCACTTCATTTAATCCCCAATTCCCCCTACAAGGCAGACACTACCCCTCCGAGGGCAACACAGGGGTGGGCTCCATTGCCCAAGGTCACACACCAGTGCGGGAAGGGGCCGCTACTCCACCCAGGTCTTTTAATATAATTTAAATGGGCTGCACAAGCTCAGCAAAACCCGCGAGTGGGGCGGGGCTCCCCAATCCTCTCATGCCCCGCCCTTGTGAAACCGGGAAACTGAGGCCCAAACAGGCCAACGCCCGGTTTTGGAGAGACAAGGCACAGCCTGAACAGAAGCGGCCCCAACTCTCGCGCCGCGGACCCGAATCCTGCCCACAGCGCCACCCGCGCATCCACTGCGCAGACGGGGAAACTGAGGCCTGTGCGCAGGAGGGGTGCCCAGATGTTGCCAGCGGCGCGCCCCACCCCACGACAGCCCGGGGACCGCGCCCAACCTGGCCTGGATCCCCAGAAGACCCTGCGTCCCCAATCCCACCCAGAACTCGGCCCGGGCGTCGGTGGCAGCAGCACCTGCACATCTGGCGGCCTTGCTCGCGCTTCCGGGATGGCGCCCGCGCCGCCGTAACGTCACCACGCACCCTGCGTGCGAGCGCGCGCGTGGCGGCGACGTGCCCAGGGCCGACTTGCGTGAGTGGAGGCGTGGCAGGAAGGGGTGGGGCTTACATGTAGCTTCTATTTGCGGGCTCATCGCAACAAATAGCCAATCGAACAGTCCCTCTCGCGCCGGCGTAGTTTGCAAAAGCTGAACTCGGCGGCAGTCCAGAACCGGGAAGGGACGTAGGAATAACGTAACCTTTTCAATAAAAGGATATAATCAGCTTCCTTCTTAGGAAAACCATGCCTTTTTGTAGTCTCTAAGTTCGTATTGGAGAAAGAAATGGCAACCCACTCCAGTACTCTTGCCTGGAAAATCCCTTGGACGGAGGAGCGTTGTAGGCTACAGTCCATGGGGTCGCAAAGAGTCGGACACGACTGAGCGACTTCACTTTCACTTCAAGTTCGTGTAAACAAACTGCACATTGGCGACCCCTCCCCCACCTAGCTGGTTCACTGTTCTCGCCCTTCCCTTGAATTAGCCAATCGCGCTAGCTTGTGAAACCACGCTAAACAGAGCGGGCTTCCCACTCAGTGTGTTCGCCGGTCACACTTGCTGGTTGTGCATCCTTCTGCAAAAGTAAAGTTTGCCTTGCCAATCCATTTTCGGAGCGCGCGGCTCCGGCGGAAGACATTTTCAACTATTTGGGGGCTCGTCTGGGATCCATGTCATCTGGAGGGGTCGAATGAACGCTCCTCCCCACCCCAGGAGATGCATCCCACTGTCTCGTTATGGTGGCCTCCAGGGAGGGGAAATCTGCTACCCCTTGGGTTGACAGTGGACTCCGGGTCGGAAGTCCGTCGGCAACGCAGGGGAGGGGCCCAGGCAGGCACACTGGCCACCAGGTTACTCCGTGCAGGGACCAAGGTAAGAAACGTCACGTGCGTGTTAAGTCGCTTCAGTCGTGTCCGACTCTGTGCGACCCTATGGACTGTGTAGCCCTCCAGACTCCTCTGTCCATGGGGATTCTCCAGGGAAGAATACTGGAGTGGCTTGCTATGCCCTCCAGGGATCCAACCGGAGTCGCTTATGTCTCCTGCATTGGCATGTGGGTTCTTTACCACCAGCGTCACCTGGAAAGCCCTAAGAAACGTCACAAGAGGTGACAAACTACTTCCTTGGTGGCCGGGTCATCCCGGAGGCTGTCTTGTGTGCATGGGACCTGTGTGTGGAAGCGAGTGTGGAGTCCTGGTCCATAGTTCCGTTAATATCCTTTGGTGATTTCATATGGCATAAGGCAGTCTTTTCCGACCTAATCCGGGGATTATACAGACCTGCCAGTAGCTAAGAAGCTAAGAGCAGAAATATACTCTCCTCTGGCATAGTTCTCCCTTGAGGGAAACGGCCAGAGACAGTCGAAGTGACTCGGGAAGAGTGCAAGAAACCTCCGAAGAAAGAAAAGGGGGTTGAGGCTCTAGTCAAGAGCACACAGTCAGACAATAGGGATGGGTAATAAGAATTTTCTTTAGGCAGGGAGGATTCCAAGGAGAGAAAGACCAACAACGAGATTCCCCCAGACAGTCCCCTAGGACGCACGCTCCAATACTGGGGAGATAGTCCTAGGATGAAAGGTAAAAAGAAACAACAGATGATAAAGTATTGCTGTTTCTTTTGGACTCAAGAACCTATATTGAAACCATCAGTATTTTGGCCTAAGTTCGGGTCTGATAAAGATTGGATCTGCCAATTGCTTGTACAGTATGTTAATGACAAGAGTCCAGTTGCCCAGGAAGAAATAGAGTATGCTCTTTGTTGGAGAAAGGGGCTGGTGGTTCTATTCCCCTTAAAGATGGGACTGGGTAAAGACAAGGAGAGGGAAAATAGTAAGTGGGATCCTCTCGACTATTTGCCTTCTCCTTATAACTCAGGAGGCCTATAGCCTTAACCACCCCGGAATAGCCGAAACTGCCGCAGGAGAGGAAATAACAGAAGAGAGAGAACTCAAGCTGGCCATCATAGCCTCGGCGCCCTCTCCAGCACTACATCCCTCCCTTCCTCGGTTGAAGAAGGACATAGAACAATGTAAAAGGGACATTCAAAATTTACCCTTCCCTCCTGAAACAGAGGAACCTTAGGCCCTCTAACCCCTCCAAGAGGGTCCCCTAGGAGGAAAGGGAATTGGATTTGTGAACAACCCCCTCTTATGAGCTCTGAGGTTTGAGAATTGAAGAAAGAACTGAAGCCCTTATTAGAGAATCCCCCTGGGGTCGCAAACCAGTTAGATCGATTTTTAGGCCCTTACATTTTCAAGTGGGCTGAGCTTATATCTATTTTAGGCATTCTGTTTTCCAGAGAGGAAATATCAATGATTTGAACAGCAGTGATGGCCACTCGGGAAAGGGAACACTTAGCTGGCCCAAATGTCTTAGCAGCTGGAGTAAAATTTCCTAACCAAGAACCACAATGGAATAATAACAGTCCTGAACAGAGGGTCATACGAGAGATCTCAGGGACCTAATTATAAAAGGGATCAGAGAGTTCCCTGATTCCAAAACGTTACTAAGTCCTTTGATATACAGCAAGGAAAAGATGAAGGGTCAGCCGAATAGATTGAAAGACCAAATAAGAAAATACTCTGGATCCAATTTAGATGATCCTCTTGGCCAACGTATGTTAAAATTCGTTTTGTAACTAACAGTTGGCCATATATGTCTAAGAAATTCCAGAAATTAGACAATTGGAAAGATAAAAGTTTAGAATTATTAAGAGAAGCCCAGAAGTATATGTATGGAGGGATGAAGAAAAACAGAAAACTAAGATTATGCTTACCACCATAGAACAGGTCACTCAGGGAAGAGGTGGCCCCAAGAATCAAAAACAAAGACCATCTCCAGGAAGATTTAATGGAAGCGGGATCCAGGGGCTGTTAAGGGGAAAAGGGGAAATCAAGTGCTACAGGTGTGGGAAGGAGGGACATTTCAAGAGGGATGCCTTTGTCCTCAGTTGAGAAAAAAAGAAAAAGTGATACCTTTCATGACCTTTGATGAGGAATGGAGGGGTCAGGAGCTTTTATACATTGAAGGGTCCTACCAACAGCTCTTGATAAATTTAGAGGTAGGACCTGAGAAAGAGGAGGTCACCTTCCTGATCGACTCTGGAGTGGCACGTTCCTCTCTGACATGTCACCCCCCTTACCTACCTCTGTCCAATGAGCATTTGTTAGTCTCAGGGGTAAAAGGGGAAGGTTTCAATGTTCCTGTCTTTAAAGAGACTCAAGTATAAGACTATGCAGACTCAGACAGAATTCCTCTTTGTGCCCAAGGGGACTAATTTAGTCCTAATGACTAAACTAGGAATCAGTTCAGTACAGTCGCTCAGTCGTGTCTGCCTCTTTGCGACTGCATGGTCTGCATCACGCCAGGCTTCCCTGTCCACCACCAACTCCCAGAGCTTACTCAAACTCATGTCCATTGAGTCGGAGATGCCATCCAACCATCTTGTCCTCTGTCGTCCCTCTCCCGCCTTCATTCTTTCCCAGCATCAGGGTCTTTTCCAAGGAGTCAGTTCTGCACATCAGGTGGCCAAAGTATTGGAGTTTCAGCTTCAGCATCAGTCCTTCCAATGAATATTTAGGACTGACTTCCTTTAGGATTGACTGGTTTGATCTCCTTGCAGTCCAAGGGACTTGCGACCGTCTTCTCCAACACCACAGTTCAAAAGCATCAATGCTTTGGTGCTCAGCTTTCTTTAAAGTCCAACTCTCACATCCATACATGACTACTGGAAAAACCATAGCTTTGACTAGACAGACCTTCGTTGACAAAGTAATGTCTCTGCTTTTGAATATGCTGTTGGTTGGTCATAGGTTGGTCATAGCTTTTCTTCCAAGGATTAAGTGTCTTTTAATTCCATGGCTGCAGTCACCATCTGCAGTGATTTTGAAGCCCCCCCAAAATAAAGTCTGCCACCGTTTCCCAACTATTTGCCATGAAGTGATGGGACCAGTTGCCATGATCTTAGTTTTCTGAATGCTGAGTTTTAAGCCAACTTTTTCACTCTCCTCTTTCACTTTGATCAAGAGGCTTTTTAGTTCTCCTTCACTTTCTGCCATAAGTGAATCATGTTAACAATCACTCACAAGAAAATTCGAGTCTCACTTAACTTTCTATCTGCTCAGGAGGAAAAGAAGATTCTCCCTGACGTCTGGACCAGGGAAGAAAACCACAGGGGACTAAATATTCCCCCGATTCACACTGAGCTTAAGGATAAAAGGGAAACAGAAGACAATATCCTACACCCCTGGAAGGGAGATTCAGATGAGAACCTGTTATAGAAGGCCTGCTCTGTGATGGGCTCCTTGGACCCTGCATGTCCCCATTCAATACTCCAATACTACCAGTAAGAAAACCTGATGGATCCTATGGATTATTGCAGGATTTGAGGGTAGTAAACCGAGAACTACTCTGAAGTGGACACCCTGTGGTTCCCAACCCTTGTACGCTCCTCAGCAAAGTATCTCATAATCATCAGTGGTTTAGTGTTGTAGACCCGAAAGATGCCTTTTGGACTTGACCTTTAGCTGAGAACGGTAGAGACCTATTTGCCTTTGAATGGGAAGATCCTCAAACTGGAAGGGAGCAACAAGACCACTGGAGAGACCTTCGCTAAGGATTTACCGAGTCACCCAAGTTATTTGGGCAAGTCCTCGAACAGGTACTAGAAAAACCTGAGGTACCCCCTTCCCTTAAGACTCCTTCAATATGTAGGTGATGGGAAAACAAGGAAGGGGTCACCAGTACTAACACAGACTTACTTAATTTTCTAGGACAGCAGGGCCTGAGGGTCTCCAACACCAGATTACAGTTTGTTGAAAAAGAAGTCAAGTATTTGGGACATTTGATCACTGAAGGGAAACGGAGACAGCCCGAAACGAATCTCAGGGAATACCCATATGCCCCTTTGAAGCATAAAAAGGGAACTCAGGAAGTTCTTAGGATTAACTGGGTACTGTAGGTTATGGATAGATTGCTATACACTCAAAACCAAAGACCTATATCTCAATTTCTTGGAGGAAGAAGCTGACCCTCTCCTCTGGAGGCCTGAGGAAATACAGTTAATCAGTTCAGTTCAGTCACTCAGTCGTGTCCGACTATTTGTGACCTCATGAATCGCAGCATGCCAGGCCTCCCTGTCCATCACCAACTCCTGGAGTTCACTCAGACTCACGTCCATCGAGTCAGTGATGCCATCCAGCCATCTCATCCTCTGTCGTCCCCTTCTCCTCCTGCCCCCAATCCCTCCAAGCATCAGAGTCTTTTCCAATGAGTCAACTCTTCCCATGAGGTGGCCAAAGTACAGGAGTTTCAGCTTTAGCATCATTCCTTCCAAAGAAATCCCAGGGCTGATCTTCAGAATGGACTGGTTGGATCTCCTTGCAGTCCAAGGGACTCTCAAGAGTCTTCTCCAACACCACAGTTCAAAGCATCAATTCTTCGGCACTCAGCCTTCTTCACAGTCCAACTCTCACATCCATACATGACAACAGGAAAAACCATAGCCTTGACTAGACGAACCTTTGTTGGCAAAGTAATGTCTCTGCTTTTGAAAATGCTATCTAGGTTGGTCATAACTTTTCTTCCAAGGAGTAAGCGTCTTTTAATTTCATGGCTGCAGTCACTATCTGCAGTGATTTTGGAGCCCAGAAAAATAAAGTCTGACACTGTTTCCACTGTTTCCTCATCTATTTCCCATGAAGTGATGGGACCGGATGCCATGATCTTCGTTTGCTGAATGTTGAGCTTTAAGCCAAGTTTTTCACTCTCCTCTTTCACTTTCATCAAGAGGCTTTTTAGTTCCTCTTCACTTTCTGCCATAAGGGTGGTGTCATCTGCATATCTGAGGTTATTGATATTTCTCCCGGCAATCTTGATTCCAGCTTGTGTTTCTTTCAGTCCAGCGTTTCTCATGATGTACTCTGCATATAAGGTAAATAAGCAGGGTGACAATATACAGCATTGATGTACTCCTTTTCCTATTTGGAAGTAGTCTGTTGTTCCATGTCCAGTTCTAACTGTTACTTCCTGACCTGCATACAGATTTCTCAAGAAGCAGGTCAGGTGGTCTGGTATTCCCATCTCTTTCAGAATTTTCCACAGTTTATTGTGATCCACACAGTCAAAGGCTTTGGCATAGTCAATAAAGCAGAAATAGATGTTTTTCTGGAATTCTCTTGCTTTTTCCATGATCCAGCGGATGTTGGCAATTTGATCTCTGGTTCCTCTGCCTTTTCTAAAACCAGCTTGAACATCAGGAAGTTCACGGTCCACACATTGCTGAAGCCTGGCTTGGAGAATTTTGAGCATTACTTTACTAGCGTGTGAGATGAGTGCAATTGTGCAGTAGTTTGAGCATTATTTGGCATTGCCTTTCTTTGGGATTGGAATGAAAACTGACCTTTTCCAGTTCTGTGGCCACTGCTGACTTTTCCAAATTTGCTGGCATATTGAGTGCAGCACTTTCATAGCATCATTTTTCAGGATTTGAAATAGCTCAACTGGAATTTCATCACCTCCACTAGCTTTGTTTGTACAGATGCTTTCTAAGGCCCACTTGACTTCACATTCCAGGATGTCTGGCTCTAGGTGAGTGATCACACCATCTGATTACCTGGGCCGTGAAGATCTTTTTGGTACAGCTCTTGTTAATAGATACCCTCAAACAAACCTTGATCGCTGCCCCTGTGCCGGTACTCCCCTCATTAGAAAACCTTTCTGTCTATATGTTAATGTAGATACGGGGACTGCCTAGGAGTCTTGACCCAGGAACACGGAGGTGAGAGGCAACCGGCGGTGTATTTATCTAAGTTACTAGACTCAGCAACTGGGGGTTGGCCTAAATGTATTCGATCAGTAGCAGCAACGGTGATATTAACTGAGCAAAGTAGAAAATGGACATTTGGTGGGGCAGTGATTGTCAGCACACCACATCAGGGCAGGGAAATTCTCCATCGGAAGGTAGGA
This sequence comes from Bubalus kerabau, assembly GCF_029407905.1. NCBI lineage: Eukaryota > Metazoa > Chordata > Mammalia > Artiodactyla > Bovidae > Bubalus > Bubalus kerabau. The sequence goes on from NC_073624.1 coordinate 174,045,651, forward strand.
AGGTGGCTACCTGATTCCAGGATACTGAAGTATGAAGCTATCCTATTAGAAAGAGATGATCTAATCCTCACTACTGACAGCTGTCGAAACCCAGCCGAATTCTTGACCAGAGTTGAAACATGGGTCCTGTGGAACATCACTGGGTAGATCTCATAGATGACCAGACTAAAGTTCGACCTGACCTCAAGGAAACTCCTTTTTCCACAGGGTTTCAGCTCTCTGTAGATGGCTCCTCCCAGTGCTGGCAGGGAAAAGACACAGTGGGTACTCTATTACAGATGGGGAGCAATCCACAGTTATTGAATCAGAAAGATTACCTGACACTTGGTCTGCCCAGATATGTGAATTATTTGCCCTTATCCAAGCCTTAAAATTCCTAAAAGAAAAGCGGAAACCATCTACACAGCTCTCAATGTGACTTTGCAGTGGTACATATCTTCAGAAAGATGTGCACTGAATGTGGCCTTATTAATAGCAAGGGATGGGACCTAATTCATAAAGAGTTAATCACCCAGGTGCTGGAAAGCTTAATGTTACTCAAGGGAATAGCAGTAGTACATATACCTGGACACCAGCGGGGCCATTCTATGGAGACACAGAAAATCAGACTGGCAGATGGAGTTGCTAAGGAGACGGCCCTCAGGTCAGAGGCCCCGAATTTCCATCCTATCCCCGTCCATCCTCCTCCTTCCATCGCCCCGTTTTTCAAACCCCAGGAAGAAGAACAATTGGCCAAGCTGGGAGCCTCTAAAACCTCTGAAGGGAAATGGCTTCTACCTGACGGAAAAGAGATGCTCTCAAAACGGATTATGAGAGAACTGTTAACTCAAGTTACATAGAAGAAGTCATTGGGACCCACACGCCCTGTGTGAATCTGCCTTAAGAGTTTATGGATAACAAAGGTATATATACCATAGCTAAACAGCTGAATGAAAGTTGTATTACTTGCAGAAAGGTAAGTAAACTAGTGTTAAAAAAACAGCCCTCAGTGGGGAAAAACCTGAGTCTGAGGCCATTTCAGAGTATCCAAGTCGACCATACGGAGGATGCCTCGAGCTGGTCGCCTCAGGTGCCTCTTAGTAATAGTACACCATTTAACTAATGAGGTTGAAGCCATCCCGTTGTCAACTGCCATGGTTAGCAACGTAACTAAGATACTATGAGAGGTCATAATTCCCTGCTTTGGATTAATTGAGAACATAGATTCAAATAATGGAAGTTATTTTATTTCTACTCCTGTTAAGGAGTACAAAAAGTCTGGGGATAAAATGGGAATAACTTCCTAAGGAAAGGTAGAAAGGATAATCCAGACACTAAAGAAACAAATAACTAAATTAATGTTAGAAACCGAACTTCCCTGGACCAAGTGCCTCCCAGTTGCTCTTCTCAGAATCAGAATTGCCCCTTATAAGGATATTCGATGATCCCCGTATGAGATGCTGTATGGGTTACCATATTTGGGTCAAACTGCTGACCTGTCAACCATGGAAATAAAGACCAATTTCTGAGAAACTATATACTTGGCCTCTCCTCTCCTCTGTCTTTTCTTAGGTTGCAGGGCCTCTTGTGTCAGGATCCACCCCTTGGATTTCTGGTGCATCTTCTTTGGCCTGGTGATCATATCCTGATAAAGACCTGGATGGAAGACAAACTTGAATCACCCTGGGAAGGACTTTACCAGATGCTGCTCACAACTGAAACAGCTGTTTGCACTGCAGAGAAAGGTTGGACTCATTACATGCAAGTCAAAGGGACTGAATCCCCTAATCAAGAGGAACAACGGTCCATGGTCCAACATCCCAATCCTACACAGCTGACTTTGAAAAGACTTTAATACCCATCTTGGTCATTCTGTATACCAAGATGCAGATTGTTGGGGGCAGCCCTTACCTGGTCAACTTAATTATTAATATGACCACAAGCAGGGATCCCCTAACTGTGAAATCTGATGCTTGCCAGGTCTTACCTTGTGATAACCTACACAGCTATCTATAGAACATAAGTACCTTTGTCCTGAACCAGTATGGGTCATGTCAGGAAATGATCCACACCAACTCCCCTGCTCTAGTTGAGCCAAAGTATGGTGGATTACCCAGTATGGGGGTTATATGGCTGAGCCACTTAAAGCAGCTCTCACCCTAGCGGAACTAAAAGATAGATTATCCCTGACAAGGGGGGGTACCCGGAGATGATTGTGGGAATCTACAACATAACCCACTCCTATTAATGATAAAACCAGGGAAAACCAGTCCATCTCTTGAGCATTGGTATGGACTGTGCTGTGCTTAGTTGCTCAGTCTTGTCTGACTCTTTGCAACCCCATGGACTATAGCCCGCCAGGCTCCTCTGTTCATGGGGATTCTCCAGGAAAGAATACTGTAGTGGGTTGCTATGCCCTCCTCCAGGGGATATTCCCAACCCAGGGATTGCAGGCAGATTCTTTACTGTCTGAGCCACCAGGGAAGCCCTGGTATGGACTAGGGGCAGACATATCTGGGAGAGATCCACTGGGAAGAATAACTATTAAACTTGTTAAAAATTACCTCCTAATTAGTGCCACAGACGCAAAACTTCTGAACCAATTCAACCCCCAGTTCCCAATGACCCTACTAAGGTCACCATGGTAGAGGTGAAGGATTTACACCAAACCATAGAGATCGAGACTGGATATGGGAAAACAAATGCCTAGTTGGAATGGATTAAATATTCTGTCCAAGCCTTAAACAAGAGCAGTTGTTACGCTTTCGTGGCAGGTAAGCCGGAAGCCCAGGTGGTACCATTCCCACTTGAATGGACTTCAGACCCTATGGGTGTGGGATGCATGATATCCCTCTTTCAGGACAATACAGCTTGGGGCAATAAATCCTGCAGGACCTTGTCACTGTTGTTCCCGAGTGAAAGGTTCCAATGGCCCCCAAAGACTGTCAGACCCCCATTCCATGACGCTAATTACACCTCGTGCCTCTCTCTGTGGGGGGAGCAATTAGCATTCCCGGGCAATGTATCTGGGTGCAGAGAAAGCCAGTCCTTTGAGAGCAGCAATCCACCCACATCGTCGTTGGCCCAGATGGATATCTGGTGGTACTGAGGAGAACCATTGCTCGGGATTCTTCAGCTGACTGGCGTGGGACTTGCACTTTAGTTCAACTGGCTGTCCCTTTCACTCTAACATTTCTACCCCCTGACTCAACCCCTGTACAAACCAGACATGGAAGCAAGAGAGATGTCACCAGCCGTGGTGGGTCATCTGATACACATGTTTACATTGACTCAATTAGAGTTCCCAGAGGTGCCCCTAATGAATTCAAGGCTAGAAACCAGATATCGGAATTTGAATCAATATTATTCTAGTGGTCCACCATCAGTAAAAATGTGGGTTGGATAAACTACATTTATTATAACCAGCAGAGTTTTGTCAACTGTACTAGAGACACTGTCAAGGGAATAGCAGAACAATTAGACTCAACCCGTAAGATGACCACCTGGGAGAACCAACTGCCTTAGACATGATCCTGGCAGAAAAAGGGGGAGCATGTGTTATGATAGGAAGTCAGTGTTATACTTTCATACCCAACACCACCACTCCTGATGGCACAATAACAAGAGCCCTGCAAGGTCTGACCACCTTGGCTAATAAGTTGGTGAAAAACTCAGGGAAAATGATCCTTTCTCCAGTCTGATGGAACAATGGTTGGGGGGTCAAATGGAAAGTTATAATAATGATCTCTGTCCTGACCTCCCTAATCATTGTATTTGAAGGAATGGCCCTAATAGGATATTGTATAATCCCTTGTATCAGAGGTCTTCTGGTAAGATCAATAGAAACTACCCTTACTAAACAGTCTACAGAAGCCCCATCAGAACAATCTCTTACTATTAGACATATCAGAACATGAGAACCATCTCATGCTAACTGAATTTGAAAGAGTAAAAATGTATCACAAAAGAGGGGAAATTTGTAGGAATAATGTAATCTTTTCTATCAAAGAATTATCTTAGCTTCCTTCTTAGGAAACCCAGGCCATTTTGTAGTCTCTAAGTCCTGTGCCTGAAGAACGATGGATGGAGGTTTGTGACATTGTACAGGAGGTGGTGATCAAAACCATCCCCAAGAAGAAGAAATGCAAAAAGGCAAAATGGTTGTCTGAGGAGGCCTTACAAATAGCTGAGAAAAGAAGAGAAGCAAAAGGCAAAGGAGAAAAGGAAAGATATACCCAGCTAAATGCAGAGTTCCAAAGAATAGCAAGGAGAGATAAGAAAGCCTTCCTCAGTGATCAATGCAAAGAAATAGAGGAAAACAATAGAATGGGAAAAACTAGAGATCACGTCAAGAAAATTAGAGATACCAAGGGAACATTTCATGCAAAGGTGGGCACAATAAAGGACAGAAATGGTATGGACCTAACAGAAGCAGAAGATATTAAGAGGAGGAGGCAAGAATACACAGAACTATACAAAAAAAAGATCTTAATGACCCAGATAACCACGATGGTGTGATCACTCACTTAGAGCCAGACATCCTGAAGTGCTAAGTCAAGTGGGCCTTAGGAAGCATCACTGCGAACAAAGCTCGTGGGGGTGATGGAATTCCAGCTGAGCTATTTCAAATCCTAAAAGATGATGCTATGAAAGTGCTGCATTCAATATGCCAGCAAATTTGGAAAAGTCAGCAGTGGCCATAGGACTGGAAAAGGTCAGTTTTCATTCTAATCCCAAAGAAAGGCAATGCCAAAGAATGCTCAAACTACCGCACAATTGCATTTATCTCACATGGTAGCAAAGTAATGCTCAAAATTCTCCAAGCCAGGCTTCAATAGTACGTGACCTGAGAACTTCCAGATGTTCAAGCTGGTTTTAGAAAAGGTAGAGGAACCAAAGATCAAATTGCCTACATCCGCTGGATCATAGAAAAAGCAAGAGAATTCCAGAAAAGCATCTACTTCTGCTTCATCAACTACACTAAAGCTTTTGACTGTGTGGATCACAATAAACTGTGGAAAACTCTTAGAGATGGGAATACCAGACCACCTTATCTGCCTCCTGAGAAACCCGTATTCAGGTCAAGAAGCAATAGTTAGAGCCAGACATGGAACAGACTGGCTCCAAATAGGAAAAGGAGCACGTCAAGGCTGTATATTGTCACCCTGCTTATTTAACTTATATGCAGAGTACATATGCGAAATGCTGGGCTGGATGAAGCACAAGATGGAATCAAGAGTGCCAGGAGAAACATCAATAACTTCAGATATGTAGATGACACCACCCTTATGGCAGAAAAAGAAGAACTAAAGAGCCACTGGTTTTGTTGGAATACTTATGATTATGGACTTCTTTAATATTTTCTCACGATTAGACTGAAGTTGAGCCATTTGGGCAAGAACCCCACAAAAGTGACATAGCATCCTTCTCAATGCATCCTGTATCAGGAGGCACTGGGATGTTGCTATGTCTCATTGTTGGTGATGTTGACTTCAATTACTTACTTAAGGCAGCATCTTCTTGTTTCTCAACTGTCAAGTAACTATTTTTTGCAATTAATAAGTATCCTATGGGGGGATAGGATATGAACCATATGAACACCCTTGGCTTTTTAATTCTGTTTTTTGTTGTTGTTTAGTTTTTAACATATTTTTTGCCTTATAGTTTTGGCACTCATCCATCGTTCCTGGCAGCAATAATTATTACTATGGTTGTTTTAAAAGGCATAAAGGTGCCTTTTAATGTAATTCTATTGTAAACAAGTGCTGCCCATTCTTCTCAATTATGTATTTATTCAAGTATTTATATCACGACATCATGAGTATTTATTCTGTGGCTTATAATTAATTTCTATATTATTTATTTTGCTTCCCCTTTAAGTTAGCTCCTGTGTCCTTTTAATATGTTTCAGTGTTTCTGTGAGTAATTCCTTACTTTTGGCACTGCAAGATTTTCTGTGCTTACTTTGGAATATCCCTGCTATCAGTCTTTTCTCCAAGGAGCCTGGTTCCTTTTCTTGGAGAATGGTATTTAGACACCAAGATCTAGGCGCTGGGTGTGCTCACTGCTACCCAGGTATTATTGCTTAGAAACTCGCTCATCAGTCAGAGTTAGGAAATACATGTATTTCTAAAAGCCCACGCATACACACATCTATTTTTAGTTCTATTATCTGTCCCCTTGTGTCTATACCAAAAACCATGATTTATACTGAGATAAGAGAAGGCTGTGTGGATCACAATAAACTGTGGAAAATTCTGAAAGAGATGGGAATACCAGACCACCTGATCTCCCTCTTGAGAAATTTGTATGAGTGTCAGGAAGCAACAGTTAGATCTGGACATGGAACAACAGACTGGTTCCAAATAGGAAAAGGAGTTTGTCAAGGCTGTATATTGTCACCCTGTTTATTTACCTTATATGCAGAGTACATCATGAGAAACGCTGGACTGGAAGAAACACAAGCTGGAATCAAGATTGCCGGGAGAAATATCAATAACCTCAGATATGCAGATGACACCACCCTTATGGCAGAAAGTGAAGAGGAACTAAAAAGCCTCTTGATGAAAGTGAAAGAGGAGAGTGAAAAACTTGGCTTAAAGCTCAACATTCAGCAAACGAAGATCATGGCATCCAGTCCCATCACTTCATGGGAAATAGATGGGGAAACAGTGGAAACAGTGTCAGACTTTATTTTTCTGGGCTCCAAAATCACTGCAGATAGTGACTGCAGCCATGAAATTAAAAGACGCTTACTCCTTGGAAGGAAAGTTGTGACCAACCTAGATAGCATTTTCAAAAGCAGAGACATTACTTTGCCAACAAAGTTTCGTCTAGTCAAGGCTATGGTTTTTCCTGTTGTCATGTATGGATGTGAGAGTTGGACTGTGAAGAAGGCTGAGTGCTGAAGAATTGATGCTTTTGAACTGTGGTGTTGGAGAAGACTCTTGAGAGTCCTTTGGACTGCAAGGAGATCCAACCAGTCCATTCTGAAGATCAGCCCTGGGATTTCTTTGGAAGGAATGATGCTAAAGCTGAAACTCCAGTACTTTGGCCACCTCATGGGAAGAGTTGACTCATTGGAAAAGACTCTGATGCTGGGAGGGATTGGGGGCAGGAGGAGAAGGGGACGACAGAGGATGAGATGGCTGGATGGCATCACTGACTCAATGGACGTGAGTCTGAGTGAACTCTGGGAGTTGGTGATGGACAGGGAGGCCTGGAGTGCTGTGATTCATGAGGTCGCAAAGAGTCGGACACAACTGAGCGACTGATCTGATCTGATCTGATCTGAAGAGAAGGCAATGGCAACCCACTCCAGTACTCTTGCCTGGAAAATCCCATGGACGAAGGAGCCTGGTAGGCTGCAGTCCATGGGGTCACTAAGAGTCGGGCACGACTGAGTGACTTCACTTTCACTTTTCACTTTCATGCATTGGAGAAGGAAATGGCAACCCACTCCAGTGTTCTTGCCTGGAGAATCCCAGAGACGGCAGAGCCTGGTGGGCTGCCATCTATGGGGTTGCACAGAGTCGGACACGACTGAAGCGACTTAGCAGCAGCAGCAGCAGCAGGATGCATTCTTAAGTTAGATAACCCAAGTTAAACACATAAACAAAGTAGAGCAAATAGAAATTGCTAGATAAGCGTTGTTGTTTAGTAAGTGGTGTCTGACTCTTTTGCGACCCCCATGGATTGTAGCCCACCAAGCCCCTCTGTCCATGGAACTTCCCAGGCAAGGATACTAGAGTGAGTTGCCATTTCCTTCTCCAGGGGATCTTCCCAACCTGGGGATCAAACCCATGTCTCCTGCATTGGCAGGTGGATTCTTTACTCTGAGCCACCAGGGAAGCCCTAGATTAAGTGTTAGCAAGTATCATCAGTTATTGAGGTCTTATCATGTGTATGCTCTGTATTACATGTCTAATTTTTCTGGGTCTCAATTTGTTAACTGTGAGTCTGGGTGACACGGCGTCTGTCTCTTATGGTTGCTAAGAGCTTGAGAGATACACACATGCCCTTGGGCACAGGGAAGACTCTTTGAGAGCCCTAGAACTGGACATATCTGAGTTAAAATTCCAGCTGTCACATCCTAGCTGACTGTCCTTGAGGGGCTTAACCTCGTGATTCCTTCAGGATTAATTCCTTGTAACACTTGGCCCATTGTAAGCCCTTGATAAACTGAGGGTTATCTGTGGGTAAACTGTATTATTACTCCCATGCTCTCCTGCCTTCATTCATTGAAAAGTTAATGCTGGTGAGGATTCTTATGCATTCTTATAGTTTAACCAACAATTTAAAAAATTATTCAGTAAACTCTAGCCACCCTTTCAGGCTTTGGCCTGTATTCTGAGGATCCAGAAAATACTCAGTCCCTGCCTAGCCTTGGGTAATGAAGCTGAGTCCAACACAGACACTCCCAGCCCTGAAGGAAACAGTGCTGGGCTAAAGGGAGGAGAGACTCAGAGCTGGAGGAGCCTGAAGAATTGGATGTGAAGACTTTCAAGGCCAGGAAGCAGGTACATCTGAATGTTTGTTTCTTTAAGAAATGGCAGCTTTGGGACTTCCCTGTGGTCCTGTGGCTAAGACTCTGTGCTCCCAATGCAGGGGGTCTGGGTTAGATTCCTGGTCAGAGAACTAGATTCTGCATGCTGCAACTAAGACCCAGCGTAGCCAAATAAATATTAAAAAAAAAAAAGAAAGAAAGAAATAGCAGCTTTAATGTGCACGTTTTGTTCAGAATAAGAACAAAAAGGAGGCAGACTCTTCAGGAATCTTCCCCTGATTTCCTAGCTGGGGTCTCAAAAAGCCATTTCCAAGCATCTTTATGGGATAGATCTTGGGGGCTGGGGTTGGGGTGGTCAGTATGCAGGTTCTCCAGATGCAGGGGCCCATCTGGGGGACACTGGTGGTCCAAGATGGTGAGCCCTGCCTCCAAGTGTGTGCTCACTGCTATATCCCATAGAGAGCCTGGTGGCCAGAGCAACTCTGCCAAGTCTTAGCTGCAGTGCATGGAATCTTCAATCTTCAGTGCAGCATGCAAAATCTTAGTTGCAGCATGTAGAATCTTAGTTGCGGTGTGCAAACTCTTAGTTGTAGCATGTGGGATTTAGTTCCCCAACCAGGGGTTGAACCCAGGCCCTCTGCGTTCAGAATGTGGAGTCTTAGCCACTGGACCACCTGGGAAGTTCCTTGGATGGAGTTTTGAGGTAGGATTAGGAGTTTTCTGGGTGCTGACAATCATCCAGGGCTGAAGGGATCACAGGAACAAAGACAGGATGGTGTGAAAGCATCTAGTGTAGATTGGATCTTTTACGAATATTGGAACTCCATGAGTCAGACAGCAGCCAGTGCTGAGAAGAGTCTGGGTGATGGCTGCTGGGAAAAGTAGAACCATGACTGTGTCTGCAGGCTGTAGCAGAAGAGGCCCAGACTGCAGAAACTTTTCAGTAGGTCTCTTGGGCTTTGTTGGAGGCCAGGAAACATTTACAAGGGTCCTGGAAGGGGTGGGAGCTGCACATTGAGGCCAAAAGGGACTTGCCTGGCTCCAAATGTTCTGTGCACAGTGGAGTAGAGACAAGAAAATATTTTCCTCTTTTGTGTATTTGAGAGAGAGGGTGGGAAGGGGCGGGAATGCTCAGTCAGCTCAGCGATGGTGACATTGGTTGGGGGAAACCTAAGGCTGGGGACAGGAAACCTTTCTCTGCTACTTTTTTCAGTTTTATTTCCTGCACGGCGCTCACCGAAGCTGCAATTAGATATTTATCTACATTATTGTTTGTGCAATATCCGGCTGCCTGGCTGGAAGAGAAGTTCAATGGGTAAAAAAGACCTGGCCCATCTTATCCTTCATTAATCCGTGCCTCAGTTTCTCTCTCTGTTAAAATGAGGATAATAAAGAGTCTTACCAAAACATTCACATCCTATCCTAAAGAAGACAAGAGAGAGAAAAATTAGGTGGCAAAAAAACACATAAAAAGGCAGATTTAAGTCTAAATATGTCTATAATTACATTAAGCGTAAACAGACCAAATGCCCTAGTTAAAAGGCAAAGATGGGCAGACCAAATCAAAAAGCAAAACCCAGTTCTTTGCTGCTTACAAGGGGCACATGAATAACACAAGGCTACATAAAGGTGGAGGTAAAAGGTGGGAGAGAATGGAGCATTTAAAACATGCACCAATGGAGAACAGGTGTGTGATTTTTATATCCGAGTCCACTCTAAGGCAAGAAGCATAAAGAGGGGCGTGTCATAATAATAAAAAGCTCAGTTCACCGCGAGAATAGGACAATTGCAGCCCTATGCACAGCCAATGATGCGGCTTCCAAATATCAGAGTGTTTGGCTCACAAGGCTGATGTGAGGATTTCACTAAAGTGAAAGTGAAGTCGCCCAGTTGTGTCTGACTCTTTGTGACCCCATGGACTGTAGCCTGCCAGACTCCTCCATCCATGGGATTTTCCAAGCAAGAATACTGCGGTGGGTTGCCATTTCCGGAGGATTAAGTACACGTAAGGTGTTTGCCTCTGTGGCACCTGTCAGTCACTATTACATTACCATAATGGATGTTATCACTTTATATTTGTTCATTTTAATTGTTTTTGTATTATTGTTGTTATAGGGGCAGTTCCTTCTGCCCCTATAACAGGGGTGGGACTGGTTGGGTAAATGACTCCATTATGCAGATGAAAGAGATTCAGAGATGAGCAGAGATTAGTCCAAGTCCCTCAGAACCAGGGTTGGCCCAAGGTTTATTTGATATTCCTTCCCAGGCAATTTCACATAATCCTGCTACCTGACCACCTCTTCTGGCTGGCCAGCCTTCTTTCCTTCCACAATGATTTCCCTGAATACCTCTCCCTGTTTTGTGCTGGGCACTATCACTATGTAGGTCTCAGGACTAAAATGATGAGAAGCAATATATTCTTCCCAGATTTGGTGGTGGTTTAGTTACTAAGTGGTGTCTGACTCTTGCAACACCATGGACCGTAGCCTGCCAGGCTCCTCTGTCCATGGGATTCTCTAGGCAAGAGTACTGGAGTGGGTTGCCATTTCCTTCTCCAGGGGAATCTTCCTGACCCAGGAATCGAAGCTGGGTCTCCTGCATTGCAGGCAGATTCTTTACTGACTGAGCTATCACTATGTAGGTCTCAGGACTAAAATAATGAGACAACATATTCTTCCCAGATTTGGAGGGTCTTCCAGTCTACTGGGAGAGGCAGAAGTCAACTGATGGCACAGACAGAAGTGAATCACCAATGAAGTATACTAAGACTGCACCAATCAAAACTCCTAGTCTTGCCTTGGGGAGGTCAGGGAGGGCCTCCAGTAGGAGGTGACCTCAGAGCTCCTATCTGACAAATTATCTCCAAAAGCGAGTTACCTCCCACAATCTTGCTGCTGCTGCTGCTAAGTCGCTTCAGTCGTGTCCAACTCTGTGCGACCCCAGAGACAGCAGCCCACCAGGCTTCCCCGTCCCTGGGATTCTCCAGGCAAGAACATTGGAGTGGGTTGCCATTTCCTTCTCCAATGCATGAAAGTGAAAAGTGAAAGTGAAGTCGCCCAGTCGTGTCTGACTCTTAGTGATCCCATGGACTGCAGCCTACCAGGCTCCTCTGTCCATGGATTTTCCAGGCAAGAGTACTGGAGTGGGGTGCCATTGCCTTCTCTGTCCCACAATCTTAGCTATCTCCAAAAGCCAGCGTTTCATTTATTCATTAATTCAGTTACTCATTCATCTGTTGAACTCCCATAGACCCTAAGCATCATTCAAGAAGGTGGTAAGGATAAAACCGGCAAAATTCTTTGGAGAATGGAGCAGAGTTGGGGGAAGCCAAAGAATTAGCAAAATCACTCTGGAAGGGGGTAACTGCCAGGAAGAAAAAAAAAAAAAATAGAGTGAAGGAGGAGTAAGTGCCCTTCCTTTCAAAACACGAGCCATAAAAACCCTTCTAATCAAAGCTGCCACCTTCTCCTTGGGGCCATGGGCACCTTATCATACTCCAGCAGGGGAGGAAGGGAGGCGGGATTCCTCCCAGTGGCCCTGCTCTTTCAGCAGTTAACCTAGCCATTATTGAGTTCCTCCTGTTTGCACCAGGCAACCTTCCCGGGATTAGACAGACCACGTTGCGCCGGGGGTAGGGGTGGGGGTGGGGGTGGGGTGGGGTGGGGTGGGGGAGGGGTACCAAGGTTCCGTGTGCCCTTGGGCACGTCGCTCTTCCTCGGAGCCTGTGCTCTACAGAAGTAACTAGGAATTCATGGTGGGTTATCCAGCAGTCTCAGAACTGCCCTGACCCGCAAACCTGAGTTCCTTAAGAAAGTACCATTTAATGCTGTCCTCCCAACGTCCCTCAAGGTGAGAGTGCGTCGAAAGAGGTGTTTATCCCCATTTCGCAGATGAGCCGAATGTCAGACAAGCGGTTAGTCTGGCCAGGCTGCGCGGTGCTGACCTGTGAACTGACTAGGATCTACAGCACCCCCACCCTTACCCCGCCTCCCGCCCTCGCCCTCTCCCTCTCCCCCGCCCCGCCCCCGTTCGGGGGGTGGCGCGGCGGCCTCTGCCCCTTTAAGAACGCCCCGCTGATACAAGCAGGAAGGGGGCGGTGCCTGTACCGGAGACGGATGTGCGCGCAAACCAATGGACGCTGTAGTCACTACGGCGGCGTCCAATGGGTGCGGTGAGGGCGGGGCTGGGCGCCAGAGCCTGGTTCCCGAGGCGCGGCGGCCGCGGCTGGGGGCGGGGAGGGGGGCGCAGGACCCCAGGCTGGGGTCCCGGAGCCGGAGGCACGTGTCCCGGGGCGCCAGCGGGGCCGCGTCGGCCCGAAGCACTGCCCGGGCCTGGGCTAGTCCAGGGCCCGGCGCGGCGGGGGCTGCGACTGCTAGGCGGGGTGAAGGGCCGCGGGGGAGGCGAGCTGGGGGGCGCGGGGGGTCGGAGTGCCCGAGGGGGTGCTACCTGGTAGGGGCGACCAGGAGTGGGGGCCACGGAGGGTCAAGAGCAGCGGGTGGGGGCGCTGCCGGCTGAGTCGTGCAGGGCCAGGGGTGCCCGAGGGTTGCGGGGGGTCGGGAGCCCCAGACTGGTGGCGTCAAATAGGCGTGGGGCGTTGGGGACTGGGGTGGGAGGTTGACGGAGGGCCAGGCTGGGGCAGGGGGCGTCTGGAGAGCGTAGGGTGTTATGGGATTGGGAAGGGGGCGTCTGGGGAGATCAAAGTGTTTAGGGGCGACAGACCAGCTGTGGGGGAAGCTGGCCCGGGCTGGGGGCGGTGGTTGGGGTTGGGGGAGGGCTATTTATGCGAGCGCAGGGGATTGTGGGGGTTGGGGCTGGGAGGGTCTCAGAAAAGGGGACCCGAGCCCGGAAGGAGCAGGCAGGTGAGAGTTAGGGAGGAGATGCTGTGGGCTATAATGACGGCTTTACCACCTTCCAGAGCTTGGGGCCTAGGGGAGGGAGTCAGTTCTTGATGGTCCAGGAAAGAAGCCGTGGGGGTCTCGACCACTTCTGTAAAGGGTAGGCTACTTCGAAGGTGGTCAGAAGGCCTGAGGAGAGAAGAAGGGGCTCTAGGGAATGGTTTGGGACACGGTCCCTGGTGTTGGGGGGTGGTTTGCCTTGGGGTTTCTGGGAGGCTCCCCTTAGGAGACGGGACAACTGAAGGTGGGGAGCCCTGGTAAAGATTCACTTTATTTTTCTCTTGGGCTCTAAAAATAGCCTCCCCAAAATCTCGGGGTTGTCCCCCAGAAAAAAATCCCAGCACCCACTCTGGGCAGATAAAGCCCCAGGTTCCAAATCCTGCATCCTGTGGTTGCCTTGCTCTGTGACCTTGGGCAAATGGCTTTGCCACTCTGGGCCTCAATTTCCTTTTCTGCAAGGGGATGTTCTCTACTTCCCAGGGTGTTTATAAAGATTAAATAATAATTAACTCTAATAATAGCTACTGCTGATTGAACCTGATGCCAGGGTTTGGTGAGTGGGTTGTTAAGTCCTTGGAACAAACCAGGATTGTTACTCTACCCACTGTACAGATGAGGAAACTAAGGCCTGGAGCCCCAGAGTCACACAGCAAGTGATGGGCACTGTGGGGAATGGAGGCAGAGGAGATTTGAGGGGTGTGGTGGAATTCTTACCCCCATCCATTACCCTCCCCAGGGCCAGTTCCCATCCCCCCAGCAGCATGGCATCCTGTGCTGAGCCCTCTGCTGCAGACCCTGAGCCCACTGCCCCGCCACCTGCTGGGGTCCCACCACTTGAGGACTTCGAGGTGCTGGACGGGGTGGAAGACGCTGAGGGCGAGGAGGAGGAAGAAGAGGAGGACCTGAGTGAACTGCCGCCACTTGAGGATGTGGGGCAGCCCCCACTGGAGGAGGCCGAGCAGCCCGGGGCCCTGGCCCGAGAGTTCCTGGCCGCCATGGAGCCCGAGCCTGAGCCCGCCCCGGCCCCCGACGAGTGGCTGGACATCCTGGGTAAGGAGCAGGGGTGTCTTGGGTTGACCCATGGTGCCCAGACAGCTCAGGTTTGGGAGTGACCTTGGCCTAGGCCTTCTCCTCTCCTGAGCCTCGGGTTTCCCCATCTCTGTCGTGAAGGAGATTGGAAGTAAAACGTGGTAACCACGGTGATCACTAGCCACAGGCAATTGCTTGAGCCTCTTCATGTTTATGAGCCCTTTTCTTGTCTCTCTCTCTGTCACACACACACACACACGACTTGTTTTCTCAGAGCTGCTAACAGGGCTCAGAGACGCTGAATCACCTGCTCAGAGCCACACAGAGCTCTCAACCCCCATTCCTGTTCTTGGCATTTGTCCGACCAGTGCCTGACCCACGCCCCCAAAACTGTGTTCTAAGGTCAAATAGATCTGTGGAACATCCCATTCATAGTCTTCATTAGTGTGCTCAGTGTTAAGAAAAAGCCCTGCAAGAGGGGAACTAGGAGAACCCATATGTGCACCCTGCACCTCCACTGCATCACGGCAACTCTGGAAAATAAACAGTACTGCTCGTTCTGATGCCGAGAACACCAGGGAATGCTGATGTCCACACAATGATGGTACATCGCTGCTATCTCTGTTAATGATCAAACGATACAGACAACAGTAAAACCAAGTTGGTACTGCTTTCACCTCCACTACAGATACAGACTTTACTATGCCTAAAAAAAAACAAACACCAGGTGATGTTTACTAAGCAGTGGTTCCGTGCCAGGCCTGTGCATCCTCTAATTTTATCCTCACAGCAACCCTGTGATGTAATTCCTACCATATCCCTGTTTGACAGTTAGGGAAACAGGCTCAGAGAGGTGAAGGCACTTGTCCAAGGTTGCACAGCCCCCTTGGCTCTGTTAAAGTTTGGGAAGTTCTTCTCTACTG
This sequence comes from Bubalus kerabau, assembly GCF_029407905.1. Classification (NCBI taxonomy): domain Eukaryota; kingdom Metazoa; phylum Chordata; class Mammalia; order Artiodactyla; family Bovidae; genus Bubalus; species Bubalus kerabau. Next base: position 174,060,983 of record NC_073624.1, read on the forward strand.
ACGGGAAGGACTGCCCTGCTCCCTCTGTGAGCATGAAGATGGCTCTGTTTGTTTATATTCGAGCCAGCCACTCTCTGAGGCCAGAATTCAGGCTTCTAGACGAGGAAACTGAGGCCTTGAGAGAAGCTGTGATTTACCCAGAGTTTCCCCGGGCAAGAGACAACGCCTAGTTGAGATCCTACCAACATATCCACTATTAGTGTCCAGAAGCCTCAAGACACGGGATCCCTCGGCATCCACTAGATAAGTGATTCTGAAACTGGATGCAGGAGCAGGTATAAGTGTGGGAGCACTGCAGAAAATTGGAACACTCTAGAATATTCCACAATATGAATAGATCTCCTTGCCCTTTATCTTTAGACTGGGATCTACTCAGACTCACAGCATTGTTTTCCAGACCTGGGGACTTATAGAATACAGGTACTTCTTGTACACTGGGTGGCTGCAGATGACGTCAGTCTCTTGTGCCCCTTACGTATAAGCCCTCTATCACCCCAGCAGTTGTAATGGGATGACTGTGGGTGTCATCATTGTGGGGGCTCCTTGAGTGGATTTGTGAGGGCCTGGGGCCTTGTGCCTGGTACTCAGTAGGTGTTGGCTGTGGCCATCTGGTCATCCCTAAAATTGTTTGGGGTATGGAGAGGAACGTAGTGGTCTCCTTGGTGGCTGGAGGGGGGAACTAGGGGTTACTTTTGCTTTTAGGTCTTTCCGTGTGATGTCGTGCTTTAGTTGGGACACACTCCTGGCATCACAGGTACTCTATTAACCAAGCAGGCTAATCATTGGGTGTCACCAGGAGAAGCCCCAGCCACCCCATTTCATGGCTGGGTAAACTAAGACCCAGATGTCTCAGGGCTGAGATTGGAACCAAAGGAGAGGGGACACGGTAGGGCTCCAGTCTCTTTTCTGGGCATCCCTGCTGCCTTGATTGTGATAGGCAGGAGGGCTTTTCTCAGCCCTTTGCCCTCACTGAGCCGAGATGTTTTTTCTTCTTCTCCTCTTCTTTTGGCCGCTTGTGGGATCTCAGTTCCCTGACGAGGGATTGAACCTGGCCCCCAGCAGTGAAAGTGCAGAATCCTAACCATTAGGCCACCAGGGAACTCCATTTTCTTTTTAAAAATTATTTTTAATTTAACAATTAACTAGATTTATTTTTATACCAAAGTTTTCTTTTGAATTAATTTGTTTTTGGCTGTGCTGGGTCTTCATGGCTGCTCTGGCTTTACTCTAGTTTTGGCGAGCAGGGGCTACTCCCCAGGTTTAGTGCGTGGGCTTCTCATTGTTCTGGCTTCTCTTGTTGCTGAGCACAGGCTTCAGCAGTTACAGCTCCCGGGCTCTGGAGCGCAGGCTCAATAGCTGTGGCACATGGGCTTACTTGCTTTGTGGCGTGTGGGATCTTCCCAGATCAGGGGTTGAGCCCATATTTCCTGCATTGGCAGGTGGATTCTTTACCACTGAGCCACCAGGGAAGCCTCATTTATTCATTCGTAAGTTTTGGCTGTGCTTGATCTTCACTGCTGTGCACAGATTCTTTGTCGTGGAGTGTGAGCTTCTCTAGCTGGGGTGAGCCGGCTCAGCAGTGGCAGTCCATGGGCTTCGTTGCCCTGCAGCATGTAGGATCTTAGCTCCCCAACCAGGGATCAAACCCTGCATCAAAACCCTGAAGGTGGATTCTTAACCACTGGACCTACAGGGATGTCCCCTCCCCCGCCCCCGCTTGATTTTCTTAAGATAACAGACCAGCCAGCATTCACTGAGCCCATCCCAGGGCCAGTATTGTCAGTCCCCAAATCAATACTTTCATGCCCAGTGTCCAGCCAGGGACACTGGGGCCCAGAGGCATGGGATCACCTGTGCAGTCAGTGGGAGAGGGGCCACTGAAAACTCAGCTTGTGCCCTAGTGCTGTGCCACCCCCAGGAGAGGCAGAGCTGCTGGTGAGGGGAGAGTTTGCCCAGGGGGCAGCCACTCATCTGAGCCGCTCGGTGACAGGCTGTTTGTTCCCTCTCCTTGGCAGGGAATGGGCTGTTGAGGAAGAAGACGCTGGTTCCAGGCCCACCGGGCTCCAGCCGCCCGACCAAGGGCCAGGTGGTCACTGTGCGGCTGCAGACGTCGCTGGAGAATGGCACGCGGGTACAGGAGGAGCCGGAGCTGGTGTTCACCCTGGGCGACTGCGACGTCATCCAGGTGAGAAGAGGGGCGGGGCGGGGGTGAGCTGGGGGATGCGCTGGTCGTGGTGGGGTGTGCGGGCACTGCTGTGCTGCGCCTCGACCCACTCCACTAGTTCTGCTCCCCCCACCCTCCCAGGCCCTGGATCTCAGTGTTCCGCTCATGGACGTGGGGGAGACGGCTATGGTCACTGCTGACTCCAAGTACTGCTATGGCCCCCAGGGCAGGTGAGAACCTGCTGCTTACAGGGGTCCCTGTGGGGATACAGGAGTGGGTGGGACAGGTTGTTCCCCCATCTCATCCCATCTGCCCACACACTTTATAGAAAAGGAGTCTGAGGCTCAGCGAAGGGAACTCCTGCCCCAGGTCACGGAGCTCAAGGGGAGCAATAGTTACCTTCCCTTGTGTTCTCCTGAGGAGGGGGTGACAGCCCTTTCCCGCCCGCTCCTGAGCCACCCCGGTGTGCCTGGGGGTTCAGTCACGGCGGCCGCTGGGTCTGAGTGCTGTTCCCACCCCATCCCCCAGCAGGAGCCCATACATCCCCCCGCATGCGGCCCTGTGCCTGGAGGTGACTCTGAAGACTGCTGTGGATGGGCCTGACCTGGAGATGCTCACGGGGCAGGAGCGTGTGGCCCTGGCCAACCGGAAGCGGGAGTGTGGCAATGCTCACTATCAGCGGGCCGACTTCGTGCTGGCCGCCAACTCCTACGACCTCGCCATCAAGGCCATCACTTCCAGTGCCAAAGGTGACCGCCAGGTCAAATCCCAGCACCTCCCTGCACAGCCATACCCACTAGTGCTAGAAACGTCAAGCCACAGAGGGCCCCAGATTCAAAATGTTCTAGAAAATTCTAGAATCTGGGTAGATGTTCAACTATGCCTAGCCTATAGGTATCACTGGTGGTGGAGGTTTAGTCCCTCAGTTGTGGCCAACTCTTTTGCGACCCCATAGACTGTGGCCCACCAGGCTCCTCTGTCCATGGAATTTCCTAGGCAAGAAAACTGGAATGCGTTGCCATTTCCTTCTCCAGGGGATCTTCCCGAGCCAAGGATCAAACCTGCATCTCCTGCTTGGCAGGCAGATTCTTAACCACTGAGCCACCTGGGTGACTAAGCCTCCTTAGGTATCTCTAGACTTATATCCCAGGTCAGTGGAATGTTATGGAGTGCAGATAGATGTTTAAAATGTGGTTGACTGCAGACATTGTCAATCCACGTGTCCTGTGATCAGGCCCTTGTTCACTTAGACTCCATTTTGTAGACTCCTTAGGAGTGCCCTGAGGATGGTGCTGGTCTTGGCCTGTGTTAGGATGGGAAAGCTGAGGCCAGAGAGGCCTGAGTCTCCTCAAGGAGTAGGTGGTAGAGGTCCCACGGCATTGGGAGCTTGGAAATCCCTGCCTCCTGTCACTGGGACACTCAGAGACCCTTCCCCCGAGTCTCCTCCACCACCAGGTGCGGAGGGGTGGGCCCGGCCTGGGTCGCTTAGTCCCTCTACAGCTGGATGGCTGGGGGGAGGGCTGAGGCATGGTCACAGCAGCTGTGGCTGTGTGCTGTCCCCCTCAGTGGACATGACATTCGAGGAGGAGGAGCAGCTCCTGCAGCTGAAGGTGAAGTGTCTGAACAACCTGGCGGCCTCGCAGCTGAAGCTGGATCACTACCGCGCAGCGCTGCGCTCCTGCAGCCTCGTGCTGGAGCACCAGCCTGACAACATCAAGGCGCTCTTCCGCAAGGGCAAGGTGAGCTGCAGCCCGCAGGCTCCCAGCGGGCAGGCTGGCTCCCCATCCCAGGGCAGTGAGGCTGGTCTCCCACCCCAGACTTGAGAAGGGCATAAGCATCAGCCAACCAAGTTCCCCGGGGTACAGATGGGAAAACTGAGGTTCAGATAGGTGCAGGGGTGTGGCTTAGGTCACAGCAGTTCCTTGACTGAGGCCACGTTTGAGCTGAGCCCTGGGTCTTAGGTTCCCTCTGTTCCCCGGCACTGCAACCTGGCCCATGCGTAATTGTTCCTCGCATATAACTCTTTGTGACTGCCATTTCCCTCAGTAAAAGCTGGGTTCTTCTCGTGGACTTCAAGGCTGTAAGCCATCTGGTCTTTCGCCCTGCCATCACCTTCCAGTCTACTCTTGGTTGTTACTGGGCTAGGTCTGCTGCTGCCCCAGTGCCTTTGCATGGGCTGTCCATACCCTATTTACTCCCATGAGTCTTTCCTTCATCTTCTTAAAGCCTTTGCTGTGATGTCACCTCCTCAGGAAGGCCTCCCTACAACCCCTCTGCCCTGTCTTCCTGTTTGCCTTGTCACTGTCAGCATGGGAGGTGTCATGCCTTTTGTGCATTTCCCTTCCCAGAAGGTGGGGATTTTGTATGTCGTATGCATGCGTGCTAAGTCGCTTCAGTCGTGTTCGACTCTTTGCGACCCTATGGACTATAGCCCACCAGGCTCCCCTGTCCTTGGGATTCTCCAGGCAAAAGAATACTGGAGTGGGTTGCCGTGCCCTCCTCCAGGGGATCTTCCTGACCTAGGAATTGAACCTGCGTCTCCTGTGGCTCCTGCATTGCAGGGGGATTCTTTACCATTGAGCCATCTGGGAAGCCCTTTGTATGTCTCATTCACTGCTACATCTCTAGTGCTGCAAATACAGCCAGGCACACAGTAGGTGCTGAGTAAGTGCAGGTGGAGCATGGTGGGGAGCTTGGCCAGAGTGGACCTGACCTGAATTGCTTTTGTCCTTATCTCTGTTCATCCTCACTCTGCTGGGAGAGGGGGTGCCTTCAGTATTTTTTAGCAGTAAACTGAGGAAACTAGGCATAAGCAAATGCTGGGTCACTTAGTGCGTTTGTCAGAGACCTGGAGAAGGAAATGGCAACCCACTCCAGCATTCTTGCCTCGAAAATCCCGTGGACGGAGGAGCCTAGTAGGCTACAGTCCATGGGGCTGCAAAGAGTTGGAGATGACTGAGCGACTTCACTTTTACTGAGCAGGCCAGCCAGTGTTTTTAAAGTACTTTCTGGGTATAGAAACATGAGGAGAGAAAAGATGCTGTCCCTGTTTTTTAGGGTTTAAAAGAATCCTCTTGTGGGAAATGAGACTGTCCTTGTAGCCTCACACCTGTTTGGGTCTGCTGGTCGAAGGTGATGGAAACCCACTCAGATTCAAGCAGAAGGAATTGATGGCTTGTGGACCTGCCAAGTTTCAGGCCTAGCTGGCTTCAGTCGCGGCTGGATCCAGGTGTTAGCAGTGTTGTGGAGATACCTGTGTCTGCCTGCTGGGTTCATTTCTCAGGCACACTCCTCTCTCCAGATGCTCCCTCCTGCTCTGCCAAAAGTGCCAGGTCTCCATCCTTTCCACTAAGCAACTGGCCTCCCAGTGCTCCCAGCATAGTTCTGGCTGGATCTCATTGGCTGGCTTGAGTCACACGCCTGGCTCTGAACCATTCAATGTGGCCAAAGCTTTGGCAGCATCCGGTTGGCTTCTCGAGTCAGCCAAGGTGGTGATGGAGGAGGAGGAGAGAGCAGTGCCTGGGCCACTTGCCCACAGTGAAACCAACATTCATGGGAAGGGGCACCGAGCCTGGCGGGCCGCTCAGGTAGTTGAGGGCTCCGGGGAGCAGTGTAGGGGTGACTGGAGCCCTGGGGCAGTTGCTGGAGATAGACTTGGAACTAGTCAGATGACTGGGAGCCTGGCAGGGCTGACCTCTTGAAGGAGAACGTGGCCCAGCTTGGGTCCAAGTGATAACTCCCCACTTGCTCCCGCAGGTGCTGGCCCAGCAAGGCGAGTATAGTGAGGCCATCCCCATCTTGAGAGCAGCCCTGAAGCTGGAACCTTCCAACAAGGTGAGCAGAATGGGGGCACCCTGAGACTTGCCATGCTGACCTGTCGGTAAGTTCCTCTTGTAGTCTGCCCCTTATCTTTCTTGCTGTGGCTCTCCCCTAAAGAGCTTCTATCTGGGCAGTAGCAGGGGGTATGTGACTGAAGGGCCCCAGCCTGCCTGCTGAGACCCTTTTTGACCCCCGCAGAGCCAGTCTGGGCTCTCACCCTCAGCAGGGGTTCCAGAGGTCAAGGGCACTGCCAGCCTGGCCAGTGTCAGTGTTTTCAGCTTCTTTCCCAGAATATTTCTTCTCGGAAAGTTTCTTCTGGCCACCCTTGCTCCAGCTCATCTTCTGGCTTCCTCAGAGGATGCAGACAGCACCCCCCACTTTGCTAATGCTCGGAGAGTAGTAGACAGCTCCCATGTCCCAGTGGTTCCAGCCCCAACGAGCCCCTGGACCCCAGGGAAGCAGGCTGCCAGCAGCAGTGGTTGCCCCTGCTCTCACAAGCACCCCTCTCTCACAGACGATCCACGCAGAGCTCTCGAAGCTGGTGAAGAAGCATGCGGCCCAGAGGAGCACGGAGACCGCCCTGTACCGGAAGATGCTGGGCAACCCCAGCCGGCTGCCTGCCAAGTGTCCTGGCAAGGGTGCCTGGGTGAGCAGGGGTGGGCAGGCACAGGGAAGCTCCCAGAGGAGGGCTGTGTGCAGGGTACACCATGCAGAGGGAGTTTCTTCATTTTGCAACATCAGTGTCTTCCTGAACTGGGTCATGCTGGATCATGCTTGGGACATGGACACAGAGAATCCCCAGCACTGTGTGATCAGACCCAGAGCAGAAGATACAACACAATCAGGAGGGCTCGGGCAGAGGAGTGCTGGCTCCCTTCAGAGGGGAAGGGGAGGTGTACCAGAGGAGGGGAGACTTGGCTTGAGTTTTGATGCGGGTGTGGGAGTTTTCCAAGAGGCAGGCAAGGCATTTTCAGGCAGTGGTTTCCTGGGAGGCCCGTTGGGACCGTAGTTGTTAGCTGAGGTGCAAGCCATCTGTCTTGACCACTGTCTAGCCTTCTCCCTCTCCTTTATCCACAGTCCATCCCATGGAAGTGGCTGTTCGGGGCAACTGCTGTCGCCTTGGGGGGCGTGGCTCTCTCTGTGGTCATTGCTGCCAGGAACTGACCACCCAGGTGGCCACCATCCCTTCCACTCACCGTGGACCCCCACCCTGTGCTCCCTAACTCCCCCAGGCTCCCTGTCCACTGCCCTAACTGGCTTAGCCCCCTCCTCTGGGGCGGGGGCAGTGAGGTTTGGGGGTCACATGGCCCCGCGAGCAGGAGGGACTGAGCCCTATTGGAGGAAAGCAAGGCAGGGCCCTGACCTCACATCCAGCCCGGAGCAAGGGGGCCCTCATTGCTCCAGACCCGATTCCCACCCCACCCCCGGGGTGAGGTCCCAGCAGGGATCAGTCCCAGTATCCTCTTCCCAACAGGCCTGGGGGCAGCCCTCCCCCTGCCCAGCCCCTTTCCACCCTCCAGCCCCTCCTGCCCTGCCTGCTGCCCTCTCTCCAGGCCCTCTCCACCCACACACAGTGAAATAAAAGCCTCCCACCCCGCTCCCTGCTCGTTCTGGAACCTTCTTTTAGCGTCACTTGGGGCTGAGCCAGAGGCCTTTTGTGCCACGTACAGGGTCACAGAGGACAGTGGATGTGGCCAAGCCAGGACTAGAGGGGGCCCGTCTGCTCCCAGGCCACAGCAGACCCTCTGTGCCGAGTGGGAAACAGACCTGGCCTAGCGGGGCCTTGTGCTCAGGGTGCCTGGTCAGACTCGGGAGTTCACCGCTAGGTGTGCTCCTTACCCCACCTCTCAATTCTGTCGCCTCATCTGCAATGGAGGACCCTGATGGGACCTCACTGGGACTGTGCTGAGCCCTCAGTGACCACAGAGGTCTGGCTGTGCAGCAAGCAGACAGACCTGTATCTGGGCAGCAGCATAGCTGGTGTAAAGGCCCTGGAGCAGGATGGAACCCGGTATGTTCAAAGGTGATAAAGGTGGGTGCTCAGCAGAGCCAGACCCTGCAGGGCCTCTGGGGAGGGGTGGGGTTGATTCCAGGAGATGCGTCCCATCTCTTCCTGGCAGCCCAGGGCTATAGGAGCTTCACCCCAAAACGCTGCCCACTGTCCCAACCAGAATAGCCAAAGCCAGTGTTTGGCACCTTTATCAATCTGAGTTCCTTCTTGCTGCTTTAGCCTGCCTCCGGGAAAGGAGATCTCTGAGGTAGACCACACAAGTGTTTGGCTCATGCCCACCCCCTTACTAGTGCTTCCCAGGTGGCGCTAGTGGTAAAGAACCCACCTGCCAATGCAGGAGGTGTGAAAGAAGCAGGTTTGATCCCTGGGTTCAGAAGATTCTCTGGAGGAGGAAATGGTAACCCACTCAAGTATTCTTGCTTAGAGAACCCCATGGACAGAGGAGCCTAGTGGGCTACAGGCCATAGGATCACAGAGTTGGATGTGAATTCAGCGACTTAGTGCACACCCCCTTACAGTCCAGGAGGAGAAGCCACTGGCCACAGCCACCCAGCAGAAGGTGGCCGTCAGGCCTTGAAACTTGATCTTTGCCCTGCTTGCTCCAGGCCCTCTCGGGGCCACCTGGATTACTCTGAGGGCACATCTGGCCATGGCTTGGAACTGATCCTACTCTGCACCATTCAATCCCCTTGGGTTTCTGCCTTGGCCTCTGACGGGAACGGGGTTCCGTGGGAGGTGCTGGGGTGGGGGCCGTGGGTTGGCCAGGCCTAGGAGGCCTGCATCTCAGGCAGGATGCCCCTTCTCTGCTCGGTCTCTGTGGTTTCAGGCTGGGAAGCTGGCCTGAGACGGGGTGGCCAGATGGACTGAGGGCTGGCTGGGGCGACTTCCTGGCCTGGCTGTGAGGGCCGTCGCTGCTGTCGCTCCCGAGCGCCGGCTGTGCCGCACTGGCGTCCGCCCACCGCGGACCCGCAGCAGCCTTGTTCTGTGCCCGTTTCATCATCATATACTCGGGGCAAGTCTTTCGTCAGGTGTGTTGTGAATGTATTTCCCACCTTGTGTCTCACTTTACAGACATTTAAACTTTAATGCAGTCCAATTTGTCCTTTTTTCCCCCTTCATTCCACATGCTTTTTGTCAAAACTTGCTGAGCCATTTATAGAGATTTTCTGGTTTTTCTTTTAAACCTCTTATGGCTTTAACTTTTACATTGAGATCCAGGAGCCACTTTGAGTTAACTTTTCTAAGTGGTGTGAGGTTGGGGTTGAGGTTCAAATTTTTCCAAATAGCCATCCAGTCAGGCTTCCCAGTGGTGCAGTTAGTAAAGAAACTGCCTGCCAATGCAGGAGATGCAAGAGATACCGGTTTGATCCTTGGGTGGGGAAAATCCCTGGAGTAGGAAATGGCAACCCACTCCAGTATTCTTGCCTGGAAAATACCAGGGCAGAGGAGCCTGGCAGCTAGTCTATGGGGTCGCAAAGAGCTGGGCACAACTGAACACGCACGCATGTGTCCAGCTGTTGCAGAAACATCTGTGGGGAAGACTTTATTTCCCCTAGTGAGTTACTATGATAGCTTTGTCAAATAGCAACTGAGGGACTTCCCTGGCGGCCCAGTGGCTAAGACTCTGCATTCCCAATGCAGGGGCCCAAGTTCTATACCTCATCAGGAAACTAGATCCCACAAGCTGCAACTGAGAGTTGGCATACCACAATTAAAGATTCTGCATGCTGCAACTAAGACTGGAGCAGCCAAGTAAATAAATATTTAAAAAAGAAAAAGCACCTGACCACACACCTGTGAGTCTTTTCTGACTCTGCTCCATGCTGAGGGTTTCTGTGTCCCCTTGGCAGGTTTCACGTGTCCTGAAGACTAGCTTTTTAGTGATGATGGAGTCAGGCTGGTTGTGCCTCCTTCCTTTGCCCCTCTTGTGCACGGTTACTCTGGTTGTGCCCATTATTAGCCGAGCAGATGAAAGCTCAGAGAGGAGACAGGTCCTGCCCAGGGTCCCACTACCTGGAAGTAACAGGCAGGATTTGGCCCAGGTCAGCCTGCCTCCAGAGTCCAGGCAGCTGTTTCTGCATCTTACTGCAGGTTAAGGCCAAGAGGTGAGAAAGGCCTTGAATGCCAGGGCCAGGTGGGGACTTTAGTATATCCATCCCCTGGAGGGGCAATGAGGTTACCCTAAGGACACAGGAGGCCTGTGGGGGGTGTCAGACGGTGCTTACTCCCGATTTCAGACATGGTTATGTGCAAAGGTGTGCTGGCTGGACAGCGTGTGCTGTGCTCAGAGATTGGATGGATGGATTTTCTTTCTTATCAAAATGTATACCAGTGCCTTCTGTGTACCCTGTCTTGAGTGATGACTCAGCCTGGCCCTTGCCCTCAAGGGGTGCGACTTGCAGTGGGCCATGAATTGGAAGTGAACACGGAAGAATGAGCTTTGTGTGTGAAAGCTCACGTCTCCTGAACACTTCAACAGGGTGACCTTTACACGCCTCCATCTCACATCTTCCCTAAAGGACAACTTGAGTGCTGGCTGGGGTCACCCAGTGTAGCATCATCAGTGGCTTTGAATGCCTGTTCTCTATTTCTCCTCCTGGTAGAAATCACCTTTACTCCTTACCACACAGATGAGGCTGGTGCCCCACCAGCCTTCAGGGGTGGATCCGCATCTCAGGCCTGACCAATCAGAGCAGTCCAGCGGTCTGGCCACAGTGATTGGCTCCTGGGCGGTCATGTGACCCACAGTGACCCAATCAAGGCCTTCCCTGGTACCTCCTCTGGAGCCATGAGGGCTCTTACAACCCCATCTGTAGAGCAGTAAAGAAGAAACTAAAGGCATGGGTTGTGCAAACCCTGCACATTTAAAGGACTGGCCCTTGACTGGCACCTGAGAGGTCACTTCTAGACTCTTGGAATGTCCTGACTGATAAGAGTATCAGTTTACCTGAGGCCATCAGTTCAGTTCAGTTCAGTCGCTCAGTCGTGTCCGACTCTTTGCGACCCCATGAATCGCAGCAGGCCAGGCCTCCCTGTCCATCACCAATTCCCGGAGTTCACCCAGACCCACGTCCATCGAGTCAGTGATGCCATCCAGCCATCTCATCCTCTGTCGTCCCCTTCTCCTCCTGCCCCCAATCCCTCCCAGCATCAGAGTCTTTTCCAGTGAGTCAACTCTTCGCATGAGGTGGCCAAAGTACTGGAGTTTCAGCTTTAGCATCATTCCTTCCAAAGAAATCCCAGTCCATTCTGAAGGAGATCAGCCCTGGGATTTCTTTGGAAGGAATGATGTTAAAGCTGAAACTCCTGTACTTTGGCCACCTCATGAGAAGAGTTGACTCACTGGAAAAGACTCTGATGCTGGGAGGGATTGGGGGCAGGAGGAGAAGGGGACGACAGAGGATGAGATGGCTGGATGGCATCACTGACTCGATGGACGTGGGTCTGGGTGAACTCCGGGAGTTGGTGATGGACAGGGAGGCCTGGCGTGCTGCGATTCATGGGGTTGCAAAGAGTCGGACAAGACTGAGCGACTGATCTTATCTGAGCTGATCTGATCTCCTTCAGAATGGACTGGTTGGATCTCCTTGCAGTCCAAGGGACTCGCAAGAGTCTTCTCCAACACCACAGTTCAAAAGCATCAATTCTTCGGTGCTCAGCCTTCTTCACAGTCCAACTCTCACATCCATACATGACCACAGGAAAAACCATAGCCTTGACTAGACGAACCTTTGTTGCCATGGGCCATGCCAAATAGTCCACAATAACAATATGATTTAGGGTGGGTGGGGGGGGACTTCCCTGATGGTTCAGTGGTTAAGACACCGCACTTCCAATCCGAAGGACACAGGTTCATTTCCTGGTCAGGAAACTAAGATCTCACATGCCATCTGCCCCCGCCCCGCTCCCCCCACCCCCCAAAAAAAAGAGAGAAAAATAGGGTAGGGGCTTTTGGTCACATGGTATCAGCTCAGTCTCTGGATGGGTGATCAGCCATATCTACATGACTGACCCCTCCTCCTCCACAAAAACCCTGGCCAAGGCTTGAGTGTGCTTCCCTGGATGGCCGTATTCTGTGTGTGCTGTCACGATCGTTGCTGGGAGAATTAAGTGCTGTGTGCAACCAGAAGCTTGTGCCTGGTTTCTCTTGGCTTCTGCCTTCTGCATCCTTTTCCTTTGCTCATCCTAGACTGTATCCTTTCACTGTGATTAACACAGCCATGAATATAAGAGCTTTTCTGAGTTCTGTGTGTCCTAGTGAATTACCAAACCTGACAATGGTCTTAGCGATTCCTGACAACAGGTGTCTTTGGCCTCATCCCGAGAAGAGATGTGAGTCTCCCTATTGCACAAATAAGCTCTGAGGCCCCCGAAGGTGGACTTGCTGGCTCTGAGGTGGCCAGCTAAGAGAGCGGTTGGAGCAGACTGCTTGCTGGCCACCCCACCATGCAGAGGGGCCAGCTCCAAACAGAGTTCTCAGGGATCTTCATGTTCCTTCTGTTGCAAAACTGTTTGCTTCAAAATCCCCAAGGTCCATTTGCTCTGACCTAGCAACTCAACTTTCAGGAAGCTGTGGGACAGATGTGCAGCAATGCGTCTCTCAGGGCTGTGTGTTGCAGAAAATTTAAGGCGTTCCTGAGATTTCTCATCCTGCATCATGCCTGGATGGGGAATGCGGTGTATCTCGGTCCCATGATTGTGTTGTCACTGGGCACGGTTGACCTTAAGATATGGGGATAATCTGGGTAGGCCCAACCCTGCTGGCTATAGAAGAGGAAATCAGAGGGATTCAACACAAGGGAGGTTTCTATTACTGAGATGGAGGGGGCCACGTGGCCAGTGCCTGAGATTGCCCCCCAGTGACAGCAAGGAAGTAGGAACCTCAGTCTTACAACCACCAAAAAATGAGTTCTACCAACAAGCTGAAGGAGCTCGGACACAGAGCCTTCTTCAGGTGAGCTTCTGGGTGAGGACATAGCCCACCCAACATTTTGACTACAGCCTCATGGGCCCCTGAACAGAGAACCAGTTAAAACATACCAGACTTAGCAATCAGAAACTATGAAATAATAACTGCTCCTTTTATTAAGCCACTTTGTTATGCCACAATAGGCAGCAATAGCTAACTAATATATATATTAGCAGTTGCCAGCTAATGAATAGTGGGGTTCCTCCCAGTGTGGCTTAAAATTCCATGAACTGTAAACAACATAGATGTCTAAAGGAAAGGGATTATGTAGATTAAACTCTTGTAAAACCATTAATAATGATCCCCATGATAATGGCATCTTCTTTGGTCTAGGCCTAGGCTCTTGGGTAAATGCTGTTATTATCCCATTTTATGGATGAGCAAAGTGAGGAAAAGAGAGGGCAAGACACATCCCAGGTCCCATATGGTGAGGGTCAGGCCGGGGTCATTGTTTCCATCACAGAACTAGAACATTTTCAATGGGCTTGCTACATGGACTATATGTTGAGAGACCACCCCAAGGTAATCAACTGGCTTCCAATTTTTTGGGTGACCTAGTTCTTAGAGGCTTTTGGAGAGCATGCCAATGCCTGATGATTTCCTCCATTATTGTTTCCAGGGTCCTCTTGGGAGACACTGGGGCATTCAGTGTAAAATGGAGAAATAAATATTGCCAAGCAGCACAGCCCATAGTTGTAGTGTTCTTAATTCTTTTTAACTTCGCTGAGCCCTCAGTTTCCCATCTGGCAAATGGGACCAAACCACAGTATCCACCCCAAAGGGCACTTGTGAGTGTCACTCCAACAGAGCCTGGTGCATTTTAAGCGCTCATCGTGGGGTAGGTGCTGTTGTCTGTTTCTCAGCTGAAACCACTTTCAGCTCCAGGAGGGGAAGTGCCTTTCCTAATGGCATACACAAGCTGGTCAGCACTCAGAGCTGGCTCCTCCCATATTTCACTCTGTTCAGCAGTCTGGCTGGCTGTCCGCTCTCCATCCTCTAACTCCAGACCACCTGCTTCTCAGTTGCCCTTCCTGACCTTATGTGGCCCTTCTTAGGGGCAGTGCAGCCCTGGCCTGCTCCTATATTTACCTGGCCTAGCCTCCAGATTAACACTTCGGCACAGCAGTGGGCAAACTTGTCAGCATGTCTGATCAGTGATGATGGAAAAAATTCTGGAAATGAACAATGGTGATGGTTGTATAACAATGTGAATTATCCTTAATGACACAGAATTGTATATTTTTAAATTGTATATTTTAAAATTATGAACTGATCCCAGATGACGGGTGGAGGATCCCATAACTTCATCCCTGAACTCAGACAGGCTGGAGTTGGAATCCCTGTAGCAGTATTCATACACAGTATGAATACACAGAACTATACATAAAACATCCCAGATAACCACAATGATGTGATCACTCACCTAGAGCCAGACATCCTGGAATGCTAAGTCAAGGGGGCCTTAGGAAGCATGACCACAAACAAAGCTAGTGGAGGTGATGGAATTTCAGTTGAGCTATTTCAAATCCTAAAAGATGATGCTGTGAAAGTGCTGCACTTGATATACCAGCAAATTTGGAAAACTCAGCAGTGGCCATAGGACTGGAAAAGGTTGCTTCTCATTCCAATCCCAAAGAAAGGCAATGCCAAAGAATATTCAAACTACCACACAATTGCACTCATCTCACATGCTAGCAAAGTAATGCTCAAAATTCTCCAAGCCAGGATTCAACAGTACATGACCCGAGAACTTCCAGATGTTCAAGCTGAATTTAGAAAAGGCAGAGGAACCAGAGATCAAATTGCCAACATCTGTTGTATCATCGAAAAAGCAAGAGAGTTCCAGAAAAACATCTAATTCTGTTTTATTGACTATGCCAAAGATTTTGACTGTGTGGATCACAATAAACTGTGGGAAATTCTTCAAGAGATGGGAATACCAGACTGCCTGACCTCCCTCCTGAGAAATCTGTATGCAGGTCAGGAAACAACAGTTAGAACTGGACATGGAACAACAGACTGGTTCCAAATTGGGAAAGGAGTACATCAAGGCTGCATATTGTCACCCTGCTTATTTAACTTATATGCAGAGTACATATGCAAAATGCTGGGTTGGATGAAGCACAAGCTGAAATCAAGATTGCCAGGAGAAATATCAATAACCTCAGATATGCAGATGATACCACTTTTATGGCAAAAAGTGAAGAAGAACTAAAGAGACTCTTGATGAAAATGAAAAAGTTGGCTTAAAACTCAACATTCAGAAAAGTAAAATCATGGTATCTGGTTCCACCACTTCATGGCAATAGATGGGGAAACAATGGCAACAGTGACAGAAGTTATTTTTTTGGGCTCCAAAAATCACTGGAGACAGTACCCACAGCCATGAAATTAAAAGATGCTTGCTCCTTGGAAGGAAATCTATGATCAGCCTAGACAGCATATTAAAAAGCAGAGACACTACTTTGCCAACACAGGTCCACCTAGTCAAAGCTATGGTTTTTCCAGTAGTCATGTATGGATGTGAGACTTGGACTATAAATAAAGGTGAGTGCCGAAGAATTGATGCTTTCGAACTGTGGTGTTGGCGAAGACTCTTAAGAGTTCCTTGGACTGCAAGGAGATCCAACCAGTCCATCCTAAAGGAAATCAGTTCTGAATATTCATTGGAAGGACTGATGCTGAAGCTGAAACTCCAATACTTTGGCCACCTGATGCGAAGAACTGACCCTGATGCTGGGAAAGATTGAAGGCGGGAGGAAAAGGGGACAACAGAGGATGAGATGGTTGGATGGCTTCACTGACTCAATGGACATGAGTTTGAGTAAACTCCGGGAGTTGGTGATGGACGGGGAAGCCTGGCATGATGCAGTCCATGGGGTCACAAAGAGTTGCACTCAACTGAGCGACTGAACTGAACTGAAAGTGTACAATACTATGCCATCTAGTACATTCACACTGCTGTGCAGCCACTCAGGTCAGTTCAGTCACTCAGTTGTGTCCAACTCTTTGTGACCCCATTGGACTGCATCACCCCAGGCTTCCCCATCCATCACCAACTCCCGGAGTTTACTCAAACTCATGTCCATTGGGTCAGTGATGCCATCCAACCATCTCATCCTCTGTTGTACCCTGCTCCTCCTGCCTTCAATCTTGCCTAGCATCAGTGTCTTTTCCAATGAGTCAGCTCTTTGCATCAGGTGGCCAAAGTATTGGAGCTTCAGCATCAGTCCTTCCAGTGGATATTCAGAACTGATTTCCTTTAGGATGGACTGGTTGGATCTCCTTGCAGTCCAAGGGACTCTCAAGAGTCTTTGCCAACACCACAGTTCGAAAGCATCAATTCTTCGGCACTCACCTTTATTTATAGTCCAAGTCTCACATCCATACATGATTACTGGAAAAACCATAGCTTTGACTAGGTGGACCTGTGCTGGCAAGGTAATGTCTCTGCTTTTGAATATGCTGTCTAGGTTGGTCATAACTTCCCTTCCAAGGAGTAAGCATCTTTTAATTTCATGGCTGCAGTCACCATCTGCAGTGATTTTGGAGCCCCCAAAAATAAAGTCTGCCACTGTTTCCCCATCTATTTGCCATGAAGTGATGGGACCAGATGCCATGACTTTAGTTTTCTGAATGTTGAGTTTTAAACCAACTTTTTCACTTTCCTCTTTCATTTTCATCAAGAGTCTCTTTAGTTCTTCTTCACTTTCTGCTAAAAGGGTGGTGTCATCTGTGTATCTGAGGTTATTGATATTTCTCCCAGCAATCTTGATTCCAGCTTGTGCTTAATCCAGTCCAGCATTTTGCATGATGTATTCTGCATGTAAGTTAAATAAGCAGGGTGACAATATGCAGCCTTGATGTACTCCTTTCCCAATTTGGACCCAGTCTGTTGTTCCATGTCCAGTTCTAACTGTTGCTTCCTGACCTGCATACAGATTTCTCAAGAGGCAGGTCTGGCGGTCTGGTATACCCATCTCTTTCAGAATTTTCCACAGTTTATTGTGATCCACACAGTCAAAGGCTTTGGCATAATCAATAAAGCAGAAATAGAAGTTTTTCTGGAACTCTCTTGCTTTTCCATGATCCAGCAGATGTTGGCAATTTGATCTCTGGTTCTTCTGCTTTTTCTAAAACCAGCTTGAACATCTGGAAGGTCACGGTTCACGTATTGCTGAAGCCTGGCTTGGAGAATTTTGAGCATTACTTTGCTAGCGTGTGAGATGAGTGCAATTGTGCAGTAGTTTGAGCATTCTTTGGCATTGCCTTTCTTTGCGATTGGAATGAAAACTGACCTTTTCTAGTCCTGTGGCCACTGCTGAGTATTCCAAATTTGCTGGCATATTGACTGCAGCACTTTCACAGCCTCATCTTCCAGGATTTGAAATAGCTCAACTGGAATTCCATCACCTCCACTAGCTTGTTCATAGTGATTCTTCCTAAGGCCCCCTTGACTTAGCATTCCAGGATGTCTGGCTCTAGGTGGGTGATCACATCATTGTGGTTATCTGGGTTGTGAAGATCTTTTTTGTACAGTTCTTCTGTGTATTCTTGCCACCTCTTCTTAATATCTTCTGCTTCTGTTAGGTCCATACCATTTATGCCCTTCATTGAGCCCATCTTTGCATGAAATGTTCCCTTGGTCTCTCTATTTTTCTTGAAGAGATCTTTAATCTTTCCCATTCTATTGTTTTCCTGTATTTCTTTGCACTGATCATTGAGGAAGGCTCTCTTATCTCTCCTTGCTATTCTTTGGAACTCTGCATTCAAATGGGTATATCTTTCCTTTTTTCCGTTGCTTTTTGCTTCTCTTCTTTTCACAGTTATTTGTAAGGCCTTCTAAGACAGCCATTTTGCTTTTTTGCTTTTCTTTTTCTTGGGGATGGTCTTGATCCGTGTCTCCTGTACAATGTCGTGAACTTCCATCCATAGTTCATCAGGCACTCTGTTACCAGATCTAGTCCCTTAAATCTATTTCTCACTTACACTCTATAATCATAAGGGATTTATTTGATTTAGGTCATACCTGAATGGTCTAGTGGTTTTCCCTACTTTCTTCAATTTAAGTCTGAATTTGGTAATAAAAAAATTGTACACTTTAAATGGGTTAATTTTATGATATGTGACATTTTTTTTAATGGGAGAGCTGGATAACCGCCATCTCTCAAGGTCCTTTGGGAATGTAGGATTTTATTCTATAAAAAGTCTACTCTTAGAGAAGAGCAAAGTTCACTAACCCCCACGATTCCCCAATAGCCCCGGGCCCACCTTAGGGAAGAGCCACCAGCGCAACCCAGCGTCCAATTCGGGCTCGGTTTGCATAGACACGCCCACTCACCCAGCCAGCCCCTGCTTCCGCGCCCCCACGTGTTTTGCGCAGCCCGGTCCCTCCACGCCCTCGCTGGGGCTCTCCACAGAAGCCAAAGACGGAAGACTTGAAGAGACCTCATAAATAATACATCACGTCAGCGGCTAGTGGGGCGGGGCTTCGACGCGCCTGGCTGAGTCAGGGTTATGAATAATACACATTGAGGCGGGGCCTGAAGGAGTGCGCGTGTCGGGGCGGAGTCTGGGCACGGAAGTGGACGCCTCTGGGGGCCTTGAGAGGTGGGGCCATCCGTCCTTATGAATATGCAGAAAACAGGGGCGGTGACTGCGGGCCGCCTTCGGCCTGTAGCGCTGTGCGGCTAGCCGCATCTCATGAATAATGCAGCACGTCGGCGGGCAATGCGGCGCCAGCCCAGCCCCTAGGGGGCGTGGTCAGCCGCGTCTCATGAATAATACAGTGCGTCAGCGGGCGGAGGGGTGGGGCGTGGCCGGCGCGCCGCTGGCCCAGGAGCCGGGAAGCGGGGGGCGGGGGAGCGATGGTCGCAAGATGGCGGCGCTGAAGGAGGATCGGAGCTACGGGCTGTCGTGCGGGCGGGTGAGCGACGGCAGCAAGGTGTCCGTGTTCCATGTGAAGCTCACCGACAGTGCCCTGAGGGCCTTCGAGAGCTACCGCGCCAGCCAGGTGAGCGTCGGACTCGGCGCGGGCGTCGGGGCGCAGGTCGGCCTCGCGCGCCCCTCTCCGCGGCGTTCTGGCTTGGGGGTGCGGGGTCCGGCGTCTGAGGTGTTGCTCGCGGGTTTCTGGACCAGCGGGCCGCGGGGTGGGCTCATGTCCCACTCGGAGAGCGGGGAACCTCGGCTCGGGAGGCGACCCTGGCGGGCGGCCGAGGGCGGCCGAAGGGCCAGAACTCGCGCGCCTGATCCGGGGGGCGTCTTTGTCGGCACCTGGAGGCGTCCGGGGCCTTTCTTGACTCACCCGGCACCTGGGCAGGAACTAGTTTTCTCACCTGACCCAGGGGAGCGGGTGGAGGTAGCGCTGTCCGAGCACAGGAGGTCGGGGGTTAGGACTTCTCTGTCTGGCTGCTTGGCAGGGAGACTGGTAGGGATGGCTGACTGCGTTCCCGGGAACAGCTTTTCCGTCTAGGTCACTGGCAGGGTGGGTCAGTGGGTCACCGCTGTCGGGGCGCCTCTGGGTTTCCTGTTCACTTTGTGTGGGGAGGTTCTATCTGCGCTTGGGGGCCGTCTTTGACGCTTTCCAGTGAGGCTCCTGGAGTTGGGTTCACTCTTATTTCTTGGGAAGGGAAGTTTGGGCAGAACCTGACAGCGTTTCCCCAGTTCCCCAGGTGACCCTGAATCGCTGGACACCTTTAGGAAGAGGGAGTCTTTCTGAAGTGGGGTTTGCTGGCTTGGAGCCTTTCCTAGGCTGGGAGCCTGGGGTGGGCACCTGGGGAGGCACTCTGGCCACCGCACCTGGCCGCTGACTCTCACACTTCTCAGGGGCCGATTTGGGCCCTTCTGGGGAAGTTGGAGGCGTTTCAGTTCTGCCACCTGGCCCACCGGGGGAGGGGGTGTTGGGGATGGGCTTCTGTGCACCATCTCTCTAGGCCTGACTGGGGAGCACATCTGGGCCCGTGGTCAGAAGCTGCTTCTTCCCATTTCTGTTTGTGTCATGGCGCCCTCCTCCTGTGTTGGGACAGAAGTTGCAGGTGCCCAATGGTCAGGTCCTGAGGGGAAATGGTTGAGGGGGTCCTTTTCCTCTTTGCCTGGAAAGTAGGGGCTTCATAGCCAGTGGTTAGGGGGTTGGGTCTGGTGTCAGGTTCGGGGAGGCCCTGCCCTGTGTGTGCGTGTGTGCGTGTGTGTGTGTGTGTGTGTGTGTGTGTGTGTGTGTGTGTGTGTGTGTATACTGGGGATGGGGGGGCCTCGGGCGGGTTAGGAGAGAGACTAACTAGGAAGGAATGCGGCTTTCTTCCTGCCCTGGGCTTGTTCGGCACCATTAGCTAAGCCCGGAATTTCTTTCCCTGTTTTGTTCCCAGTGCCCACCCTTCCCGCCCTTCTTCCCACTTTGGGGGGCAGTTTCCTTCCTGTCCTCGTGTCTCGGTTTCCCCTTCATTGAACTGGGAATTCGTCTATTTTGGAAGAGCGAGTGCCCACCTTGTCCAAAAGGGATTCACCCAGGTGAGGCTGGGGTGCCCCTGCAGGTGAGGAGGGGGCCGGATGGCCAGCTGGAGCCTCCCTTCCTTGTGGAATCCCAGCCCAGAGTCTTTCCCCCCCTGGGCAATTCCGACTCGTTCTGCAGGAAGGCGGGCTTTCCTCGAAACAGCTGGGGGAGAGCTCCTGCGCCATGTAAATAAGGTGAACTTGGCACCTGGTCACGGTGGCTTGGGAGCCCCGCCTTCCCTGCCATGCTGCCCTCCCTGGCTTCAGTCGCCCGGAAGGCCCGCCTGTGCGTCCACCTCATGCTGTCACGCTGCTATTTTTAATTTAGGGTGTTGGTTACATCCCTTAAGCTGGATCTTCCTCCTGTGAGGGTGAAGGTATAACTGCAGACTCCAGTTCGTCCCACGCAGAGCCCAGCTGTGTACGCCAGTGTTGGTCAGCCAGAAGGGGCTCCCTCGCAGAGCTGCTCCTGCAAGCCGGTCGTGTTAACCTGACTGGTTGGGCTGAGTTTTGGGGGTGACTCAAAGTTCCATTTTTCTCAGAGGCTGACAGGTGATTTAAGTTTCTTGGCAATTTCGTAGTTAATCCTATCAGGCAGGCAGTGTCGTGGCCTGAGGTAAGCCCGGGGCAGCGCGGGCATTCAGTGTTCCTGGGTGGTGGGCACAGGAAGGTGACCTGATGAACCCGTGAGCAGCGTATTGGCTCTTAGCACAATACGTGTTTTGTTGCATCCCCATTTGTACGACCGTCACAGTTCAGCGTTTTCTCTTCTCTAGCACTGCGACTATGTGGTTTAGCAACTGCAACCGGTGGAGAGGGAGGGTTTTCACTCTTACTTTATGTTGTCTATGTTGTACTTTATGTTGTTACTTTATGTTTATGTCTTACTTTAAGTTGCCCCTTGGACAGCACAAGTTTGAAGTGCCCACTTATACATGGGTTTCTTTTTTCCACCAAACACATACCATAGTACTAGGTTGGTTGACTCTGCAGATGTGGAACTCAGGATATGGAGAGCCGACTATAAAGTTTATTCAGGATTTTTGACTGCTAGGGGCTTGGTGTCCCTAACCCTGGTGTTGTTCAAGGGTGAGCTGTAATGGCAAAGAGGTTTTACAAACTCAGATGTGGCAGGGGACTGGCGAGGAGCTTCCTTCAAAACTTTCTCTGTGGCTTCCAGGAGCCTGTAATCCTAGCTGTTGGACTAGCCCAAGTAGGAGTCCCTGACAGCTTCCGTCTCCCGAGGGGTCTGGAGTCTGAGCTGCCTTTGTGTAGACCCGGTGACCAGCCTGGAACGTGGTGGAAGGTAAAGGTGAAGTCACGTGTGGCTGCCACTGTCCAGAGTGGGGTGTCGGGCAGTCTCGCCTGTGTCCCAAGGCACTCCCGTGGAGCTCCCTTTTTGCTGTGATGGGTTACTTCCGGGAGAGAAGAAAGAGGACGTGTAAACACAGCATATCACTCCAAGATCACATCATGGGTCTGTTCAGAGAAGTGTCCCTGACAGTGACTCCGACGATGCTGGGGCACCTTCCTCGATCACGTGGATATTTCATCGTCAGATTTGATGGATCTGTTGCTGAGTGACCCTTCCCTCTCCTGGATTATAAGTTTCTTAATGAAGAGGAAGATGATGTTGTTTAGGGAAAACTGAGGGCTCAGGGAAGGGCCCAAGAAGCCTGCGAACTGGAGCCTGTCTGGGTTTGAATCTCTGCATCTCAGGTGTACCTGCATGAGGCCTTGGTTCTGTGCCTGACCCCTCCCAGTCCAGCTCCTCCTCCTCAGAGCATCCCAGTGGCTGCTCTGGATCCTTCTTCTCTTCAGGATTATGAGTGTCCCAGTACCTGAGCCCTCTTAACTCCTAATCCTGCCCTCAGGGTTGGGGTGTCTCAGCGCCCCACCCTCTCTGAGCTCTGGATTCTTCTCTCGGGACTGTGAAAGTCCTAGTACCTGAGCCCTCCCAGCGGCCAGTCCTTCTCTCCAGACTCCCAGGATCTCGGGCCCTGCCCTCTCTGAGCTCTGGCTTCTCCTCTTGGGGCTATCTGGATTCTTTTGGCATGTGCGCAGCCCTGATCCCTCACAGGTTCTCAGCACTTGAGGTGGGGACCCAGGGCCGGTTCCCACCTGGAGGTTTGAGCAGAGACTGCTGCTGCTGCTAAGTCGCTTCAGTCCGACTCTGTGCGACCCCAGAGACGGCAGCCCCCCAGGCTCCCCGTCCCTGGGATTCTCCAGGCAAGAACACTTCAGTGGGTTGCCATTTCCTCCTCCAGTGCATGAAAGTGAAAAGTGAAAGTGAAGTCACTCAGTTGTGTCTGACTCTTAGCGACCCCATGGACTGCAGCCCACCAGGCTCCTCTGTCCATGGGATTGTCCAGGCAAGAGTACTGGAGTAGGGTGCCATTGCCTTCTCCGAGCAGAGACTATGGGAGACTATCTTCCTGAATCTGATTTGAGTGTCTGGTCTGTACAGGGACACCGTTCAGGGGCTAGATGTTTACCAGCGACCAGAATGTGTCCCTAGTCTCTCTAGCTGGAATGCTAGAGGCAGGGGACAGATAATGAACAGGGTGGCAGCGAAATTGGCATGAAGAGCTTGTCAGCGGTCAGTGTCAGGAAGGAAATAAAATGGGGTGGCGTGAAAGGGCGCTGATTAAGAGAGGCATGCTTAGGGCATGCCAGAGCTGAGGTCTGCCAGGCGAGGGGTCCCCAGGGGGGAAGGGGTAGGGGTTCCAGGCATGGACATATACAGGCCTTGAAACATGAGGGGCTGGGGAGGGTGTTTGCTGAGGGTGGGGGCTGGGGGCTAGGTAAAGGGGTGGAGGCGGCTACAGGGCTCTGTCCTGGGACAGGTGTAGGAAGAGGGGCTCTGCAGCAAATACCATAAGACTGTTCTGGACTCACACTGGGGGCTGCTCGCCTGCTGCTAAGGGGCTAGCTGTGTGGGCCTCAGCTTGGACACCAGTGGCAGGAGGACCCTTAATTTAGCCTCTGCTCCCCTCCACCTTGGTGAGGCCCTGGGAGGTGGGTTCGTCTCCTTCCTGGGGTGGGGCACCCCACTTGGCCCTAACTGGTGGTGGCTTCTTGCCAGCCATGTCTGTCTGTCAGATGGGCTGTCTTTAGGAATAGCGACTGGCTAAATTCGCTGCCTCTCCTGGCTTCCAGCCAGGTCCCCGTAAGCCCTTTGTCCAGGCACATAGTATCTTCTTGACAGTCTTGGCTGGTAGACTAGCTTCTTGTTCGCACTGTTCTTTGTGGGCAGGTGAGGCTCTGAAGGGCAGTGTTGCTAGCTGAGGTCCCTTGGATTGTCCTCACTGGCCCAGGCTGCCTCTCAAATTAGGAGGGAATTTGAGCCACTGGGACCTAGCTCTGAAAGGGAGTCCCACTGTGGTCTCAAGTCCTTATGAAATGCCAGCATTCTAGGCTCCTGGGAGTGTTGGTGACGTGAGTGGCCATGCAGGTGCCTGAAGTTGCCAGCTTTGGCTGTCCCTTGTCCCCTCTCCCTTGAGAAGACCTGCAGGTGATGACCAGTGCCTGTGGATCATGCCCCACGTGCTGGCGCTGGCCTGAGCTGTACACATGACTTCATCTTGTCTCCTGGCTGTCAGCCCCAGGTGGGGAGTGGTTCCCATTGCTCAGATGAGGACACAGGTCAAGACTCCTGGAGGCCGAGTCTCCCAATGGCATCTTGCAGCTGAGATGGGCCAGGAGTCAGGCACCTGGCTGGAGGGCAGTGACGTGGTGTGTGGCCTTGAGCTTTGCCCCTCTGAAGGGTGGGGACTCCCTCCCAGAAGGCGCATGCCTCACAGGTACTGAGGGGTGTGGGGCAAGTGCTGGTCATTTCTGTGGCTAGCCTGTGAGGCTGTGTGAGGGGCCAAGCCCCCGCTGGCCGCTGTGACCCTTGACTGGGTTTCCGGCAGCCATTCGCCATGGGGACTGTGTGTAAACAGTCGTCGGCTCTCGGAAACCCATCCTCTGTTGACTCATCGGCAAGGCCAGAGTTCATCACCCTTGAAGTAGTTTTGACATCATACCCGGATTGTGACATCTTGAAAAACAAGACTGCTTCTCCTGGTCCCAGATCAGACCCTGGTTTTGAGAGAGCTGCCTCTTTGTGGCAGCAGCCCTGCTTGACGGGCCCGGCTGTCAGTCCCTCCTGCGCCTTGGGGTTTGCCTCCCCTGGGTTCCTCCTTTGTAGGGCCTCGCTCCCTTGCTCTACCTGTATGACTTTCTTTTTGGTCTTCTTTCTTCTCGGTGGCTCGCGTGACCTGCAGTTGTCTGAGATCTCATCTTTTGCAATCTGTGGCCACTCTGCAGTCACCCAGAGCCCAAAGGGATGTGTTCTAGAACAGTCCCTCCAGAGACAGCCTCTGACTGGTTGTGCAGTAGGTGGCACAGACAGCCGCGATGTGCATTTCTGTCATTTCGCTTTTTACTGAAGAAGCTGGTGTCTGAGCAAAGCATCCAGGGGGAGAGCTCCTGTCCCCGCACCAAGTGGCTGCGCTGGAGTCTGATGCTAATTATATCCTCCTAGCTGGGCCCTCCCTGGCCACACTGAGTTGTGGCTCCTGGCTGAGTCACCAGGCCAGAGGGGGGTGTTGGTGACTTGCCACAACCCCTCCAGAGGGGAGGGGGCCCTCACGGGTTTGGGAAGTTTGTGGGGTCACTGAAGTGAAGTGAACGTCGCTCAGTCGTGTCTGACTCTTTGCAAACTTGTGAACCACACAGTTCATGGAATTATCCAGGCCAGAATACCGGAGTGGGTAGCCTTTCCTTACCCAGGGGATCTTCCCAACCCAGGGATCGAACCCAGGTCTCCCACATTGCCGGCAGATTCTTTACCAGCTGAGCCACAAGGGAAGCCCAAGAATACTGGAGTGGGTAGCCTGTCCCTTCTCCAGTGGATCTTCCCTACCCAGGAATCGAACCGAGGTCTCCTGCATTACAGGCAGATTCTTTACCAACTGAGCTATCAGGGAAGCCTTTTGGGGTCACTGAGCTCCTATTTAAAAGTGACGTGGGTCAGAATTTCTTTCTTTCTACCATAAAGCAGTATAGCACAGTGATGAATGCTAGTGATTCCCTGTTTCCATGGGCTGTGTTGACACCTTGGTGCCCTCCTCTTTCTTGCATCTAGGCACTGAGGTATCACAGTGGTGTTCTCATGTAGTCTTCTTTTAATTTAAAATGTTATTGTTAAAAAATACTTACTTTTAGCTGTGCTGGGTCTTTGTTGCTGGGCACGGGCTGCTCTTTAGTTGCAGCTTGCAGGCTCAGTAGTGAAGAGGAACTAAAGAGCCTCTTGAGGGTGAAAGAGGAGAATGGAAAAAACTGGCTTAAAACGGAACATTAAAAAAACTAAACTAAAAAAACCCCCAAAACTTAAGATCATGGCATCTGCTCCCATCATTTTATGGCAGCTAGAAGGGGAAAAAGTGGAAGCAGTGACAGATTTTAATTTCTTGGACTCCAGAATCACTGCTCAGTAGTTAACCACTCAACCACCAGAGAAGCCCCTTACATGATCTTAGGTCTCAATTCTTCCCCAAAACTGTATGAGCTTTTTTTTCCTCTTTAAATCACAGTGCTAAGCTTTGCTTTTTAGTGGCTGCGTTTTCTCCTGCAGTGCAGACTCTGAACAGGTCTGTAGTCCTCGGGCGTCACACCGACCCTGGGGATTCCCAGGTGCCTTGCCCTCTGTCCTGTGCTGAGCAGGGCTGTGCAGAGATGCAGAATTGCAGAGGGGCGGAGCCGAAGCTCGCAGGTGCTGAGCAACTGAACTCTTGTCTGGCTAAACCGAGACCCAGGAGGGACATGGGCTGTTTTGTGGTGTTGGACTGTCAGCTCGGTCAGGCATGGGGCAGGGGAGCCTGGGGTAGAAACTTGGATGCCTGAGCTGGGGTCCCCTGGGGTCAGGCGGGGGGACACACGTGGAAGTACTGGGGCTGCCACCTGTGCCTGGTTGGGGAAGGTGCACGTACCTAACCCCTCCTGATTCTGGCCACGGAGCAGAAATGCCTTTGCGGGCCCGGCTCATTGTCGCGCTTGAGCTAGGTTTGTGAGAGTCAGCTTATGCAGGGCTTTTAGAGACGCTGGTGATCACCTCTGGAGTGACTCTTGGCAGGGGAGGAAAGGCGGCTGTGGCCCATGCGAGAGCCGCTGCGGGTCTGCGGAGGGTGAACGACAAGGGGGCGAGGTGGAGGACGTGTGTGTGGCCCTGGCGACGGCTGCTGCAGGGCCTATGTCTTTCTGGGTTGCTGCCTTTGTCTCAGGGTGTGGATGTCATGAGCTTCTTGCCAGAGTCCTACCGAGTGCAATTTAGAGGTGGTTTTGGATGGATGTGACAGTCGTGGAAGCCAGCAGCCTTTCTTTTCTGGTTCTTGGATTGTGTTTGTGGCTCGGGGGCAGTTGGGTGGCAGGTTTCCTCGATTGTGCTGGCTTTACCAGCTCCTGGACAGTGGATGTTCTGGATGTTGGGAGAGCCAAGGCTGGGCCCTGGACCTGAGACAGCGTTTGGGGGTCAGTGTCACCCCTAGTCAGCTTCCTGGGCAGACAACAAGTGGGCTATGCTGTCCACGCACAGAGAACATTGGGTCAGGGGCCCAAGGCCTGCTCAGCACTTCCCAGGGTTCCTAGGCACACTCCTGAACAGGCGGTCCTGGAGAGTTCAGCCTGCCTTGGCCTGCTCTGCTTTCGAGAAATTAATAAGCTGCTGGTGACTGAGGGCCGAGGTTAATGCTCAGTGTCGTTGGTCCATCATCAGCGTCCTCCTGGTAGGCCTTCAGCAAGGGAAATTGAGGCGTGGCACGGGGACACCTATCCCGAGCGTGTGGTCTCCCAGTACCTCTGGTTTCTACAACCTGCACCTGTCGGGAGGGTGTCAGCTCCTCGTGGTTTGCCTGGCTGCTCTGTGTCCATCTTAGATATGCCGGGAGGATGTCCTCACAAGGAGGTGTCTCTGTCGAAGGAGGCGATGGGATCAGGTGGCCTGGCTCCAGCCAGCTCCCGGGCTCCTGGCTTCTTCCCCAGCCTCAGGTTCCCTGGTTGAAGCCGCCCCGCAGGTGTACTGGCCTCCCAGGCCAGGGGAGGCGCACGGACGCTGAGCACCCCTGCCTCCCCGCTGTGCGTGTGCATGCTACAAATGACCTGAGCGCGCGAAGGCCCTCAGAGTATAAAACGCCCGCTTCTTTGTCTATACTGTCAAAGATTTTTTTGTAAAATGAAGAATAGCGATTAAGTGAATTTCCTCGGTCTTTTTGAGCTATGTTCCTGCGCCTGTAAGTCCACCGCACGGTGTTGGAGGGAGCTGGGCCCCCTCGTGCCTCCCTCTTCTTGGTCCCCTCTGTGGTCTCGGTGGACAGTGGTGGTGGAGCAGGCGGCGAGCAGAGCCCAGCTGGAGTTGAGGGGGGCAGGAGGGCACGACCAGGTTTCTGGAGACACGTCTGGCTGGGCCACGGGCTGACTGCCGAGCCCGCTGGGCTGGTGGCTGCTGATGGCGGAGCGTGAGGAGTCGGGCCCAGAGCCCAGGCTGTGGTGGCTCTGTCTTTGCCTTCAGGTTGTGCCCAAGCGTGTGGCTTTGGGGACTCACGCGAGGGCAGCCTCGAGGGGTCAAACCTCCCTCCATTCAAAAATGCTGGTCCCCAGGTGTGTTGCAGGGTTGGGGAGTGCTCTCCCCTCCGTCGGCAGCTTGGCTGCATGTGGCCCTGGCAAAGGTGTGTAAGAGCCGAGCAGCAAGGGCCCACCCCTGCCCTCTCCTGGGTCCTTTGGCTTCTTTTTGGGCAGGAGTGGCAGGACATGGGCATGAGGGCCTGAGGAGTCCCTGGCCTACCTCTCTGCCCACCTGGCTGTGTGCCCGTGGCCGCCACGTCCTGTTCATTAGACGGATTGAGTTGGCTTTGCCCTGCAGCCTCCGCATCCCTGTGGGGGAGGCCAGCGGAGGGCGTGGTGATGGGGCGGGAGGGAGGGAGAAACACGGTGGCGATGGGCAGGAGGTGCCCCGGGGGTGCAGGGCAAGTGAAACCCCACGGGGAGGGCCAGGACTATCTGCGTGAGGTCTGAGAGAGCAGCTGACGGAGGGAGGCTGGGAGTTGGGGGGCAGCCGGAGGAGGTGGGGGTAAGGGGTGCTTGAGCCGGAAGCTGGGGTTAATTTCGTCATCCAGGGAAGCCCTGAGTGAGTTGCTGTGGCTGCTCTTCTTTGTGTGGGTGTAGATGGCTGCCACCCCTTCCTGGGCTCCCTGTGGAAGTCTCAACCCCATGGCTGACTTCACTCTGTGTGTGAACATTTTCCCCCGGGGGCTTCCTCCTGTGACAGGCAGGACTGGGGGCAGGTTGTGGTCAGGGAGGCCTTGCCAGTGCTAAGATGAGTCAACCCCAGTCTTAAACCTGGGACCTCTCAGAGCCTTAAGATTCTTTTTATTATTGTTCACATAGCGTACATTTGCCATCTTAACTATTTGCAAGTATGCAGTTCCGTGCCACGAAGTACATTCACGTGACTCGGCACCCATCACCATCGTCCATCTCCAGAGCTTGTTCATCTGCCCATTTTTTTCTCCCTCAGCCCCTGGCAGCCACAATTCTGTTTTCTGTCTCTAGGAGCTACAGTTCTGTTTGTCTCTACAAGTTTGCTAGGCTTCCCAGGTGGTGCTAGTGGTAAAGAACCCATCTGCCAATGCAGGGGACTTAAGAAACGCTGGTTTGATCCCTGGGTTGGGAAGATCCCCTGGAGAAGAAAATGGCAATCGACTCCAGTCTTCTTGCTTGGAGAATCCCCATGGACAGAGGAGCCTGGTGAGTAGACATCCTCACCAGCACTTGCTATTTTCTCTTGTTGATAGTCACCATTCTGACAAGTGAGAGGTGGTCTTCGAGCCTTTAAAATGCACTGAGATACTTGTGACTCTTAGGAGAGCTGCAGTCTGAAGGGCCTCTGGCGCTTGCTGAACCGTTGATAGGCTTAGGAGTTCCCTGGTTGAGGTGACAGAGAGCCTGGCCCCAGCAGGACGGGGGCGTGTCGGCACCCACACTTGAGGTAGGCTTGGGCCAGCTTCAGGGGCTGCCCGGGTGGTGCTAGTGGTAAAGAACCCCTCTGCCGGTGCAGGAGACATAAGAGACGTGGGTTTGATCTCTCGGTCGGGAAGATCCTCCCTGGAGGAGGAAATGGCAACTCACTCCAGTATTCTTGCCTGGAGAATCCTATGGACAGAGGAGCCTGGAGGGCTATGGTCCACAGGGTCACAAAACGTTGAACACGACTCAAGTGACTTAATACATACACGACTCAAGGCCTGCTGAGGGACGAGCTGGAGCAGGGTCACCCGGGAGCAGATGACAGGAAGGGCAGGGAGAGCAGGTGCGGCCCCGCCCTGAATGGGAAGCTGTGGTCAAGTGGTGCTGATGCTGACAAGGCAGGAGAGCCGTGATGCGTAGAGATGGCAGCGGCTGTGCGGGAGTCTGGGCCAGTCAGGACCTGTGTCACCTAAGTTGGGAGAGTTAGTAAGTACCTTGGGTGATCTTCCCTGGTTGGCTCAGGCAGTAAAAAAATAATCTGCCTGCAATACAGGAGACCCGGGTTTGATCCCTGGGTCGGGAAGACCCCCTGGAGGAGGGCATGGCAACCCACTCCAGTATTCTTGCCTGGAGCATCCCATGGACAGGGGAGCCTGGTGGGCCACAGTCCATGCAGTCGCCAAGAGTCAGACACAACTGAGCAACTAACACTTTCAAGTTTTCAACCCTTTCAACTTAGGTGGTCTAGAAAGCCTGTCGGGAGGGGGCAGGCAGAGCGGCGTGAGGGCCAGGGAAGGCTGGGAGTGTGTGTGACATGAGGCAGCCCAGGCAGCTCAGCTCTCGGCCACCCTCTCCACTTCCTGCCCTCCTAGAGGCAAGACTTCTGTGCTCCCCCCTCCCCTAAACCCAAACGGGAGGTCCTGAGCTCACGTGACAGGGAGGGGCTGGGCACCTCCCTACAGGCACCTGAGGCTCCCGGACCCTTCCCTGGTCCTGAACCTGGATGGGGCAGAATCTGCTGTGCTTTTGTGAGTTTAGCAGTTCGTGACCCATGTTGAATCACAGGGGGAATGCTTTGGAAAATGGGCTGTCTTCCAGGTGGGAAGCGGCCTGGAGACCCCGAGGGCCTGGAACTGCCCTTTGTAGGGCGCTGGGCAGGTGCAGGCTGGGCCTCAGCCTTCAAGACCTCCAGTGCTTTTGTCCCCACTCCTGTGCTTGACCTGACCTCAGGGCCTGGGTGAAGGTGCATGGGGAGGGGAGGAGGAGGAACAGGGTGCTTTCCTGCACCCTGTGGGCAAATCCCGCCCGCTTACCTCTGGGTGGTGGGGCTCTCGCAGGGGAAGTTGGGCCCCCTGGCTGGTCCTGCTTCTGCCTCCCCTCCTCTTGCACGGTGTGTGCGTATGTGTGTACGTGTGTGTATGTATGTGCGCGCCTTGGCCACACACTTTTGGTTCGCTCGGTCCAGGGAAGGCTGCTCTGAGGGGACCCAAGGGCCCTGGTTGGGGCGACCATCTTGTCATGTCTCCTTCCTGGTGAGGGTGCCGCTGGGGCCAGATGCACCTTGCCCTGTCCCACTGCCCTGAGGAGGGTAAGTAGGCCAGGAGGTTCCTTTTTCATTTTCCCTTTAAAAAGGGAATGATTTACTTACTGATTTATGACCGTGCCATGCAGCTTGTAGGATCTTAATTCCTTGACTAAGTTTCTTTTTCCTTTTCCCTTTTTTAAATTGACTGACCGATTGCGACGCCGACAGGCTTGCAGGATCTTAGCTCCCCAACCAGGGATTGAAGCCAAGCCCTGGCAGTGACCAAGTCCTAACTGCTGGTGGTGGTGGGTGATGGTTTCGTTGCTAAATTGTGTCCGACTCTTGGTGACCCCAAGGACTGTGGCCTGCCAGGCTTCTCTGTCCATGAGATTTCCCAGGCAAGAGTATTGCAGTGGACCTCCATTTCCTTCTTTACCTAACCACTGGACTGCCAGGAAATTCTTCCCTTTTAAAAAAATACTGATTTATTTGGCTGCACCAGGCCTTAGTTGTGGCGTGCGGGATCTTTCCTTTCCATTGCAGCCTCTGGGATCTTGAGTTGCAGCATGTGGCAGTCTGGTTGCCTGACCAGGGGTTGAACCGAGGCTCCCTGCATTGGGAACACAGCCTTAGCCACTGGGTCAGCAGGGAAATACTCCCCCGGCTTTTTAAAAAGTGACTTATTTATGTTTTACTTAACTTCTGTGGTTGTGCTGGGTCTTTGTCGCTGAGTGTCAGCTTTCTCTAGTTGCGGTGAGTGGGGGCTACTCTTCTTTGTGGTACCCGAGCTTATCTTGTGGTGGCTTCTCTTGCTGTGGAGCGCAGGCTCTGGGGGAGCGGGCTTCGGCTGTTGCAGCGTGCAGGCTCAGTAGCTGTGGCTGTGGGCCCTGGAGTATGCTGGCTTGAGTAGTTGTGGCCCGCGGGCTTAGTTCCCCAGAGGCGTGTGAGTCTTCCTGGACCAGGGATTGAACCCATGTCCCCTGCATTGACAGACAGACAGCCATCTGCTGCACCACCAGCGCAGTCCTGCCCCCCGCCCCGCCGTCTTTCTTCAACAGTGCTTTTTGGGGAAGTGCAGCTTCCTGCTGTGGCCTTTGCTGCTCTGCACCTGGAGGGAGTGGCTTAAGGGTCCTGGGGCCATGTCTCCACCAAGGGAAACACCCCCTGAGCTGGGTGATGGCAGCCTGCCTCACCGGGGCAGAGTGGGGGCAAGCGCAGCTGGGTCTGGCCCGTGTTGGCTGGTGCTTACCTGCCACCTTCTCAGGGTCCTGATGGTGAGCCTGTGCCACGCCACCCTTTGGCTGCTCCCTTTGCTTGTGGGATTGGTGGTAGAACTCCCGGGGCCCCTTTCTGCCCGTGAAGAAGCTGAGTCTGTTGTGCCCAGTGTTGCAAAACCAAGGTGCCGGCAGTCTGCCACCTTGTTAGGTGAGCAGAATCAGAGGATGCCGAGGACGTACACTGCTACGGCATGTTCCTTTTTCCAGTGCCAGCCTTAGAGTCTGAAAGGAGGGTTTGTAAAGCAAGCTTTATTGGGATGCAGTGGCGCTGTCTGGCTGCTGTCACACGTGACAGAGGCCGAGTTTTTCCATCAGGGACTGTCTGGCCGCCAGAGCCTGAGACGTTGACCCTGGCCCTTTACGGAGGAGGCCTGCAGTGCTGGGTCTGGAGTGCTGGGATGGGTGTGTTAGCAGAGTGTGCTGTCCTGGGCGAAACTCAGGCCTCGGCCCCTGTGCTGTTGGGTGCAGCCCCGTGAGCCCCGGCAGACAGCTTGGTGTTGTCTCAGGGCTAGGCCCACGCTTCAGAGGGTTCTTTTGGTCCAGCCCCTCCGTTTCATGAATGGGAGTGTCTAGAGAGTGGTGGCGAGCCTAAGACCCGACGGTCCGCTTAGGGCCTGCCTGTGCTCCCCGTTTCGCGCAGACTGCGTGCTTTCTGCCCCTCGAGGGAGGCGCTGACTTTCCTGGTGGCAGCTTTCCTCAAGCACAGTGTCAGGCTTGGCACAGCTTCCAGTGGGCCTGGCCTTTTTGTTTGTGACCTTCTGGTGAACTTGGGAAAACATAGCTGCGCAGCCTGGGTGGGAACAGCTGTGCGCGAGTCCCTGGGAGCGCAGGGGTCTGCCTCTGATCCGAGTCAGGCTCTGGCGGAGCCCCCGGTCCCTCTGCCTCACCTCTGTGGGTGTAAGGCCGGGCTGGTGTCCAGCAAGGGGTCAGTTGTTCACACTATTTTCGAGCGTGTGCTACCCGGCCTGAGGAACAGTCAGGTAACGGTGGTTTCCGATGAGTCCCTGGTGTGGAGACGGTGGGCACCAGGCGTCTCCTGCTCTCCAGGAGAGAGCTCTCACCGGCGGGCCCGCGCTGTGGCTTTGGTGAACCTTCTGCGCTTCTCAGTTCGGGGCCAGTGCCAGCTGTAGTTAGATTCTGCTGGGCGCCATCTGCAGGTGATTCTGATGACCTAGATCCCGGAGAAGGCCTTCTGGGGCAGGCCTCTGCTAAGGGGCTGTGGTTTCTGGGTTCTGTTCACAGAAAAGGCATGATTTTGCCGTTATCTGGTAGTGTCACTTCTTCCTCTTTAGAATTGGATGGGACTGTTGAGCTGCTGAAGGACATGCAAAGGTGGTGTAGGGGGGAGTTTGAGGGGAGGGGGCTTTCCAAGGGGGGATGATACGGTCCAAGGGGGGACACCCCAGGGTGGAGAGACCGCCGAGAGATGTCTGAGGCGGGGGCAGGCTGCAGCTAGAAGGATGTGTTCCTTCCTCCCCTGGTTGTACTATTTTTGGTATTGGACGCTCACAGATGTCTGCTTGTTCCAACAAAATACGCTCAGCTCACAGTAGATCTGGCAAGCGGGACAAGGACAGCCAGCCCTGGTGGCCTGTGTCCAGTTTGTCTCCCGCCTGCTCAGGGGAGGGCACCAGGCCCCTACTCGCTGCCTTTCCTGAGCACAGAGTCCTGCTAGTCCAGGGCCGTGTGTGTAGAGATCTGGCGATCTGGGCCAGCTTCTCCCGACAGGAAGTGGAGCTGTGTTAAGAAGGGTTCTGAAGTGGCGTTTGGCTTCGAGTGTGGGATGAATGGTACATGGCCCCTGGCCCGCCCTGGGCTTAGCCCTGCCGTCTGATGTCTCTGTGGGGAGGGCTCCTTCTGTTATTGAGTGGGTGAGATTAATAACTGACTCCCCCTTCCCCCGCCAGGTGAGCTGGGCCATGAGAGTGGGGCCAAGAGTGGAGTCTCCCAGTGTGTGCATAAGAGCGCAGGGTGAGGCTCACGGGCTGTCTGCAGAAGGTGGGCTGATGCAGGGATGCAAAAGTACAAGGCTCTGGACTCCTTTTCCCACAGGGGTTGACGGTGACCCTGCAGAGTCTGTGCTCCAGAGCCAGGCCTCTCCTTGTCCCTCATCCTGGGACCTTCACACAGCTCCTGCCACCTGCCTCTGCTCCTCCTGGTTTTGGTCTCTTATAGGAGATTTCAGAGGCCCAGACATTGTGTGACAGGAATTGCCAAGTAGGTGAGCTGCAGGGCACAGCTCAGCCCAGGTGAGTGGCTGGCCTGAGTGCGCGTGGCATCTCGCCACACCTCCTCCTTGGAGCTCCTGGTGCTGCTGTTTCCCAGGGCTCAGCCGTTGGAGAGGGAGCACCCAGGGTGGTGGCTCTTACTGCATAGCTCAGGGGGGTGGGCAGACTCAGAAGCGCTGAAGCAGGTCCCTGGAGGACGTGTGGCCCAGGCCTGGGGCAGGCAGCAGGACGCCTCACACCGGCTGCGCTGGGGCTGCTTTTGAGCCAGCCCGCTGCCCTGGGTTGGCGGCCTCCGGCCCCACGTTCTGGGGGGCAGCCCGCAGGGCTAGGTGCAGAGGTTCTGGGTGTCTGAGCGCCGCCCCTCCGTCAGTGAGGGCCAGGGCAGGAGACCAACTGTAGAGTGCAGCGCCCGAGCCGGCCCAGGAGGAGGGGGCTGACTGGTCCTCAGCTTAGCCCCCTGCAAGATGGGGGTCGTGTTGTGAGGGTCTGTGCCCTCCTTCTGCAGAAGTCAAGGCCTGAGGTGTCTGAGAGGGAGGCATTCCCTTCTCTGCTGGAGCTCTAGGCCAAGAGTCTCCCGCGTGCCAGCATTGTAGACCTCCGGGAGGCCTGGCTGCTGGGCTCCATAGGCCTGGCAAGCCGGCCAGTTCTGGAGGGAAGAGGGTTGCTGCTCCTCTGAAAACCGGATGCTAGGATTGTGGGTTCTGGAGCCTCAAGTTGCTTCCCTTTCCGGCCCAGTCATAGACGAATGTGACAGAAATCAGATGTGCACCGCGGCTTCATGTAGGCGTTCGGGAGGAATCCTGAAGTCTGCGGAAAATTTAGGGGAAATTTAGAACAGCGGTCCCCGTGTCATCACTGTCACTCAGGATGTGCTCTGAAACTTGGTAGCGCAGAGTCACACGACGGCACTGAAAACCAGAACAAGAGCGGCATCGGCCAGCCCACGCGGGCAGACCCCTCGGCAGGGCGGCTGGCCTCCTGCTTCTCCGAGGCTCCCAGGACTGCCCCCACGTGTCTGCACAGTGGCCGAGCACCTATCTTCCAGGGCCTGAGGTGAAACAGTGTGTGTGTGTGTGTCCTCTGCACACGACAGCCACCTGACAAGCCCTCCCCAGGCTCTGAGGCCCAGGGGAGACCCTGACCGCGAGGAATAAACCAGTGGCGAATGGACATGGGGGCCTGGTCAGCCCCAGGCATCTGGCCCAGAGCACCTGTTCTCCACCTTGGGCGGGCTGCAGCCAGGCCCCAGGAGTGGCATCCCCAATTTGGGAGTGCCCGGCCCAGTGCCAGGCTGCATGGGTTCTGAGTGAAGAGCGATAGTCCTGTGGGCTCAGATTCCACCGCAGGTCAGGAGGGCTTGCTGGAGAAGGAATATTTGCTGGGACCTGTTGAAAAGTGGAGTTCCTGGGGTCAGAGCAGGTGGTGAGGAAGAGCCTCCACTCCAGCAGGCTGTGCTGATGGGAAGCCCATCCTCCTCCAGAAGAGCCAAGATCAGGGTGAGAGGCCAAAGTGTTGGGGAGGGTGGCCAGCACACGCCACTGCAAGGCAGAGGCTTCAGGAAATGGCCTGTGTGCCTGTGCCTCAAACCCTTTTCCTCTGGATTAAAAAAAATCTTTTTTTGTTTAAACTTTTTATTTTGCATTAGACAGAGGATGAGATGGCTGAATGGCATCACCGACTCGATGGACGTGAGTCTGAGTGAACTCCGGGAGTTGGTGATAGACAGGGAGGCCTGGCGTGCTGTGATTCATGGGGTCGCAAAGAGTCGGACACGACTGAGCGACTTGAACTGAACTGAAGGCCAATTAACAATGTTGCCATAGTTTCAGGTGGACAGCAAAGGGACTCAGCCAAACATACACATGCATCCATTCTCCCCCTAACTCCCCTCCCATCCAGGCTGCCACATAACATTGAGCAGAGTTCCCTGTGCTTATACAATAGGACCTTGTTGGTTATCCGTTTTAAATATAGCAGCGTGTACATGTCCATCTCAAACCCCGTATCTTTCCCCCAGTTTTCCCCCCAGGCAAGTAAGTCTGTGGTTCCTCTAGGTCTTCCTGGGCTTCTCCCGCCCACCCTGCAGCCTGTATTCAGAGGCCTGCTTCTCCACGTGGCCCCACGCTCAGGGCGTCCTCTGAGGGGTGTGTGCTCCTGTCGCGACGTCTGGGGCCGCACTGACACTAGCAGCCGGGCGAGCCGGGCTCGGGAACTCGCGGTGGGGCCGTGCCGGGGAGGCGCGCGGTCCTGTGTGGTCCCCGTGAACAGTTCACTGGGCACAGGGTGTTCTGTCGTTCCAGGGGCAGCATCCTGCTCCGGATCCAGGATGCTGTCAGCTCAGCTCCCTCTGCAGGGAGAGCCCTGCCCTGGAGGCCGGGAGTCTTCCCGTCTTCCCGGTGGGGGGCTCTCCTCAGTTGCCTGTGTCTGATTTTCTCCCTTCCCCGTCCTCCAGCTCTGCCAGATTCCTCTTCCAGAAATAAAAGTCCCTGCCCCTCCTCTTCCCTGGCTTTATCCCAGCTCTCACCCCAGGGTGGTGAAGTGGAGGTCAAGTCCCCGCTGGAGTTGCCCAGGGCAGCAGCGCGGGGCCTTGGGCTGGCCGCTGCCTGGAGCTCTCAGACCACTGCTCACAGCACTTGCCCTGGGGCGGGCCTGGGCCTGGCCTGTGATGCTGGCTGTAACACTTCTTTTTCAGCTGGCTTCCCTTTTTACCAAATAAAATCAGCTTGGTACTTATTTTAGATATTTATTTATTAAAAAAATGATTAGTGGTGGCATGCAACATCTGTTGGTGGTGGCATGCGGGGTCCTGTTGCCTGACCAAGAATCACACCTGGGCCCCCTGCTTTGGGAGCACAGAGTCTTGGTTGCTGGACCACCAGGGCCGTCTCTGTTTATTCATTTTTATGTTTTCGTTTTTGTCTGTGCTGGGTCTTCGTTACTGTGCAGGTTTTCCTCTGGTTTTGATGAGCGGGGGCTGCTCTCTAACTGCAGTGGGGCCCCTCATTACCGTGGTCTCCTGTTACAGGGCCTGGGCTCTAGGGCACTTGGGCTTCAGTAATTGAGGCTTCCGGTCTCCAGAACACAGGCTCAATATTTGTGGCTCGTGGGCTTCGTTGCTCTGCGGCATGTGGGATCCTCCCGGATCAGGGTTTGGATTCTGAGCCACCAGGGTAGCCCAGTGTTTATCTTTATTCATTTATTTGCTCGCGCCGGTCTTGGTTGCAGCCCCGCAGGACCTTGGTTCTTCGCTGGGGCGCGTAGGATCTTTAGTTGCAGCACCTAGCTGCACTAGATGGCCAGGGAGTCCCTCAGACCAGCTTTAACGCGCCACTTTATAAAGCAGCTGATGGGCCACCCTGGCGGGGGCCGGGGAGTCCTACTGGGTGGCCTGTGCCCTGGGGGGTTGGGGCCAGCTCTGCCCAGGAGCTCGCAGCTGTTGGTGAGATTCTGGCCTCATGGGGTCCCGGGCAGTGTCCTCCCACTGCCAGGGTGCTCCAGCCCCTTCCGCCTGCCTGTGGTGGAGGCACCTCAGATGGCAGCTGTGGGGCGTCTGCGTGGAGCCTGGTATCATTCCCAGTGACCAGGCTCCTCCTTGGGCATCGCAGACTTCGCCAGGCTGCTGAGTGCTTTCCCCTACTTTTGGGGCTCTTGGATTCTGCATTTATGGGCCCAGAACCTCTTCCCTCAGTTGGTTCAGAAGCAGTTTCCTTGCGGAGCATTGACTGCGCCGCGTGCCCTGCATCCGTGCTCCTCTGTCCTGGAGATGTGGGCTTTGGCAGGTAGTGTCACTGCTCTTTGTCTTCCTTCACTGGATGGGGTTTTGGGAAACCCCGAAAGCCGCTGTTTAGGGTCCTGACATGTCCTTGATGAGACTCTACAGGTTTGCACCTAATTTGGCTGGCTGCAGGGTTTTCCGTGGTGGGGGAGTCCCCGTTTGCAGGGTTGGCTGAGGCGAGCTCACTCTGGTCCCAGCTGCCCCAGCGGCCTGCAACACCCCTGTCGCCAGCATGCCACGGGGCGAGGCTTGCTGCTCACGAGGGCCTCCGTCTGGAGCAGGAGCTGCAGGCCTGCACCCCGCCCTCCCTGGGGGTCTGTGCCCCTTGCCCCTACACCCTGGATGCCCTCTGTTCCCTGCTGACTCCCTCCTGTCACACCACGACTCACGGAAAGCGCTCTGTCAGCATAGATAGCACTGTGGTCATGGCTCCCGGAAGCCTCTCGGCACCCACAGACATGGGGCCTGCCTTGTGTTCCCATGGCCCATCACCCCGGGGTCGCTGTGTCTCTTCTCTGGGTCCGCTGCTTTCCTGGAGCCCCATGCGTCACTGCCATTGGACTTAGCGGGGTATCCAGCCGCATGATGGGGCCCCTCCTGTCCTACAGAGC
The DNA here is from genome assembly GCF_029407905.1 of Bubalus kerabau. Lineage (NCBI taxonomy): Eukaryota > Metazoa > Chordata > Mammalia > Artiodactyla > Bovidae > Bubalus > Bubalus kerabau. Next base: position 174,099,850 of record NC_073624.1, read on the forward strand.
TCTGGGATGTTTGGTGGCCTAACGTGGAGTGTCTGCCACCTGTTAACAAACCCCTCATCTTGGGCAGCTGGGGGGTGGTGCCGCTTATGGCTGCTGGGGACCCTTGCGGGCTGCCGGCTGTGAGTCACGGTTCCTGGGGTCCCGCTGCTGAGGCCCCAGCGTTCTCTCCTCGGCTGCCCAAGGCTTTCTTTGAAAATCTCCTGGGGAATTCCCTGGTGGTTCCATGGTTAGGACTCTGAGCGCTCACTTCTGGGGGTGTGGGTTTGATCCCTGATCAAGGAATTAAAATCCCGCAAGCCTGTGCCGTGTGCCAAGGAAATGTCTCTCTGGTGGCAGTGCCCTTGCTGCCTCTCCTCCTTGCCCACTGGGAAGTACCCTCCTGCAGCCCTGGGCGCTTCCCAGGGACAGAGTGCATGAGAGGGCCTGGCGCCCACCAGGCCTCTGCCACGAGCCTGTGCATTTAGTCGGGCCTTCCCTCCCCGGATCAGCGGTTCCCACCTCCGTTTGCTCTTACACAGTGCAGCCAGCTTTTCGACATCAGCCAGGTGTGTCAGACAGACCAGTGGGAAGTGCCTCACTACCCCGGAGCACACCCTGCTGAGCACTGAGGCCCCTCAGGTCCCACCCCAGGACTCCAGCTGAGCAACTGGCATGTGCCCAAGACGTTTGGCCAGCCTGACCACAGACTCGAGGAGGGCCGGGGGCTGCTCTGCCAGCCTGTGGGTTGTACCTCGCTCCCCACCACCCCTCCCCTCCCCCAACAACAGCTGACTTGCCTTAAAAATTTTTTTTTAATTAAATTATTTTATATTAATTATTTATTTTTGGCTGTGCCTAGTCTTCATTGCTGTGCATGGGCTTCCTCTAGTTGGGGTGAGCAGGGGCTGCTCTTGATTGAGGGCACTGGGCTTCAGTGGTTGCATTGCGTGGGCTCAGTAGTTGTGGCTCGCCAGCTTTAGAGCTTGGGCTCAGAAGTTGTGGTACATGGGCTTCGTTGCTCCGAGGCATGTGGAATCTTCCTGGACCAGGGATCGAACCCGTGTCCCCTGCATTGGCAGGCAGATTCTTATCACTGCGTCACCAAGGAAGTCCAACAACTGACTTTTCTTGCCGCCTCTGTGCGTGTGTCCCAGGACATTCCCACGTCCTTTGCACACCAGCTTGTCTTATTCTTCCTAATTTTATGGCAGTGCTGGGCAAAAAAATCTCTCATTGTTTTCTTGCTGACTTCTGTGTTTTAGCTACTTGCACTGTCGTCTCAGCCTGTACCGTATTCATCACCTTTTTCTGTTGGGGTGCGTGTGTCTCTTACTGGGGCTCACTCCAGTGCAGATTGACCTCAGCAGCTCTCTCACAGGGTGGTGTGCTGTCTGCTCACCAGATGGCATCGTGGCGTGGTCACTCCTTCTCCCAGGAGTGACCCATCACATTGTTGACAGAACAAGATCACCTCGCCTGCTGTGAGTTTGGGCTTGGCTGTCCCGCGAGCAGTGCGCACTCATCGGCGCTTCTCCGGCGAGCCAGACGTGTGAGGTGGGAGCCAGCCGGCCATTTGCCACTTCCCTAAGTGTGGCCATGGGCCCAGCTGGCTGATGACTGTGAAGCACTTAGACTGTGTTGTTAGGCTCGTTTTCAGGGTCTTGGCTTTCCTTGCATTTATCTCTGTGACATATTAGTGGAAAAAACATGACGGTGGATTGGGAAATACTACATTCTATATGAGTCCCGTTGGTTCCCAAAGTTACTCCATGTATGTAGAGTGTTTGAGCCCATGCCAACCTCAGGAGGCGCCAGCGGTCAGTTAGGGGGACTGTGCCAGGCCGTGGGAGCTGTGCTGCCTGTCCCTGGGCATGGTGAGGGCTCTCCGAGAAGCCCGGGCCCTGGTGCCGGGCCAGCCTTGACTGGGATGAGGATACACTATCCATCAGCCCCGACACGTCACTGCTTCCCCGAAGGGAGCTGTGATTTCCCCATCATTTGGTCCTGCAAGGGTGGTTCCTGTTTCTGCCTTTGTCAGAGTTGATTCCTTGAGGAGGACTCTGCTGACAGGTCTTGCTTGGAGAGCACTGGATTTAGCCTGCAGGATTTCAGGTGTCACAACCGGAGGGTTGATGAGGGGGCTGTTAAAGGAATCCATGGCAGATGTCTGCGTGGTGAGTGCTTGGTGAGCGCCTTCCAAGGGGATGCAGTCAGATGCTGAACGTGCACTGGGGTCCTTGCAGAGTTAGCCACCACATGCATGGTAGAGGTGGAGGCAGGAAACAGGAGTGTGGCTAGTGGCCATGTTTTATGTAAATGAGCACTTTCTTTCTTTAAGTTTTTTGGCCATACCATGTGACATGTGGGATCTCAGTTCCCTGACCAGGGATTGAACCTCTGCCGGGCACAGCCCCCACACCACCCCCTGCTCCGCCTGCATGCATTGGAATTCTTAATCACTGGACCAGCAAGAGAGAGAGTGAGAGGGAAGTCGCTCAGTCGTGTCCGACTCTGCGATCACATGGACAGTAGCCTACCAGGCTTCTCCGTCCGTGGGATTTTCCAGGAAAGAGTACCGGACTGGGTTGCTATTTTCTTCTCCAGGGGATCTTCCTGACCCAGGGATCGAACCTGGGTCTCCCGCATTGCAGGCAGATGCTTTACCCTCTGAGCCACCAGGGAAGACCCTGGACTGCCAACGAAGTCCCTAAGTGAGCACTTATTATTGACTTGTCATCACTTTGTTGAGTACTATTTGAGGTCATGAGTACAGTTTGGGGAAAGGTTCTGTGGCTCTGATGTTCTCTTGGTTTGGGTGCGGGGCGCTCCCTTTGTCCGAGTCTGTCTTGTCAGCTGTCCCTGGTGGGGCTCCCAGTGTGCCTAGGGCCCTTAAGTGCCCTTTCTCCCAGCCCTCTTCCCCTGCAGCCAGTCATTTCCCTGATGGGAGAGCAGACTCAGTGAGATCATATGACCCAGGCTACCCCTGCAGTGCCCTTGCTGCCTTGAAAGGTAGGAACAAGGTCGTTCCCATTTCGCAGATGAGAAAACTGACTAGCTCAGGCATGAAGTCTGTCTCCCAAGGCCACATGGCTGGTTAGAGGATGGGCTCCCTCACCCTGAAGGTTCTTGGAGGCCTCTTCTCTTTGCCTTCTTCCTGGTATTCGAGTTGTTGTTGTTTTAAAGAGTGTTGCAGTGGTTTATTTAACAGCATTCAAAAACTGAGAGGTAGGAGCTGGAGCTCACGTGTGGCAGAGCCAGTTTGTGCTGTTCCGTACGCAGTTTCAAGCAGCTGCTGAGTTATTGCCAGCCCCGTGTGACCAAGTCAGAGAGGTTAAATATCTGTCTTAGGTCACGCAGGTTCTAGATGGCAGATCCTGAAGTGGAAGCGAGTTTTCTGATCTTAGTTCTGGGCCCCGAGACTGAAGTTTTGTTTTTGATTCACAGCAGCTGTTGAGCGCCCCAGTGTGTCATTCTGGTTCTGAAGCCTCTGGTTCCAGCTCTCTGGGGACTGGTTGGTTGGTGTGGAGGCGGGGCCAGGGCACTGCTCTGATCTCCTATTAGGAAAGGACGGAACCCCTCCCGGTGCTGCCTCAGCTTTCAGGCAGCACCCAGCCCCTCCCTGCACCCCAGCTCTGGCTTGGGTTTGAACGGCTTGGAGTGGTGTGGAGGAGGGGACCCTGGGCCTCGGGTGGGGGTGGGGGTTAGCACCTTTTGCCTGTCCTTCCTGCCATCAGGCCGTGAGTTTCATGTTTTCCTTAGCCCGGACCCCGGGGCAGCGTGTTGGTGATGTGAGGCCGGACCAGCCGAGGGCCCCCAAGTCCACCTGACTCCTTACCCTGCTTGATGCTGGGTTCCTAGCTTGCTACTGCTGCTAAGTCGCTTCAGTCGTGTCCGACTCTGTGTGACCCCATAGACGGCAGCCCACCAGGCTCCCCGTCCCTGGGATTCTCCAGGCAAGAACACGAGTGGGTTGCCATTTCCTTCTCCAATGCATGAAAGTGAAAAGTGAAAGTGAAGTCGCTCAGTTGTGTCCAACTCCTAGCGACCCCATGGACTGCAGCCCCCCAGGCCCCTCCGTCCATGGGGTTTTCCAGGCAAGAGTACTGGAGTGGGGTGCCACTGCCTTCTCCAGGGGTTCCCAGCTTAGACGTTCAGAAAGGGTGTGGATTGTGCTGTGCAGCCACTGCCGCCACACACAGCTCCAGCTCCAGCGGGGCCCTTCCGTCTTCCTTTCCTAAATAGACCTTCTGGTCCTGCTTCCGCCGAGGCAGCTGGCCTGGGAGTCCCGCCAGGTTCTACTTCTGTGATGGCGCAGATGGTAAGCTGCGCCCGAATCTAATTTCAGGCCTGAGATAAAATGGTTCTGTCGACCTGGGCTTGATGAGTAGGAAGGCGGGCAGCTTGAGCTTTCCTTCAGAGTGTTCCGTGGTGTCTGCTCACTCGGAAGGCTCGGTGTCTGGCCGCAGTGAGGGGCCAGCGCACCTCCCGTCGCCGAGGCTGGCCTCACGGTGTCTCCTGCACAGACTAACCTGCTAGTAACTTGAAAAAAGTTATTTCTCACACCTGACCTGGTTTTATTTATGTTCAAGCCCAGGAAGGTGGGCTCTGTCACCCACAAGTGTGGCATGGGGCTGGGTCTCTCAGGTCTGGCCCGGCGAGCAGCCGAGCAAGGCGTGGAGGGTCACTCCTTGCCTGGGTCACCCCTCCGGAGGCCCTGCTGCTTCCCGAGTCTGGCAGCGGCTCTGGCTCCAGGGTCTCCAGGATCACAGAATGCAGCGGAAATCTCCTGCTTCATTTGGAATCTCAGCCAGTGCCCGCGCTCGAGGGCCTCCTGTGGGCAGCGGAGGCGTCTGGGCGAGGTGGGCTCTGCTCCCTCCACGTGGCTTCTACAGCTCAAGCCCATCTCGAGCTGATGTTTGGCTTGGTGATGCTGAAAGGCCCCTGCGGGGGGACCTGGCCAGTCTGCGTTGAGTCCTCCTCCCCCATCATGGGCTGAGGCCTGGCCCGAGCCTCAGTTTCTCCCTGGGTGAGGAGTGAGCAGTCGCCCCTGCCCTGGAGGTAGTAAGGGATTGAGTGGAGCGTCAAATGAAGGGCCAAGTGTAGGAGCATCCTCCGCTCACCACTGTCGCCCTGAGGAGAGGATGCCCTCGGCCACATCTCCACACCTGTCCCAGCCCTGGATTCATCTGTTGGGGTGTCCAGACCCCCACCATCAGGGCAGGAGAGGCCCCTTCTGGAACGTGCAGGGGACTGTGCTCCTTGGCCCACCTCCCGAGCCCCACTGGCCCAGGGTTGGGTTAGAAGGTCCATGGAGGCGCTGGCCGAGGCGGAATCTTCCTCACAGCCCAGGCTGAGGGGCTTGGGGCCAGCCTGCCTGTCCCCTCCCCTAGTGCAGATCCCCCCGAAGTGCCTGTGCGGGAGACCTGGCTTCTGTCAGCCCAGCCTCGGGCTGTGGCCCCCTCTTGCCCTCCCTTGTCACTCTGCTCTGCCTGGCTCAGCCTCCTTAAGGCTGGTCTCTGTCTAGGGCTCGGCCTCCCTCCCTCTGCTGCAGCGGGGAGCTAATGGGGACACGAGTGAGCAGGAGATGCAGAGCCCAGCATCTCCCATCTGGGGCCCCCTGCTGCTGCTTATCCACTCCTGCCCTGGGCCCCAGCTGCCCAGAGCCCTGGTTGACATGGACAAGGGACCGAGCACTGCCCCTCTGGGTGCTCGGGCCCTTCTCTCCGTGCTCCCTTTCTCTGGCCTGGCCTGCCTTAAGGTCTGCGCGCCTCCTGTCCTTCTGGTCTTGGCTCATCACCACCTCTCAGCTTGTCAGAATAGCCTCTCGCGGTGTCACTCTGTCGTCCGACTCTGAGACTGTGCTGAGGGGTCCTCGGTGGACAGGGCAGCTTCTCTTACTGGCTGCTGTGTCCCCGCCTGCTGCCTCTGTCCTTCTGCCTTGCTGTAGTGCTTCCGCTGCTTTCTCTAGCTATTCATATTCAATCCTAGACGAGTTGGTTCTGAGATCTCACCTGCCTGGAAGTGGCTGGTGTCCAGGTGCTGCCGGCTCAGGAAGTGGAGGAGGGAGCAGGTTCCAGTCTGGCATGGGCAGAGCTGACCCAGCTGTGAAGGTGCAGATGACACTGTGGCAGATGCAGTTACCTGATCCGGCACCAGAACGCTGGCAGTGGGTGTGCGGTGGCAGGAGGGGGTCCAACCGGGCAGAGACAGGGAGTTGGAAATTTTCTTCTGCAGTCTTTAGCGCCAGGCAGCAGAGAGGAGGGACGAGGCTAGAAGGTAGAAGACCTGGGGGGACTTCGGGGGGTCTTTGGGGATCCTCTTGCCCTGGGATAGATTTCTAGTAATGATTTTTGTTTCTGACTCCCTGCCTGGGGAGAGAGGCTTCGGTCTGCCCTTGTAGGGCAGATCACCTTCTGGGGGTCTCTGGGTCTGTCCCCTCTGGGACTAGAGCAGACGAAGTGCTGGGAAGAGTAGTCAGTGACCCAGCACAGCTTCCCTGGGTTGCGGGGTAAAGAACGATGTTTCCCAGGGCCCAGGTGGTGGTGGGCCCCTTCCCTTTGTCTGCAGGACTCTCCAGCTGTGGCTTTCCTGCTTGTTGGGTCACCTGGGTAGGTTAGAGATGGGAAAATATGACATATTCTTGTCATTTCATCCTCTTGAGTGGGGCATTTCCCTCCCATTTAATGGTCTCTGCTTTTGCCCAAGATGAAGCCCCATGTCTTGCGTGTACGGAGCCCACCTCGCTCTGTTCTGGTCAGCAGCCTCAAGGGACAAAAGCGCCGTTACACTGCCTAGAACCAGGTGAGCACTGCAGAGCCGCAGTGCAGTGTTTTCCAGAAGATTCTGGGAACTTGAAAAAAAGTTTTTTCTTACACCTGACCTGGTTTTATTTATGTTCAAGCCCAGGAAGGTGGGCTCTGTCACCCACAAGTGTGGCATGGGGCTGGGTCTCTCAGGTCTGGCCCAGCGAGCAGCCGAGCAAGGCGTGGAGGGTCACCCCTCCGGAGGCCCTGCTGCTTCCCGAGTCTGGCAGCGGCTCTGGCTCCAGGGTCTCCAAGATCACAGAATGCAGTGGGAATCTCCTGCTTCATTTGGAATCTCAGCCAGTGCCCGCGCTCGAGGGCCTCCTGTGGGCAGCGGAGGCATCTGGGGGAGGTGGGTTCTCTACCCCAGCCTGGCCTGCTGGGCAGTTCTAGTGCCAGGGACCCCCTTCTCATCACCCTGGCCTCTGAGCTGCCCATTTCAGCCTCCTTTTTAATTTCTCCTACACATCTCTGGGCTGACAGAAATGGTTTGTGTTTGGTATGTGTCCCCACTCCCCCCAGTTACCCTCCTGGTCTGTTCCTGGTGCTGAAGGTGAAGGTAGCCTGCACTCACATCTGTTTGTCCACGTTGGCTTTAGAAACCACACTGTGGACTTCCTGGGTGGTCCTGTGGTTAAGAATCTGCCTGCCAGCGCAGGGGACGTGGGATTGATCCTTGGTTGCGGAACTAAGATCCCACGTGCCGTGTGACAATGAGCCAGAGAGCCACAGCTGAGACCTGACACAGCCAACGACACAAAAACCAGGGGAGAAAAAGCAAGGAGACCCTGCAGACCAGGAGCAGCAGTGTGGCCCAGCATGCTCTGTGAGGCGTTCAGGGCCCTGCTTTGCATTTGGAGGATGGAGGGGGGTTAGGAACCGCTGGGTGTGGGGGGAGCACGGACTATTCTGGCCTTTCCTGGCATCATCTCAGCTCGGCTGATGCAGGCCAGCACACGGCTCTTCCTGCCTGGATGCCTGGGGAGATGGGGCAGGAGGGACAGCCGTTCCTTGGAGCAAAGTATACAGGGTGGGGAGAGGCAGCCTGACCCTGCAGAAGAGCACCCTGAGTGAGGGTTTAGAGAGGGGCCCGGTCAGTGGGCGTGCTCCAGACAGGCCCCTGGGAGGGGGGTGTTCATTTCCGAATGTCCTCTCTGTTGTGTGACCTCCTGGGGCACCTTCGTGCACCTGTGTTGATGAAGTAGTAGTGAGATTTTAAATGACTGGAACCCGGTGCTCCAGAACTCAGCCACGTGTTCCCTACTGCATGGAGACGCCCCCGCCTCACCCCGGTGGGCATCGGGAAGCCCTGGGGAAGTTAGTCCCCCAGCAGCTCTGGTGTAGGGTGGGGTGCTGACAGTCCGTGCCCGAGTTAGCACTTTACGTGGCTTGTCTGGTGAGTCCTCACCCCCTCCCCAGCTTTCTGAAGCCAGGAGTAAATAGTGTTTTAGAAAGGTGCAGGAGCCTCCCTAGTGGTTCAGTAGCTAAGATCCTGTGCTCCCAATGCAGGGGGCCTGAGTTCGATCCCTGGTCAGGGAAATAGATTCCACATGGTGAACCTAAGACCTAGCACAGCCAAATAAATAGTTGAATGTTAGAAGAATTTTAAAGGTATAGTAATAGGGACTTCCTAGTAGTCTGGTGATTAGGAATCTGCCTGCCAGTGCAGGGGACACGTGTTCGATCCCTGACCCAGGAAGTTTCCACATGCCACAGCCGCTCAGCCCAAGCGCCACGGCGACGGAGCCTGCGTGCGCTAGAGCTGTTCTCTGCAACAAGAGAGGCTGTCACGGGAAGAAGCCCATGCGCTGCAACTGGAGAAAGCCTGTGTGTAGCAAGGAAGACTCAGTGTAGCCAAAAACAAAGCATTAAAAAAACTTTAAAAACAAGGAATTATGACCTAGTACAAGTTTATTATGTCATGTTAAGTAATGAGATGAAGCAGAGGATTTTATTGCTATAATTTTGAAATGGTGGTGAGCAAAAGTGGCATTGGAAAACAGCAACATACTATCTATCATTTGATAAAGCAAATCAGAGTTGATACTGTTCATAACTGCTGAAGGAAATGCTAAGAAAATAGATGTTTTTGCTTCCCACCCAAATTCAAGGATAGCCCAAATGGGAGCCCTTTTCCGTCCATGTCCTCCGATGCAGGGCCCTCAGTGGCTGTTCCTGGCGTGGACTTTTGTAATCTGCTGTGATGAATGAGGAAGCCTCCCAGCTTCAGTCTTGGAAGCGGGGCTCTTTTGAGAGGTGGTTGACCCCACGGCTCTGGTCAGATCCCTCGTGGTCCTCAGATGTTAGAGAGGGCTCAGAAGAGGGTTGGGATGAGTCGGCAGCCAGCACCAAAGGTCCGGGACCAGCAAAACCATCCGAGTGTCAGGGTGTGTGCTTAGTCGCTCAGTCGTGTCTGACTCTTTGTGACCTCGTGGACTGTAGCCCGCCAGGCTCCTCTGTCCATGGGATTCTCCAGGCAAGAGTACTTGGGTGGGTTGCCATTCCCTTCTCCATGAATTTTCCTGATCCAGGGATTGAAGCGGCATCTACGGCTTTGCAGGCAGATTCTTTATTGTCTGAGCCACCTGGGAGGCCCCGAGTATCAGGATAACTAAGGACTACAGTGCAAAAGGCAGTCCATGAGTCTGTCAAGGTTCTCCAGAGAAACAGAAACCAATAGGAGTGAGAGAGTGAGAAGAGACATGTGTGCATGCGTGTGTGTGTGTGCATGTGTTTTCCTTCTTGGCCATGCTGCATGGCTTGCGGGATCTACTTCCCCCACAGCACATGAAAGCGTGAAAATGTGAAAGCGCTGAGTCCTGGGTGCTGGGCCTCCAGGAAACTCCATTGTATGCACATGTGTGTGTGTTAAAGTAAGTTTATTTAGTTCTGTGTGTGCTCTTTGGTGTTGCATGGACTTTTCCCTAGTTGCGGTGTGCAGGCTTCATATTGAGCAGCTTCTCTTGTGCGGAGCATGCGCCCTAGCACACTCGGGCTTCAGCAGTCGCAGCAGGTGGGCTCAGTGGCTGCACTTCCCAGGCTCTAGGGCACAGCCTCAGTAGTTGTGGTGCCCGAGCTTAAGCTGCTCCAAGGCATGTGGGATCTTCCCGGATCTCCTGCATTGGCAGGCAGACTCTTCATGACTGAGCCACCAGGAAAGCCCCCCCTTGTGTGTGTGTGTGTTTAATTTTAAAGAGTGAAGTATAATTGATTTACAGTGTTGTGCTAATTTCTGCTGTACAGCAAAGTGATTCTGGGGTGTGTGTGTGTATGTGTGTACACGTTCCTTTTTTTTTTTTTTTAATTGATTTGGCTGCATTGAGTCTTAGTTGCAGCACATGGGCTCTCTGATTGTGGTGGGGGGCTCCAGAGTGCCAGGGCTTGGAGTGTGGCATGGGGTCTTAGCTACTCCGTGGCATGTGGGATTCTTTTTCCCCGACCAGGGATCGAACCCACATCCCTTGCGTTGCACGGCAGATTCTTAACCACTGGACCACCAGAGAAATCCCTATATGCTTTGTTTTTAAACTGCATTTTCCATTATGGCTTATCGTAGGATATTGAATATAATCTGCGCTATAGAGTGGGACCTTGTTGCTATCCATTCTATACGGGGTAGTTTACATCTGTAACCCCAGCCTCCCGCCCCAGCCCTTCCCCGCCCCTTCCCCACCCCTTCCCCTCGGCAAACAAGTCCTTTCTCTGTTCGTGAGTCTGTTTTGTTCACAGGTTCATTCGTGTCAGGGCTTAGATGCCACATATAAGGGATGTCGTATGGTATTGGCCTTTTTCGTTCTGATTTACTTAATACGATAGTCTCTGCTTGCATCCATGTTGCTATAAATGGCATTGATTCATTTTTGATGGCTGAGTAGTATTCCATTGTGTATATGCGCCACATCTCCTTTATCCAGGCATCTGTCAGTGGGCATTAAGGCCGTCTCCATGTCTTGGCTGTTGTGAATGGTGCTGCTATGAACATAGGGGTGCATGGATCTTTTTGAGTTACAGTTCTGTCTGGTTATGCCCAGGAGTGGGATTCCTGCATCATATGGTAATTCTATTTCTAGCTTTCTGAGGAACCTCCACACTCTTTTCCATAGTGGCTGCACCAACTTACATTCACACCAGCGGTGTAGGAGGTGCCCTTTCTCCACCCGCTCAGCATTTGTTTTGGTAGAGCTTCTAACAATGGCCATAGGACCGGTCTGAGGTGGTGTGCCCCAGTGTGGCTCTGATTTGCATTTCTCTAGTAGTTAACGCTATTGAGCATCTTTGCATGGGTCTGTTGGCCATTTGTGTTTGAGAAAAGACATATTAAAGAATTAGCTCCTGCATCTCTGGCGAATGTCAAGTTCAAAATCTGTAGGGCAGGTTGACAGGCTGGAGACCCAGGGAAGAGCTGAAGTTGGATCTTGAGATACTGATTGGGAGACTAGTGGAAGCTTTTGATTTAAATGTTAATCTAGTCTAAAAAATGCCTTCACTGCAACTGGTATTTGACCAAACAGCTCAGTTCTGTGACCTAGCCAAGTTGACACATAAAATTCACTGTCACATTGCTGATGATAGCATGTAAATAAATTGGTGGGGAAACGGGAGAGCTCCTGCTTATGGTGGGATGCCGCAGCTGGCAGAGACAGGAGCTGTGTTTTACAGCTGCTGCCATAAACGTGTGGACGGTGAGGTTGGCTGAACCTGGGCTGTGGGTGGGGAGCAAGCATCTGTTGTGAGCTGCATGGGCAGAAGGCAGGCCAGACAGGTCTGGGTGATCAGAATTCACGGTACCACAAGGGCAAGCAGACCCCTCTGGGAGGACCTCTGGGTGGGGCGCCACTGAGAAGGACGGTCCACTCCAGGCACGTGCCTGGAGCACAGCACAGCTCATCACACTCACACTAGGTGGACCCACAATACTGGGGAGCATGTTCTAGTAAAGGGGGGTGGGCGGAATCCTCCAAAAATGTCCGCGTCTTAAGCGTCAAAGAACAGCCGAGAAGCCTCCAGGAGAAAGGTGGCTGGTGAGACGGGGCAGCTCCATGCCGTGTGAGGTTCTCTTCGCTGGAGGGAGGGCAGTGGGGGGACACCACCGAGCCAGGTGGCGACGCAGAAGGGAGGCAGTGGTGCAGAGTGGCCTGTCGATAATGGACACAGTGCAGCTGGCGGCTGGCGTGTGGCTTACTCCTTAGAAACGCACCACGTGTTTAGGGTGAAGCGTGGTGGTGTGTGCAGCTTCCTCTTAACTGGTTTGAGGAAGCAAGTAGATGCACCCCGATCTATATGCCATGGGGTGCATGTGTGGGGCAGAGAGCTTGTGGGTTTAAAGGTACTTGGGTATTCTTCATGCCGTGGCAGCTTTTCTGCGAGTTTGGAATTATTTCCACATCACATCTAGGAGAGAGAGCCAGGCAGGGCGTTTATTCCCTGCTCCTGGAAGCAGCACCTCGCCTGCCGTGCCGTGTGGTCAGGGCCGGCTCCCGTCTCTGCTCTGCAGGTGGCTGAGCCCGGAATCAGGTGACCTGGTGCACGCCCTGGAGGCCAGCAGTGGCGGGACATCCTCCCCTTCCTGGGACTCAGCTTCCCGTGGGAGAGACCAGCCCAGCATGTAGGTCAAGTCCTCCCCTGGTAGCAGGGGTCCGAGTGAGCATGCCCCCCGGGAGCCTTTCTGAGGAAGCCTCAGTGGAGGAGGCAGCTGGCTGGATCCGGGGAGGAATGCCCTGGACAGTGGCTTGGTGCGCGGAGTGGTCTCACAGTGCTGGTCTGAGTGTTGTAAAGGGGGTCACCATGGGCCCCCGGGCTGTGGGGTGTGATTTGACGGATGCTTGTGAGTGTCCGTGAAGGACTGCTCATTTCCGTCTGCTCTCTGTTCTTGCGGGATCCGCGGTTCTCTCTGCAGCACTCTAGCTCCCTCCTGGTTTCTGGGGCACCTCAGCTCCAGGCAGATACACAGTGCTTGATCTTGTCACTCTGAGCCAAGATTAGTCACTTGTTTTTCGGCAGGTGACAAGATGTTCTGTAAAAAGGTGGCTGATGGTTTCAGACTCCTGGCTCATTTGTGCTTTGGGGGCAGCCCAGGCTGGGGAATGAAAACCGACCTGCAGGAGCAGGAGTGAGTGCCCGGCACCGGCAAGGACTGGTCAGCCAGCTGAGGGGGCAGGAGCGCCCACGGCAGCAGGACCCCCCATGAACGCTGAAGGAAAGGCAGACTGGGGAGAAGTGCTGTCCTACAGTAGTAGAGGGCCCGCCACCTCCTGATTGGGGGGGCAGTGCTGGGTTTGAGTGTGGGCTCTGCCGCTTCCTGAGCTGGTGACCTTGAGCAGAGCTGCTGGCTTCCCTGAGCCCCAGTTTCCTCATCCACTCCGAGCTGGTGAGGGAAATACGTGCCTTGTCCACAGGAGGTCCCCAGACTCAGGCTCCTAAGGGCCACTGGGACACCAAGGCCCTGGCAGGACACACACTGCTCCCACCCGAGAAGAGACTAGCGTCTCTGCCCTGTCAGCTCTGCAGGACGGGCCGTTTGGTGACATTTCTGATTGCATGGTTCACTCTGAGGGCCAGTCATGTTTCCAGGGAGCAGTCAGTTGGCAGACCTGGGTGGACACCAAGGTACAACTTAACCCAAGAACGGGGCTGATCCTTGCCTGATGAGAGCCAGAGGGCAGCTGATGTGCATGGAGGGGCAGCCCGCCAGGTGAGAAGGGGCCCACAGGCATGTTTCTCAGAGCCCCAGGGCAGGTGGAGGGCGGTCAAAGCCACCCACCTGGCCAGCTCTTTCCAGTCGGCCCATACGTGCCCCGAGAGCGCCGTCCTTACACCTGCTGGGGGCAGCAGAGAGCCCCTTGAGGGCTGGGTCTGAGCCAGTGGCTGGGATGACAGCTGGATGGGCAGCCGGGCCCCCACCCTCCTTGGGCTCCAGCAGCTCATGAGTGTCCAGAGTTGTTCCAGGAAGGTCCGTTCTGTCTGCTGGCTGATAGAGGACCCTGTTGTTCTGAGAGACTAACACCTGGGTGTGTTGGAGTCCAAGCAAGAATTGGAAGGAAACAGTTCATCCTTTGCTCTGGTAGGGATGAAGCCTGAGCCTCTGACTGCCGCTCGGTTCCTCACCGTGGAGATGCTCTGCGGGTGCAGGACTCCAGATAGTGTTTGGTTCCTGGGCCTCACTATGGGTCCAGCACAGCCAGCCTCAACCAGGTCAGGAGCTGTTTCTCAAAGCAATTTCTGGTAGCCTCTGTGTCAGACCCTGTGAGGGTGAGGACTTTGTTGGGACAGGTAGCTGGTAACTGGGGACCCACGTCTGAGCCTGCCACCTGGCTGCTCCAAGCACTGTCCCGAGCTGGAGGGCGCTCCCCAGCCTGGCTCTGCGCACGGCACCCCCATGCTCCGCCGGAGAAGAAAGGGCATGGACTGAGCTCAGCCGGCCAGCTTCCTGAGACGTGGCTGCCTTCCACGTGTTCGTCACATTCGTTCTGCTCTCCCCTGCCCCACGCATTTGAGGAGTGGCCAGGCTGGGCCCTGCGCCCAGTCAGTGCCCGCTCTGTGCCACAGAAGCGCACCAGTGACCAAGGCTGTGGGAGGGTCCTGAGCCCCGGACCATCTTTTCTCCCACATTAAGTGTGTGTGTGTGTGTGTGTGTGTGTGTGTGTGTGTGTGTGTTTGTGTATGGATGTGCTGGGTCTTAGTTGCAGCATGTGAACTCTTAGTGGCCACACATGGGATCTGGTTCCCTGACCAGGGACCAAACCTGGGGCTCCCCTGCATTGGGAGCTCAGAATGTTAACCACTGGACCACCAGGGAAGTTCCTTCTCCCAGATTTTGATGGCTCTTTGAAACTTCTGGAGTCTTCTGGCTCAAAATATCAGAACTACTTGAAAGAGGAAAGTTAGGAGCTCTCTGGGGAGGCTGACTTGTCCAGCCATTTCTCCATGCCTCTGGGATGTCTCTGGAGCCCCCAGGAGGAGTGTCTCAGCCTGTGGTCCAAGGCCACGTCTGTGACCTGACCTTGTGAGGAGGCAGCCTTCACAGCCCAGCTGGTCCAGAGTTGGCTCTGCTCGGAGGCAGTCCCCTTCCCTGGGGTCCCCAGCTGGTGAGTGGTGGGGTGTTCAAGGCAGGGTCTGCGTGGTGGGGCCTTCTCTATTCCTGAGCAGTTAGGATTTATTCCAGCAACGTGGTGGCTTCCCAGGGAGCGCAGTGGAAGAACCCACCCGCCAGCGCTGGAGATGAAAGAGTCGCTGGTTCAAACCCTGAGTCTGAAAGGTCTCCTGGAGAAGCACATGGCAAGGCACTGCAGTGTTCTTGCCTGGAAAATTCCATGAACGTGGACAGAGGAGCCTGGCAGGCTGTAGCCATGGGGTCGCAAAAGGGGCATGGCCAGGCGCAGTCAGCGCTACAGTGTCGGCCGCGGGGCGTGCTGAGCAGGCGAAGCCGGCGCCCGCGGCTGCTGGAGGCTGCTGGGGCGCAGAGGTGTGGGAGCTTGGAGCGTGTCCAAGGTAACCTCGTGGGACTGATGCTGAGAGAGCTCCTAGGCTGGGCATGCGGGTCCCTGACCCGGCAGCTCCTGGCTTGCTGTGTGTGTGTGTGTGTGTGTGCATTAAAAGTGGATGCGAGTGAGGGACCCTGCTGTAGGCACCAGCTGGAGGCTGTGGGGTGGGGTGGGAGGGTCTCATCCTAAAGGGAGGAGAAGGCTGAGTTCTCAGCCACGGCTTTTGTTTTTCTGCGACTTGTGCCTGCATCTCCTGGGACGGATCTGGGGCACTTTGTAGAAGATGAGAAGGGAGAAACTTGAGCTGAGCCCTGTGCTGAGATGCAGAGCATCCGGGCAGCCCACATCCTGGGCTGCACCCCCAGAGGGCCTGGGCCATCTAGGTCAGGCCCTCAGCTTCCTCTGCTAGAAGATTCCATCCTAGTCACTGCTGTCTGGGTGGGGGTGTGTGTGTGTGTTTTTTGTCATGGTGTTCCCAGGCTGTGGGCGAAAGACAGGTTTGGGCAGGGTGAAGTTTGGTATCAAGCTCAGGGCCTGTTGATAAGTTTTATTAAGCAATTAAAAAGGAAAAATAGGGCTTCCCTGGTGGTCCGGTGGCTGAGAATCCTCCTGCCAATGCAGGGGACACGGGTTTGATCCCTGGTGTGGGAAGGTTCCACAGACCGGGGGCGCTAAGCCCGTGCTCCACAGCTGTTGCAGCCCACCCACCTAGAGCCCGTGCTCCACGCCAAGAGAAGCCACCTCAGTGAGAAGTCCACACGGCACAGCTAGAGAGGAGCCCCACTCACTGCAGCTAGAGAAAGCCCGCTCGCAGCAAGGAAGACCCAGCGTAGCCAAAAATAAAAAAACAAGTACAGTTTTTAAAGAAGAGGAAAAACAAGCCCGCTCAGCACATAGGCTCCTGGCGAGGCGCATCAGGAGCACGTCGGTGCAGAGCGCCCTGTGCACTGTCCCGCCCACTTGTCCATTTCCCCAGGGCTCCCATTAGCCTCATCAGGGCTCCCAGGGAGAGAGTGGGATGAGGCCAAGGACGCACTCTGGGGTGGGCCTCTGCTGGGAGCAGGGGCTCAGGTCCCCGGGGCGGAACCAGGGCGCGGGCTGCAATCCCCAAGATGTGGTGCTGTTCGTGCACAGCTCGCTCCGTGCGCGCAGGGCCCGGGTGGCAGAGGAGACGAGACCCGCGGTTTGGCCGCCTGCACTGCCGTGGGGACCAGGGACCGAGCCCAGCGCGTGGGCCTGGTCCTCCACAGCCCGTGCCCAGTGCTGCAGGCTGTGTGTGCTGGGGGCGTGCAGCAGGTACTGTTGTGGGGCGGCTCCTTCATTTTTCTATTTGAGGAAAGGCAGATGGGAAAGATGGGATAGTAATGAGGCAGAGGTGTTGAAAAGAGGGCCTGGCGCAGGCGTGGGTTGCAGAGCTCGGTGCGGTGGCAGGGGCTGGTGGCTCACGGCAGCCACACTTCCCTGGGGCCAGGCCTGGGATGTGCTGCCAGCAGCCGTGGATGGAACAGGGCTCAGTGGAACAGAGCCACTTAGAAATGCATGCTTATTTTTATTTATCTGTTACTGGCTGCGCTAGGTCTTCACTGTTGCCTGTGGGCTCTTCTCCAGGTGCAGCAAATGGGGCTGCTCTCTGGTTGTGCCACTTTATTGGAGTCTGTAATTGCTCTTTGAAGGATGTTGTTAACAGAACGAAAGGACAAGCCGCAGACGGGGAGGAAAATCTTTGTAAAAGTCATCTGCTAAAGCTAAAGTATCTAGAACGTATGATACATGGGTTTCTCCCGTTGCAAAGCACAGGCTCTGAGTGAGAGGGCTTCAGTGGGTGCTGCACATGGGCTCGTAGCTGTGGATTACGGGCTTGGTTCCCCACGGCATGTGGGATATTCCCCGAACCAGGGATCGAACCTATGTACCTTGCGTCACAAGTGGTTTCTTCACCACTGGACCACCAGGGCAGCCCTAGGAGCACTTTAATGTGAAGAGTTAATAGTTTAATGAATGTTTGTTTCATCCTGTCACATCATGTGTGTTTCACAAAGAGTAAATTGTAGGATTGGGATAGTCTAATGAACTGTGTCAGCGCCCACGACTGGTCTTCCTTTGAGGTTGGGGTCAGCTCTGCTGTGAAGTGGGGACCCCAGCCCTGCCCTGGGACCTCCCACAGCCCTGTCCCCGCTCTGGAGTTCGTTTTCCTCAGTCATAACAACAAGAACCCTGATATCTATGAGTAGTTGAAGATGAGAGTGAGTTTCCTGATGGAGGTCGGCTGTTCGTGATACCACAAGTCATCACGTTCATATGGCTGTGATTTCCATGAGGAGCCTGTGCCCAGCGAGTCCGTGCATCCCACCTCCAGTCAGGCTTCGGAGGCCCCCCACGCACCCACATCCAAGTAGAGCGCCTGTCAGGCGCTGCTGCCCCGCGGCTCCTTTTGCCCTCCCGGAGTCTCGACAGCCCCTGTGGCGCGACTCACCCGCCTGTAGCATCACTGCTTTGGGCACCTGGGCAGTTGGCTGGGTTGACACGTGGGGACACAGGAAGCCTGGCGGGGAGGGGTCTTGCTTCCACGTGGCCTAGGCCTAGACTTGTTGACTATTGGTGTGTGAGCCGTGGAGCAAAAAAATTGTCAAGTGCACTTTATCAGAGTCTGTAATTGCTCTTTGAAGGACATTGTTAAGAGAACGAAAGGACAAGCCACAGACTGGGAGGGAAATCTTTGTAAAAGTCATCTGCTAAACCTTGAGTATCTAGAATATATGAAGAACTCTCAAAATGCAGTAGTGAAAAGTTGACCCAGTTTTTAAAAAATGCGTTGGAGATTTGTATAGCTTCTCCATAAAGATGCGGGATGGCAGATTTGTCCATGAGAACGTTCTTCACGACATCAGTCATTAGGGAAATGCAAGTTGAAACCGCGGGATGCCACTTCATAGCTAGGAGCATGGCTCAGGTAGAAAACCCAAGAACACTAAGTCCTGGCACGGATGGGGGCAGGTCTCATGAGGTTAAACATGCACTTGCCACTAAGATCCAGCCTGTGCTTCTGGCTGTTCATCAGGCGAAATGAAAACGCATGTCTGCACAGAACCTGCATGTGAATGTTGATGGAAGTTGATTCCATGTCCGTTTCTAACTGTTGCTTCTTGACCTGCATACAGGTTTCTGAGGAGGCAGGTAAAGTGGTCTGGTACCCATCTCTTGAAGAATTTTCTTCAGTTTGTTGTGATCCACACAGTCAGAGGCTTTAGCATAAAGTCAGCTGCATAAGGACCCCCAGTAGATGTCCAAGTCTTAACCCCTGGAACCTGTGAATTTGGTCTTAACATGAAAAAAAGGACTTTGCGGATAAGAAAATGTTAAGGATTCTTTAGCTGATTCACAGTTATAGAGAGCACGCTAGTGATTACCAGTGAGGAGAGGGAATGAGGAGGAGCAGATAGGAATAGGGGATTTTACAGAAAGGGTTGTTCTGGGATTATATGAAACCATGTATATGAAGCTTTTGAAAATTGTAAAGCACTGTGGGATTTAAAGACTTATTCACTTTGTTGCATTGTTCAGTCATTAAGTCGTGTCTGACTCTTTGACCCCACGGACTGCAGCCCACAAGGCTCCTCTGTTCTCCACTCTCTTAGAGTTTGCTCAAATTCATTCAATAAAGAGCTTTAAAAAGTTAAAAAAGATTGATACATGTAAATCTATATTTAGACGCCAAAAAAAGCCAGGAAAAAAAATTTTTTTTTTTAAGTTAAGCGTTCAGAGATGGGATTATCCAGGATTCTTGGGCCCTAAATGTGATCACAAGTGATCTTTTGAGAGCAGAGAGAGATTTGAAGCAGTCAGAAGAGAAGGAGGTGATGTGACCCTAAGATTGGAGTGGTGTGTCCAGAAGCCACGGATGCCTGGGGCTGTCAGAGTTGGACGAGTCAGGGACGGCACCTCCTCTGGCGCGCTCAGCGGGGGTGCAGCCCTGCGGGTGACAGCCCGACCTCGGCCTCCAGGACCCAGGGAATAAATGCATTTCTGTCGGTGTAAACCACCACGTTTGTTGTGGCTTGTTCCATAGCCACAGAAAAGCTAATACAGTGTGACCCCACTGGTGTGACCATGTAGAAGAGGTGCGCCCACAGGGCCAGGACCCAGATTGGAGGTCGCTGGGGGTGAGGGGAGAGGTGGCGTCCAGGTGGGCCCGTGGAAATTCCAGCAGAAAGGGAGGTGGGCCGTCCAGTGCTGGCTGTGTCGATTCGCTCATCCAGGAAGAGCAAAGCAAACGCACAGCAGGGTCAGGGCCAGTTACGGGTGATTTACATCCGTTTTTCTAATCCCTAAGATGTCTTAAATTAAATTTTTTTTCCCCTAAGCTTTCTGTGTTCTTTGGTGACGCATATTTTGACACAAATATTTGTTTGCTGGCAACCAACATGGGTCTTGATTTACACCTGGCTCCCATCCAGAATCCCTTTTTTCTTGCCTTAGGTGTCCCTTCACTTAATTATGAATGTTGTGCTGTCCTCCCAGCTAAAGGGAGGAGCTGCTGTGAGCCCTGGTGCTGGCCTGCCACGCCCTTGATCTCTGCGCTCAGCCAGGAAGGGTAGAATCTGTGTGTCCACTCAGGTTTCCCAGCCTGGCCCTGAGCCGGCCTCGCCCACTGCACTGAGCTGGGGCTGCATCCCAGGCCTTTCTTCCTGCCTGTGGTTCACAGAAAGGCCCCCCTCTTGGTCCCCAACACCACAGTCTAAACTCTCCACGGCCTTGCCATCCCCTTGGAACCTGCCAGGAAGCCGCAGGAAGGATTCCTGAAAGGCGTTTCCCAATCGTCTCTGCTTTACTGGAAATGGGTGTGTGGGGTGGTGGGCAGTTGCCAGGAGGTTAGCAGCCAGGCCTTGTCTCAGGACTTAACCTCCCCTTTTGCTGACCACACACTGCCCAGGGGAAGGGGCATCCCAGCTCTGAAGAATCAGCTCAGGAACTCTGTGCTTCA
This sequence comes from Bubalus kerabau, assembly GCF_029407905.1. Classification (NCBI taxonomy): domain Eukaryota; kingdom Metazoa; phylum Chordata; class Mammalia; order Artiodactyla; family Bovidae; genus Bubalus; species Bubalus kerabau. The sequence goes on from NC_073624.1 coordinate 174,120,093, forward strand.
TAGAGTTGGAAAGACAAACTCTTCAAGGAGAGGCAGAAGCCTTCGCCTTCATCACTTTGTGCAGGCACCTCTGAGTTACGAGGGCCTCAGGCCACAGGGAAGGTGCTGCCTGGCCACGGTCAGCACCCCCTGGTGGGCAGTGGAGGACCTGGAGGGCGGTGTTGGGTACCGCTCCCCACGCTCAGTCAGCGCTGAGCATCCTGCCGCTGTGTCCAGATCTGCCCTGAGCGCAGCGCTCCTTCCGCCTCGGCCCCTTTCTCCCTGCGGACACACTGGTCTGTGCTCACAGACGGGACCCTGCCCCGGCTGCTCTGTGCCGGTGAGGGCTGGGCCGGGTAAACCTTTCACCTGGAAGTGTTCTGGGGTTGATGGGACAGGGCTGAGAAGGACAACTGCCCCCGGGCTGAGATTCGGTCTCACCCTCTGAGCTGTGACCTTCTTCTCAGCTTTGCCTGGTGCCCTCATCTCCACATTTTTGGTTTCTTTGGTTTTGATAGAACATCTTTAGAACAAGCCCAGGTGTCTTTTCATCTCGCCCGTGGCTTTTTTCAGTCACTGTGTTGAATTTCAAGAGATACAGACGTGTGTGTTTCAGACATCGCCTCGGTGCAGCTCCCTGAGAGCACCCTTGCTGGGACTAGGTCAAGTAGCATCCACACAGAGCCACTCGGGACAGTCCCGCCAGTCTGTGGTGGCTTCAGCACTCTGCTCTTCTTTCCCTGGAGGCTCTCACTGAAGAAGCTAGCTCATTGGTCCCGTGGAATTTCCCACATTCGGCTCTGCCAGTTGCTGTCCTCGTTGCTTTCCGCCCGCTCGCTCAGGGCTTCTCGGCCTTGGCTCCACTGGTGTCTGGGGCTGGGTGACTTGGTGGTGGGGCTGCCCTGCGCACTGTAGTCTGCTGGGCAGGGTCTTCTGTCAGATGCCAGGAGCAGCGCCCTACATCCAAGTGCTGACACCCAAACGTGTCTCTGGACGTGGCCAGTGTCCCCGGGCAGAGTCACCCAGTGAGACCCACAAGCATAACTGGATGCCTTAGCCACTGCGCTTCCTGCAAACTGGTCGCTAGACCTGGAGGTGGGTTTCGTAAGCCACTTCCTGTTGCTTCACCCTTGAAGCCTTCTTCATGGGGAGAGGAGGGGATTTCGGCCATCAAGTTCCTCCTCACCCTCTCCTTGCTCCATCTTAGGCAAGAGGAATCTAAGGCCAGTGCTCACGCCTGCCCTGCCGCACCTCAGGCCCTCCTGTTTCCCTGCCTGGCACTGTCCTCTGCCCATTCTGTATTTTTTTACGTCCATCAACATCTTTATTACATGGGTTTCTTCATCCAAGTCGTATGGAGTATCCTGGGTGCTGAGTGACCTCGGGGTGTGGACACCCCCTGCCCTGCCGTGTGGAGGCCTTCCCACTGCTCAGCCCTGCCAAGCCTCCCAACTTAGCCCTAGCTCTCAGCCGCACCTCGGCATGCGCAGTGCCACTGGCCCCGAGAAGCTCCTGGTCTCATCCCCCTGCACTGCTCATGGGAAACGGTGTCCTGCCACTCGGGGTGCTGACAGGGCCCGTGCAGGGGTCGGCGCCTGCTGCTCAGGTGGTGCCACGGTGGACAGCTTGGCCCCAGAGGGGTGTGTGGCCTGTGAGCCTGCGGTGAGCGGTGTGAGCCCTCAGAGGGTCTGAGGAGACGCCATGTGTCGTGTGTAATGCTGCCAGCCTGAGGCATCACCCGTGCAAGTGCCGAGAGCGAGAGGCATGCAAATGGGCCATGTTGAGCCTGGACGGGGGTGTCACGGGAATTACATTACTTGCCTGCTTGCTGGTCACAGTCTGGGGCTGACCCGAAAGCTGCTCCCAGGGAGCAGGGAAATGAGCGGTTCTGGCCCACCGACCTGCAGGGGCGGTGACAGAGTGGTGGGGCTCCCGGACAGGCGGTGTGTCCCTGACCCTGTGCGCTGTCCGCCCTGCAGCAGAAAGGAAGGCCGTGTTTGCCTGGTGAGCCCTCGTGCCCCGGGGGCCAGGCCAGGCTGGGCGGGTCTGGAGGCTGACCCTGATGCTGCTATGAGGACACCTCCGAGGCGGGCTCTCCTGCATCCTCAGAAGAGCCTGGTGGTTCTTTTGGGGGCACAAGCCCAGGGGAACCCTGTCCCCCTCACATTGCGGCTGTGCCATACACTGTGCCTTCTCACCACGGCCGCGGTCTTTGCCCCCCTTGCGGCCTGTATCCAGCTCAGTGTCTCAGCTGTGTCTCCCTATGCCGTGTGCGCTCTGCCCTCAGCCTCAAGGCTTGGGCAGTACCCCTTGGGCGCAGGAACAGGACAATGATCCAGTCAGGCCGGAAGTGTCGCATTCAGCGTGTCCAGCAGGCAAATATTCGAGTGCATCTGCTCTGCACCCCAGAGCCGAGGTGCAGGGAGATCAGGGTCAGCTCTGGCACCTGGAGACCACGCCCTCCAGTGGATCAGACGGAGTCGGGACCCTTGGACAGCCTGCTGCTACCCCCCAGCCCCCATCCTTGCACCCGGGTGCCACCCGTTCAGTGCTGCACGTGCCAGTCCCGCACGTCGTTCCCGTTATTTACACCTTAACCTGTCGAGCCTTTTACAGAAGCATCATGACGAAGAAGTCTTTCATGTTCATACATGCTCACCATAACCCAGCCTTCTTCATCCTCTGTGCAGATCTGCCTGCCCATCTGGTGTCACTATCAGTTCTTCCTAGAGAGCTTCCAGAACCTTCCTCGTAGTGCAGAGGTGCTGCAAGCAGAGTCTGTCCCCCTTTGTCTGAACCAATCTTGATGTTACCGTCTCTTCACACTGTGTATGGGATGTTAGACTGGCGGTCTTCTTTCCTCCATAGTTTGCAGATGTCTTCTGTGGTCTCTGAGCTTGTTTCTCACATTTGATCTTGTGAGTTTTATCTTAGCTTCTCCGATTGTGGGCCTCAGTCAGCTGCTGCGCTAATTTGCAAGGTGTGTTGCCATGTGGCTCTTTCTTTTCCTGCTGGAGTTCTTTGGATCTTTGTCACATTTGGAGGTTTGAGGCCATTATTTCTTTGGATACCATGGCCTTGGGATTCCAGTTACGTGTATAATGGATTTCTTAGTACTGTCCAGCAGTTGACCAAGGCTTTGTTCCTTTTCCTAATAGATTTTTTTTCCCTGTGTGATTCATTTTGGAAACATTTCTGTTGCCTTGTCATCAGATTCACTAACCTTTTCTTCAGTGTCTACTATTAATCCCACTCAGTGCCTCAAGATCCTGCATTTCTCAGCTCAAGGAGCTCTGTGTGGCTCGAGAGCTCTGGCACTTCGTATTCTTCTTTGCATCAGTTCAAGTTTCCCTTTAAGTTCGCGAGCATTTTAAGTTTAGAATAGTTGCTCTAAGTGAAACGCTTGTCTGACAATGCCATCTTTTCTGTCCTTTCTGGGTCTGTTTCCGTTGACTGATGTTTCTCACGTTTTCCTACAGCTTCCCACATCTGAAGGCTTTTGGTCTGGGGTACTGAGTGTTGCAGAGTTCATGGGATTGTGTGCTGGATTTGGTTGTCTTTTCTTAGAGCCTGACGGTTCTGGCTACTGACAGGCAGTTTGGTTAGCGGTGGATCAGCTGATCTTGGGGAAGCTTGCTTTTGAAATTCCTTAGTAAGAGGAATGAGAGAAGCCCTTAAATGAGGGCTCGTTGAGCTCCACTACCGAACGGGGTACAGGGAGGACTCCTCTGAGCTGGCTGTGGATGGCATCTCTTGACCCCAGGCTTGGGGCCCCACCGCAGCGAGAGTCCTGAAGCCTTCCTCTGCAGCAGCTCAGGCCCCGTGCTGGTGCCAGGAGCAGTCTCTGCATCATCTCTCCTTCATGGGCCTCTGCCCGCACTTCCGGTTCCGTCAGCCTTCCCACCACGGTCCAGAGGCTTCTCTAGGCAGTGAGCCTGGCAGCCTCAGGAGGCTCCCCTGGCCCTTTCGCTTCTTGCAGGGTGTCTGGCCTGTGCTGCCCGTGTTCACTTTGCGAGCATGCTTGTGTGTGCTGTCCGGCACCCTGGTTGTCACCGGTGGGTGGCTTGTGTGGCCCTGACATGCGTGCCTGCTTGGGAAGAACCCGAGAAGATTCAGCAGGACTGCCCTCTGTCCGTTTGCTCTTCCATCCATCAGTGAATATCTCCTGGGCTTGGGTGGCCCATCGTGGCCTCCCTGGGTGGAAAGGCCTGCCCCTCGGAGTGGAGGGCGTGCATCACAGACCTAAACACAGAAATCTCCAGGGCATGCATCACCGACCTAAACACAGAAATCTCCAGATAAAATGTTGGAGGTGACTGCAGCTGTATCCTCCTGGGGTCAGCTTCCAAGTCCTCCTCTGAGAAAAGGAACCTGCGAGTGTGTGTACCATCCCTGCAGAGAACCTTGGAGGTGACAGGTGGAGTTGGCTCCTGGCCCTGTGTGGGTTTGGGCAAGTCCTTTGACCTTTTCTGATCCTTGAGGTTTGTGATAGAGTTTAGCGATAACAAGCCTAAAATGCAGCTCTCAGCCTGGGACCCACAGCCCATGCTCCCGGGAGCCATGTGCCCTGGTCCCGGGTTGCCCCCCACTCAGGATGGTTCTGGGTGTCCGAGCCATCACCAGCCATGGAGGCTTAAGTCGAGGGAGGTGCAGGCGGGCTTTTTATCAGGGATCCTAGGCCTTTGGCTTTCAGTGTCCTGCCTGTAGGAGTTTGGAAGTTGTTGGCCTGGGGCCTTGAGGCTGCTCTGCCCAGGGTTTTCCAGAGCCTTCGGGAACGGCCAGCGTCAGACCTGCACGCGGTCCAAGCAGACCTGCAGCCGCTCCTGCCCCCACTGGCCCAGTGGCCAGCTGCTGGGGTCAGGCCCCCGCCTCTGATGGTGGAGTGTGTGTCCTGAGCAAACCCAGTGGACACCCAGAAACCTCTCACCTGAGAGTCCCTGTTGGCACCTACCACAGCTTGCTGGTTGGTGCAGGAAGAAACCCAGGTGGTCCTGCCCTGCCTGGTATAACAGTGGAGGGAGGAAATGGGGCCACGTTCCCAGGGGCCGGGAGCCCCCTCTGACAGTGTGACCGACCCATATGGCACAGGGACCCATGGCACTTGGGGTTCCCCTTAGCCTACCTGCCCCACTTGGAACGTGACTCAGAGGGAAGGGAGAAAGCTGGCAAGTTATCATGCAACCAGCTTCCTTCCAGTAGGTTCTTGGAGGTAATAGGGCTGGATGCACTTTGAGTCATTCAGATGAAGTGTATTTGCTTCACAGTAAATATCTGTAAACTTTGGTTTGACAAAATAAAAGCCTGGAACTTCCCTGGTGGTCCAGTGGCTAAGGCTGTGCTTCCAGTGTTGGGGGCCTGGGTTCAACCCCTGGTCAGGGAACTAGACGTGTCACATGCCACAGTGAAGACTGAAGATCCTGAGTGCTGCAGCGGAGAGCTGGTGCAGCCAGATAAACAAACGTTCAGAAAAGAAAGGAGAAACCTTACTTTGATCTAAAACAGACAGCATCTTCACAACAGAACAGTACGTGCCAAAGGCCACTTTGGTCGGTGTTGAAGACACGCAAGTAATTTTAGTACATTTTAGAACTCTTCAGGAAATTTCCTTTTCTTGTAACAGTTTTAATTTTGTTGTGGTTCATTAAAATGTCACTGGGCCTCCGAGCCTGAGATCCGTGACAGGTGGGATGGATGGTCACGTGCCAGTGCGAAGGGCACTCCAAAAGCAGAGGCTCCTGCAACCCTTGGAGAGGCGCCCCGGCCAGTGCCAGCGCTGCCTCCTGGAAACCTGGCTGGGCGCGCAGTGGTGAGCAGACAGCTTACTGACAGGCACCCCGGCTGGAACGGCCCACACAGAAGGTCAAGGCTATCGCCCCCAAGACCGAGGATGAGAGCCACGGGTGGACCCTCTGGTGCCAGCAGATGTGTTTTTGACTGCTGTTGAGCAGCAAGGGCTGAGTGCCATTAGAATGCACCTCAGGAGGGGAAATGCCCTGGTGGAACAATGGTTTGAACTCCATGCTTCCACTGCTGAGGGCCCAGCCGCAACCCCTGCTTGGAGAACTGAGATCTCACAAGCCTCCGGCTGCAGCCCATCAGTCAGTCAATGAACAGACAGACAAGCACATACCTCAGGGGAATTCCCTGGTGGTCGAGTGGTCGTGAAGTGAAAACGTCACGCTTTTACTGCCGAAAGTGTGGGTTCCATCTTCGGTCAGGGAGCTAGGATCCATAAGCCATGGGGCACGGCCAAAAAAAAGGAATACACCTCAGTCACTGACCAAGTGTTATTGACTCCTCCTTTTGTTCTAAGATCTTCCAAATGGGGCTCCTGTCCTCTCTGCCTGCCACAGGGGCTGGTGTAATTTAGGTTTCCGTGTGGTGTCTCTTGCTAATGGCTATAGACAGGTGACTTGAGTGTGGGGGTCACTCGTGTGTGTGTTTGTGTGTGCACGATGGTATGAGTGAATTGCTCTGTTGTTAACAGGACTGACCTGGCCTGGTCCTCCTGCTGGAGGGAGGAGACACTACGAGAACCCCTGTGGCCCAGAGCCTGGTTCTGTGATGAAAGTCGGGCGACACGGGGACACACACTGGAGACCAGCCCTCTTGGCATCGCGGTCCTTTTAGCTTGAGCTTTAGCCTTGGCCAGCTTCCCTGCGGTATAGAATCTTACTTGCAGTGCCCTTGGTGAGTGAATGACTAGGCGTGCTGCGGTGAGCCCCGGGCTGGGTTCTGGGGGTCTGGGCTGAGGGCGTGAGAACCAGGTGCTGCGAGCCCTTTGCTTCTGTGGCACCCCGTGTCTCTGCTCCAAGTTTACACCTGCTGCTCCCCAGCGAGGGCAGCCTGCCTTCTTGGCTTTGGGGCCAGGTGGGGCGCTAGAGAGCTCCGTAAGGGTGGGGGGGCGCCGCTCTGCCCTGGTGTGTCGGCTGCCCTCTCGGCAGCCTTCTCATGGGCCCTGCCCTGCCGTCTCCCTTCATTCACTTTGCATCGCTGCTGACTGACACTGGTTAAGAGACAAGAGTCTCCCCCCGCCTATTCAGTAATTCTCTGTATGTTCAGGTGACGTTCCTCAGCGCCCACATGAGGCTCCAGAGTGCTCTAGGGGTCGTTGACAGCTCATAGAACTTACGCCCACTTTAGGTGTAGAGTCAAGAGTGTTAACACTCCACCCAAGAAGTTCCCTCCAGCCCGTCTGCAGCCACTCTCCACTTCAGGCTCTCACAGTTGTGCTCTCTCGTTAATTTGGCCTTTTCTGGAAATTTACATAGGTGGGGTCATCCGTTGTATGGCGTTCTACATTGGGCTTCTCTCATTTAGCTGGTGGCTTTAAGGTTTGTCCGTGTCCTGTCCACTGGGGAGTTCATTTCTTTTTATTTCTAGGTAGTATTTAGTTTCTCTACCAACTGATGGACATTTGGGTTATTGGCTATTTTTTGAATGTTGTTTAGTCACTAAGTCCTATCCGACTCTTTGCCACCTCATGGACTGTAGCCCATCAGGCTTTTCTGTCCAGGGGATTTCCCAGGCAAGAATACTGGAGTGGGTTGCCATTTCCTTCTCCAGGGGATCTTCCCGACCCAGGGATCAAACCTGTGTCTCCTGCATTGTCAGGTGACTCTTTACTGCTGAGCCACCAGGGAAGTAAAGAGTTATTTCTGCTGTGCACATTTATATATGTTTTTGTGCATTCCTATGTTTTCATTTCTCTTGGGTATATTCCTAGGAATTGGAATTGGTGGGTCACGTGATAACTGTGTTAAACCTTTTAAGAAACTGCCAGGGGACTCCACCGCCAGGTGGCTCAGTGGTTAAGAATCTGCCTTACTGTGCAGGGGATGTGGGTTCAATCCCTGGTCAGGGGACTGAGCTTCCGCGTGCTGTGGAACAGCTACGCGGTGCGTCACAGGTACTGAGCCTGTGTGCCTCAGCTAGTCTGTGCCCTGCAGCAGAGGTCCTGCGTGCTGCAGCTAGGGCCTGACGCAGCCGAGTTAATGGATATTGAAATACCTGCTGGCTTCTCTACAGGACCTTGTACGCTCCCACCAGTAAGGGACGAGGGTTCGGGTGTCATCTTTCTTCCTTTAGCTATCCCAGTAGGCGCCTGAGTAGTCTGCACCGCACCGACGAGACATGGCTTCTCCCGTGCTTACTGGCCACCTGCAGATCTTCTTTTGGGCCTCTGTCTTTAACCTAGTTCCAAGCAAAGGCTGCTTAAATGTTGCATCTCCAAGGGCCCAGCTAGACGGGGCCCCCCTGGTGCTGCCCCTCTAATCCTGTGAACTGCATTCCAGGCAGCAGTCTGACCATGGTTTAGGGGACAGGTCATCTGGTCTCGAGCCTGCCGTGAAGGGAGCCTGGCCCCTGTCTCAGCAACGCAGTAGCCCTTGCACCTGCAGGGGCTGGAGGACGTGCTGTGTCTGCCCTCGTGGCAGTGAGGCGTGATGTGCTTTGAAAGTGTCGAGTGGGGACTCCCCCTGGCCCAGTGGTTAAGACTCCATCTTCCAGTGCACAGTATGTGGGCTCGATCCTTACTGTAGGGGCACGGGTCAGGGGCTAAGACCCCCAAAATAAAATAAATCCTGACATTCTTTCTTAGATATAAAAAAAAATTTAAAAATGTTTTTAGTCTTTCTCAAATTAAGAAAAAAAAGTGTGGCTAGCTTCTGGGGTGTCTGATTCTGTGGAGGTGAGTGCCGGAGCTGGGTGTGACCGCTCAGGTCTGCTCCAGGTGCATGAGTGAAGTCTTTGGAGACTCTTGGCCAAAGGGGAGGCCCCTGTAAGCCGAGCAGGGTGAGCGTGTGGCCCCCATGGTCCAGGCTGGCTGAGCGCGGTCCCCCTCACCTGTGGACACCTGCCCGGCGGTCTGACAGGTCACAGGCACTGAGAGGCCAGCCCGCCTGCTGCTTGGCTCTCCCCTGTGTGTGTAGCTGCTCTGCCCACCCTGGGCCCACGGTGGGCCTGACATTCTGGGTGCAGAGCAGACAGACAGTCACTGCAGACTGGACCTGGGGTCCAGGTGGTGGGGCCTCCCTTACACCTGGGGGCCCTGGGGCGGAGGCCTGAGAGGTGGGCTCTATTGAAGACTGGCGAGCCCAAGATCTAGGCTGCCACGTGGAGGAAAGCTGAGGAGAACCACAGGCCCAGAGGCTGATTTGGGCCCTGTGGGTTTGAAGATGGAGGGGAGGGGGTCGTCGTGATGAACCAGCACCACCCTGTGGGGTGAGGTCAGCTACACAGAAAGTGCCAAGGGCCCAGGATAAATGAGAAAGAGAAGTGTGCCCTCCATCTGGATCCGTGTTCTTTCTAAAATCCCACCAGAAGGCTGATCTCTGAATAGCTAAAGCTTAAATTAGTAGAGTTTTTTGGTGTATTTTTTTCCTGTGACATTTGGAAATTCCGCTGCCCCAAGCATAGGGACAAGCTGCTCTGAAGCTGTGACGTGGGAGCTGGGCAGGCGTTGGGCTGTGTCCTGTCAGGGCCTTGGGGTGGAGGGCATCTCCTCATCAGCCTGCCTCCTGGCGGGCGGTGCTCCCCCCGCACAGTTCCGTTCAGCGTGGAGCCCCTCTGGGCGGGATGGCCTGGGCTGGGGCCGGTTTGCGGGAGGATGGTGAAGCGCTGCGCGTTGCCTCTCATGTACCTTCAGCCCTGGCCCCTGGGCCATCTGAGGAGCTCTTACTGATCCGTCAAAACCCTGCTCCGGTGACTTTTCCTGTCATTTTCAACACATGTAGTTTATTCTTTTCACCCCTCCTGAAAACTGTCTTTATCCTGCTCCTTATATGCCTGGGAAGTGAGTCTTTGGATTTCCAGGTATCTTTTTTTTTTTTTTTAGACTTTAAACTTTTTATTTAGCTGATTAACAACGTTGTGGTAATTTCAGGTGAACAGTGAAGGGACTCAGCCATACATAAACATGTTCCAGATATCTTCATTGACATTTTCCCATTTTGCTTTTTTTGCAGGATTCTGTTTCACTGAGACCTTCGATCCGATTTCAGGGAAGTCAAGGGGTGAGTCTTTTTTTGGTCTTAATCATACTTATTTAGAATTGTGGCTTGCTGGGCACAGCAGCCCGTTGGGAGCAGTGTTTTGGCCCCATCCCCCTCTGTGCCAGGCAGGGCCCTCTGCTGAGCCACGGTCTGCCTCTGGTCGTCTCCATGCCGGCCCCATGGCTGGGGCCACATCAGCAGGCCCTCTGTGGGCTGAAGGCAGCTCTTCTGTCCAGCAGTTCCCGAGTTTCCCACTTCCTGTCGTTGCCAACTCCTGTTCTGACTTGATCTTTGTGCTGATTGGAAACTATGCCCCCTGAGCCCAAGTGAACCTGGAAATGTGCCCACCCCCAAGGGCGGGGCACTTCTTTCTGTCAGTGGACCTAGGACCACAAGTATTTAACTTTTTAGTACCGGGAAGTATAGAAACTCAGTATTCCAGTTTTTTCGTGAAAGATACTTGATCATAAATGACCATCTTACAGAAAAATTGAGGAATGGGAGAAAGGGCACATTGTCCATAATCCTTGCCACCCAGGTCCTAGGACCCACATATCATCCACCCACTAAAGATGCTTTGCAACACTTTAGTTTTTTTCCTAGTCTTTATTGCAAGTCTTTTTTTTTTTTTTTTCTTTAAATCTGAAGAGTTGCCACACACGTCTAAGTCAGTTTCCATCTGATAGCCTGCAGGCTTCTTCCAGAAGCAGGGAGATCTGTAGGTTTCGCCCCAGGCAGGGTGCTCCAGAGAGATGGAACCTTGAGGAGATAACATGTCTGCAAGTGCAGATACAGTGATACCAAGAGATATATTGCAAGACGTTGACTCACAGGTTTGTGGGGCTGATGAGTCTGAATTCCATGGGGGCAAGCAGGAAGCTGGCCCCGAGGTTCATGGGCGAGCTTCTTCCTCATCAGGGAAGCCTCAATTTCCCTCTTAAGGCCTTCCACTGATTGGATGAGGCCTGCCCAGACCTGGTCAGGGATTTACTGCATCTACAGAGTACCTGCACAGCACACCCAGGTTACCTTTCATGGAGTCACTAGAGGCTGTGACCTGGCCAGGGGAACACCATCACACCAAGACCAGTCAAGGTCAGTGAGATGCCCTTAAAGGCCCCAGGGCACACGCCCTGCCCTGTGCCTTCTCTGGGGCTTCCATACCTTCTTTGGCCCTGGCCGCCTGCTTCTGCTTTTTCCCCTGAGATGTTTCCCCACGGGGCAGGGCCGCCTGGGCTTGCTGCCAGCCTGGCCCAGTGGCGCCCTCTTGTGGCCCGTAGTCACAGTGTGCCCTCAGCAGCTGTGGGAAAATGAAGCCAGGGCACAGATTGCCGTTCTTTTATCCGTGAGCAGTGCTTTCTAGTCAGCAAGACGCCACTGGGATGCTCATAGAAGTGCTGTGAGGGCCTCCTGGGCTTTACGCTGTGTCGCCCAAATTCCTGTGCCAAATTTAAGAGCCACATCCATTCAAGAAAGGGCCCCTGCCTTTGAATTGAGAATTATGCTTTGCCCACATTTTTTCCTTCTGGGCATCCTCGTGTGTCATGGACTTCCTAGAGGTTCTGAGGGTGTGGAGGCCATGTGCTGCAGCCAGGAGCAAGCCAGGCCGTGAGTCTCCACTAAGAGGCTCTTCCTGGGTGGGACCGTGTGAGGACTGGAGGAGGCCTGTTCTTTCCCAGTTGGCTGTGAAGGACCAGGCGCTCGGTCTGCCCCTTGTGACCTCTGGGGCCTTGTCCTGGGTATTGATAGACCATGACCGTTCCTCCCCGCCAGGTGTGAGCGGCCTGGCCTGGGGCAGGTGCACAGCAGATGCTGTCATGGTCACTCGGAGCAGTGGAGGAGGAGGCAAGGCCCTTGCTCTCTGCTCCCGATTCTCCTGGTCATGCCCTCCAGCCTCAAGGTTGGAGACAGCAGCGGGTGGGCAGGGCGGGTCGGCCCAGCTTGTTCAGCACTCCTGGTGCCTGTGCTGACTCCATGTTCTGGACCCCGTGTTAGGCAGGCAGGGCCTGCTTCCCAGAGGCCCGTGAAGCTGGCGGACTGAAGATTGAGACCCTCTTTGCTCCTTCACTCAGGGACCTCGGCCAGGTCTCCCTCTGGCTGTTGGCCTCCCCGCCCAGGAGAGGGGCCGCGCACCTAAGGGCTGGACGCAGGCTAACATGGCCTTGGGAGGGGCCTTCCTGGCGGCCCAGTGGCTGAGGCTCGGCGCTCGCAATGCTGGCGGCCTGGGTTCCATCCCTGGTCGGGGAACTAAATCCCACACGCCTCAACTAAGAGTTTGCATGTTGCAAGTGAAGACCCCTCCTGCTGCAGCGCATATCAGAAATCCCAGGTGCCGCAGCTGGGCCTGTGAGACCCTCTGCAGCCAACAGAATAAACCATGGCCCAAGGAGAAGCAGAGTCCCCCTGCAGTCCAGAACGTGCTCACTCGCTTCCTGGTGCTCGTCCCCCTCGATGTGAATGCAGCCGCGCTGGCACAGGGTCTCGTGTCCCCTGGCTCCTGGGGTGGGAGTCAGGTCCGACCTGGCTTCTTCCCCACTCGTGCAGGGAGTGCTGCGGGGCCTGGCCATGGTGGTGTGCGGCCAGGCCCTGGTGCTGGCTGCTTCCTGGGGGCGACCGCATGGCAGCCTGTGGCATGCCCAGCATCGGGGCAGCGGCGCAAAGCACTCGACTTTGTTTCGTCTGCTGTGTCCGTGCCTGTGTGTGTGTTCTCTGCTCTCTCTCAGACACTGGGGTGGCTGCCCTGGGTCCCTCTGCCATCAGGGGTCACTGTTGAGCTCTCAATCCCTGACAGCTGGTGAAGCATCAGCCTCGCGAGGGGAAGAGAAAACCCCCTCACGGGCTGGCCCCACCCCAGAACTCCTCAGCTGATGAGGACAGAAAGAGGGGTGGGGTCGGTGTCCAGGGCTGTGTGAGGCATTTCTGTGTGCTGCAGCGGGGACCCAAAGGCGGTTTCTAGAATGAGGTTTGACAGCCCTGGTCAGAGGCCGTGACCAGTGTCTGTCTGCGGTCCAGGCGCCGGCTCTGCAGGAGTCTGTAGGGCCGGCCTGCGCTTGAGCCCAGGGCTGCCCGTTGCTATGAGGCGGGAGTGACCTGGAAGCCTGGGAAGTGGTGGGCGGGGGGCGGTGTGCGCTCCCCCTCCCTGTCCACAGTGCGCGGCAGCTCTCAGAAAGGAAGGAGGAGCTCAGAAAGCACCTGGGTTTGGGGCTGCGGACGTGGGCAGTCCAGTGGGCGGAAGAGGCTGCTTTGCTCTTGGAAGGCCTCTTCAGCCATCCAGGGTGTGTGTGCTCACTTGTGTCCGACGCTGTGGGACCCCCTGGGCTGTAGCCCGGCAGCTTTGCTGTCAGTGGGATTTCCTGGGCGAGAATCCTGGAGTGGGTGGCCATTTCCTCCTCCGGAGGATCTTCCCGACTGTGCAGCTGTGCAGTAGTAACTCTTGATCCAAAATATATTTTATGCTGAGGGTTCCCTGAAAATAAAGATAATAAAACAAGTGTTCCCTGAAAACCCTCTGGCCAGAGTCTGGCTAGGCAGTGTTTGGTTCCTGGATGCCCTGTTTGGTCTTGCTCTCTCCCAAAGAGGATTCCAGGTGCATCCCTCACTGTTTCTTCCTGCCCACAGCCTGCTCGGGGCTTCATTTGTCTCTCTGAAGCCCTCGCTTGCACTGCAGACACATCAGACCCCGTGTACGTGGGGTGAGGGCTGCCAGCCTGACTTGGGATGAATTTCAAAGGGGCTTGACCTACCCACGGTGGAACCAGCACGCTCCTCGGCTTCAGGGTTGGATGTCAGCCACTCGGGTCCTCCGGGTGGGACATGGCTGTTTGGAGGGCCAGGGCTGCCTGTGCATCTCCGCGTTCAGGCACATCCATGAGTCTGTGGCACCTCCCTTGGCCTCCTCCTCCCAGAAGTTGGGGCTGACATCAGATGCACTAAACCTGCCCTGCCCAGGCCCGCTGCGGCCCCGTGGTGGCCCCTAGGAGAGCCAGGACTCGGTCCAGAAGACTGCGGAGCGGAGGCCGAATTTCAGAATGCGGGTCGCGCTGTCTGCCATCACAGAGAAAGCTAGGTGTCCTGGGCCATTCGTACCCAGCGGGCTGGTTTCCCTCACTGGTTCCCAGGGACTGGTAGCCATTAACCAGCATCATAACAGCCCGTTAACCAGAGGATTCCGTGCACTCTGGCACCAGAGAGCTGGGGAGGGCTGAGGCTTCAGGACTGCTGTGGCAGGCTCCACGCAGGCCTTCCCCTCCCTGTCTCGCGGCCCTGGTGGCTGCACAGACCCTCCTCTGGGCGCTGGCCTGTGCCCCTGCCCCCCCCCCCACTCCGACTCGAGGATTTTGAAAGGGCCAATACATACCCGTGTGGAAAAGTCCTCACTGGGCTGAAGAATCACAGGGAATGGTCCCCCATGCCCCTGCCCAGAGAGGAGCACCGTGGTGTTGGGACCTAGGCTGTACCCCTCTCTTTTGCTCTCCCCGACGGGGGCTGTGGCAGGCAGTCAGGGCAGCCACTGCCCTCTGAGCAGCCAGAGATGGAAAAACGTCGCTGGGGGTGGCTGGGTCTCCGCCGGAGCCAGCATGTGGTGAGGGAGAGGCTCAGGGTCGGGCGTGGGGGGGAGCCGCGTGTCAGGGCTCAGGCTCCATCAGAGGCACTTCTGATTTTGCTGACATCATGGTGCACACCCCTCCCGCTGTGTCCTGGGTGACTGCGTCAGGGTGTACGTGCCTGCGGTGCCTGTGGGGGCCTCTCCCGCAGTGACCCTCAGGAGCGTCTGGGCGCTGGGTGTCCAGTTACTTCCGTAATGGAGAGCAGAAGTCGCGTCTGCCCGGAAGTGTGTGCGGCCGGCGCAGGGTGGCTGCCAGTGCTGGACACTGCGATGCTGCACGTGGACTCCAGTGTGTGTGTGCGTGTGTGTGTGCACATAGGTGTTTTCCTGCCCAAGGTGAGTGAGTCATAGCAGGAGGTCCAGGTTTATAGTATAAACACACTTGCCAAATGTGAGCTGCTTCGTCCCCTTTTTGACCCTTACAGAAACGTGTGTGTGTGGAGATCAGGGTCTGTGTGGCTGGCCAGGGCTGACATTGGTGCCCTGCTGGTCTCCCTGCCGCTGGCTGCGCATCCTGACCGGGCCCTCTGCCACCTGCTGCGTGCATAGGGGGATGCTGGAGGACCAGGAGATCACGCTGGGCAGACACCAGCTGTGGGGCGGGGAGCTGGGGGCGGCGTGATCGTCAGCCCAAGGTCGTCTGCAGTCCCTGGACAGCCGCCGCAGACTGCCCCTCTCCCCCAGGCCAGGCTCTTCCTGTCCCGAGCAGCTGGGCCTGGGGGCTGCTCTCTGATGCCTTGGCTCTCCCTGTGCGAGGAGGGAGCCTCTCCTTGCAGCAGAGACTGGCTGTGCATGGAGGGGGTTCTGCAGCATTCGGAGCCAATCCTGGGCTGCATGCCCTCCCAGCTTCCCTCGAGGGTTTCCATACCCCACTGGGGGCTGGGGTGGGGGAGCTGCTGCTCTCGCTGTGGCCGGAGCTTCGTGTCCTTGATCACACAGACTACTCAGACAGGCCGAGCTGTGTTCGCGTGTAACAGCCGGGCACGGGGCAGGAGGCGTGCAGCCCAGGGTCACATGCTGTCCAGCGCCGATGGAGCGTGCTGTGTCCTCACGTTCAGAGGAGGCGGCCTCGGCTCGGCCTGCGGAGGCGGCACAACAGCCCAGGGACAGCTGGCTGCCCCCTCAGCCTTGGTGCTGCCCCTTTTTGACCATTCATGACTCCTCCCGGCTTGTCTCCCTAACTGTGACAAACCCCGGTGGTCCAGCCCAGGGCGGACCTTAAGGCTGGTCTCCTCTGGCGACAGGGCTCTGGAGGCCCGTCCCGGTAGCCCAGGGGCTGGCAGCTGGAGCGTGAGGTTTTCCTGTCTGTGTTTCTCAGCAGCTGCTGGCTGTCGCCCAGGGTAGGCAGGGGGCCAGAGGGTCGGCCTGGAATGAAGCGGCCTCTGGGTTTCCTGCCTTGCGCTGAGCCCTGCACCTCAGCCAGGGCTAGTGCCATCTGTCTGTCGGCCTGCCAGGCCGTCTGTCTTTCCTCTCTTGCGGCTGTGGCTTTGCCTAGTTAGGCTACAGCGGTGCCGTCTGCTGTCAGGGTTAGGTGAACCATGTGTACACATCCCTTGTCGTGGTCGGCGGGGGCAAGTGCTACCCGTCTGTGAGCCCCTCGAGGCCCGTGCCTGCGTGCCTGCCTTCTTCCCAGACACCCAGGTGGAGGGTGGCTCTGGCCTGGAGGAGGTGGAGAGGGCCTCGCCACGTGGGAGGAGGGGGAGTGTGTGCCAGGGTATCTCGGCCGAGCATGCCAGCCTGCTGCTGACGCCCACCTGTCTTGCCCAACTTCAGCTATCCGGGTTGTCTCAAGCCCGGTCTGCCCAGCTTGGTGGGGGACCTGAGCCGTGGCTCAGATTGGAGTGGGCCCCTGCCTCCGCTGTGTGCTGAGGGATTGTGCTCCTTAGCCCACGGTGCCATTGCTGCGGACATGGGAACCCGCACCCCCACCTTGCTCTGTGTGGGGCCCAGGACCCACCAGCAGCCTGGCCATGGTGACAGGCTGGTCTGTCACTGACAGGGAGACCAAGGGGGTGCATTCACATATCGCCAGGGACGGGCCAGGATCGTGTGCTGGCCCTGCCTGTGGGCCCCCTAGTGACACCCCCTCTCCATGCAGCACATCTCCATCCCCCAACCTGACTGCCCCACGGAGGCGCGGACGTTCTCCTTCTACCTCTCCAACATCGGCCGTGACAGCCCCCAGGGCAGCTTCGACTGCATCCAGCAGTACGTCTCCAGGTGAGCCTTGCCCAGACTGCCCCAGCTCTCATGGGGCCAGGCCCACCTCCCTTGACCCCCACCGTGGCGTCCCCACGCCGGCCCGCCATGCGGATGTTTACTCTCACCTCCAGCCCCAGCTCTCCTTCTCAGATGAGCCGTCCTGGCTCTTACAGTGTGTCCAGGGTGCAGGCGTGGGTCCTGGCGTGCCCCCTCTTGCCCAGGAACCTGGGTTCCCTTGCTTCTTTCAGGTCAAGATGTGCCTTGCAGAAACCCTGTTGCCCAAGTCAGCACCAGACCCTGTTTCCTAGCTGGGAGTGTCGGGCGGGGGCGGTGTCGGCCCCGAGGCCACCTCTGTGGTCACCCCAGGAGCTCGCCTCACCTCTGGCTTCTGTCTTGCAGCCATGGGGATGTCCACCTGGACTGCCTGGGCAGCATCCAGGACAAGATCACAGTGTGCGCCACCGACGATTCCTACCAGAAGGCGCGGCAGAGCCTGGCGCAGGCTGAGGAGGAGACGCGCAGTCGAGGAGCCATCGTCATCAAGGCCGGAGGCCGTTACCTGGGTGAGGCTTGGGGGCCTGGGCTTCACCCACGGGGGTCTTGTGCCTGCTGGGCAGATGTCAGGAGAGCTGGCGAGTCTCAGGGCCCGTCAGGAGCAGGAACAGGAGTGGTGGGCTGACAGAGGCCAGGGGAGCTGGGTCCTTCTTGGGTGGTGTCTGCTGCATTCTGAGTCCAGGATGGACTAGAGGGCCTGAGAGTTCCAGGAATTCTGAATCCCAGGGCCCCTTCCCCAGGCTCTAGCCTCAGGCACGTCTGCCTCTCACCGTGCATGAAGCCAGAGCTTCAGCCTGTCCCTTCAGTGGCCACCCCTGCCCTCACCTGCCCAGGTGTCTCTTTCCCATGGCTGACCTGGCCAGGACACAGTGCAGATGGCAAGATGCACTCTGCTCCGGGCAGCCTGCTGCTGTGTTGGGGCCAGCGAGGGACCATGGGGTGGAGACCTGGAAGGAAACGCGTTGATCCCTGTTTCCTAGGACCTTCCACCCCCTCAGTATCTGCTTGGAAACAATTTCAGAGACATTGGGACACTGACCACATTAAAAGTGCAGAGAGAAGTACTGTTTATTTAGAAAGCTCCATCGCGCTGCCTCAGTCTTCCCACCTCTGGGTGTAGACGAAGTCTCCAGTGAATTCATTGTCAGGCAAGAAAGGCCTGAGAGAGGCATGAAGCACAGGAGAACCTTGATGGCTTTTGGAGTTTTTTTCTT
This sequence comes from Bubalus kerabau, assembly GCF_029407905.1. Lineage (NCBI taxonomy): Eukaryota > Metazoa > Chordata > Mammalia > Artiodactyla > Bovidae > Bubalus > Bubalus kerabau. Next base: position 174,138,140 of record NC_073624.1, read on the forward strand.
CTTTAAGAAAAAGTCACTCTTTCACATTGCTCTACAGAGCACGCAGTCTCCCTTGCCTAGCGGTGGGGTTGGCTCTGAATGGAACCCTAGATGGTGCTGGTCCTCCTGTTAGCACGGGGCCCCGGTGGGCGTGGCAGTGTGTGCCCGGGGAGCCTGGGCCCGGGCTGTCAGCCACCCAGGAGGTGCCAGCCAGAATCCCAAAGGGCTGCAGCTGCCTGCTCCTGCCTTAAGATGCAAATACAGACATTTGTACACATTTTAATAAGTTTTGGGTGGGTCTTTTAGCCAGAATTTATCTTACTTTCCACTTAGGACACAATGAAGGCTTTTACTGTTCTCTGGCCTCAGAAGCCACAGACACGCAGTCCTGGCTGTGTCAGGCCTCTCCCCCACTCCATGTCATCAGGGTTCTCTGGGGACGAAGTCTGGCCCTGCAGGTTCTAAAAGCTTTCCTTCTTGTGTTCATTTAACAAGTCAGAGTTGAGGGATATGTGCAAAAGACAGTTGTCATGGAGAGCTTTGTGGCCCAAGGATTTAAGACCTGCACTGACTTTGCTCAGAGGTCCTCCTTCCTGCGGTGGCAGGGGCGTCGTCCAAGGTGGAGTGAGCGACTTTGGATGGAAGCCCCCCTCCGTCAAGAGCACCCCGGGGGGCTCCATGGAGGACCCCCTCACACGTCTCTGTTTGCACCAGGAGGGTGGAGAGAGGCTTGCAGCCCCCGGGCTCCGAGCACAGGCAGGTCTGCCCAAGTGACCTGACACTTTATTTTCTCCTTGGTCATAAAAGAGCATGGCGGGACCCAGGGGACCAGCAGAGAGCTGGGAACTGCAGGCTCTGGGCTGCTCCTCCTGCCGTTCTGGGACTCCCTTTTAACTATCAGCCCCCTTCCCCATAGGGGCCAGGGGTTTGGATGAAGTTAGTTAAGGCTCTCCGGAGAAGGCAATGGCACCCCACTCCAGTACTCTTGCCTGGAATATCCCATGGACGGAGGAGCCTGGAAGGCTGCAGTCCATGGGGTCGTTAAGGGTTGGACACAACTGAGCAACTTCCCTTTCACTTTTCACTTTCATGCATTGGAGAAGGCAATGGCAACCCACTCCAGTGTTCTTGCCTGGAGAATCCCAGGGACGGGGGAGCCTGGTGGGCTGCTGTCTATGGGGTCGCACAGAGTCGGACACGACGGAAGCGACTTAGTAGTAGTAGTAGTAGTTAAGGCTCTCAGCCCACTTCTGAGACTGGAGACCCCGCAAGTGCCCTTTGATCTGCTTGTGGTCAGCAGGTGGCACTCTCACTGGACAAGCGGGGCTGCACGAGGCTTAAGGTGCCTTGGGCTTGGTGAGAGCTCGGCGCGGTCGGCCGTGGGCCATCCGTGGGTGTCTGTGTGCTTGCTTAGGAACGTGCCATCGCTCCAGGCAGGGGGACACGGCGACCACCCCTCAGCCCTTCCCGTCCCTGACACCTGGCTCTTACTGTAGGCAAGAAGGTTCAGTTTCGGAAACCGGCCCCGGGGGCAGTGGATGCTGTGCCCTCCCGGAAGCGGGCAACACCTATCAACCCGGCCAGCGCCATCAAGAAGTGCAGCGCTGGCAGCGCTGGCGGGGGCAGCGGGGTGTCTCAGCGGCCCTTCCGGGACCGCGTGCTGCACCTGCTGGCGCTGAGGCCCTACCGGAAGGCCGAGCTGCTGCTGCGGCTGCAGAAGGACGGCCTGGCACAGGCGGACAAGGACGCGCTGGACAGCCTCCTCCAGCAGGTGCGTGCTGCCCGGGGCGGGGCATGGGGCACTTTTACTGTCCGGGTCTCATCTCCTCATAACTGTAGGCTCGCAGGCAGTGGGTGTAGCATGGGGGACCCAAGACTTTAGATGCACAAGGTTTTTGGAATTGAATGAAGCCTGGGGAATCCGCAAGCACAAGTTAGCAAGAACTCAGGCTTCATATCAGGTGGGTCTCCTTGTAGCTTATCAGTTGTGGCGCTAGGCCAGGGACTTCATGCCTGGACCCTCAGGCTTCTGTCTGTGGCTGGAAAGTGACTGCAGCACCTCCCTTTGGGGTCAAGAGGTAATCAGGCAGGAACGTGGGGCCAGCAGGCAGAGCCTTCTGTTCAACAGCCAGGGCTTTGGAGCGACAGCGCGGGTCCCAGCCCTGGAGGACGGAGCTCACAGACTCCTGAGAGGGCTGGTGGCTTGCTCCCGATGCGCTGCCTTAGCCGGGCCGCGTGCGTGCGCTTGGCCGTGAAGGGGCAACAGGCCACCTCAGAGCACTGCTGCTGTGAGGACCCACAGCCAGCGGCAGTCACGCCAGTGTCCTGGGAGGAGCTGTGGCCTGCCTCAGACACTCTGGGCTCTTGGGTGCTGCCTCCTATGGTCTAAGGTTGGTGCCATGACCATCCAGAACTGTGTCTAAGGAGTTTCCGCGCATTTCTGAGGATTTCTGATTGACCAAGTTCTCCCATGGGCATCCTTCTGCCCCTCTCCCCCTCCCTGAGCGCATCCCGAGGCTGGGGTGACCACACACACCTTTGGTAGGAGAACATCGGCATGGCTTTTGTCCCCCCGTGCTCCGACTGGCATCTCTGTGTCGTCATCACCCCCCAGCGAGTTCAGGGCACAGGGCAGGGGTGAAGAGGGGCCTCTGTGACCAGCCCCACACTCCAAGCATGAGTGCTGATCTGGGGCTGGGCCCGCCCCACAGGGCAGGTGCCTCCCCTCCCCGTCACCGTGCAGAAGCCCCCTGTGTCCTGAGAGAGGAGGTACTCCCCGGAGCCTTCGTTCCCGTCAGGGGCTCCTCCGTGTGCTCACTGGTGGCCTTTGTGCAAACTTCGCCTCCTGAGCCGCCGCCCCCCACGTGGAGGTTGTGCTGGCGAGGACTGAGTGGCAGTGTTTCTCCCGGCAAGTTCGGGAGTCGGCTTGGGGCCTAGAGAAGACAGATACGTTACTCTGTAGTCCAGTTTTCTTGGGGCTTGCTAGAGCATCCAGAAAGCTCTGGAACCAAGAACATTTCCCAGGGTGCTCATTTCCTTGGAAAGTCACATGTGTTGGCTCACCCTTGGGAAATTGGGGGAAGCATACGGGAGGCCCTTTCCCTGGGCCGGGGGCCACCCAGAGCTGCCTCTTGCAGCATAGGGTGACTGAGGCAGGGCTAAGGGAGCTGGGCAGGGTCGTCAGCTGTGAGCCAAGACAGGGCAGGGGTGACAGCCGTGCCTGCCCCGGCTGGTGCCTGGAGCGCGAATCACCGTCCAGCCAGGTCCTTAGCCCCTGGGGTAGCATTCTGAAAAATGTCCTTGCTCCTGCTCTCCAATCTTGTTCTCTTCGGGCCCAGAGTAAAAAAGCAGCACATGCAGAATGTGAACCTTGGCCGACCCAGCACCTGATGGCACCTGAGATTTACCCACTGAGTGACCCTTAGAAGCTGGTGGTGCCAGGCTTAGTGCTCTGGAGAGAGAGGGGGCTGGCGGTGCTGACCTGGGTGTGCCCGGGGCACCTGCTTCGCTTTTAACCTCCAAGGTGTTCTCAACGCTCCTGGTCCTTTCTTGGGGCCAGAGAGGCATCGTGCTGGGTGCCAGCTTCCCCAGCCAACTTGGGTTTGGCAGTTCCCCGAGGCGGCCCAGGCAGTGTCTTGCACTAGAGCGCTAGAGCATCCTGGGTGCCCGCTCTGATTTCTCCCATTCTCTGATTTCCTGTCCCATCTGCCTTGAGCTTCTGTGTTTGCTACCAGACTTGTTCTCCCCAGCAATTGTGGGAGGGGCACTGGGACCCCACCAGCGTGAGGATAGGTATAGGGGGCTGCACCTCACAAAGGATGCTCATTTCCCAGCCCTCCCGCCCCCCCACCCAGTGACTCTGACAAGCAGCACTGTGCAAAGACACCTCCTCTTTCACTTTTGTGAAAACATCCGGAGAGAAGATTTGAGGCCTTCCACCTTCCTGGTGGGAGTGTGGATGGATGGGTGGCTCTTCTGGAGAGCATTTTAGCAAAGCATCTCAGAAGCCATAAAAATGTTCAGAGTCTTTGACCCGCTAATCCCACTTCTGGGAAGCCAGCCGAAGAAAACCATCACCAGCGTGGAAAAACCTGCACAAGTGACATGTGTTTATGCTCCAGAGAAGCTGGAAACAAAGACCACGTCCAACAAAGGAGAGAGGCTGAGTGAGTCACAGTGCAGCCTCTTGGCGGAATGTTACTCAACCATTAAAAATGCTCTTTGTGGAAACTGCCGTGACGTGGAGAATAAATTCATAGTCTCAGTTGTAGTGAAAAACAGCAGCTGCCGTGCCAATCACACAGCTCCGCACGCGCCTTCTGGAGATCATGGTGCCGGACGAGATGCTCGGGAAAGTGCCCTCTGCGGGTCAGGGGCCTGAATTCCATCAAGCACATTAAGGCAAATGTTCTAAATGCATCTTTGCACAGAGTCTTGAAGACGAACTCAGCTTGTGTTAACCAGAAGCAGCAGGGCTGGCTGGTTGCAGGGAAGGTGGGCTCAGCTTGGGCCCTGAAGGCACCCCTCCCCCAGCTCCCCCAGATCGGCTAACTCTGCCACAGGAGCTGTGAGTTTGAGAACGTGTATCTTAGTCCATAGGCTGCTGTCATAGAACACCATGGCCTGGGTGGGTTAGACACCACAGACCCGTCACACAGCTTTGGAGACTGGGAGGCCCAAGGTCAGGGCACCGGGAGATTGGGTGTCTGGTGAGGGCCTGCGTTCTGCCTTCTTATGGTCATCCAGGGGAGAGGGGTGAGGAAACTCTGGATTCTCTTTTATAAATAAGACACTTGGGCTTCTCTGGTGGATCAGTGGTAAAGACTCTGCCTGCCAGTCCAGAAGACGAGGGTTCGATCCCTGGTCCAGGCAGATCGCACGTGCTGCAGAGCAGCTAAGCCCCTGTGCCACTGCTGTTGAGCCTGTGCTCTAGCGCCTGGAAGCCACGCCTGCTGAGCCCACGCGCCGCGACTGCTGAAGCCCAAGAGCCCTAGAGTCTGTGCTCTGCAACAGAAGCCGCCACGGTGAGAAGCCCGCACGCTGCAGCTAGAGAGTGGCCCCCAGCCTGTCACATCGGGAGAAAACTCACAGCAACCAAGACCCAGCACAGCCCCTCCCCCAAAAAGACACTCCCTCATGGGGGCTCCACCCTCATGACCTCAGCACCTCCCAAAGGCCCCACCTCCTAATACCATCGCCTTAGGTTAGCAGGGGGTAAGACTTAATGTGCATTTGTGGAGGACAAACATGGTTCAGTCCATAGCAGGGGGATGGGCTGCTGATGGAGTCTTGGGAGTGGAGATGGCAGCACCCCCTTGTGGAGCCAGCCTGGCCTCCAGCAGCATCTGGGCCTGCTGCTCTGACCCTTCGGCACCCCAAGGGCCGCCGTCTCGGCCTGCAGAGGAGTTGGGGGGCCAAGTGTTGGCTTGGGCAGAAGTGTGCTGTCCTCTTTCCCCTTTAATGTCTGTCTCCGCCTCTCCCTGCACCACCTCCCAAAATGCTTTCATGGTCATCTCTGGCTCTATGTTGCAGGTGGCCAACGTGAACGCCAAGGATGGCACGTGCACACTGAAGGACTGTGTGTACAAGGATGTGCAGAAGGACTGGCCCGGCTACTCGGAGGGAGACCAGCAGTTGCTGAAGCGGATGCTCATCCGGTAACACTGCCGCCCCGTCCGTCAGTGGGTCCCTGTCCCCTGGGCCTGGGGCACGTCTCATCTCCAGGAGGCTGGGGCGGCCTCCCGCGGCGCCAAAGTCAGGAGGATGGAGGGGGTCTCTAGAGACTGCCTGGGTAGCCCACCGTGGCCTCCTGTAGGGAAAAGGCGAGCCTTGCTGAGTGGGGTGGAGGGCATGAGTCTCTGCGTTGAACATGAGAACTTCAGGACAGAAGGCCCTGAAGCAGCCGTTCCTGCTGCCCCTCCTGCCCCTCCTATCAAGCTCCTTCTGAAATCTGCACGTCCCCACAGGCTACTGCTGCAGGCCGCCTTTCTTAAAAAGGAAGTCTCAAGGACTGGAAGCAGAGAGGAACAAAGCAAAACAAACCTCCCCACAGACACTATTAAGCAGCATTAATTAAAAGGATCCCCTCTCGGGTTAATGGGGACCCAAAGTCAGGAGTAGCCAAGGTGGCTCTGGGGAGAAGTGGTTAAGTCGGCCCCTGTCTAAGGCAAGCAGTTAATGATTTCCTTCTCAATTGATGCCTGGGAGCCCCGGCTGTGAAGCGCCCTTCAGAGCAGCCTGAGATGCTAATTAGTCCTTAAGTGGTTTCTCAGGGACTTGGAGCAATTTATGAAGGTTTTTTTTTTTTTTTTTTAAGTTTAAACCAGTAACTGCATCTGGAAATCAGAGCCAAGTTGGGGCCACTCTAGGTGAACCATGAGTCCCTCCTTGGCCCTGTGGGGTGCTCACCTGCTGTTCCGGGGTCACTGCTGTGGCTCTCTAGACGTCTCTAGGTGCTCAGGGAGGCTGAGGGGATGGTTTTGGCAGAAGACGCTCTCCCTCCCCTCTCTGGGCGTCATCTGCTGCCCACCAAGCATGTCTCAGACACTGTCACCTCCTGCAGGTGTTTGCATCAGCGGTAAAGAATCTGCCTGCAATGCAGGAGATGCAGGTTCAGTCCCTGGGTTGGGAAGATCCCCTGGAGGAGCGCATGGCCACCCAGTCCAGTATCCTTGCCTGGAGACTCTAATGGACTCTAGTGGCAGGCTATAGGGCGTGGAGCTGCGAAGAGTTGGATGTGCCTGAAGCAGTAGAGCATGCATGCACGCATGGCGGTAGTGTTTAAACAGTAATTTATACCCACCTGAGTGCTTTGAGGTGCCAAGGGGCACGTGGGGGTGGGGTGCCTTGAGGCTGCTCCCATCCTTCCTCCCTTCAGAGCCTCTCACTGCCTGCTGATCTCAGGCCCCTAGCCCTTGGCCTCCCAGAGCTCTCCAGGAGGGGCATGGCCAGGATCCAGCAGCCTGTGGGCAGTCTGCCCATGGGTGGGTGTGGTCCCTAGGAAACTGGGCTGAATACTGAGGGGTATCAGGTGGGAGGTTCCTCAGGCTCTTGACTCCCAGCGCTCAGGGCCATGCCAAGGTCTCCTTTCCTCTCTCATGTTTGCCCTGGGCCGTCTTGGCGCTCTCTTCTAGGGCTACGTGGGCCAGCTGGAGGGTGGCCTGGCCCGATGCCTCTCCAGAAGCTGGCAGCATATGCTGCTCTTGGGAGCTTGACCTGATTGGTGGGCAGAAGTCAGGGTCAATATCACTGATACCCACAACCCAGTGCTGCTCTGTGCAGCTTTTTTTTTTTCCATGTTTAGGTTGCTCCCTCCCTGAAGAAGGCCCTTATTACAACCGGTCTTCATGCTGTGGGTCTCATGGCAAGAAGGAGAAATGAGGTCTTAGGGTGTTCCTCTTGTTACAGGCTGGGTGTGGGGCTCGTGTTACCCCAGGGGCTGCAGCCGCCCTTACCGTACAGCTTGTTCTGAACTTGGGCCTGAGTTGAGCACGCTTGTGCTTCCAGGGTCTGCCTGGGCCCCCGCGGCTTTGCTCTGCAGACAGGCACTCGGGCTTCTCGTTGCAGAGGACTGACTCGGGGGCGCGCACCTCACTGGGCGCAGCGCTCGGGCTCTGGAGCACGGGCTCGGTGGTTGTGGCACATGGTCTTAATTGCCCCTCAGCATGTGAAATCTTCCTGGAGCAGGGAGCAGACCTGTGTCCCCTGCCTTGGCAGGCAGTTCTTAACCGCTGGACCACCAGGGAAGCCCTCAGCTGTTTGTTGCGATGTGTCCTCCACGCTGTCAGTCCCCATGTGTGCAGCTCAGGCCTGGCCTGGCCCAGGTGGAGTCTGGATGTCCCAGTGCAGGATGAGGCCTGGACCCCGTGTGGCCTTGAAACCAGTTCCCCAACCTGCCCTGGCCTGGCCTCCCCTCCCCCAGGGCACAGCCTAGACAGCCCGAGCCTCCGTCCGCCTCACATGCAGTGCACTTTCCCTGAAGTTGGTAACTTGCTTGGCCAAGTGCTCAGCCTTCTGTGTCCTTCATGTCCAGCCACAAGCTCCTTGTCTTTGTCTCATGGCCTTTTATCACTTTCAAGGGACCAGGGCTTCCACAGGGAGCTGCCTCCCTCCCTCGCAGGACCTCCTGTTTCCGGGTCTGGGATTCTGCCCTGATGCTGAAGGGACCCAGCTCTTGGAGCGTCTCTCCGAGGAGAAGGCTTTGGGACGGCCCTCGGCCACAGCTCCACACCTGGGTGGCCAGCACACAAGCTGGCAATTGGCCACATCTAGCCTTTAGATTGGAAGGCGTTTTCCCTCCACACTGAAGGTCTGGCCGCAGACGCCTCGTCAGTTCCCTCCCTGGCCTGTGTGTGTCCCCGTGGTCACCGTATAGCGTGGAGGGTGGCTGGGGCTGGCAGTCTGAACGCTTGCCTCACCCTCTTCGTCCTCCCGCGGGCTTCCTCAGTCTGCCCCCGCGGGCCCTGCCTCTACACCATTCACCGTTGTCCTCCTGGTTGTTTCTTTTTATTTCTAATACTTTGGGGAGATTTCTTCAGCTTCTCCCATCTGTCTCTCTTTTTGCCATCATTTCTAGTTCCCCAGGTGCAACCACCACCTCCATCTAGTTCCAAACCATTCACCCCCCAGAAAACCCAACAACCTGCCTTAGCAGTCACTCCCCACCCGACCTCCCCAGCGCCTGGCAGCTGCTGACCTGCCCCGGCCTCTTGGATTCACCTGTTCTGGACACTTCGTATCAATGGGGTTGCATGCTGTGTGGCTTTTTGTGTCTGGCTCCTTCCACTCAGTGTTACGTTTTCAAGGTTTCTCCACATTGTATCGTGTGGCAGAACTTCGTTCTTTTCTATGGCCAGGTTCTTGGTTCTTTTCCATAGTCTATTGTGTCTGAGTTTTTGCTTATTCATTTTTCTGTCAGTGGACATGTGAACTGTTTCCGCCTTTTCAGGATTGTGTACAGTGATGCCGTGAACATTTGTGTACGAGGACACAAATATAACTGACACAGATTTTCAGTTCTCTCAAACGAGTCCTGAGGAGTGTAATTGCTGGGCCATGTGGTAATCCTGTGTTTAACTTTCTAAAGAACTGCCAGACTCTCTTTCTCAGTGGCTGCCCCATTTCACATTCCCACCAGCAGTGCCCAATTCCACTTTTTCCACAGCCTCACCAACATTTGTTATATTTTCTTTTTCTTTTTTTTAATTCTAGCCAGTGCGAAGTGGTATTTTATAGTGGTATCGATTTGAGTTTCCCTGGATGAGCAGTGAATGATGTTGAGCATCTGTTCGTGCAGTTATCGACTATTTGTATATTTTCTTTGGAGAGCTGTGTATTTCAGATCTTTGTCTTTCTGAGGCTGTTAAGGCCGGTGTGTTTCTGGTGGATTTAACATTTTCATCCTCTTAGTCTCTCTTTCCTTTCTTTTTAAAAGTTAATTTATTTGTGGCTGTGCTGGGTCTTCGTTGCCGTGCGGGCTCTTCTCTAGTTGCGGCGGGGGGCTGCTCTCCAGGTGCGGCTCTCGGGGTTCTTGCTGCAGCGGCCTCTCCTGTCGCGGGGCTCAGGCTTCAGTAGTTGTGGCATGCGGGCTCAGTAGCAGTGGCACAGGGGCTTGGTTGCTCTCTGTCCTGTCAAATGCGTAGTCTTGTCTGCTTCAGGGCCTGACAGTTGTTGCCTGGAAGCCGGGGTGCCGCCTCCGCAGAACTTTGCTGTTGGCAGTCCAGCCTCCCTGGTAGCCCTGAGGCATCTCTGGGTCCCTCCACAGGCCCCTCTGTTTCCTCTCCTCTGGAGGCCATGCTTCTGCTTCTGTCCATCCTGTGTGGCCCGAGCAGCCTCCTGGCCCCCTGGGGAAGACCTGGGCTCCTTTACTCCCAGACATGCTGGGGGTTCCCTTTGCAGCTGGCCCCAGCAGGCCAGGTCCCAGAGCAGGGCTGCTGGGGGGCAGCCCAGAGGGCCCTCCACTGAGGTCTCCGAGGCGCACGCTGCGGGCCTGCGGGCTCTGCAGCCAGGACTGCTTCCTTGGCTCCTCCAGAACAGCCACCACTTGTGCTTCTGCTTCCTGCGTTAAGTAGCGTTGCTGTCTTTTTTTCCCCTTCTCTTTTATGCCTTTTTAGTGGGGACTTGAGAGAGAGTGGATGTGAACACCTGATTCTCTGTCTTTGACTGTAAGTTCTAGATGCTTCCACAGGGCTGGACAGTAGACTTGCCCCGCCCACTCTCGGAACCTTCCTTTCGGCTCTCCTTGCATTTCAGGCCGCTGTGGGGAGGGCAGCCACCGGAGTCTGAAGTGCAGCTGAGGGCCAGGGAGGTGCTCTGCTGGCCACTGGTTGGAGCAGCGGACGTGGCCCCGGACCTCAGCTCAGCTTCCTGCAGGGCTTGGGGGGCCAGCTGGGTGCCTGGGCTCCCCTGAGACTCTCAGCCTCAAGGAGTTCAAGGGGCCAACCCCACCCAGCCAGGATGACTCTCAGGGCCTCCGTTTTTCTGTCAGGCGTCGGGGCAATTCTTCTCTCGTCCCTGGCTGCGCTGTTGAGCTGATTCCAGTGGTCTGCTGGCTGCTCCTGCCATCCCTGGAGGTCGTGGGGCCCGGCTCCCAGGAAGATGGGAGCTGAACCTGGGGGGGGTCCTCCCACCTCAGAGCAGGGCATCTCAGCCCTCTTCTGCATTCTGTTTCTGCAGTGAGCGTTGTTATTGGGATGACAGTTGTTTATAAAAGTAAGGACCAAATGTTTTTTAAAAAAGGGCCAACACCCAATGTCTGTAGCTCCCGTGGGGACACAGCATGGACCCTGAGTGTCCGGTCAGTTTTGCACCGGGAGTCCTTGGTCTCCATGGTCATGGAGGTCGGGACGAGCGTCTGGTTACCTGGCCCTTCTCTGGGCACAGAGCATCCAGTGTGGCTGGCCTTCTGGCAGTGAGGCTGAGGCCGTGGCCACGGGGCCACTGCGGATGCGCCCAGGGCTGGGTGTGCTCGACTGCTCTCTGCCTGCCGGGTGTGCCCGTCACACCCAGCACTGCCCTGCTTCAGCAGGGAGCCAGGCCCTCCCCCAGACGCTGGGTGCAAAGTATCAGTGCAGAGGTGGATGGGCCTGGGTGCGCCTCGCAATGAGGGCATTGCTTCAGGACCCTCCAACCTGCCTTGCTTCTCCTCTGCAGGAAACTGTGCCAGCCACAGAGCACAGGTGGCCTCCCTGGGGACCTTGCTGCCAGCAGTCCTCCGGGCGAGCACGGGAGCTCAGCCTCGCCCCCTCAGGTAGGAGCGGCTGGCAGGGAGGGTGGGCGGGCTTCAGCAGAGGTGGTGGGCCTGACCTTGCTTCTCGGGGAGCCTGTTGGGCCTATCACTCAGGGCTGGTGAGTTTTCTCGAAGGCGTAAGCAGCTGACTGGGGGCTGGGGGTCCCAGGCCTGGAACCTGGATAGGTTCCTTGGGTTGCCTTTCGGGGTAGTGTGGCTGAGGGTGCGCGGGCCGCTGGCTGCTCTGGCCACTGGAGGCCTCTGATTCTCAGGGCTGCTCTAAAACTCACTGTGTCCCCAGCGGGCTCTGCCGTGTTAGTAGGCAGGGAGGGCCTTGCTGTCGGGGGCTTGATCTTCAGCAGTGGGGTCCCTCACCGTTGTCGGAGCTGTTTGGTGACAGCTGTCTCTTCCCCCTGCGTGCTCTGACCAGTGAGTCCCATGTCTCCATCCCCTGCTTGGCCAGCCACTCTCCTCCCCGCTCTGCCTGCCCCTGGAGGCATCCGGCCTAGGTCCTGAAGCCTCCCAGGGCACCCCGTGGCTGTGGCGTGGAGGGCAGGGCGTCGTTTCACTCTGGTCCACACTGCCGCACCCTGGGCCCGGGCCGACTGGTCTGATCCTGGCTCCGTTCCTCTGCTCTGGCCTTGCCTTCCGGACCTCAGTCTTCTCCTTTGTGAATGGGGATGAGGCCTGCACCATGTGACAGGGTTACCATGGGGATTCAAGGGCCCTGGGGAGGACGTTCCTGGCCTGTGGGGCCTGCCCTGTGTCACTCAGACTGGGCTCCCTTGCTCTTACTGTCATCAAGGGGGGATGCTGAGCACAGTAATGTTTTAAATCAGTTCCCAGGGGTGGCCCTTATGGGCTGAAGCGGGTCCCCTAATGGCCCAGCCGCCCTTTCTCTGCCCTCCTGGCCCATGGCCCCGCCGGGTCCCTGGGCAGGCAGGCCCGGAGCGCTGGGCCTCTCAGGCCTGCTGTGGTGTTCGCGCGCCCCCTTGTGGCCGGAGTGGCCCTGCCTGTGGGCGCTGGTCCCCTCGGCCTGCGGTGGGGCTCCTGGTCAGCTCAGGTTTGGCCTGTTGCTGCACAGCCTCTCCCTGGGGCACACAGTGACTCCAGGCACAGGCTCACTCCTGAAATTCTCTCCTCTCCGTCACAGAAACGGCCGCAGCCTCCTGATTTCATTGACCCTCTGGCCAACAAGAAACCCAGGATATCGCACTTCACCCAGAGAGCTCAGCCCACAGTCAACGGGAAGTTGAGCACGACCCTCGGCCGCGAGGGCCTGTTGCCCACCCCGGGCCCGCTGGCTGGTACGGACACCCACCTTCCCCTGCGACTGGAGCCGCCGCGGGCCCACGACCCCTTGGCCGATGTCAGCAACGACCTGGGCCACAGCGGCCGGGACTGTGAGCGTGGGGAAGTGGCCGCCCCAGCCCCTACTGAGCGCCTCAGCATGCCCCTGCTGACGGACTGTGCCCAGCCCAGCAGGCCCCACGGCGGCTCCTTGCACGGCAAATCCAAGAAGAAATCCAAGAAGCACAAAGACAAGGAGAGGGCAGCCGAAGACAGGCCCCGGGACCAGCCACTCAGCCAGATGCCAGGCCCCCCAGCCCCTCCAGTTGCCCCACCAGTCGCCCCGGGTAGGTGTCAGGAGGTCGAGGGGCGGAGGGCTCTGCAGAAGTGGGGTCAGTGGGGGCCTGAGCACTGGCCCTGTGCCTGCGCACCCTCACTCCACAGGATGCCGAGAGGGCTGCCTCCTGAGTCCCCACTTGGGCCCACCCTGCACATTAAGGCCCTCTGCGTCTTCGCACTGGCTCACGTGACTGCCCTGGAGGTGTTGTTCTTGAAGGCTCCTACAGTCAGGTGTGTGCCAGGCCAGCCCTGAGGGCCAGGGGCACGGAGCCTGATGGAGCTGAGGCTCACAGGAGGGGATATTTCACAGGGAGAGGAACAATTCCAGGGCCCGGTTCTGGCTGCAGGGAGACCCCAGACACAGAGAGCATACAGCAGGGGTCTGGGGCTCAGAGATGGCTGTGGGGGGCAGGACTTGGTGGGGAGGGGGTCCCTGGATCACTGTGTACCTGCTGTGACCTGTGGAGCAAACCTTTGAGCCTGCAGAGACAGGGTCTGAGAGGCGGGTCCAGGAGGAGGTGGGAGACTCGTCTACCGAACAGCAGTTGGTAAGAGCCAGAGCAAGGCCTCGCCTGTAGGGAAGCTGGCACTCGGGAGACCCTCAGCGGGATGAGGGGTGTGAGGCTGCCAGGACTCTACGCCGACCAGGGAGACCTTCGAGGGCCTGGGGCTCGTAGGGGCGGCGTCCTTACCCCCAGAGCCAACCCACTCCCAGTTAGAGCCCCAGGCATCTGAGCTGAGCACCCCTCGTGGCTACTGGCAACCCCAAAATAACTCTGGAGGCTGCAAATAGGGAAATGGTTTCTGTAGGGTCTTAAGAATTACCATTCGAGAGACATAGGTTCAGGTGACCACGAGAGTTCTCAGGAAGAGCAAGAGTTGGGTTTATGAAAACTAAAAGCCTTTAGTTTGTTAAAGGTTTCTGGTGAGAATGGTTTAACTCTGACGCAAGTAAGACGAGTCAGAAAACATTTGTTTTAGGTTGGGGGCCCAGTAAGTTGACAGTGTCGCGTGGTTTGGGGCTAGAGGTCTGATAAATCCATCAGTTGGCACGAGTTCCTGGCAGATGGGGGTGGTCACAAGGTCAGATGCCACGCAGGCTGAGCCGTGCACAGGTCACACTTCCTTAATGGCTTCTTGATGCCATTTTTAGAGAGCTCTCTGAGCAGTACTGACTCCATTGTGATTTTCCTCTCACGTAACTTAACCTCAGCAGCGCGTCACAGCAGCAGAGGCGCAGCCCTGCCTGCCCTGGGGGCCATTTCACCTGGTGTGGCTTCCAGGTGGCTTCCTCAGGAGGATCCCCAGCAGGGGGCATTCCTGGACCAGAGGTGGAGCCCCTGCTCCTTCAGGCTTTTGAATTTGTCCCTCAGCTGTCCTCCAGAAAGGCCATGCCCGCTCCTCACTCTGCAGCTGGAGACCGGGTCCGGGGTCGGTCTGATGAAGACAGACCTTGCAGCTCCGTCAGTCCTCTGGGACCCCTCGGCCCTGCCGCATGCTAGGCTTCCCGGAGGGGAAGGGAGCCTGGCTCCCTGAGCACAGGCCGTCTGACCCGGGTCCTGCCCAGGGACACAGACCTGAGCAGCTGGGCTCAGGGAGCCCAGACAGCAGAAGCGAGGTTCCATGTGCTCTGGCAGGGTCTGGGGAAGTAGGACCATGGGGCCAGGCAGCAGACCAGGCCAGGAAGATGCTGCCCAGACCGGCCCCGCCTGCAGGGCTCAGAAGGCGCTGGCTCCTGCCCAGTGTATGTGAACCACAGGCAGCTTGGCCCCAGGCCAAGGTGAGAAGGAGGTCTGGGATCAGGAAAGCCAGGAGTAGGGGCCCCAAGGGGGAGGAAAAGGACAAGTGCAGCACCAGAAGTTGGGATGGCACCGAGCGAGCCCCCTTGACTGGCCTCTCTGGCAGCTCAGCTGATAGTGATAACCGGTGGGTGGGGCCTGCCTTGCCTCCTGAGCCCCACCACACACAGCCTCCTGCTGTGGCTCCTTCCTGGGTGGGTGTCTATGCAGGCTAGAGCTCCCCGCCCGCGTTTAGCAGCAGCATTGTTCTCTGAAGTTTCCCCTGCCTCGCTGGCCAGGGTTCCAGGTTGGTACCCAAGTGCAGAAGCGCCCTCACCCTTGTGTCCCATTTGGTGGCCCACCCTTCTGCCTGCTGCTGTCCCCCTCGTCTGGCCCGTGGTCCCAGCCCTGCCCTGTGATCGCCTCTGACCCTGATGGGTGTGGCAGCCTCCTCCAGTTGGGCAGACTCCTCAGCCCAGCCCATCTGTGCCACCCCCCACCCCCCCCACCCCTCCAAGGCCCCCCTCCACCACCTCCCTCCCCCTGTGCTGCGGGCCCACTCCTGGCTCCTAGACCCACCCTCGTGCCTGCCCCCAGCTTTCGCTCAGACTGTGGACCCCACCTGTGGCCCAAGGGCACCTTCCTGGCCAGGCCACGTGCTGGGCAGGAGGGTGCTTTGGTTCATCCAGGCCGAGCTCAGGCCTACTGACTCCTATGTGGGAACTGGGGCACCCTCTCTCATTGGCACCCAGACCTGAGTCCTGCAGGGTGACCCTACAGACACGTCCCTGCACCCACTGCCCTGGGAGGGGGCACACAAGTGGAAAGCAGCTGGGCTGGTGCAGGGGTGGCTGAGTGCGGGGCAGGAGTGGGGCCCACAGAGGGTTGGTTGCCACAGGCTGGACCCCAGTGGTGTCCTGCCAGGTCCATCTGATTCTCAGGCTCAAGGTGAAGCACCCCTGGATGCCTGACGTGCCTGGGCTGTGGGAGGTGGGGATGTAGACTAAATCTGCGTGTTTGTGCCTATTGGGCTGCATCCCAGGGAGGCCACGGCCTTTTCAGAGACAACACCCGGATGGGGGTGTGGGTGGGCTCCATCCATTGGTGGGAATCTCCCCTTGCACTGGATGGAGTATAAAACCTCACGGGGGCTCGTCAAACCACTGATCCACTGGAGGGCTGTTTTCTGCCAAGAGAGGCACCAAAATGGGCGCTCAGCAAATGCTTCAGAGTGATAACATCAGTTGTGTCTCGGGGTTACAAAGGTCATCTGGAAGAAGTCCCCGGGGAAAAGGAGCAGACTGTAGCCCAGGCAGGCCTCGGGCACTGTCTCAGGACAGTCTCGGGTCACAGTCCCAGGGCTGGCCCTCTGATCTCGCAGTCCTGGGTCTGGTGGGAAGAATGGGAGGATGGGTGGGGTGGCGGGGTGGGGGTGGTCAGGCCAGAGACCAGAGCCTGCAGGGCCTGCAGCTCCATCCACAGGGAGAAGAGAGGGAAAATCCTGGCAGCCATCCGGCTTTGTCCTGTAGGGCCCGAGAATGGTATGCCCCTGGGACTCAACTGGCCAGGGGTCACCGGTTTTCATCTTCGTGGCTTTTACATGGGGTCAGCAAAGGCTCTGGACCAGCTTCCCAGGCTTTGACCCTACAGTGAACCCATACTTTTGGGTGCTTGCTGAAAACTGCGCCCACGATGCCATCTCTGCACGGCTGTGCTCTGGGGACGCACACCGCGCTGGCTCACCACCTCGCCCACTGGGCAGGGGGCACTTCCAGCTCCAGGCGGCCCCCCACAGTGGCCAGATGGTGCTCGCCCTGACTCACGCCTCCTCTGCCCATCCTGGCTCCCTCTGCATGGCTTCCCCCCTGAGGCCTTCAGACAATAGAGCATCAACCTTCTGTAGATCTCATCACAGACACACAAGGTACGGACTCAGGAGACACATTTTCTCTTTGTAGGTTTAAACGGGACCTGCAGCAGCTCAAGTGTCCCCACATCGACCTCGGAGACGCCTGACTACTTGCTGTGAGTACTTCCCTTGCCGGCTGCTCCCCACCCCCACCCTGCAGGTTAGCAGAGGCAGCACGGACCCCGTGGCTCTGTGTGTGTATTCCTGCCTGTGTGCACACGCGTGTGCTGACTTGACTCCGCGGCTGTGTGTGTATTCCTGACGGCCAGTCTGCTCAGAGTCAGGGCTGCTTCCTGGGTGGGGCTGGCCACTTGGCTGTGGACACTTTCAGGCTCTCTGCTGCAGCCCCCTAACCCCCTCTGGCCCCTCTCTCCCATCTCCCCAGAAAATACGCCACCATCTCCTCCTCGGAGCAGCGCCAGAGCTACAAAAATGACTTCAACGCTGAGTACAGCGAGTACCGAGGCCTGCACGCCCGCATCGAGCGGGTCACGCGGCGCTTCACGCAGCTCGACGCCCAGCTCCGGCAGCTCTCGCAGGGCTCTGAGGAGTACGAGGTAGTGCCCTGCCTGGCGCCTGTGTCCTCAGATGCGTCCCCTCCTGTTCTGGGCGGGGGCGCTGCCCTCCCCTCTTCCCCACTCCGAGTGAGTCGGGCCTGTTTAGGGAGCTCCGCCGCCTCAGCCATGAGGCTGGGCAAGACCAACGCTGTAGGTGGGAGGTGACCGTGGGGCCAGGGGTGGCCTCAGCCGTGGAGACAGCCAGGAAACCAGGGGCTGGGGTGCTTGCGTGCCCCCCACCCCTAAGCGCTTGGGGCTTCTCTGCGGCCCACTGCTGTGTCACTGGAGAGCGCTCAGCGCCGCCCGCCAGCGGGAGGGGCGGAGCCTGGCCGCACCGCGGCCCGGCAGAGCCGCCACGGCCCCCGTGGAGGGGGGATGGTGGGTCCCGGGGGCCCCAACCCCTTCACCCACCTGGGCCGCTTGCGTGTCCCCGGCCATCCCGAGTGGGACCTCAGCACAGGGGGCTTGGTCCCTGCAGGGGGCCTTGGGACACCAGCCTCCCCCTTGAGACCCCTTTTGGAGCTGGTTACCTGATGACAGGGCCGGCCCTGATGAACCGTGGTGCTGGGCTCTGTCTCCCTGGTGGAGGCCAGGTTGATTTCCCGAGGAGATGGCTTGTGATTGGAGGCACAGTCGGGGTTCTGAGGGTCTAGGACAGGCAAGCACCCCCTGGACACCCCAATCCTCCCGTCTCCTTGCAACCCCCGCAGGTGGTCAGGGGGCCTCTGTGCTTGGCCTCGACCTGGGCACCAGCCAGCTGGGTGCGAGGGAAGGCGCCTTCCCAGCTGCTCCCTGCCTTTCCCCGGCCGCTGTGCAGCCTCGCGCGTGTCCCCGCGCCGCCTCCTTTGGCCCAGCCCCTGCTCTGTACACCCTCAGGCCTCCATGACACAGCCGCAGCCGTTGTCCCCAAGCGTGCAGTGACCGGGCAGGCCACCGTTACTCGGGAGAAGGGGTCACTCCGTTGGGTATCCTGCAGATAATGTATTGTTCACTTTTTCTTTTGTTTTTCATCCAGACTACTCGTGGGCAGATCCTTCAGGAATATCGAAAAATCAAAAAGGTTGAGCCTCCATCCCCTTGTGGGGTTAGGGTGGGGTGGGATCAGGTCAGTGGCGCTGTGGTCTAGAGGAGGCAGGGCGCGCGGACGGGCCTCCCTGAGTTGGGCTCCGGTCCTCAGAGTAGCTCCTCCCCTGATAGCTGAGGAGCTTAAGTCTGTTCTGGGCACTTGGGAGTCCCCCCTCCCCTGAGCACCCCACACACTCTCCCGCTGTGGGTGAGCATAGCCCCAGGCCCTTTGCAGCTCCCTCAAAGGTCCGGGGGAGGAAGCACAGTTCCGCACCCCCGCACCCTATCCTGGCCCCCCTGAGTCCTTCAGCGCTCGAGTCAGGGAGGAGCCGCAGTCTCGTGGGCTCCAGCTGCCCCCAGCTCGGGCTCCCTGACCGTCTCCTGGGATGTGGTGCCACCGCGGCAGCTCTCGTTCCCTAGGGCCAAGTGTGCCGGGGGTGGTTCCCGCCGGCCGTGTCCCAGCCCGGCACGGAAGCTGCATGACCATCTCCCCTCAGCCTCTCACCCTAGCCGTGACCCTGTTTCCCAGGGTGGAGCCTGGGGGCAGCTCAGGGGTCCCTGTCAGGGCTTGAGGGCTCTGGCCTGTGAGTGGGGGCCGGGGGCAGCCAGGTGGGGCGACTTGGGTTGGTGTTGGGCTCTCCACCCTGGCCCTGTGGGTGAGGCTCACCCCAGCCGCTCTCTCATAGACCAACACCAACTACAGCCAGGAGAAGCACCGCTGCGAGTACCTGCACAGCAAGCTGGCCCACATCAAGAGGCTCATCGCCGAGTACGACCAGCGACAGCTTCAGGCGTGGCCTTAGCCCCAGGCCATGGGGCAGGAGGTCCCACTCGACCAGCCAGGACAGCTCACCTCACCGGGCTGACTGTTCTGGATGGTGGGGGAGCTGGGGGCAAGGGGGAGCTAAAGACAAGAAAACAGAGATTTATTTAACACAATAAACGTGAGGAAGAATACAGTCATCTGAGCCAGCGACGCCGGCTTTCAGGGGAGCCCACGCAGGCCTGGCCGCCCAGAGGTCACACAAACCCAGGTAGGGTGTCCAGCTCCCCCCAGGCCCCCCACACCTCCTGTGCAGGCTCCCTGCCTAGGACGGGCTCCCCAAGAAGCCCCTCTCCTCGCCAGCCACCCCACAGGGGACTTCAACTTTTTGTCAGAGAAAGACTCCCAAGGCCAGCCTGCTTGCTTGCCTTTTCTAGTTTTATACAAAGACAGGCTACTGCTGACGAGACTCGAGTCTATTTTTGTACGAAAGAAAAAGCATCTTTTTTCTACACCTGTGCCTCCCCTCCTTGGACGCCCAGGGTCTAGACGCTGCCCTGGGTCCTTTCTACAGTATTACAGATGCTCCGGAAGTCTGCCCTTGCCTCTGCAAGCTCGGAGGAGAGAACCAGTGGGGGGCGCCGGGGGCCCCTCTCCTGCGCTGGTCTCCCTCGCACACCACCTCTCCTGGCTCTGAGTGGGGCGGGCTGGGCAATGCAAGCCCTGCAGCTCTATTTGGAAAACTCCAGCTGGCCCGGGAGCAGCTGCTGGGAGCCACCAGGCCCGCCTTGCTATTCCAGGCCCTCAGCTGTCGGGGGTCGCCGGGAGCTTCTGTGCTTGTAGCCCGCGCTCTGCAGCAGCAGCGTCGGGTTCTCTCTCTCTCCTCCGTTCTCTCCTGCTGCTGCTCCTCACTTCGTACTGCTGAGGCCAGGTGGCTTCCGTGTCCCGGCCTCGCTCCGCCCCTCAGCCCCATGTATGGGTTCTGGGGTCGTCTTTGCAGAGCCACCACGGGGTTTGCACTCAGGGAGGGGCTGGGGGTCGAGGGAGCCAGGGAGCCCCCGGGGAGTGAGCTCAGAAAAGGTGCCTGATCCCCCCTCTCTGGGGGTGCTGGCCCAAGGACACCCCAATTGCTGCTTAGTCACTGTGCCTAGTCTAATGTCCCTGAAAGCGTCAGGGGGCATGTATATGTGTGTGTGTGTGTGTGTGTGTGTGTGTGTGTGTGTGTGTGGCCCCGCCAGGGCGTGCTGGGGTCTAAAGTGCGTGTTCACGTTAATTCAGAGCCACGTTCAGCGAAGCCACGATGGGGGAAGGCCGTGGGGCTGGTTGCAACCCCCAGCCCAGGGGTCACTGTGGGGGGCGGGGGCAGGGGTTGCTGCCAGGATCCTAGTGAGGCAGGGAGAGCGGAAATGCTCGCATAGACATGTCTATTTTTCTAAGCTGTGGGGGTGTCTCCTAATGGCTACCCAAAGAGCAGTCATGCCTGCAGTGCCCCCACCCCACCCCAATGTCTCTGCGGGACCCCTGGGGTGCCCGGAGCACTGAGGAAGCTGATCCTTTATGTTTCAGTAGCTGTCGTTTTGTTTTTCATTTGGGATGGAGGAGGACTGGCTGAGCATACCCTGGGGCCCTGAGTTCTGTGGACAGCCGTCATGCACTCAGCCTGGACGCGCAGACTCTGGTGGCGCGGGATCGCTCAACGGGCCCCACCCCGGAGGGCCCACCTGCCCTCTGCCCTGGGGTCCAGTTCAAGGGACTCTCAGTTGAATTAACTCCTCCTCCTCACTGTTTTTTGTTGTTGTTTATTTTCTCCTTTTAAGGAATTATGAAGCTAAGAGGAGTTTTGTGCTTGGGGCGGGGTTGATGGACAGAAGCTCTAGCTGATTAAATATGGTCTAACTTATTGATACTATTTTTTTTTCTTTTAATATTGTACTGTGGAGAAAAACTTTTGAGCCATGGAGTTGGTGTTTACAAGAACTTTTCACTTTTGCCAAAATGTTACAATTGAAAGACGTCTGCATCTTCAGTTCCTAATATTTTCTTAAAAGATCTAGTGTCCTTTTTGTACACTAAAGAGGTGAATGCTGATTTTTTTTCAACCTACAATAAATTCACTGAACTGAATCTGTGAGCCCAAGCTGGGAGTACATATGTCATTCCCCAGGGGTCGGGGCGGGGGGACTGGTTCTGTCTTGGGGTGGGCTGGGGTCAGGGGGCCACCTGGCCATGGGGCAACCGTGGGGGGGGGGGGCATGGGCTGAGCATGGAGAAAGCTTTCTGGGCAGCCTGCCACAGCCGCTGCCCAGGAATGAGGTTGGCAGGTGGAGGGTGGACCTGAGGCAGAGGGCCCTGCAGGTGCCAGAGCAGACCAGCCAGGCTGCTCACAGTGAGGACTGACAGACAGGAAGCGGAGGCAGTGGGGAGCCGTGGTCAGCACAGGAGCAGAGCGCCGCCCCTGTGGAGTGCACAGAGTGGGCTGAGCCGGCCAGGGGGACCCCAGGGCTCCCACAGGTGGAGCCGTGTGCAGCACGGGGAGTACTTTATTTGGGCTGATGAGCTTTGGCTGATGGAAACGGCAGTGAGTAAACGGCACTGTTTGATGATTCCTCCCGGACGCACACTGGGGTGGGGGTGGGGTTCCCCTTGCCCCCCAGTGGGAACAGGGGTACCGAACCTGAGGCCTAGTGGAGCCCCATAGGCGCAGGACACCAGCCGGAAAGCCAGCCTTGCCCTGGGTTACAGGTGAGGAGCAGAAGGCAGGGGGCAGTTTCTACCCTCCAAGGACACAGTGGAGGGGAATGTTTATTTTAGGAAGGAAAAACAAAGAATAAGACCAGGATTAAAGGGGTCCAGGGGTCAGGGACTGTGGGCCTTAGCCTCCCTGGTGGCCCTGCTGGCCAGTGGCCTTGGCCTGAGTTCTGAGGCGGCCCAGGAATCTGAGGGGCGCGGAGGGGAGGTCAGGCAGGCCCTGTGGGGCAGAGTGTACCCTGCTCCCTAGGCAGCCTGGCCACGCTGTTCTAGTGGATAAATCTCTGTCCCCACACCCCTGCCTGCTTCAGCCTCGTCTCGTCTCAGGCTCGCCTTGCCCACCCGCCTCCCCCAGCCTTCCACCGGCCTCCCTCACAGCCCTGTGGCCACAGGCAGTTCCCTGACCATCCTTCCTGAGCCCAAGACACCCCGAGTCCAGGTCTCCAGGGGACTTCCCGCCCTCACAACCCACACTATGGCCACAGGGCTGAGGGGTGCCCAGCAGTCCCTGCCACTTTCTGGACAACATCTGCCAGCGCCTGGATCCGTCGATGCCTCCCGTGCACCGGGCTCTGGCCGGGTGCTGGCACTCAGCAGTGATGGCGGCAGTTCTGCCCTTGCCCTTGGAAGCCTGCAGTCTGGTGGGATTGGGGGTCCCTGGTCATTCAGTACTCACCAGGCAGCACACTCACCCCGTGTCACAGCCCCAGCTGGTCCCTACTAGGAGGAGTAGTTAGTATGAGTAGTACTAGTAGTAGCTGGAACTACTCCAACACGGCCCCTCCAGGGAGCCTGCCTGGACCTGCTCAGCCCACACCCCTCCTGCCAGCACCTCCCACAGGCTGCCCTGTGAATGCTGGGCTTCCCCAGGGCTGGGTCTTTTTACACAGTCCTGTGGTATGTATGACATGTGGCCTGGAGGGCTCCAGCTCCTGCAGATTCTCCAATACCAACTAGGGGTCGATCAGTTCCGTTCCCAGGTTATGGGGCTCAGGTCCCCACTTCAGCCTCGAGTCCTTGGCCATCCATACTTCTGAACAACCCGCCATAAATTGGGTTCTCTCCCACCCGCTCAGAGGTTTGCCAGAATGGCTCACAGAGCTAAGCAAACACTTCAGCAGCTGAATGGAGAGGAGCGGGGTGTGGGGAAAGGTACACGGCTGCCACGACTTCTCCAGCTGTCACCCTCCCAGCATCTCCATGTTTTCACCTGCACCCCATTGTTTAGGAGCTTTTACAGAAGTTCCATGATTGAATAAATCACTGGCCATTGATAATTTTTTTTTTTTCTTCTAATTTTAGGCCACACTGCTGGGCATGTGGGACCTTAGTTCCCTGACCAGGGATCGAACCCCAGCCCCCTGCAGTGGAAGTGCAGAGTCTTAACTACTGGACTGTCAGGGAAGCCCCTGGCAATTAATGATCAAACTCAATCTCCAAGCCAGAAAGCAGGACAAAACCCAAATATTTATTATACTAAATGCCCTGTGCCCAGCCCTGAAGGTCTGCCTTGGTCCCCAAACTGCCTCCCTCCCCCTCGCATCCAGCCCTTTTTCATCTGCCCCTGAAACCAGTCCCCCAGGTTTTTGTCTAGGCAGCTCTTCATATCTTTCTTTGATAAGATGTCCATTATCTCAAGACACTGTCCAGCAGCCACCTCTTCCAGGCAGCCTGCCCTGTCCACCGCTGCCTCTCAGGTCCCTCCGGTTAGGAGTGCCCCCCTCACTTCTCTTTACTTATTCTTGGCTGTGCTGGGACTTCATTGTGGTGCTCAGGCTTTCTCTAGTTGTGGCGAGCCAGGGCTTCTCATTGCAGTGGGGCTCTGAAGCGCAGGCTCAGTGGTTGAGGTGCACAGCCTTAGTTGCCTTGTGGCATGTAGAATCTTCCTGGACCAGAGATCCAACCCATGTCCCCTGCATTGGCAGGCAGATTCTTAACCCTTGGGCCACCAGAGAAGTCCCCCCAGTTCACTTCTGACTCCCCCACAACTGGAGCCCCTTGAGGGCAAAGTCTGGACTAGTTTTAGAGCCCCCATTCCCCAAGGCCAGACTCTGACCATGTTTCCTGCAAACGTTCCCAACTATCCACCTTTTGGGTCAGTTCCAGGGGTGGAAACTTTCCAGCCGGAGGAGGCCGCTTGTTTTGGAAAGTTCCTGGGGGAGCCGCCCCCGCCGGCCTGCCGGGTTCCCACGCTCCTTTATCACTGGGCGCTTAGAGGGGCTCGGAGCTGTGCAGGCCTAGCTCCTCCCAGCTGGCCGCCTCTGCCCTGCCCATCGCCTTCCCTCGCTTCCCCACGGAGCAGTCTCTCCCCCCGCCCCCACCCCAGCCCTGCCCTTGATAGGCTTGCTAGCCCTCCTGCTACAGGTGGGGGCACCGAGAACTCACAGCCCCCCCTTACCCCCTCTCCTTAGTGGAGAGTGACCGCTGCTCAAGAAGGGAGAAGAGGAGGGAGCCTGAGCTGGAGGAGTGTCACGCTTTGAAATCCGATTCCTCGCTTAGTCTTCTGCCTCAGTTTCCCTTGCCTTAGTTTCTCTAGAGACGCCTCCTCCTCCAACCCACCAAATAATGAGTTTCCCAGCCTAACTCAAACTCCTGCCTCTGCCCCCTGGCTGGGGCTTGGCGCTCCCTTAGAGCTTTAAAGTCCTCTTTTGTACAGTGGGGATAGGCGGCCGGGGGTCCTAAGTGACTCACGCGGGCCGAGTTAGGGCCGGGGGCCTGGGGCCCAGGTTATTTGCCCGGCCGGCAAAGAACCAGACAGCGGCGGAGGCTCGGGACCAAAAGGCCTCGAACCCGAGCCCAAGGTCGGTGCGCGCCCTCCCCTCGCCGCGAGCGCCCCTCCTCCCGCGCGCGGGCGGAGCGAGGGGCGGAGAGGGGGTGGAGCCGCGGCTCTTTTCTCTGGAGTTCGCGCGCCCGGAGCCCTAGCCGTCTGCCGCTGCCCCAGCCGACACTTAATCGGTGAGTGCCGCCCCGGGAGGGGTGCAGCCTCCCTGGGGACCGAAGTCGGCTTGGCCCGGCCAGTTCTTGGGACCCCGCTGACCTCCTGCCAACCCCGCGCCCCCAGACTGTCGCGATGGAGGCCGCAACTGAGTTCGTGGTCGAGAGCCCCGACGTGGCCTACAGCCCCGAGACCATCGAGGCGCAGTACGAGTACCGGACGACGAGCGTCAGCCGCGAGGGCGGCGTCCTCAAGGTAGGCGAGGGCCCGTCCGGCGGGCCACGGGGCTGGGGGAGTCAGGGCGCGGGGAGGGAGCGGGAACTGCCCAACGTCTGCGATCCCCGGCCCAGTAGTAGCGAGCGGGGAGGGGCCTGTGGCTCCCGGCTTACCCCGCTGCCCGCCCCCAGGTGCACCCCACGTCCACGCGCTTCACTTTCCGGACCGCCCGGCAGGTGCCCCGGCTCGGGGTCATGCTCGTCGGCTGGGGCGGCAACAACGGCTCCACGCTGACCGCTGCCGTGCTGGCCAACCGACTGCGCTTGTCCTGGCCCACGCGCACGGGCCGCAAGGTGGGGGGTCGGGTGGGGCTCGGTCGGAGAGAGGGCTTCGCTGGAATCCCTGCGGCGGGGGAGGGGCTCCAACGGAGGAGTGGGCCCATAGGGGGCGGGGTTTCTGGCTGCGGGCGGACTCCGGGCGGGGCTTCCACGGGGGGCGGGGATTCCTCAGGGGTCTTTCGGGGGCGGAGCCTAAGGTGTGGGAGGGCTTCAGGGTGGGATCTCCCGAGCGGAGCGGCTTCCGCCTAGGCTTGGAGCTCAGAGGGGAGGTGCCCAAAGGCAGGGCGGAGCTTTCGGGTGCCGGGCGGGGCCCTGGCCGGCTCGAGGCCCTCCCCACGCCACGCCCACCTTTCACTCAGCTCCCACTGCCGCCCCCCAGGAGGCCAACTACTACGGCTCGCTGACGCAGGCGGGCACTGTTAGCCTGGGCCTGGACGCCGAGGGCAAGGAAGTGTTCGTGCCCTTCAGTTCGCTGCTGCCCATGGTGGCGCCCGACGACCTCGTGTTCGACGGTGGGCGGAGCGCTGGGCCGGGGGTGGGGCGGGAGGCGGGGCCGAAGCTTGGGGCCGGGCCGAGCTTGAGGGTACCCCCCAGGCTGGGACATATCTTCGCTGAACCTGGCGGAGGCGATGCGGCGTGCACAGGTACTGGACTGGGGACTGCAGGAGCAACTCTGGCCGCACATGGAGGCCATGCGCCCGCGGCCCTCCGTCTACATCCCGGAGTTCATCGCAGCTAACCAGAGTGCGCGCGCCGACAACGTCATCCCGGGCACGCGCGCGCAGCAGGTGCAGCCCCGCCCCGTGCCACTTGTCCTTCCCAGCCACTTGTCCTCCCCACCCCCCGCACCTGCTCTCCCTCTTTTGTCCTCCTGCTCCCATCCCGAGGGTCCAGAGCACTTGGGAAACTGAGTAGCCCAGGCCTCCACAGGTCGGAGGAGCCTGTACAACCTCCCCTTACCTTCCCCAACCCCAGCTGGAGCAGATCCGTAGGGACATCCGCGACTTTCGGTCCAGCGCCGGCCTGGACAAAGTCATCGTGCTGTGGACAGCGAACACGGAGCGCTTCTGCGAAGTGATTCCAGGCCTCAATGACACTGCTGAGAACCTGCTACGCACCATCCAGGTGGGTGCGCCCAGGGGCTGAGTGGGATCAGGGCCAGCCCCCAAGGACTCCTCTGTGCTGACTGGCCCCCTCTGCCTGCAGCTGGGCCTGGAAGTGTCGCCCTCCACACTCTTTGCCGTGGCCAGCATCTTGGAGGGCTGTGCCTTCCTCAATGGGTCCCCACAGAACACGCTGGTACCCGGTGCCCTCGAGCTCGCGTGGCAGCGCCGCGTTTTTGTGGGTGGAGACGACTTCAAGTCGGGCCAGACCAAGGTCAAATCTGTGCTCGTGGACTTCCTTATCGGCTCTGGCCTCAAGGTGTGTGGGCCTGGGGGACTGCTCAGCTCAGGAGGGGAGGCCTGGACCCCCGAGGGCTGGGCTTGTGTGCTGCGAGGCCTGCAGCTACCGCGGGTCCCCTTGTCCTCCCAGACCATGTCCATCGTGAGCTACAACCACCTGGGCAACAACGACGGGCAGAACTTGTCAGCGCCACCACAGTTCCGCTCCAAGGAGGTGTCCAAGAGCAGCGTGGTGGACGACATGGTGCACAGCAACCCGGTGCTCTACTCGCCGGGCGAGCAGCCCGACCACTGCGTGCGTGGGGGCGCAGGAGTGGGGGCAGGGGCCAGGGCGAGGGCGCGCCCAACCGAGGGCCCCGTGTGACCTTGTGCCGCCCCCCAGGTGGTCATCAAGTACGTGCCATACGTGGGCGACAGCAAACGTGCCCTGGATGAGTACACATCGGAGCTGATGCTGGGTGGTACCAACACGTTGGTGCTGCACAACACGTGCGAGGTGTGGGGCGCGAGGGGGCAGGAGCAGCGGGGCAGCCGCCAGCCCGGCCCACCTCCTGACCCGCTGGCCCCCTAGGACTCGCTCCTGGCCGCACCCATCATGCTGGACCTGGCCCTGCTGACTGAACTGTGTCAGCGAGTGAGCTTCTGCACCGACGTCGACCCGGACCCGCAGAGCTTCCATCCGGTGCTGTCACTGCTCGGCTTCCTCTTCAAGGCGCCACTTGCACCGCCCGGCAGCCCCGTGGTCAATGCGCTCTTCCGCCAGCGCAGCTGCATCGAGAATATCCTCAGGTGTGCCCCAGCCTTGGGGGTCCCCATCCACGGCCCGGATGTCCGCTGGCTGGGCTGTGCACAGGGCCTAGGGACTGCACGGCAGTCTCCGGTTCTGGCCCCGCTGAGCCCTGATCATCCCCCAGGGCCTGCGTGGGGCTCCCGCCGCAGAACCACATGCTTCTGGAGCACAAGATGGAACGCCCTGGCCTCAAGAGAGTTGGGCCCTTGGCCACCACCTCTCCGGTGCTTTGCAAGAAAGGATCTGCGCCGACCGCACCCAATGGCTGTACTGGTGATGCCAATGGGCACTCACAGGCTGAGGCACCCCAGATGCCCACCACCTAAGGCCATGGCCTTAGGAGTTATGGCTCCCCCACAGCTCCTGCCCCCATTGCTCCCCAGGACCCGACCCTCCTAGGCCCCCTGAAGACAATAAAGCCAGTACCACTATGAGCCACATCTGTATTCTTGGCACCTGCAACCCTAAACCGGCCCAACTCCAGCCCCGTCTCCATTTTTCATCAGTAGACTCCTACCTCCCCTTCCCAACTGTTGTCCCTACCCTCCCGAGCTTTCTAGAACCGCCCCCCCCCCCACTCCGCCCCGTGGGAGGAGCGGGGAGGAGCAGGCGGCTTTGCCTAACCACAACCCTTGAAGGCTGGGCTTATAAGTAGGGTGTGGCTGCTGCAAGCCAAAGAAGAAATTTGAGACCAGATACCAAAAACCAAAATCAAGTTACATTTATTGATGGGGCCCACCCCTGCTGTCCAGGGGAAAGGAAGGTCCCCCAAGGAGCGCCCCCCAGGACAAAATAGAAATGACGGGAAGGGCCCAAACAGGAAAGAACATCTCTGAGGTCCTTGTGTGTTCGTTTATATATATATATATATATATATATGTATAAAATGAATGAGTCCTTGGTGCGGGGCCTCCCAGCCATCCAAGCCTTGACTGGGAGTCCAGTTGCCCGCGGTGTGACCTCAGACCCTCACCCTGCGGACCACCCGAGCCCCTGGACCGTGGCCCCGGGCAGGGGCGCTGGGCAGAAGCCGAGGCCGGCAGTGGGCAAGGGTCTGCGGCCCCATCACACGCTCATGGTCATCCCGGGGGAGTACTGCGGAAAGACGAGGGGGTGGCGCGCGGGGGCCGGCTCAGTTCCGGCCTAGGCTGGGACCCGCCCCCCGGGGGGAATGGGGGACAGGGCGGTGTGGACAGGGGAGAGGAAAGGATCAGGTGGCGGTGCGTAGGGGAAGCCACGGGTCCCAGGGCTAGGGGTGGGATGTGGACAGGGTGGTGAGATGGGGCGGGCCGGGGGAAGGGGAGAGGAGGAAGGGAAGGATGCCGCGGCCGCCCCCCCCACCTGGCCCGCCGCGGTCACGGTCTTGCTCTGGCCCCCCGGCCGCCCCGCCGGGGTCTGCCCGCCAGGCCCCTCCGGCCCGACGCCGCCGCGGGGGGGGAGTCGACGCAGTCGCTTACGCTTTCGCTCGGGAACGGGTGCAGGAAGGTCCCGGCGGCCGCCATCTCGCCGTCGTCCCGCGGGGTGCCCGGGGTGTTGCTCAGGCCGGCCACGGCGCCGGGGGAGCTCTGGGGGCGGCCGCGGTCAGCGCGAAGACTGGCCGCGCGGCCCCGCCGGGCCTCTGCTTCTCCCACCCGTCTGACCCCGCAGCCCCATCCCCGCCCCCGGAGCGCCGCCCCCTCACCTTCGGCAACCCGTCCAGATCGCCCGAGCCTGTGGACCGACAGACGGCGGACACGCGGCTCAGACGCGCAGGCGCCGGCAAATCCGCTCCCCTCCGCCCACCCCCGAAGGCCGCGTCCCCTCCCTCCGCCCAGCCCTTTGGGAGGGCCCAGATCGGGGCGGGCGTCAGGACTGGCGGCCGGGCCTCCCCACGGTTTAGATGCTGGATCCTCCCCCAGCGCAGCCGGTCACCCAGCAGCCCAGAGAAGCAAAGGCTCCTTCAATACCCGCCCAGCACACAGAGGCGGACAGGATGAAGGAGGCCGCCAGGGGGCGCACGAGGCTCGCGGAGCAGCGGGGCGGGGGCGGGTGTGTGGGTGTCGATGTCCCCGGACGCCCACTCACCCAGGGATCCGTTTACGTGGTGAGGCTCCATCGCGCTCATGGCGGCCATGGGGCCCTCCGGACCAGGGCCAAGCGGGAACTGCAGGCAGAGAAACAGCCTAGGCCTCGGGCCACCGGCTCCCCACCCCCCAACCAACCCTCTCCCAAGCCCTACTTACATTAGCCCTGCCGGCGCCCGGCCCGATGGGGTTCATGATGGTGTACATGTTCTCGCTAGAGTTGGTGGAGTCTGAGACAGCATATGAGTGGGCGGGGTGTCAGAGGGGCTTGCCCCACCAAGCACACCCCTCCCTATGCCCCGTTCAGGCTGTCGTACCTCCAGGGCTAGGCATGATAGGGGTTCCAGGGGGCCCGCCTCCTCCTGGGGGTCCCTGCACAGAGGGAGGCACAGACGGTGAGAAAGGCCCCCCATGTGTCACCCTACAACCCTTGCGCTCAGGTCCCAGGTGTCCCAGCTTAGGTCCCACTCACCGAGTAGCTGCCAGGGGAGGAGGAGGAGTAGGGGATCTGGGGACAGAGGCAGCTGTGAGCAGTCCACCCACACTACCACCCCACCTGCTTTTAATCACCCCACACCCGACCGGGATACTCACCGAGTTGCCACTAGGGCTGGCCCATGGGCCGCGCACTCCGGGGCCCCTAGAAGAGACAGTGGTGGACCCAGGTCTAAGCCCGGTGGTACCCTGTCCCCTACCACACTCCCTGACACACCCACTCTGCCCCACGTGCCCTCAGAGCAGCAGATGTTGGCCGGGAAGTAACCAAGCACAGCCTTCAAATTCCAGGCCAGCCTTCAAATCCCAAGCCAGCCATGGCTCACAGGTCTTTGAGCCTGAGCTTCCCCACCCAGCAGTGAAGTCAACAGTACCAGGGACTGCCGTGTCGGTCTGCCTCAGTACACGCAGCCCGTGAAATGGGGTGCTGCCCGTCTGGGCTCGCTCCTAGGGGTCCCTGAGGGCCTTACATGTTCATGGTGGGCAAGCCGGGGCCAGCAAGAGAGTTAGGTGGGGGCCGCATGCCACCTCCTCCGTAGCTCTGCGAAGGCAAAGGGGCCGTGAGTGCAGGCTTAGCGGGGGCAGCCCCTGAAGCTCCCCAGTCACCTGGGCCAGCCCTTACCTGGGGCCCAACGCTGGTCATGCCCCGGGGAGGCGTCACCCTCTGCATGGGGCCCATGCTTGAGTGCCCTGGGGGCAGAAGGAAAAGTGGGCTCAGGTCTGGACCATTTCCCAGCGTGGACACGCACTGTGATGGCACCGGGGGGTCGGGGGGGGGGCAGGGGAAGGGGGGTGGTCCTGGTTCTGGGGTCCTGATTGGCTGGAGCTTCCCTACTCACCCTGAGCTCGCGGGGAGGGCTCCATGGTGCCAGGGAGGAGGGGCTGGGAGCCGGGGAGGCCCACGGGAGGCTGCGGATGGGGAGTGGCAGCACTGAGTGGAGGTGCCCCCACCCCGGCCCAGCTCCTGCCCCCCCCCCCCACATCCCTCTCTCACCTGACTCGGCATCCGCAGGGTGGGCCGGGGGCCCCCTGGGAACCGCGGTGACATGAAGGGCTGGAAGAGGTGGGCCGGGGATCAGCACCTCCCCCCACCTGCCCAGCCCTCAAAACTACCCGGTTCCTGCTGCCGCCGGGCCCCCAGCCTTCCTCCAGCACCAGCCAGCATACCTCAGCCCGCGGTGCCTGGGTGTGTGGAGCTCAGTGGTACGAGCCCAGGGGCCCTGGGGAGGGGTGTGCGTGCGCAAAGGGGCGGGGCGTTACAGGTCCTTACCTGAACATGAGGCCCCATCATGGGGGCGTTGGGGTTGTGGGGGGAAGGCTGGGAGCCGGGGGGGCCCTAGGAGGACAGAACCAGGCGGGTTGGGAGGAGCGAGGTCACGCGAAGTTCCACGGTTTCCTGTGGCTCTGCTGAGCCTGGCAGGGCAGGGGCGGGGACGCCGTGGAGGCAGAAGGGGCCAGCTAGCCCCCTCTACGGGACCCTAAAGGTAGGGTTATGGGCAGGACCCCTGGCTCATAGAGCCAAGCTTTGTGGCCCCAAGCACCCTGACACAAGAGCAGTCCTAGCGCAGAGCCCCCCGCCCTCCTTGGCACAGGGGCCCAGGCAGCTCCGCCCCTCTCTCTGGCCCTACTACGGACCGCACAGTACATACCCACCCTGTCACTGCCCACCCAGGGAGACAGGGGGTGCCAGCCCTGGCTGTACCTGGAAGAAGCCGGGTGCCATGGGGCCTGATGCCATTGCATCACTGGGGGCCATGCTCCCCATCACCGGGCTTGGGGCCGCTGCAGCACTCTGCAGGAGCGGGAGAGATGGCAAGACCCAAGTCAGGTCCCTTTCTGAACCAGTTTCTTCTCCCCAGATAGCCAGCCCCACAGAACAAGGAACCCAAGCCATCTAACTACTCAAGCATGGAAGGAGGGGGGCTAACACTGAAGAAAGAGTCCTTGTTCCCCACCCCAGGCTTAGCAGCCCCATATGCTGAGTGGCTCTAAGCAAGGGCTCTGCCTCTGTGCTGCACTCATGACCCGCAGGTGATCAGGGCCCCGACCTGCTGAGACCCCAGACTAGGGAGGAGGCCAGGGACTCCAGCCGCCCGTGAGTCTCCACCCTGAGGATTCTAGGGGTCTGAAAATGCCTTCTGCTGAGAACTCCAGTGTGTGCTTCATCCTTCTAGCACAGGCTTGTTCTTTTGGTCTGAATCCAACTTCAGATGGGTGGGGGCACAGTCCCCCACTTCCAGCCCATCTCAACCAGCCCTGAATCCTTCTGGCTGGCAAGGCAGCTTAGCTGGGCCCCCAAGACCCCTCAAATCAACAACAAAAATCAATAGGCAGCTTGGAGATGAACCTCCCTCCCAGAGGGTTCCTTCTTAGAGCAACTGTACAGACCACTCCCCTCCTCCTCCAGGAAGGAGGGAGAAGGAAGAGCAGCACTCCACAGTGCCTCTCCAGGTGCCTCCCCCCCAACCACCCGTCTCTCTTCAGATGGAGGAGGGGACAAGACTGGGAGCCTGAGAAGGGAGTTCTCCTGTCTGCCAAGGGTGGGGATGCTGGTGGCAGGCCCAGAGTTGGCAGGGGCACAGGCTGACAGGCCACTTCCTCTGGCTGGTTCCAAGTCCCAGGCTTGCCTGCCTTTGGGGCCCACAGAGCAGGAGGAGGGGGTAGAAAGAGGCCTAGTCTTCAGGGCAGAGGAGATCCATCAAAGGACAGGGAAGGAGGAGGACGCTGCAGGCACTGAGAGTGCTTCTGCTGAGGCCCCTTGACGCGTGTCTCTCCCTGGCCAGAGAGAAACAGCTCTGCGCCCTGCGTCTGTCCACCCTCCCCAGCCCACAGGGAGGGCAGCCCCCTCCCCCGCCCCCTTCTGAGCCTTGGCAGGCGGCGCCAGAGCATTTCCTGGTCGGGGAAGGTGGCTGGCGGTGCGGGTGGCGGGCTTTCCAGACCTTGAGGTGTGGGGGTGGGGAAAAGATGGGGCTCCCCAAGTCTAGGCCTTTAAGGGTTAATCCGGGGGGGACGGGTCGGGCCCACTCTTCCCGGTGGGTGACCTGAGCTGGACCCCCCACGTCAATCATCCACCCAGAGGCACCAGCCGGGCCCGCGTTGCCATGACGACAGGCTGGGCGCGCTCCCGTTTCCTGGAGACGCCGAGGTCGGCCCCCAGCCCAGAGGCGCTGAGCCCCCTCAGAAGCTGGGGGGTGGGAGGGAGGAGGGAGCCCCGACTGCGAGGGGGAGGCGGCAGGACGCCCCTCACCCCACCGCCACTAAGTGCGGAGGTGGGGCAGAACATGCAGCCGGCTCCAGTCTGCTGACACAGGGACCCTGTCACCCCGGAGCCCGGCCGCGGCCGGGGCGCCGCCCCGCTACCTTGACGCGCCCTGCTGCCATGGTAACCAGCGTGCTCCCGGAAGCGCGCTCACTCCTGGGAGACGGCGCTCTCTTCCCTCCCCCGGAGACGTGGGGGCGGGGACGAAGCCCGGGGCGGAGAGGGAAGGGCGGGCTGCTCAGCCCGGAGGAGGAACAGAGCCCCAGGGACCCCGCAGAAGCACAGGGAGGAGTGGGGTGCATTGGGGCGAGGGAGTCGGACCCACGCCGAGCCACACGAGCACACAGCTCCAGACACGTCTGTTACCCCCGTTCTGGCCGGACCACAACAAGACCAGTGGAACCTGACAGGGGTGAACAGCAGTGACCGCCCCTCCCGTAAATGCACATACAGAGTGCCCGGGGCGTCTTCGGGGACACGGTGAACCCCGGCCTTTTCAGACTGCACCCTGGCCCTCCTGTACTGGGGGGGCCCTCTGTCGGGAGGCGGTGCCTGGTGTGGGACTCCCGCTAACGGCAGAGAGGGAGGGTGGAGGGAGGGCCCTGGGAGGCACCCCGCCCCAGGGGCACAGCGGAGCGGAGGGCTCAGGACGTGAACGCGCCGGCTGCAGGGGGGAGGAGGGAAGGTGGAGGGGAGAAGGAGGGGGGGGAGGGCAGGGGGGATGTCTCCGCGGCGCTGGGTGAGCAAGCCCCACAGACCAGGAGGAAGAGGGTAAAGGCAGGGGGCCGCCAACGCCTCCCACGTGACCACACGGTGCCGCCGGTCCCCTCTTGTTACCCAGCCTCTGCTCTGGACGACACTGAATTCAACTTGCACCGAAACCCGAGGCCGAAGAGGTGAACAGAGCAGCCCCAGTCGCCGAGCAAGGCTGGGAGGTCTGCCAAGCTAGGCCTCTCTAGCGCCAGGGTGCACCCCTGCCTGGGCCCCCACCTCAGAAGGCTAGCGGGGAGGGGGCCAGCTGTGGGGGACGGCCAGCCCCACCCTGCACACAAAGAGGCAGGGAGGCAGGAACTGGGGTTCTGTCTATCGGGTTCCACATGGGGCTCACAGGAGGGGAAGCAAAGGAGGGGCTGGGCTCCGGAGGGTCTCGGGCTTATGGGGACCCGCAGGAGCTGGGTGCAGTGGAGGAGCATAGGACCCCCCACGAAAGCCACAATCTCAGGTCAAATCCCATAGTCCGGCCCACTTGCCCACTGGAGCCCCTCAGAGCACAGGCCCCTGCCCACGCCCACGAGCCCTGGTCCCAGCCCCTGGGGCGGGGACTCACGTAGTCCTGGAAAGCCTTGGCTTCGCTCGAGTGCTCACACGCCTCTCTGCGGTCGGGCGCTGCACAGTACAAGTCCCAGAACACGCTGTGGGCGGCAGGGGGGGGAGATGGTTTCCCCATGCGCCCCCACCCAGCCCCCCTCCAAGGCCCGCCCGCACTGCCTCGCACGCACCACCACCAGGAATGCAGGAAGCCCGGGGGCTCCCCCAGCGTAATGTTCTTCTCCCATCGGATCTGCAGGGGAGAGGAAAGAAGGTGAGGCACTCTCTGCCCAGCTCTGCCTGACACCCTCCCCTCCCAAGAGGCAGCGCCAGCCCCGCTTGGGGGCCCAGGGAACAGTGGGGCAGGAAACCAGTGGGCCAGAGCCGGGGAGCCACAAGGAGGGCAACTTGGTGAGGAGCCCAGTGGAGAAGCGGGAGGCAGAGCCTCAGATGGATGGACAGATGCCAGGATGCTCATCTGCGGGCCCAGCCCCAGCCCAGCACTCAGCTTCCAGGGCATGACCTGACCCTACCACCGGAGACCTGATAAAAATGGGGTAGGGAAGCCCCCAGGGTGTGGGGGCTGAGGAAGGGTCTGGCTGTGGGGCGTCCCCGCCTGGCTGGGCCAGCTTACCTCAGACAGGAAGGTCTGGGCTGACTTCTGGGCACCGACGTGTAGCAGGTACTCATACACGTACAACGCCAGCCTGCAGGCAGTCAGGTAGGGCCCAGGTCAGAGGCCTGGGCCAGACTCAGTGCCCCTCCCCAAGGGTCCCTAGGAGGGGCTCTCAGGCCAAGTACCTGCGCCTCCGGCCAGCCTCACTCCCTTCACTGGTCCCCCGCTGTCCCAGCTCCCCCACTCCTCAGAAGAGATAGATGGCCTCCATGCCAGTTGCTCAGCCTGACCACCTCCCACATCAACACCCAGCCTGCAGGCCCCTCGTCTAGGCAGCCCTCCTAGCAGTCCCCAGACCCACTTCCAGGTCAAATTCTGTTCTGTTCAACACCCCCTGATGGACCAAGTCCTGGGCCCATCCCACCAATCCCGAGACCTCGGAGCAGCCTTGACCCCAGAGAGGCCCTCTGCTTGGAGAAGGGCTCGTGGGCTCCATTCCAGACTGTGCTCTGGGTAGGGCCTCCCAGCAGGCACCCTGGGCCACGTGGGCAGGGCCCAGCGCCTAGTGCATGCCCAGCCTCAGCTGCCGAGAAAAGAGAGGGGCTCTCTGACCTGAGGCCTTCCTCCTCCAGGTCTCCCCGGACCCCCGTCCTTCTCTAGGGCCAGTGTGCACCCACCAGTGGCGGCTGCGACGCCCCCGTGCCAGCCCCTAGGAGGCCCTGGGGCACAGGGCGTGGGGCCACCAGTGCCACGCAGCTGTCACAACACCGCCTGTCCAAATGCCCATGGCGCCCAGCGCCCACGGACACAGCAGCTTGGCTACTGCCCAGGCCAACAGCACGGGCCACGCTCCAACCAGCAGCACCACTCGTGGGCCACACAAGGAAGCCAGACCATCCATGTTGCGTTCCAGGCCTTTCCATCCTTGGCTTCCGCCACCCCTCAGCCTGTCTTCCACACCAGCCAGCAGAGGGACAACTCCCCACCCGCTGGGCTCACCCAGTCACCCTCTACCGTCCCAGCCCCTTGGGGTGCCCCCAGGGTCCTCCACTGCCCAACCAGGCCCCAGATGGGCTGAGGGGAGCCTGGGTCCGAGACTGGAGGCTCCCCGAGGGCCGGCCTGAGGTTGTTCTGGTGAAAGCTGGAGGCCCTTCCAGATGCCTGCCTTCTCAGCTGGCCGCCCTCCTCTGGCTGGCAGCCCCATCTTAAAATAATCTTGCTTTGACTCATGCTCCTGTTTTCTCTCGCTTTTCCCAGCCAGGCTGCTCAATCCTCCCATCCCAGCCCCTTCAGCAGACCACCCAGGCCCCGGACCGCAGCAAGGTCCTTCTGTCCCGGCCCCCGCCCCATGGCTTCCGCCCTTGTACTGGACCTTCTTCCTTTCTTCATCCATCCATCCCTTCATTCATTCAACACACGTTCACGCAGCGCCTCCCTGAGTAGTGACCACCACAGACTCCTGTCCTCCCAGAGGCTACCAGCTTGCGGGGAGAGACGGAGGAGCAACAATTCAAAGGAGAAGGTAAGTGACCTGGTGGGCTGAAGGCGGTACGTGCTACAGGAGGACGAGGGGGGCTGTTAGGGAGTCAGGGTGGGCAGCTGTCCCAGGGCAAGGTATGTCCGCTCGCACTGTACCCCGAATGTGACAGCCACGAGAAGGACAGAAGCGGGACGCTGAGAGGTAGGATTTGTGGGGTTCACGTAGTTCTGAGTGTGGGCTTCCCCCAAGACTAGCCAAGGTCCCCGCCTTGTCATCACACTCCTCTCAGTAGCTCCTCAAGGCCCAGGCGACCCCAGGTTCCAACATCGCACCCAGCAGTCCTCAGCATCCTCCCTCCTCCGGCCCAGTGATCTTCCTCACCCTTCAGCCTCGGGGCTCATCTGTCCAACTTACTCCCAGAGCCCCCTCCTTTTCTAGAGGCCTCCTGAGCCTTCACCAGTGGTCTGCATCCGCCTGGTTGCATCTGCCCGGTCCAAGCCCATCAGTACAAGAACGAATACAAAAAGCCGATGAGGCCAGAGCAGAGCTGACCAGCTCCAGCCAGCTCACTTCCTCACCTTGCAGGCAAAGACAGAGGCTGTGAGAGGCCCAGCTGACCCCGTCACCTCGGCGGGCAGTGCAGGGAGCAGGAAAGGCAGGGGCATGAGATACCCAGAGACAGGGAGCAAGACAGGCTGCCCTAGCAGGGAAGCAGGGGGCTACAGTCTGCTACCCCCCACCCCCCCCCCCAAGGGCAGAGGCTCTCCCAGGGCTCTGGAGTCCTCTGAAGAACATGCTGGCTCCCACCAAAGGGTCTACGCCACCAGCCCACCATGTCCTTCTTCATTGCCTCTCACCCTCCACCCTCAGGGTGGCATGTGACCTAGGACACAGGTCCGGGAACCCCCCCCCCGCCTGCTCTCCTCCTCTCTCCCTGGGTGGCCTCCCCTCCTGCCCGGATGACTGACTGCTGCAGCTGCCCACAGGCTTGCTCAGAACTCAGTGTCCACTGCCCACTTGGTATCTTAAAGGCCCAGCCCCACCCCAGCTTCTTCTCCTCCCCTTCCCCTTCTGTTCCCCAACCTGGGTGGTCTGAACACACAAGTGTGCTGTGCAAGTGTGAAGATCCACCCAGCTATCCCCCAGAGATCACTACGTTTTACCGAATTTAGGGGAAATAACTTAAGGAAAAAGCCCTCTCTCCTCATCCTGAGCCTTCTCCCTGCCTTGCTCCACACACTCTGGGTCCAGGCTGCCACCATCACTTACCTGGACTTCAACAAAGGCTGCTTCCTTCCTTCCCCACCAGCACTCTGCACACAGACCCTCCCCTAGTCCCCCCTCCCACATACACACACTGACCACTCACTACTTCTCCACCCCAGGGCCTTTGCATAGGCTGTTTCCCTGCCTGGGGCACTCCAGCTAGAGACCCTCATGGCTCCAATGTCACCTGTAAGAGACGTCGTTATCACTTCTAACCCCAGCTCCGCTCCAGTCTCCCCTCGCCCCCCATCATTTAATTTATCTCTGGTTTGACACCGGGCTCTCCGCTTACTGCCTGCAGCCTCCACTGAATGTCGCTTTGGGCGGGTGGGGACTTCATCTCACTCTTGAGCTTACCTAGCCCTGGGCCCTCAGCCATCCAGAGGAATGGACCCTGAACCCCCTGGGGATGTCGGGAAAGCGCTGCAGAAGGTAAGCACCTACTATTCTGATGTTAAGGATTTGGAGTTTTATCCCAAGAGCATAGAGAAGCCAGAGAAGGTTTTCAGTTTTGCTGAAACCTAAAACCTTACATGCTCGTACTTTTCATTTTCATCTGGATCAGGTCTCAGAGAACTGGGAGCAGTTTTGTTTGCCTGAAGCCTGGGCAGGTGGCTGGGGGACCTACAGAGCTCTCCCCTCTGGGGCGCTTCTGGCTTGGGGGGGGTCCCTGTCCAGGCCCTGAGCAGGGCTGTGGGAAAGGGCCAGGGCTCTGGGTTCAAATCCCGGTCCCGCCCCAGCCCTGGTCAGCAAATGACCTACAGAACGAAGAGCCCATCCATCGGGGGATCCCCACTTCAAGAGGGCAGGAGACGGGAGAGAGCAGGGCCTCCCTCCAGAAGGACCAGTGACCTGGAGCATGCGGGGTGCCTGGACTGGGAGTGCTTATGGGGAGAATTACCCACGGGCCTCCCTGCAGCTGAACATGGAGTGGGGGCAGAATGGGGTACAGGAGCCTCCCAGACTGCAACTCAGCAATGCCACCTTCATTATCAAGAACTGCCGTAATTGGCCAAGAATTGAGGTAACAGGTGCCCCCTGCTCAGCTCCCCCTCCCCCAGAGCCCCTGGAGGCGTGTGCCGCTGGGGGCTGGGAGCAGCCCTCTACTCAAGGCCTTCGGTCACCCCTGCACCCTCGCCTAATCCGTCACGAGTCCCACCTACGCCCTTCAGGGACTCTCACCCACACGTTTCCTGCCGCCTCTCCACCACCCACAGGGCCAGGCCTTCAGCTCTCCAGAGGCCCCCTCCTCACCAGCCTTCATGGTATGGCCTTCCCCCCACCCAGTAGCCAAAGGAACGACCCCCACTCATAAACTCCACCCCAGCATTTGCCCCCAGATACTGCCTTCCCAGAAGGCTCCCCTGTGCGGCTGGCTCCACTCAGCCTTTCTCAAGAACCTCTTACCCACGAGCTCCCCTCCAACAAGGGTGCCCAGGGCCACACCTGGATGCTCAGCTAGGGATGGGACAGACACACGGTCATTCCCTTATCCACTGGGAAGATGGACGAACTACCTGAGGTGACGTGCTCATATCAAAACAAATTCTGGCGGAAAAACACGCAAGATGCCCAGTGACACTGACCACGACTGTCGTTCATGGAACTATTCTAAATCCAGCTGGCAGCGCTCAGAGTGTCCCAGAAGCTAACGTTTAGACGTTGCCCCCCAATTTAGGACAGCAGAGCCTCTGGGGCTGGAAGGGGGAAAGGATGCCAAGAGGACATAGGGACCTTCAGCTGTCCCTGTCACCTTCATCTCCTTATTTAAAAAGACCTGAAACCAATGACCAAACGCAGGTGCTCATTCTGGGTGGGAAGTGCTCCGGGGACCTCCCTGTAGGTTGGTGTTCATCATTTACAGAAGGAGAGGCTGTGTCTCCCTGCAGGCAGCCCACTCAGATCCCACCTCCCTCTGGCCCACCCTGCCCTCCCTCTCCTGTACCCTCCGGCCCTCCCCTCCCCTATACCCTCCAGCCCACCCTGCCCTCCCCTCCCCTGTACCCTCCGGCCCACCCTGCCCTCCCCTCCCCTGTACCCTCTGGCCCACCCTGCCCTCCCCTCCCCTATACCTTCCGGCCCACCCTGCCCTCCCTTCCCCTGTACCCTCTGGACCCTGCAGTCGCCACTGTGTGCCTAGAGCCCCGAGTGCACAACGAGCGTCTGCTCTCTACCCAGCCTTGGGGTCATTTTGGAGAAGAGATTCTTCCGGCCAGAAGATGCCAGACAGATGACTGTCTTTCTGGCCCCCTCTTATCTAGCTGCACAGTTGTGAGGTTGGGCTCCATTTCCAAGCACCCTTAAGCAGGAGACTTTTTAAAATTGACACCTGTCTTCTGCCCAGGTTGGAAGCAGGAGGTGTCTGACCACCCCACTCCTGGAGATTCTGGCACATCTCCAGCCATCCTTGTACCCTGGCTGGGGTCTGGGGGCTACCACTCTCCCGGTGGGAATGGTCTGCTTGTTCAGACATGTGCTGGGCTGAGTCTTGGGGTGTAGTGAAAGGCAGATGCTGGCCGAGAAGAAGCCCACATCCTAGCTAAGAGGTAGGTGAGTTACTCCACAAGCTGGTGGGGGGATCTGGTGCTGTGCGATTAAGAAAGTGAAGTGGAAAAGTGGGTGGTAGTGAGGTGTGGGAGGGATCAGCTATGTGGAAGGTCTAGAGGAAGAGCCGTTTACTAAGGGCACAGCAAGCACAAAGGCGCTGGGGTGAGGCCGGGCCAAAGAGCTGGGGCTGGTACCCAGGGTGGGGGCATGCCATGTGGGCTGGAGAGGTTTGTGTTTTAAAGTACGCTCCAGCTCCTTTGTGGAGTGGGGCTTCTTGGGGGTCTGCCGGGGGGGTGGAGGGCCAGGAAACCTGGGGGAGGCAGGCACAGTTATCTGGAACAGAGCTGATCGTGGCAGCTTAGGGGACGTGGAGATAAGAGAAGGGAAGAAACAGGTTTGTACCATATGTAAAATAGACAGCCAATGGAAATTTGCTGTGTGACTCAGGGAACTCAAACTGGGCTCTATATCAACCTAGAGGAGTGGGATGGGGTGGGAGGCGGGAAGGAGGTTCAAGAGGAGGGGACATATGTATACCTATGGCTACTTCATGTTGATGTATGACAAATCAAACCAATATTATAAAGTAATTATTCTTCAATTAAAAATAAACCAATTAAAAAAAAAAAAAAGAAACAGGTTTGAGCTGGGGAGGAGGGCTTTGGAGTTGAGTTTCAACCCCACTGGACAACCCAGGGGAGATTCTGCGTCTTTGAATCCAGCCTCAGTTCTTGGCCAGGGAGGGAAGAGGGGGTTATCTGAGTTCTCGGTCCCCCTCCCCCATCATTTTTGGCCCGAGCTACCCTACACTCAGCCATTTCTTGTCAGGAGGGTCCAGCAGAAGTGCTGGCTTGGAGACAAGGTTTTCCTGCTGCAAAAAAAGTTAGGAAGACAGCAGATGGTGGCATCTGCTTCACTGACGAGGATGCTGGGCTCTAGACAGGAAGGACCCCATCGAAAACTCAAATTCAGGGGCACAGGAGAGCTCTTTGAAGCGTGGGGCTGATACACTAGAGAGGCAGACTGGGGGCTCTGAGCCCGGTTCCGTCTCCCCTCTGAAACGCTGACAGTCAGCCTTGCAGGGTTCTCAGCAGGGCTGGGGTTGAGGCTGCAGGTGGAGCACCTCTCACACACAGGCCACCAGCAACTCAGCCACTTCCGTCTCTGGGCCTTCATTTCCTCCTCTGTGTAATGGGGTGAAGGGGGTTCCACTGCTCAGGTCCTTAACTCTCCAGGCTTGTTCTTTTCTCCCTGATTTCACCTTCCTGCCTCCTCCTGCAGTTCTTCTCCTTCCTTCTCTGGCCCCTGTCCTGAGCCCCCTCTGGCTCCCCGTCTCAGAACGAGGTCTGGGCCAGCCTGTCCTAGCAATGGACTTAACGT
Source organism: Bubalus kerabau (assembly GCF_029407905.1). NCBI lineage: Eukaryota > Metazoa > Chordata > Mammalia > Artiodactyla > Bovidae > Bubalus > Bubalus kerabau. The sequence goes on from NC_073624.1 coordinate 174,179,891, forward strand.
CTGCTGGGTGCACAGATGGTGGGTCCCTGCCCTTGGGGGTTCACAGCACACACTGGTGACCGTAGGGTCCAAGGAATACAGGGGAGGGAAGGCAGGGTGGGTGAGGGGGAGGTAGGGTCTGAGTAGGCTGCCTGCAGGAAGACACAGCCTCTCCTGTAAATGAAGAACGCTCCAGCTTACAGGGAGGCCCCAAGAGCACCTCCCACCAAGACCTAACTGTGCTTGCATTGGGTCACTGTTTTCAGATCTTTTTAGATAAGGGGATGAGGGCTTCCCTGGTGGTTCAGTGGTTAAGAATCCACCTTGCAATGCAACAGACACCGGTCTGATCCCTAGTCTGGGAAGATCCCACATGCTGTGGAGCAATAATCGGTGCACCGCAATGATTGAGCCAGCACTCTCGAGCCCAAAAGCCCCAACTACTGAGCCTTCAAGCTTCGCTTGTCCTCAGCCAAGAGAGAAACGGTTGCCGAGCTGTAAGAGATGAAAAGCCTGCATACTGCAATAAAGAGTAGCCCCTGCTTTCCACAACTAGAGAAAGACCCACCACAGCCGAAAAATAAAATAAGTAAATAAAGCTTTAAATAAGGGGATGAAGGTGACAGGGACAGCTGAAGGTCCCGGTGGGGGCGGGAAAGGGTCCCAATGTCAGCCCAGGCAGGAAACACAGGACAGGAGAGGGCCCGTGTTTAGGGTCCCTTTTCACTGCCCAGACTTTCAAGTCCTCACTCTTGCTCTGTCCCTTGAAGAGTCATCATGGGACCTCTCCCTGAGAACCCAGTCTCCTAACATCTCCAGCAACTGGTTTCCCACACTAGGTGGCTTGACTTCTACGATCCTGCAAATCAGCCCTCGCAAGCCTTCCGTTTTCCCTGGCACTATAACAATATCACAAACCACCATTGGGTGCCCTTGCTGTGATAGTCACAGATCCTAGCACTTTTCAAAAGCTCCCTAAACCTAAGAAATGGAACTGTTATTATGTCTGCATTTCTCAGGATAACGAGTGAGCTTAGGAGGCTGTACTCCCTCACCCAAAGTCACACCACAGGTAAGTGGCAGTTTCAGGAGGCAGGCGCAGCAGCTCAGCTACCACCCCACTCCAAGAAGCTCGAGCGCCCCCAGCCCCTCATCGCAGAGTCTGGGAGTTAGGTACCTGTCCCTCTAACAGCCAGAAAGCATCTGCCACCCAAAGTCCAGCGCCATGCCCAGAACAAGTGGGCGCCCCAAGACTGTGAGCCCTGCGGCTTCCCCAAGGGCCCCACCCAGCTGCCCCAGGCCCCGCTGGACAGGTGGTCTTGCGGGGGTGGGCCCGCCGCCCCTCAAGCTTTCACCAAGGAGAGGAGTAGGGGGCGGGCAGCAGAGTGGCCAGTATCGCCTGCCCGGGAAACTTCCCCCAGAGGATGGGGGAAGTGGCACGAATCGCGAGCGCGCACACCGGTGGCAACCTCGCACACCCAAGTCTCGACGTCGGGGAGGTCTCGCGACCCTTTAGTACCCTCGGATTTCGCACGCCCCCGCAAATCTCGCATCCCTCGGGTCTCCTGAGCCCCTTCTACTCTCACGACCTCTCGGATCTCGCGTGTCCCCTCAAATCTCGCGACCCCGTAAAGCTCTCATGCCTCTCGGTTCTACCGCGCTCTCACTTAGCTCGCGACTCCCCGAGCCCCTCCGGTCTGGCGCACCCCCACAAATCTCGCTCGGACCCGCACCCACGTGCCCCACGCGATGCCCGCCGGCATTGGGGCCCACGGAAGCGGCGCGGTCGCCGAGCCCCGCCCCCGGCTCCCGACCCACCGACTCACTTCTCTCGTGCCTGGCTGTCGGAGGGCACGGCCGAGCCCTTGCCCCCCTTGGCGTACATGCTGCTCCGCACTGCCGCCGCCGCCGCCGCCGCCGGGGCCCCACACCTGTCAGGCGGCGCCGCGGGCCGCGCTCCCTGTCGCCATAGCTACCCCGCGCCCCGGGCCTCACCGCCCTGAGCCCCGTGCGGGCATCGCGGGCATTGTCCGCGCGGGGGAGCTCCAGACAGCGGCGGCGGCAGCTCCAGCTTTGGCTCCGGCCGCGGGTTTTATTTTCTTCCTCTCTTCCCTCAGCGCGGGCTGTTCCGGGAAGCGCGCGCCCCCTCCTCCTGCCGCGCGCGCCCCCGCCCGCCGCCACCCTGTCGCCCGCGGGCGCCGCTCTTAAAAGGGCGATGGCGGGAGCGCGGGTGGGTCCCGCTGCCGGGACCGTGGGCCGGGCGCGCACGCGCACTGGCCGCCGCGGGGGGAAGGGGCGCGGGGCTACACACTCTGAGGGCGCGAGTGGGGACTGCCACTCGAGGACGAACAACAGGACACAGCTGATAGCTGCTACACACGCAGCGTCCAGATAAGCCCAAATTGCACACAGGAACACAGCCACACACTTAGCTGCGGCTACACTCGCCGAACACAGGACTCCTGAGTCCGTATGGCTGCTGGAGCAACTACCGATAGCCCCATAAAGCTACAGGCAGTCACACTGGGTGTATCGCCCCCGCAGAGCTACCCACACCCAGCACGGGAGGGAACTGCCACACACATAGCCCGCCTTCGGGACACAGTCATTCACGTAGGTATACACAGCTCAAAGAGCGGCTGTTACAAAACACTGCAACACACTCCACACTCACATAGGTACTGAGCCACACGGAGACACGCATAGGCACCGCTATGCTACAGCTTCCAACAGCTGTGCAAAGAATCCACGCAGCTACCCTGGGGCACACCGTCGCAGCCTCCTGAGGGCTTCACACAGGGACCTGGGGTCTCACCGAGCCAGAGATGACTCAGTCACGTGCAACACACAGTCACACAACACAGATACACGCAACACAGACACCACACGGACAAGACGCTCCTGGGGTATCCAGGCCACCTCCTGGGAACTACCCCACACTGCCTCACAGTCACACCTGTTGTCAGTAGCAGTGCTGGGTGACTTGACTGACTGGGGCACTTTCGCTGGCTCCGCCTCTCAGCCTGTGCCCGCTGTGAATATTCAACCTTAATCACCTCTGCAGGAGTCGGGGTGCAGGCAGTAGGCATCCCATTCTCCCTCCTAGGACCTCTCTTCTCTCCCCTGGGGGAGTGCAGAGGAGGTGGAGGCCGACACCCGCAGGACAGGGGCGCCTGGGGTTGGGGGGTGGAGACCTGTGTGCCAGGGTACCCGTGTGCAGTGTGCGCTGGACCTGCTTGGGCTGGGTGGGGGCTCCGTCCAGCTGTGACTGTGGTCTAGATGCTTCTGTGAATGTTTGCCGTGGAGATTCTTTTTCCTTGCTTTGTACAGCCGCGAGTGTGTGTGTAAACACGCGGTTCCTCTGAGTGCACATGTTCGTCTTTGTGCGTAGGGGGTTGGCGGGGACCCAGTCGCTGTCCGGGCAGTTGTTCCTAACTCTGCGACGGTGGCTGTGTCCGCGGCGGTCGTGTGCTGACCGAGTGATGCCGCGTTAGGTTCTGTACACTAGTGTGTGTGCCTCCGCGAGTGGGTGGATTGCTGGCCCCCTGGGACCTGTGTTGTGTGTGGTTGTCCGCTCAGATTTCCTGTGTCGTGTGCGTCTTGATCGAAGCTCCCTAGCCGCTGCCGGCCGACCCCCTAATAAGCTTCCCTCTTGGTACCCCTCCCCTCCAGTGGCCTTCCCCCGACCCAGGCCTTCTGGTGGGCGGGAAGTCTGGAGCCGCTGGGGTTCCAAACAGGCGAAGAGGAAGGGAAGGGCTTGGCCGGCTCCAGCCCCGCCTCCATCCCGAGGGGCCCAGGCCTGGGGTTGAGGGTGGGGGACGCCAGCCCTTCCCACTTCCTGTCCAGCCGGTCGTCCCCTCCCCCAACTTCCTCTCCCGCGGGCCTCCCGGCCCCCGGCAGGCGCAGAGGAGGGGCCCGCGCTGCGCGCTAATGGGGGCGCGGCCCGCCCGCTTCCGTCGGACGGTGAGCTGGCGACTGTTCAATGTCCCGGGGGCCACCGATGGACGTTGGCATCAAGGACACCCTTGTCCTAATACCGGTTCCCATCACTGCTTTCCAGCACCTACTCGCAGCCAGGCACACAGAGGGTGTGACTCACCCAAGTCACACAGTGTATTGGTGACATCTGTGACTCCCAGGTCCCCCAGACTCTCCAGTCGCTACCCTGGACGCCCCCATTTATCTCTTAAAGCTCGGTGGCTCTCCAGAATTCTGTGTGCCCTGGGCAGGTCCCTGGCCTGCTCTGATCTGCGGTTCCTTGAGTCGATGTGAGTCTTCCTTCTCCTCACAAACATTCATTGAGTGCCTGCTGAATGCTGACTCTGTGGAGCCAATCGGGACACACTGCTACAGCTTGTGGAGCACAGGCTTCTGGCGAACAGGAGGATAATTTCAGAGAGTGCCATGTGCTGAGCAGAGGGAAGGGACCCCGGTGAAGAGGACGGGGCGACCGCTGAGGCAGAAGGCGGCGGGAGGGAGGGAGGCTGGGAGGCGGAGGCGCCCTAGGCCGGGCTAGCTGCGGAGGGGGGAGGCGCGGCGGGCGGGAGAGACTAGCACAGTTCTCATGGCAACGGTGACGGATCTGCAAAACAGCCTCGGCGCCGGCGGAAAAGTCCGAGAAGAGCAAGATCTGGGTCCCAAGCGGCATCCGGGAAGCTGAGCCGAGCGCCTCAAGAACCGGATCGCACGCCTTGCAAACGCAGAACCCGTAGAAACCCCCCACCCCCATCCCGCACCCTTGCAAGGGAGGGGCATGAGGAGAAAAGGATTTTTGTTTTTTTTTTTTAAACAAGGGGAGGGTGGATCTGAGAGAGCTGGAGGAAGAATATTCGGATTGCAGTGGCGGCAAGTGCAAAGGCCTTGAGGCGGGCACACGGTTAAAGTGCTGGAGGCAGAGCGAGGAGGGCAGCGTGACGAGCCGGCAGGAAAGGAGCAGAGGAGCCGGGCCATTCCCGACGGGGACGGATTGGGCTTTGTTTTGAAGGGAATTGGGAGGTCGCAAGGGGCGGGGTCTACATCAGGATTTTAAGACGCTCCAAGGGGCTGGCGGGTGGGTAGGGATGGCGTTGAGGAGGCAGGGAGGTTGTTTCAGGAAGAGGCCCAGGTAAACAGCCGACGAGGGAATTGGTTTAGGAGCGGGAGTGGGGGCGGGAGGGACAGTAAACGAGGAGAGCTAAGGGTCAAGGCTGGGTCCCAGACCTGCGGCCCCTTTGCCGGCTCCCCGTCGCCCCCGTGTGGCTGCGCGGGGACTGCAGCCCTTAGCCCGGTCTCTGACTCGTGGTACCACTGACTCCCCCAAACCCAGGCCCGCGAGGTCGTGGTCGTTGTCCGCGGGAGCTCGGAGTCGGCTCCGCTGGTACGGCAGGGAGCTTGCCTGGAAGAGGAGCCATCCGTCCCCTCACTTACTCCCCTCCGGCCCTTGCATTCTGCAGACCCTACTTCACAGGCCCACCTCCTGGCCTTTGCACTAGCCCTTCCTGCCGCCTGCAGCGCGCTTTCTCTGGTTACTAGCCTGGTCAGTTCTGGTCTCCTCCTTCGGCCTTTGGCCGCAGTATTCCTTCTTCTCCCCACCCCCACTTCTCTTCCTCCTCTCTCTCTCTTCCCTCTTCCCCTCCCCTTCTTCTCCTCCTCCGGCTCTCCCTCCCCTTTCCTCCTCTCCTTCCCTGGCCATCTCCTCCAGATTACTGGTTCTGCACTAGCCTTGGTTGGATTTGTCACTGTTGTGATAAAATAATGCCTAAGTCATCTGCTGGCAGCCCTCGCCTTCCTCTGAATCTGCCCTCCCTGCAGACACAGCGGCAGGGGTTCATGAATATGTTGCTTGCGTCGTTGGGAAGGCTAGTTTGGGTTTTCCCGTTGGTGGGTTTCCTTTCCACAGGAGGTGGGTGCAGCCCGTCAACGGGATGGGATAGGGGTTCAGGCAGGGTCCAGGATCCGAACCCGAGACCCCTTGAGCCCCTCCCCAGCGGAGCGTGGGAGGCGGCCACAGCTGGGAGCAGGGTCTGCGCCATGAGACGTTTCCTCTCAGAAACTGTAATTATGGGTAATTATCTAACTGCAACACAAAAATTAAAACCCAAACAACATCGGGAGGGAAGAAGCCATAGCAGCTGGTGAGCACCGGGGCAGGCTGAGCGGCGTGTTCTGGCCTAGACCCGTGGGGTGGGGGGAGGAGCGAGCACGGGGGAGGGGGCAGGGAGGTGTGAAGGGACACAGGGTGGAGGGTCGCTGAGACAGGCTGAATTCTGGAGAGCCAGCAAGCCCTTGTAGTCTCGGGTTATACCCCAAATCGATCACCTGGAGGCGGAACTCCCCGGATGGAGGGTCTCCACCTAGGGTTGGAAATCTGGCGATGTCGGGCCAGCTGGAGCCGATTGAAGTTCAGCCCCCAGGCTCTCGGTGTCTTGAGAAACTCCAGGCGTGAGGAGGGACACTGCAGGACCGAGTGGACGCGCCTCAGTCTGACCTACAGACCGCCCCTCCCCCACCACACCCTGTTCATCTTCCACAAAGCTTAATCTGAGCCAATACACAGACTGCCCTGCTTCCAGCACTTTCCTTGGCTCCGCAACCCACAAATCAAGACCCCGCCCCTCCGCCCTGCCCTTTCCAGAGTTAGACTAATCAGTAGAAATTGGTGCACCCAGCTCTGATAATCCCGTAAATCCTCCCAGCAGCCTCAGGAGAGAGGCAGCCCTTTGTTTTCCCTCCCCAGGTTACCGAATGGGAAGACTGAGGCTCAGAAAAGCATAGGCAGATACACGGGACGCCCAGAGGCAGCACCTCACTGGCTGGAGCGCCCTCAGCTCCCCGTCCGGATCTAGAACACTCTGGGAAATTGGAGGCATTTTGTGGAGATCTCAAGAGCAAGGAAGGGAGGAATCGGGGAGGGAGAAACCTATAGCAGCTGCAGAGAAAGTTCTGCAGGTAAAACTGAAGCTCAGAGCCAGGAAGCAACTTGCCCGGGACACACAGTAGAGAGTGGAGGCACTGGGTCCCACTTTGGCGTCTCCTGGCAACGCCCCTCCGTCACCTCCTCTTTGAAGGTCCGCCTCTTTTCCTGTGGTGGAGGTGTTTCCATGGCAACCCAAAGGCCCAAGATCCCCAGGCAGTACAGGGAGAATGCTGGGGACGCTGGGCTCTAGACAGGAAGGACCCTGCCGAAGACTCAGGTTCGGTGCACGGGGCTGATACACTAGAGAGGCTTTTCTTCCCTTTTGAGGGGCTTCCCTGGTGGCTCAGCTGGTAGAGAATCCGCCTGCAATGCGGAGACCGGGGTTCGATCCCTGGGTTGGGAAGATCCCCTGGAGAAGGGAACTCCAGTACTCTGGCCTGGAGAATTCCACGGACTGTACAGTCCATGGGGTGGCAAAGAGTCGGACACGACTGAGTGACTTTCATTGTCACTTCACTTTTCTCTGCTGAATAACAGCACTGAGGAGTAGATGCTTGCTAAGCACCAGAAACTGGTCACTTCTGTTCATACTACTGTTGCAAGCTCGCAGCTCATTTTCCCACCCCGAAGCCTCAGCAGCGTTTGTGCCCCCGGCCTCCCACACCCTGCCCAGCCCTTCCCCTAGCCGGCCTCTCCTCGTCCTTCCGGCCTCAGAGAGGCCCTCCAACCATCTGGGGCACATTGCTGTGTTGGATTTCCCGAAAATCATGGTTTTGCACGTTGATTGCCCATGTCCCCAGTAATCCATGAGTTCTAGGAGGGCAGAGAATTCGATGATTTTGTTCAGTGCTGTGTCCCTAGCACTTAGAACAAGTCTTGGCATACAGGAGGTGTTTGATAAATACCTGTTGCTGAACCAGTGAGTTAAAAATTACCAGTGTCCCCTCTGCCGGGAGTGGGGGGCAACACAGATCGTCACCAAAGGGCGACCCAGACCATCGTGACCTCGCCCCACCCTTCCCGTTTTGGTCGAGGTGGAGTCTGGGGATCAGAGTGGGAGGGACCACGACTTCCCCGGTGGTACAGTGGATAAGAACCCGCCAGCCCATGCAAGGGACACTGGGGAGCCCTGATCTGGGAAGATTCTTTATGTCTCAAGCAACTAAAGCCCGCGGGCCATAACCACTCTAGAGCCCAGGAGCCACAACTTAATAAGCCTCTGTGCTGTAATTACTGAAGCCCCCCTCCCCCAGGGTCCACATGCTACTACTACTGAAGTCCATGTGCCTAGAGCCTATGCTCTGCAACAGGAGAAGCCCGTGCACCACAAGGAAGAGTAACTCTTGCGCCCAGCAACTAGAGAAAGACCTGGTGCAGCAAGGAAGACCCAGCAAAGCCAAAAATAAATAAATTTTTTAAAGGAAAAAAAAAAAAAAAAGTGGGCGGGACCATTTTTTGCCTCTGTCGAGGCCACCCAGATTGCAATCCCGAGAATAGCCACACGGGGGCAGCAGAGACCCGCAAGTTCGATTCTGGGGGACCTGGCAGGCCCGCCTTAGCGCCCCTTTGGAGTGGCTCTTGAGACCCCAACTTTCAGGCTTGTAACCTAGTCCACCTCTTGATCTAGCCCATGCACCCAAGTAGGTTTCCAAATATATATTTACATATTTATGTGCCAAATTAGTTCATGGCACAAATGAAGGAAAAAATCAACTCTGTTCTCCCATCCCTTCAAAAAAAACGTTCCCATTTTGAGCTCTTCGCTGCGCATCTTTTGTTTTTTTTTTTCTCGAGAGGCCTTTGATTAACTCTCTTCAAAACTGCAAACCTCCCTGTCTTGCTCTCTGAATCTCTCAAATTCTGCTTAACTTTTCCTCTCCAGGACTGTTATTTCCTAACCTCTTTGAAATTTACTAATTTACAGTTCATCGCGTCTTCCCCACCCACCCCCGAATGTCAGCTTTCCAAGGGCGGAAGTTTTGCTGCATCCAGGGGACGCTCAGTAATATTTTTGGAACGAAAGAAGAAATCTTACTCAACTATAAGAAACAGATAAAACCTAGCAGATAAAGCTAAATAACCTTCTTAACCCTCCTCCACGCCCCCCGCCTCCCCCGCAGGCGGTCACTGCCACGAAGTCAAGTCTAAACCCGCACATCCAGGAGCAACAGATTGCCATCCTGCGCCATACAGTGGCTCTGCACACTCTTCCAGGTAGATCCAGGCAAATGAACTTGTTTGAGCACAGTGCAGGCTAATGGTCAACCACACGATTTGGGGGCTGACTCTCAGTTGCTGTAGAGCTTTGGGCAAGCTACTCAAACACACTGTGGCTCAGTTTCCCCATCTGTAAAATGGGTGAGGGGCGGGGGGGGGGGCGGGTAATGACGCTTCCTTCCTCAAGGAGATCATGTGAAGATGACATCACTTCATGGTACTTAAATAGCCAGTGCTTGGCTGCTGCAATTTATAATTCTTAGAATGTTTTAAAAATACGACTGCTTATAGTATTCCTTTATACTCCTCCACCTATTTTTTCTTTTTTTCAATTTTTATTTATTTGACTACAGTTGGGTCTTTGTTGCAGCACGTGGTTCCCTGACCAGGGATTGAACCTTGGACCTCCTGCTTTGGGAGCGAGAAGCTTTAGTTACTGGACCAGCGGGGAAGTCCCAGTCGTCCACCTATCTTAATTTGGGGTCCCTGGCAGGAGGAAAAGGGGACAACAGAGGATGAGAAGGCTGGATAGCATCACCGGCTCAATGGACGTGAGTTTGAGTGAACTCTGGGAGTTGGTGATGGACAGGGAGACCTGGCGTGCTGCGATTCATGGGGTTGCAAAGAGTCGGACACGACTGAGCGACTGAACTGACTGACTGACTGAGGAGTAGGCCAACGGAGTAGTTGGCCACCCCACTCCAATACTCTTGCCTGGAAAATCCCATGGATGGAGGAGCCTGGTAGGCTGCAGTCCATGGGCTCGCTAAAAGTCGGACACGACTGAGTGACTTCACTTTCACTTTTCACTTTCATGCATTGGAGAAGGAAATGGCATCCCACTCCAGTGTTCTTGCCTGGAGAATCCCAAGCACGGGGGAGCCTGGTGGGCTGTCGTCTATGGACCGGGTCGCACAGAGTCGGACACGACTGAAGCGACTTAGCAGCAGCAGCAGCAGCAGCAGTAGGCGAAAGATCGGAATTAAACAGAATTATTTGGAAAGAAGTCCTGGTCCAGGTGAGAAGAGAGACGGTGGCCTGCAGGGGGCGCCAATGAGCAGGCTCCACGCGGCCGCGTTCCCAGGAGGCCCTCGGGGAGCTCGCGCAGAGCACGTGCCTCAGAGACTTCCTACCCGAGGAAGGAAGGGGCTGAAGCGTTTTAATCAACTCTTCCTTCGGTCTGTGGTCAGGGTTGCTCCCAGGAGAGCAATCTGGGCCAACGGCGTGGCCTCTTGTGACCAGAGCAACCTCAGCAAAGAAATACCCCTCTCGCAGGTGGAGCACTGTTGCTGACCACAGCTGCCCTGGTGCCACGTTTTGTTTGCCAACCCCTCTCCCAGAGGCATTCTGTGGCTTCTAAATTTTTACTATCACCAGCGAAGCCGTGTGACCTCAAACAAAGTCTTTCCATTTCCTTGAAAATCAAGCTTGGCCTTCAGAATTCGATTTTTGTGCCTGATGGACCCTCAGCTGGTGTACGCGTCACACACGTCCCTGGTACCCGTCACATGCTCACGTCCACCTCTGTCTCCCAGTCCTTTCCTATAGTTGTTTTACAAAGGAGGAAATAGGGGAACAGACAGTTTAAGGTACTGGCCCCAGGACACACAGCAATGAAGTGGCTGAACGAACCTGTCACTGCTGAATTAATGCACAGAGATCCGCAGTTGCCCGAGCTTGCTCACACTCCAGGTTTGTCCCTAAGTTGGCTTGGCCATCTTAGCCCAGCCCTCGGGCTTCGTACCTGCCTCTGGTCCCGACCTGCCAACTCCATAGCCCCTCTGATACCTCAAGCTCCCCAGGGCCTGTAAACAGCTTCCACTGTGCCCTGGCTGCCTAGCACCGTGTCCCCCACCCTCCCTGGGGTGAAACTGGACCCTGAGAGTAGCTAGACCAAGGCCAGGGGATGGGGGGTTGGTGGTTCAAAGGCTGTCACAGGGGACTTCCCTGGTGGTCCAGCGGTTAAGAATCCGCCGGCCACCGCAGAAGACAGGTTTGATCCCTGGTCCAGGAAGCCTCCACGTGCGGAGGGGCAACTAAGCCTATGACGCCACAACTCCTGAAGCCCGAGTGCCTAACGCGCATGCTCCACAGCAAAAGCGGTCACCGCGATGAGAAGCCCAAACCCTGCATCTAGAGAGGCGGCAACCAAGAGCACGAGCAGCCAGAAATAAATAAATAAATAAAATTTAAAAATTTTAACTACAAAGGCTGTCACAGGAGGAAAGGAGGTGGCAGAAGGGGCTGGGGCCAGATATGGGGAGGGCTGGCCCTGGGGAGGCTCGAGGTGGAGAGGGGCTGGTTCTGGATAAGCGCCCTGGGACAGGGCTGGAGCTGGATGTGGGGGAGGGGAAGCCCTTGGCCCCACTCCGGCTCTCCAGACTAGGGGCCTCTGGGAGCAAACCGAGGCCACACCTAGCACGGGGCGGGGGGGGGAGGGGGGTACAGGGAGATCAGAAGGTGTCGGGTGCATGTGACCAAATCGAGGGACCATGAGTTGGTGACCCCAAGGCTGGGTTACCCCAGACAACCCCCTGCATCTCTGTTTTTGTCTTTGGGGGAGACCTCTGAATCTAGGTATCTCTGGGGTCTTTGGGATGTCTGAATTTTTGTGGGTATCTGGGAGTTTCTGAGGGGCTTCCCAGGTGGCTCAGTGGTAGAGAATCCACCTGCCAAAGCAGGAGCTGCAGGAGACTCTGGTTCGATCCCTGGGTCGGGAAGATGCCCTGGAGGAGGAAATAACAACCCACTCCGGTATTCTTGCCTGGGAAATCCCATAGACAGATGAGCCCGGTAGGCTAGTCCGTGGGGTTGCAGAGTCGGACAGACTAAGCGACTGAGCATGCACACATGGGGGTCTCAGAAAGTCTCTAGAAGTCTTGGAGACTCTCCGAGGTCTCTGTACTGACAGGCTGGGCTGCGTGGGACTCAGATCAGCAAGAAGGCGAGCATGAAGACGTGTCTTCTTGAAGTTTCTGGTTCCTCTCAGCCAGGGTAGGGGCCGCAGATCCCAGAACCGCCCCTCTTCCCACAGCCTACCCATGGCCTGGGGGGGCGGGGGCCGAAGCAGGAAGGGCCAGGCCCCAGCTCCCCCTCCCAGACCCATCTCTAGCACCCACTCTCTCAGGCCGCATGTCCGCTTGTCCCTCCCCATCCCCCCCGCCAAGCCTGAGTGCCTTGAACCTTATTTCCTCATTTCCTTCACTTCGTTTCCTCATTTCCTCCTATTCTAAGGGGCCTCAGCATTGGAATCCACCCAGAGCCGCAGTGACTGGTGCCCCTTTGTCCCTCTCCTGAAAGCCCGAGCCCTTGTCTGTGCCCCTTGGCTGATCCCAGTGTTTGGACTGAACCTGCTGCCTGTGATTTGTTCACATGATATGATAAGATTCTAAGGGAAAAACATAAAAACGCATATGGGGAGCTTGTCCCTTCCATTCATCTGCCACTAAGAAGTAACCCCAGGGTATTTGTTTTTCCTGTTTCATCAGAAGTCTTTTTTAGGAAGCTGCTTTAAAATTATTTCTTTATTTGTTCCAATTAACACACTCACTGAGAGGCATTTGCTCTCACCTAGATCCACTCTCTCCCCAGGGCTTTTGCACTGGCTATTCTATCTCCCAGATGCCCTCCCCAATCCCTTTATTTAAACAAGCCCCTTTATTCTTTGCAATAAAGTCTCCTTTGATCATCGGGTTAAAATGTTGTCAGCTTCCCTGCTTGCTTCCCAACCATATTTTCTCTGCCACCTGTTACATATTTTCTTGATAGATTTTGCATGTTGCCAGCCTCCCTGATGCTACAAGAACTCCACAGGGACTGGGAGTTGTCTGTTTTGCTCATGGCTTTATCTGCAGCTCTTAGATCAGCGCCTGGCACACAGTAGGAACTCAATAAAGGCTTATGGAATAAGTCAACGAGTGTTTCCTTATTGTTTCAGAGATCTATAACTTCATTTTCATGACTCTGTGGCATCTCCCAGGGTAAATAGCCGTTACTGATCTAACCAACTCTTTAGGTTACTTCTGATTTTTTTTTTTGTTTTTAATAAAGAGTACCGCAGTGAATCACCCTGTAGCTATGCTATGCTTTTTGGCTTTTTTTTTTTTAATTTATTGAAGTATAGTTGATTCACAATGTCACCTTAAGTTTCAGGTGCCTTTCTGTTTTTAATTGTGCAAAAGTACACTTAACATAAAATTTGTAATTGTTCCCACTTTAAAGTGAGCAATGCAGTGATTTTTATTATATTCACAGTGTTGTGCAACCATCCCCCCGTCTAGTTCCAGAACATTTTTATTACCCCAAAAGGAAATCCCGTGCACACCAGCAATCACTCCCCATTCCCCTTCCCCAGCCCCTGACAGCCACAAATATACTATCTGTCTCTGTGGATTTGACTGTTCTAGACATTTCCTACCAGTGAAATCATACACTGTGTGGTCTTTTGTGTGTGGCTTCATTCATCCAGCACAATGTTTTTGAGGTTCATCCACGACATAGTGTATGTCAGAGCATCACTCCTTTTTTAAAAAATTGATTTATTTATTTTAATTGGAGGCTAATTACTTTACAATATTGTAGTGGTTTTGCCATACATTGACATGAATCAGCCATGGGTCATCCTGAACCCCCTCCCACCTCCCTCCCCATCCCATCCCTCAGGGTCATCCCAGTGCACCAGCCCTGAGCATCCTGTCTCATGCATTGAACCTCGACTAGCAATCTATTTCACATATGATAATATACATGTTTTCGATGCTATCTCTCAAGTCATTCCACCCTCGCCTTCTCCCACGGAATCCAAAAGACTGTTCTTTAAATCTGTGTCTCTTTTGCTGTCTCACATATACAGTCATCGTTACCATCTTTCTAAATTCCATATATATGCGTTAGTATACTGTATTGGTGTTTTTCTTTCTGGCTTACTTCACTGTATAATAGGCTCCAGTTTCATCCACCTCATTAGAACTGATTCAAAGGTGGCTGAATGGTACCTCATTGTGGTTTTGATTTGCATTTCTCTGATAAGGAGTGATGTTGAGCATATTTTCATGTGTTTGTTAGCCATCTGTATGTCTTCTTTGGAAAAATGTCTGTTTAGTTCTTTGGCCCATTTTTTGATTGGGTCATTTATTTTTGTGGAATTGAGCTGCATGCTGCTGCTGCTGCTGCTAAGTCACTTCAGTCGTGTCCGACTGTGTGACCCCATAGACGGCAGCCCACCAGGCTTCCCCGTCCCTGGGATTCTCCAGGCAAGAACACTGGAGTGGGATGCCATTTCCTTCTCCGATGCATGAAAGTGAAAAGTGAAAGGGAAGTCGCTCAGTCGTGTCCGACTCTAGCAACTCCATGGACTGCAGCCTACCAGGCTCCTCCGTCCATGGGATTTTCTAGGCAAAAGTACTGGAGTGGGGTGCCATGAGCTGCATGAGCTGCTTATATATTTTTGAAATTATTTCTTTGTCAGTTGCTTCATTTGCTATTATTTTCTCCCATTCTGAAGGCTGTCTTTTCACCTTGCTTATAGTTTCCTTCATTGTGCAAAAGCTTTTAAGTTTAATTAGGTCCCATTTGCTTATTTTTGCGTTTATTTCCATTACTCTGGGAGGTGGGTCATAGAGGCTCCTGCTGTGATTTAGAGCGTCACTCCTTTTTGAAAAGTTTATTCATTTGGCTTCACTGGGTCTTAGTTGCGGCAAGTAGAATCTTCAGCTGAGGCATTCAGGGTCTCCTCCTCGAGGTATGCAAACTCTTAGTTTTGGCATGTGGGATCTAGTTCCTCAACCAGGAATTGAACCCAAGCCCCCTTCATTGGGAGTGCTGCGTCTTAGCCACTGGACCACCAGGGAGGTCCCAGAGCTTCATTCCTTTTTAAAAATGTATTTACTTACTTTTGCCTGTGTGGATCTTCGTTGCTGCATGTGGGCTTTCTCTAGTTGTGGTGAGCGGAGGCTACTCTTCATTGCCGTGCACAGGTTTCTCTTTCCGGTGGCTCCTCTTGTTGCAGAGCGTGGCCTCTAGGACTCTCGGGCTTCCGTAGTTGCGGCTCCCAGGCTCTAGTGCGCAGGCTCAATAGTTGTGGCGCATGGGCTTAGTTGCTTTGCGGCATGTGGGATCTTCCCGGACCAGGGACTGAACCCGTGTTTCCTGAATTGGCAGGTGGTTTCTTTACCTCTGAACCACCAGGGAAGCCCCAGCATCATCCCTTTTTATGGCCAAATAATATACACTGTATGGATGGACCACATTTAGTTTATCCCCTCATCAGTTCGTGCTCCTGTCATTTTGTAAACACGCACCTATTCGAGAGTCCCAAGAGTGGGATGCTGGATCTGAGGGCCCGGGCATTCAAAATTCCAACAGGATGCCTTCCATTGCTCTGAGCCACTGATGCTCCCCCAGCAACGTGTGGGGTTGCTTGTCTCCCCACATCTGGCCAGCACAGGGGGTCATCACACTTTTGAATTTTTGCACATCTGATAAATATGCAAAACTCCTCTGAGTTTGAAGATAGAAAGGGGCAGAGTCTGAGGAGAGGGGAAAGCATGGGGGAGTAGACTCCAGCCTCCCAAAGTCCAGGAGAAGACTCTTGACATTTATTCTATTTTACAGATGTGGAAACTATGATAAAGAACAGTTAAGGTCAAGCCATGAACCAGGGACTAGAAAGGATTTGAACCTGGTCTGCCTAAAGCCAGGACCCCAGTGAGGCAGAGACCCTCTCCCAGCCCACCTGTGCCCATTCCCTCCTCAAGCCCTCATTTTGTTTTTTTCCCACACCACAGAGGATGAGACGGTTGGATGGCATCATCAAGTCAATGGACATGAGTTTGAGCAAACTCTGGGAGTTGGTGATGAACAGGGAAGACTGGCGTGCTGCAGTCCATGGGGTCACAAAGAGTCGGAGACAACTGAGTGACTGAATAACAATGTGGCATGACTAGAGATTGAACCTGTGTCCCTTGCATTGACAGCACTGAGTTTTAACCACTGGACCACCAGGGCAGTCCCCCCAATCGCTCTTGTGTTCCTATTCCTGGGATCTGACTCAGGCTGCCTTCGCCTCCTGAGACTCCAGGCTCCTGAAAGGGTTCCCCACCTCCAGAGCCCAGGCTCCCTTCAGAAGAATCTTTTCACACAGTGGCCCTCCCCTGCTCACACACCTGCCTTGGCCCTGGGAATAAAGCCTGGCTTTGGAGGCCTTCGCTGCCTGGCCCCAACCCATCGCCAGTTCCTCCACTTACCCTCGCCCCTCCAGCCGCTCCACTCCTAACGAGGCTGTCACTCTTAACCACTCTAGCCCAGGCCGGCGTGGCTTCTCAAGCGACAGCGCCTGTGCTCCTGCTGTGCCTTCTCGCTGCAGTCTGCGCCACCTTCATTTCTGCCTGCGACTGCAACTCTTGCTCCAAGCCCCAGACCCAAAGTCCTCTTCCCAGCGAGCCCTCCTCTCAATGCCCCCCACAGCATGTTCATACACAAGGAGAGTTCTGAGTCTGTGGGAGAGGGTAAGAGCTTGGAAAATCAAAGGCAGGTTCTAGGAATCCTTGGCAAATTCCCATTCATGTGTTGAAACCCCACCTCTAATGCCTCCTTCTCCAGGAAACCTTCCAGTACCCTGACCCTCACTCTGACCTTGACCTGACTCCGTCAGACTGGGGGTGTCTGTGTCCAGCTTTATCTTTTTCCAAGACTGGATGCTCCTAGAGAAACCGACCGGGGGCGGAGCCTCTTGGGGGGCTCAGCATGGATAAAGTTTGTTGAATGAATAAATGAACGCATGGGTTGGGAGTCAACTGAGCTGAGATTGGGAAGTGAGAGTGAGTTGATGAGGTAGCAGTTAGTTGGGGTGTTATTGGGGGACATATAGTCATTGAGTCTCAGCAAGAAGGAAGCAGGCCTGCCGCCCCTGCCCCTCCCGTGAGAATCCTGATTCTTGAGGCCTTCTGCGGCGAAGGGAGGGGAGCGGGGGCGGGTCTCTGGGTCTTCTTTATTCTTCCCCTCTGCACTTCACTCTGCACCAGTTCCTCTTCCCCATGAGTAGCTGGGTGCAGAGCGTGAGGAGCGCCAGGCATCGCAGTGGATCGGAATCCGGGGAGGGTCGGACCCTCTGACCCCCCACGTCCAGGTGAGCCACCACGCGGCCGGCAACTTCCAGCACGACCGAGGCCAAGGCCAGGCAGTAGGACCAGAAAGGTAGGAAGGAGGCATTGGAACTTGGGTCTGTGCAAACCAGAGCGGGAGGGGGTGGGGGGTGGTGGTACTCGTTAGCACTCCAACCCAAGACTCAGACCCAGACTCCCAGTGCCCTGCAGGTCAGTAGAAAGGCAGAGGGGCGGGGTCGTTTCCGGGGCAACAGCTCATTTGCATATAGTCCTGTCTTGGCCGGCTAGCTCTCCCAAAATATTTGGGGAAATTGGGCAACCTAGCCCGAAGGGGCACATCTGAAAGAAAGGGAAGGGGCTGACTGGGCCAAGTCACCTCTTTGCCTTTCAAGCCCCTGAGGCATCAGGGTTAGGTACCCATTCCCCAGAAGGGGAGACTGAGGCCAGAGCCAATCAAAGAGGAGCAACCAGCGAAAGGCTGCGTTTTAACACTTCAGAAGTGGCCTGAGCTATAAAAATATATACATCTATCTATCTCTCTATATATATACAAGTGGCAAGGGGGAGGACGACCACAAGCTGAGGTCTGGGCTTGGATTCCGGTGTCTCTGCCTAGGTTGCCTGAATGGGGGGTCCCCTGATGTGGGCGCTCTTGTTGCCGCTGCTGCTGCACCAGGCAGGCAGCCAGACGTCGTCGTGCAGCGTGGTCTCGGGGTACATGGACTGGACCACGGAATACTCTGACACTTGCCTCAACTTCAGCGGCAAAATCCTGACCCAGCTACCTCAGAACCAGTCTCTGCAGGCCAGATCCTTGCAGCTCCTCGACCTGTCTGCAAACGGCCTTCAGCGGCTCCCGTGGTCCTTCTTCAGGGACCTGGAGAAGCTGCAGTTGCTGATTGTGACCAACAACTCCTTGGACTTCGTGGACAGGGCGCTGGCCAAGCGCTGCGGCCTCGACCTTCTGGCTGACTGCAGCTGTGCCCTGTTAGACTGGCACACAGATCGGCAGGACAACTGCTCTGGCCCAGAGCTTCCAAGGTGCCTGGATGTGCCCACCGGTGCCTGGCACAACCTCTCTGTCTTCTTGGACGTGAGCTGCCCCTCTGGCCTGACCAAGATAGCCATTGGCGCCCTGGCGGCCAGCGGAAGCCTGCTCCTTGTGCTTGCCATTGCTGGCCCAGTGCTGGCCTGGAGATTCTGTAGACATCGGATGGGCCAGAACCTGAGCAAAACCTTGGCTGCTCAGGATGGCTCCAGGTCTGGCTCGGGCAGGCAGCCAAGGTACAGTAGCCAAGGCCGCAGGCCTAAGCCCCCAGCCAACACCCCGCCCAGATCTTCCACCCCTGACTACGAGAACATGTTCGTGGGCCCACCGGCTGCCAGACACCAGTGGGATGAACACAGGTGAGTGACCCACACGCGTGTGTCTGTGAGTCTCTGGAGCTGGATGGCCAGGGTCCAACTCCTGGCTCTGCCTCTCATAGGCTGTGTGATCTTGGGCAAGTAGTTTCCCCTCTCTGGGCCTCAGTTTCTTCCTAGATAAAATGGGGTTAATAACAGCCCTCTGCCTCACAGAGCTGGGATAAGAATTAAGTGAGTTCCTGTAGAGAAGACACACGTTCCCCTGCATGACCTGCAAACCCAGTTTCTGGCTGACAAGGATGTGGAGGGAGGAGGCAGGTGTTCAAGGTGGTGGGGGCTCTGTGTTCGTGGTCAGCAGCCTAGGCTTAGATCTCGTGTGACCCCAGGCTGCCTTTGAACCTCTGTTTCTGTCTCTGTAAAATGAGACCACATCCCCATCTCCCCCTGACACATAGGAGATGCCAAGAAAGCCATCTGTATCTCTCTACCCCCACAAAGCCCTGCCCCCCAAATGGGCTAGGCTTAGACAGATGGGTCTGTTTCCAGGTTGGATGAGAGAGGGGGTTTCTGGGGGGCAGGCACAAGGAGGAACAAAGCCCTGGAGGTGGGAGAGAACAGAGACTGCTGTGAATGTGTTTCAAGAAGGCAAGACTTCAGGGCTGAGGTTGGAGGGAGCTGGGAGGACCCAAGCAGGAAGGGAAGAGGGTCACGACTGGGCTGGGCAGCAGAATCCAAAAGATGGGGAGGCCTGTGGGAAGTTATTGATGAGAAATGAGAGCATATGCAAAGCAGATACAAATACGGCTCAAAAGCAGAAGTGGTCTGCAGTAGGGAGTAGAAGGCACCAGACTTCCTAAGGCAGTGTATGTTCTGATGCCCGCCTCTGCTTCGCTGTCCCCAAGATCTCAGGTCCAGGCTCCTCTAAAAACATTGTTTACAACAGAATGTGTCAATCTCACCCTACACCTCACAGTTGCAGGAATAGTTTCTGGAAATTCCCTGGCGGCCCAGTGGTTAGGACTCTGTGGTTTCACTGCTGAGGGTACAGGTTCAATTCCTGGTCCAGGAACTAAGATTCCACAAGCTAGGCGGCCCAGCCGAATAAAAAGAAAGAGATGGTGGTTCTGGGGGGGCAGGAGAATGACTTGCTCAAGGTCAGAAGCAGAGACTAAAACAAACCCTGACTTCCATCCCCATACAACCATTTATGTATTTTGGAGTAATTTATACTAAAGTATAAATGACTGATAGACACCACTTCGTCAATAGGGCCTTTGTTCCAGGAGGAGCCAGGGGTGGGGTTAGGATGTTCCGGAGGCAGGAAAGTTCTTCTTTGGGGTCTTGCCCACCATAGCAAGACATTCCTAGAAGCTACCTCCTCCCCGATCCATTCAATGGGTGGGGAAACTGAGCCTCAGAGATTTATTTTTGTATTGAGGCCCAAAGTCAGTTGCTTCAGGAGACCTGGGGGAAAATTTCCCATCTGAAGGGGCGCTGATTCAGCTCCAGGCACCAGAGCTTCCAGTTTTTCAAGAGGAAACCAAAAACTAAATTTGAATGTAAAAAAAGGGCAACTATCTCAGCTTTAAGGAAGAAAAAAACAAAAACCCTGCCATAACTCAAGGTCCTCAGACCACAGCATTACAATGCTGAATGCACAGTATCTTCCCCGAATCACTGCTCCCTGCTTGTTTTCTTCACAGAAAGTTGGGCCAGGCTGGGAGACCACTGCCAGGGTCCTCACTCCTCTCATATGTAATTTCTCCAGGGGATCTTCCCGACTCAGGGATCGAACCCGGGTCTCCCGCATTGCAGGCAGACGCTTTAACCTCTGAGTCACCAGGGAAGCCCCATAGGTAATTAGGAGTGGACTCAATCACCATGAACTACTTTGCCTCTAAAAGCTGATGTGCCTGCTCCCCGAGTCCTGCCTGACCTCCCATCTGTCTTTTCCCCATAGGTCTCCCCCTTCAGAGGGCGGCGACTTCTACATGACCTATGACAGCCTCCAG
Source organism: Bubalus kerabau (assembly GCF_029407905.1). Classification (NCBI taxonomy): domain Eukaryota; kingdom Metazoa; phylum Chordata; class Mammalia; order Artiodactyla; family Bovidae; genus Bubalus; species Bubalus kerabau. Next base: position 174,200,461 of record NC_073624.1, read on the forward strand.
CATGAATCCCAGCCTGTCTACTGCAACCTGCAGTCGCTGAGCCAGGTCCCATTGGATGACGAGGAGTATGTGGTCCCTGGGCGCTGAGCAACATCTTCACCATCTCAAACTCCAGCCTGTCCCCTTCCAGGTGATGGGGCATTCTGGCTCCTCCCTGGCTTCAGTCCTCCCGTCTGAGGAATGGGACCAGAGGAGGGTCATCCTTGAGGCCCCAGAGCGGCTCTGGAGCCTCATCCCTAGCCCACTCTGCCCCCTCAGGCCACTCGGCTGCTAGAACGGGAGGAGAGACCCCAATGTGGATGGGGATGGGAGAGTCAATGTGTGAACTCTGTTGGCATTCCCTGTCAGCGTGCAAGCATGGCCCAAATAAATTCTTCAGGACAGACGAGGCTTGGTGAGTGGGCTCCTCAGAGTGCGGATTTCTTGAGCTCCCAAGACAAGAACGCTGAGACTCCTCAATTGCTCCCAACCCCCCAGTCTCTCCCCTCTGTCCCTTTCAGGCCCCTTTCTCAGATGCCTGGTATCCAGTCTTGGCCCCCAAGGCAGCCCACACCAGCCTCAGAAGGGTCTTTATAACTCAAGAATAGGACTGTGCTCCTCCCCTGCTCACACACCCTCTATGGCTCCACAGTGCCCCCAGATTCTCAGCCTGGTGGTTGAGACCTGCGTGGACCCAGCCCTGTCCAACTCACCACCCTCTCCCATTCCTCTGCCCTTCTGATCTGGGCCTCCTCTCCCATCAAGCTCACTTCCCTCCTGCAGCTTTCATTTCCTGACACCCCTTATGCATGCCATCTGTCTGCCCAGACTGCCATCCCCTTCCACATCTTCTTACTCTTAAGCATCTGTATGCAGGTGTAGAACTCTGGCCTGGGCATCAGGAGGCACGGGTCCAATTCCTGACCCCATCGTGAAATCTCTGGCCGTCAGTTCCCCCACGTGTAAAACAGGGTGATCAGAACTGGTCTCTAAGGTTGCTTTAGCTCTAATATCTTGAGACACCGTAACTCATCCTTCTGGGTCTAGGTACAGCACCATTGCCACTCCAAGAAGCCATTCCTGCTTCTTCCTCAGGCAGAGTTCATCACTGCCAGAACTCAGTTCATCACTGCCCAGCTCATGCCTCAGCTGGGTTTCCTGTCAGCTGTCTCCAGCCTGGCTTCTCTCAAGCCCTCAAACTATGGGAGACAGAGCTGGACACAGACAGCCCCAGTCCTGGGAGGTCAAGCCTGGACCAGAGGGAAAGTGAGAGCCAGGATCCCCAGAGAGAGATGAATGAAGGCGTTTTTAAAAGGCTGTATGTAAGAGGGGAATCTGGAGTGGGTTTTGAAGGATGCATAGGTGTTTGAGAAGTAGAAAGGACAAGGCACGCTGGGCAGGGGGACCAGCTTGGAGGCATGAAAAGACACAGGGGCAGTGGCGTCCAGCAAAGGCAACACTTGGTGTTTGGGGAAAGACTCAGCATAGCATCTGCTGCCTTTGGGTCATCCTGACATTGAGTCTTATTGAATCACACCACCTGGGAGTGATCCAAAGTGGGAGAGGTGACCTATGAGGGTCTTCAGCTTCCTTGCACCCCTGCATCCCGGTCCTACATGGCTCAAGCCCCAACTCCTGCCCCCAATCATCTATCTCCCTCCGTTCACTAATGCATTGCCTGGGTTGACTCCTTGGCACAGTCCTTGCTGCAAATCAGCTGCTCCCCTATGACTGCTCTCTTACTCATCTATCTTGTTCTCATTTGTCTCCTGCACTTGACCGAGCTGGAATGGAGTGGTTTTTGCCTACCTTGTCACTTCCTCTCCTCAGGGCGCAGCCAAGGCCTGGCACAAAGTGGGTACTCATTAGATACATTCAGGGGCACCTAGTCATTCCAATCTGCCTCTGGGTGGGGGGCTTCACAGGGGACATTGCACTCACTGCTGGAGCTGGAACTGTCTCCTCCAGACCCCTGTTCCAGTTCCTTAGGGTGAACAGGCAAGTGAGGAGGGGGCTGGACTTGGCACATCTCAGCAATTCCACGATCCTAAGTAGAAAAGGATTTAACCTGGGAGATATGACGTGCATGAAAATGTCACACCTTTTGTCTCCCTACTCTCTCTCTTTTTTTTTTTTTTGACACTGGTATGAGGCATGAGCCATGCTCAGCTCCCTGACCAGGAGTCGAACCCATGTCCCCTGCAGTGAAAGCATGGAATTTTAACCATTGGACCACCAGGGAAGTCCCTCCACGCATGCTCTTTTTATATGAAAGGATAGACGCACCATTAACATGAAGGGAGGTGCCACAACAGCAGAGGGAAGGGGGCTCCTCTAGGTCAGTGGTGGATTCACACACAGTGCACTTGATGGCAGATGGATGTGACTCTGGGCTGCCCATGTTTGGAAAGGGGACCCCCATGGGGGGAGAGACCGCAGGATGGTGATCAAGACGGGGCCAGATACCTACAGAGACAGGAGTACCAAGAGAGAAGACATGGAGGGAGAATAAGACCCCAAAGGGTCTCAGAAACAAAAGCAGAGGAACAGGGAGATAGAGAAACACAGAAACAGCGAGAGGGATGTCCCCGGCTGCCTGTGGGTCCCATGGATGTCCTGACAGTGAAAACAAAGTGTCAGTCGCTCAGTCGTGTCTGACTCTTTGCCACCCTATGAAATGTACAGCCCACCAGGCTCCTCTGTCTTTGTCTGCAGGCAAGAATACTGGAGTGTTGGGACTGTTGACAGAAAACAACAAAATTTTATAAAGCAATTATCCTTCAATTAAAAGATAAATTTTAAAAAACAAAATCACACACACAAAGAATACTGGAGTGGGTAGCTATTCCCTTCTCCAGACGATCTTCCTGACCCAGGGATCGAACCCCGCCCCCCTCCTGAATTGCAAACAGATTCTTTACCGTCTGAGCCACCAGGGAAGCCCATTGACAGCATGAGCATCATCCAGTTTCCCCGCATCCCCAGAGAACGTCCTGCCACCCATTCCCTGGCCTATTTCAATCATCCCATATCAGATCCCCTGGGGGAACTGAGGCCAACGGGGCTGGGGTTGGGGCTCTTCCCAAGGTCATTGACTCCAGCCTGGGCACCACAGAGGGCTGGTCAGACAGCCTCACGTTTATTACAAGGGTTTTTTCATAAACACACACCCTGTCAGACCACCCCTCCCCAGCCCTCTAGTCCCCAGGCAGACGACCCCAATAAATTAATAATAAATAGAAATATAAATACATAGGTTTGCGGGGGGAGGGAGCAGACAGCAACGGTTATGAATAGGGTATTTCAGGTTCCAGGAGCCCACTAGACCGGGAAGGACAACTAAAGTCTTTCCAGTGCGTCCATGCCATAAATGAAGGACCAGGGCCGCTCACACGCAGTGACAGTCCTTGGCCACGAGGTCGTCAAAAGGCGTGAGTGACACGCGGCCGTCGCTGTCTTGGTGCATGAGCACCACCGGCTCGTAGCTGGCAGGCACGCAGCAGGGCGCTGGCGCAGCATCAGGGTTCAGCCCATGCAAGCGCGCCTGCATCTGCGCGTGCGTGTTAGCGGACCGGAAGTGGCTCGGGCACGCGCCGATGCACATGCGCACGTCCAGCTCCCGCGGCGCCAGCACCCAGTCGGCCCAGCCCAGGTCCTCAAGCGACGCGCGCAGGCTCTGCAAATGACAGCAGCGCCCCTCCCCGAGCGGGCAGCCGTCCCGAGTGTGAGCATGCGCGTGACGGCGCCCCCTGGTGGCGCTTGGCCGCCAGTGCAGCTCAAGCTGGGGCGGTGAAGAAGGCAACGCCTCCTGCAATTGGTCCGGTCTTGCTAACAGTCGAAGGCGTATTGAGGGACCCCGGGAGCCTCCGAGTCTGAGCTGTCGCCGTAGTGGCCGCGTCACGTCCCACGATCTCCACGCCTTCGGGGACAGCCGGAGAAGGGCCCGATGCAGGCGGGAGGCTGCAGGGAGCCCCTCAGTTAAGTTGACCCGGGGGATGCGCAGGTGCAGGTGGCCGCCTGGCCCAAGTCGCACTATGGAAAAGAGGAAAGAAAGCTAGTCACTCACAGGCCTACTGTGTGCTGAGCGCGGGATGGTGGTGGTGGTGTTTGTGCCATTTCCTCCAACACCCCAAGCTGGATCCTACCGCAGGGCCTTTGCACAGGCTACTCTGTCTGCCGGCCACATTCGTCCCCTGAATCTCAGCGTGGCTGGTAACATACCCCTCCAGCCTGACTGAAATTGGCATCGATCGATTTCATTTGGTTGTCTATCATTTGCCTCCCCCAAATGAGAATCACAGCAGCGACTTCTGTCTCCTTGGTCACCACTGTGCCTGGCACACAGTAGATGCTTAGTACCCGCGGGAATGAATGTATATCTGATCTTTAGAGAGTCTGCGATTCCAACACTGTCTCTGCCTCCTTTCTCCTGGAGTCCCACGGCACAAGTGGGATTAAGGTGGGATAAAAGCTCTAGCTTCTGACTTGACTCCTCCCAGTGCCTAACGCAGCCCAGATCTTGCGCCTGCTCCTCCTGCTGGAGGCTCGGTGGAGAGCGTGAATATACTCCACTCCCTCGCTAAGACACTAGTCACATGCACCTTTAGCAGAGTCTTGGCGCGCGATTGCATCACATTCGGAACCAGCCCAAGGAGGTTTAGCGCATCTCAGCGCACCGCTCCGTCCTCCCCGCTTCCTTTCCTTCCGCGGGACACCTGGATCTTTCCCCCGGGAAATCCCCGTACAAACAGCCCTTTCCTTATATCCAAGGGCAGGGACCACACCCCCTCGCCCGACCTTGTCTCTGGGTTCTCCTGGGTTCTTTGAGCCTTTAGCGGAGTCGCTGGATTCTCTGGCCTTAGTTTCCCCTTGAGACCCCTGGAGGTGTTGTAACATCTCAGATTGGCTAAGCCTCGCCTGGTCCCGCTGCACATCCGGTCTTTTGCTCCCCCAAGGGGCAACTTTCTTGCCTGGTTCACGGATGGGGAAACTGAGGCTCGGCGGTAGGTCTAAGAACCACCAGTTAGATGATTGGAGCTGCCCAGGTGGGGTCTCCGAGATTTTACTCACGTTTTGGAGTGACTATCCGGACTTGAGGAGGGGGGATGAGGTCCGAGTTCGAGTCTTCCCAGGTCTGGTTCGCTCGAAGCCGTGTCAGCAGATCTTCGTAGCGTTTCCGCAACTCCCGGAATCTGGAGATGTCCGGGCTGGAGTGCACGTTTGAGGGTCCCTGGAAAGTCTGGAGGTGCTCCTGGGTCAGAGACAGGGCGCCTCCCGACCGCAGCCAGGAGAACATGAGCAGCATCAGCAACATCCGAGAGCGATGTGGTGCTGCCGGTCTCTGACCAGGCATGGCTATGTTAAGTTCTAAACTAGGACTGACCGGTCGCTGCTGGACCGGCCTTTATATTCAGGGAATCCTGGACTTTGTCCGCCCCCGCCTGCCTGGTCCCGCCTGCCGTGGGTGCAGAGTAAACACTCCAGGGACCAAAACTGGGCGGGGTCTTCCGCTGCTTTTCAGAAGGCGGTGCTTTTGATGTCGGGGGGCGGGGGGGGGTGTTGCTCCTAGGTATGCTGGGGAACCCCCCTCAAGAGCCCTCTGAGCCTCAGTATTCTCTACTGTGAAATGGGGTCATCATCCCACCTGGACTGGTGGGAAGAATAATTTTCTCAAAGAAGATTTATTATTTACTATGTGCTAAACCCCATAGCAGGGATTTAAGAGGTGGGTTTCTTCTCTGATGAGATTCCCCCTCTCCTCTCTGCTCAAGTCAAAGGCTGAAGATAGTGAAAAGCAAAGAAAAAAGAGGAAAAAAGGGCCAGAAATAGCCAGAAAGTGCAAACTGGGGCAAATCATTCCTATCCATCACACCTCTAGTCCTTCACCTGGAAAGTAAAGATTGAGACTTTCACTTGAGAGAAGGTCAAACAAGGTGTAAAGGACAGGGGCCAGGCACAGAACAGGTGCTTGATAAACTGGGTGTTTTTGCAGTTACTCATCCTCAGCTGGGGAACTCCTATCCATTCCTCAAAACCCTACTCAAAAAGCCCCTCCTCCAGGAAGTCTTCTCTGACATTACTTTTCCAGGCTCAGCAGTGTGCTTCCTACCCCATTCCTTCCTCCAGCCCTGCCTTGACCACACAGTACTGGGAGTGTGTGTACTTGGCCCTGTCTGCTCCAGACTGGCAGCTTCTTGAAGGCTTGGACAGGGACAATGGATCTGGGCCCTGATCCTTTGGCTGGGCCTGAAGAGGAGATGGCAGGGAATTAGGGTGGTGAGGCTTAGGTCAGGGAGGGCTGCTGTCAAATCTAGCTGCTAGATAATGGAGGGGCAGCAGGTATTCCAGGAATACCCTTCCTCCTGGGGCACCCAGACCTTGTTCTACTGCTTGGGACTCCTGGCCCCAGGCATCCTTCCCTGTGCCTTCTCCCAGCTCCCTGGCCTCAGAGAGGGTGGGCAGCTGTTCAAAGCAGATCGTGGGGGTGTGTAAAGTGTGAAAAGGATATGTGCAGGGAAGGGGCTCAAGGACTTATTAGGGGTCACACAGAAATGATCCCCGTGAAAGAATGGAGTCCAAGTCTCTCCCACCCCTGGCACACACCCACTTGCTGTGTGAGCCCAGCTATGCCTCCGGCACCCCCTGAGGCTCAGTCTCAGCCTCTGTGCAGGGGTTCAGAGGTTCTCCTGGTGATGCTCTGGGCTTAAACACACTTGAGTAAATGCGCTACCATCCCGACTGTGGCTGTTTGGGAGGCTGGGTCTTCTGCACCCACATCTTGGCACACAGAGTAAGTCCTCAGTAAAGGGTGCAGGACTGAAGAGACAGGGATGCCCCACAGCCACCGCACCACACCCTCCTCCCGACCCCCACCACCCCTGCAGAGGCCAAACCCTGGAGGCAAGGCAGAACGCTGAGTAATGCTTAACTCGGCAGGGGCTATTCAGCCAGGATCATCATGCCCAGGCTTGACTAGGGGTGGGTGGGGCAGAGGGGGCGCTGTCTGGGATGGCATCACTGCAAGGTCAATATAGTGAGAAGCCAACATTTACTGGACTCCAGGCTGTGGGCACAGTTCACACGCACTCCCGTTAATGGATAAAGGAACTAAGCCCCGGGGGACTGGTGTGTGTCTAGGGCTGAAAGGTTGGACTCCACAATGGGCTTGGACTCATCAAGCCTTCAGCTGGGCCATCTGTTACCTGGCATTTCTAGGCTTGTGAGGGGTTTCTGAGATTCCTCCATTTGTTACTGGTTTTCCTCCCAGTTGAAAAGCCTCATGAAGACTTTGCCCTGATCCTTGATCCAACAGTCTGGACAGCTCTTGGCTTCAGAGAGGTGAGTCTGGGTTCACGTTCCTGTCCCTCTTCTCCCTGACTGTGACACCCGCAACACAGGGTTTCAACCTCAGTTTCCCCATCTGTAAAAGGCGTAAGAGCACACCCGCCCCCCCGCAACATACACACAGGGTTGTGTGTGAGTGGGAATTTCTGCACACACTGGGTATCAGTGTGTGTGTGTGTGTGTGTGCATGCTTAGTCACTCAGTCGTGTCCAACTCTTTACCCTGCCATGGACTGTAGCCCGCCAGGCTCCTCTGTCCATGGAATTTTCCAGCCAAGAATACTGGAGTGGGTTGCCATTTCCTCCTCCAGGGGCTCTTCGCTACCTAGGGATTGAACCCACGCCTCGCATTGCAGGCAGATTCTTTACTGCTGAGCCTTCAGGGAACACAGGGAGTCAGCGTGGCCAGGATTCAAATCTCAGCACCTACCCCCACCCGCACCACCTTGCTGTGTGACCACAGGCAAGTTACTCAACCTCTCTGGGCATCAGAACCAAGGCAGGGGGTTGGTTGCAGGAGAGAGAACAATCGTTACAGAAACCCTCGTATAGTTTTTAGCCAGGGCACCCATAGCAGCTGCTATGGGTCACACAGGTCACACACCAAGACAGAAACCCTGGTGATGTGGGCCCCCCTCTTCTCACTAATGACCCCAGGCTGAGGATGACCTTGGTGGATGCAAGCTTCTCAAAAAGACATGCTGGAAAGCTGATATTTCAATGTTTTACTTGCTTTCTGGGGTGTCAAGTTTAGTGTCTCCTGGGGCCCAGCCCCCAGCAAAGTCCGGCAGACCCTTGCCCGGCCTGGGGTCCCAGACACGGGGCTTTCAGAGAAGGCACTCAAGGGGTCTCCCTGGGGTCGGGAAGAGGCCACCCCAAGGTTACAGGGGCTGGTCTCTCCTTTGGGGATAGGACACAGGGTCACCTCCAGGAGGCAGGGTCCTTCCTGGAGAGAGATTTAGGACAAGACTGAAACCTGAGATGTGGAGGGAGCCCTGGAAACATGCCAGGTACCCCCAAGACCCAGATGGATCTCCTGTGGCCTCCAGCCAGGCCCTGTGGGCAGAGAGCCCTATTCCCCACCAGCTTTCCCTGGGGCTTCCTCAAAGCGTGCAGGACCCAAAGCCCCTGGCCCAGGTCCCACCCCTGTGAAGGGCTTGGGTGAGCCCTACCCAGAGAAGCGGGAGCCAGGATCTGGGGGTGTTTGTCTCTTTCCTGTCCTGTCTCCCCTCTCTGTGCCCCATGTGTACTGCGGGGGCAGGCACTTCTGTGGACCTCTGGGATCTCTGGGATCTCTGGGCAGCTGAAGGGAAGGCTTGGGCGAGGAGAGGGAGGAGGGGAAACGGATTTCAAGTTGGGGGAGCAGCTCAGGCTGGACTGGAGCCCCTTGAGGTCTGGAAGCTCCTGAAACTCAGCTGTGACCACTGAGCCTCAGATTCTTCATCAGTAAAAGATGTTAGTTAATGTTACCTCTGACCAGGCTGTGGGAGCTCTCACAGGGACTAAGTCATGGGACAGGGTCTGTTGGAGCGTTTACTTGGCATCTGTTAGAATTAAATGTCGGGAATTCTCTAGCGGTCCAGTGGTTAGGACTCTCTGCCTTCTGATGCCAGGACCACAGGTTTGATCCCTGGTTGGGGAACTAAGATCCCACAAGCCTTGAGCCAAAAAAAGAAAAGAATTAAGCTTCAAGGCGTGGACCCTGGCCAGTATCTCCTCACTTTAAATGCTGCCATTCTGACCTGTGGGCTTAGCATGGACTAAGACTCTTGGCTGGCATCATGGCTGTGGTCAGACAAGGGGCTGACAGGAATCCCAGACTGGGTGATGGGTACCCTCTCTGGCAGATCCAATGCCTCAGGGGCCTGAATACAACCTCTGGACTGGGTGATGAGTGACCCCCACCTGGTGCTGTAGGGACCCTCAGATTCCTGTTGCAGGAAGGGGGACCCCTTCCAGGGCCCGAAAGTGGGCTCTTGACTAACACTCGGAAATGAGTTGTCCGAGGAGATACACGTGCTGACAAAGCAAGAGATTTTATAGGGAGGGGGCACCCGGGTGGAGAGCAGGAGGGTAAGGGAGCTCAGGAGGACTGCTCTGCCACGTGGCTCGCAGTCTCGGGTTTTATGTTGATGGGATTAGTTTCCGGGTTGTCTTTGGCCAATCGTTCTGACTCAAGAGTCCTTCCTGGTGGCGCACAGATCGCTCAGCCAAGATGGATGCCAGCGAGAAGGACTCTGGGAGGTGGCCGGGCACATGACCTTTCCCGAGCTCTTCCAGCTGGTGGCGGCTTATTAATTCTGTGTTCCTCACCAGGACCTCTTGTCGTAAAACAACTCCTACAAATGGTTGCTAGGGTGTCTGGCCAGGGTGGGCGATTTTAGTTAGTGAGCTTCCCCTAACACTCCCAGTAGACTTGGTGCCACTGGGGACAGAGGAAGCAGGGTCCAGAAAAGGTGAAATTTCTCACGGGCAAGGGGGAATGCTAGGCTGGAAGTTCCCAGGGGGACAAAGAGGGAAGCACCCACAGACCCATTTCCTCCAGCATCCCAAGCTGGCTCCTGCCTCAGGGCCTTTGCACAGGCTGCTTCCTCTGCCAGTTACGCTGCTCCCCTGAACCTGAGCATGGCTGCTTACATGTCCCTCCAACCTTCCTAAAATACACACAACCCTATTTTCCCTGATTGTCCATCATTTGCCTCCCTCACCAGAGTCACAGCAGGGATTTCTGTCTGCTTGGTTGCCACTGGGCCTGGCACACAGTAGATGCTTAGTTAATACTTGCAGGAATATTGAATGTATGTCTGATCTTTAGACAGATTCCAGCACTGGCTGTGCCTCCTGCTAGCCAGAATAATTTTTACTGAAGGTCCACTAAGTTTCTGGGGCTGAGGATGCAGCCAGCAGCTACTGTGTTTTCAGCTCTCTGGGTCTCAGATGCCATAGCTGAGAAATGCAAGGTACCAGACCACACACCTTAGCTTCCCAGGTGGTTGTAGAGTGCTAAAGAACGTGGCTGCCAATCCAGGGGGCATAAGAGACGTGGGGTCAGTCCCTGAGTCGGGAAGATCTCTTGGAGCGGGGCATGGCAACTCACTCCAGTATTCTTGCCTGGAGAATCTCATGGATGGGGGAGCCCAGCGGGCTACAGTCCATGGGGTCACAAAGAGTCAGACACAACTGAAGCGACTTAGCACGCACGCAGACCACACAGGTCATCTAGTTTCCAGAATCCATGGACCACCCCCCCTCTCCCAGAGTGGTCCAGATCTTGGAGTTGAGTGTGGGGCGGGGCTGTGGGTCTAGGGCCCTCAGTGTCGTCGCTAGGCTGAGAGGACGGGGCTTTGCTTGGAGTCACACAGCACAGGTGAGGTTAGAGAGGGGTGAAAGCGCTTTCTGAGGTTTGACGGCCCTTCCCCCCACCAACTCGCTGACATACACACACATACACACGCGCGTGTGTGTGCGCACACACACACACACACACAGGAAGCCCTTCCAGATCCTGGTGTAGCCCATATCTCCTTCCACCCCCCTGGAGCCTCCCTGGAATGCAAGGAATTAGGGGAAATTGTGAGGGCTCCTGCTGCTGGCAGCTTCAGTGGTGTTTGACACGCGATTGCTTCAAATCCAGAGCTAATCTGGGCAAGCTCTGCCCCCCACCCTGTGCCCCCTACAGGCTTACCCAGCTCCCTGCTCCTGAATTCCCTCCTTCCCGCAGCTGACGGCTAGGAACTGCGCCCACCTGGAGACCCCGCCTTTGTGTTCTTCGGATGCTGTGCTCCTTCAGGAGAGTCACTGGGCTTTCTGGGCCTCAGTATCCCCATCTCTGATCCCAGGAGGGGTTACTACAATCCTAGAGTGGCCGAGTCCCACCGTCTCCAGCCACAAAGGAGACCGCTGATTCCCCCATCAGTCCCAAAGATGAGTGGGATGTTCTCGCAGGATTCGCAGATGGGGAAACTGAGGCTGAATGGCAGCTCTGGGTCTCTATGACACGGAACCACTGGTCAGATGTGGGGGCTTCCCAGGGGGAATCTCAGCACTTCCGCTTGGGCTTTAGTCTGAGGTCTGGGTTCCAGTCTTTTGAGTTCCCCTTCATTCGCAGCCTAGTCAGCAAATCTTTGTAGGATTTCTGCAGCTCCTGGAATCTGGGGATGTCTGTACTGGATGGCACTTCTGAGGGTCCTGGGACAGCCAGAAGGCCCTCGTCAGGCAGTGTTGAGTGCACCCCAGCCATCACCCCAAGAGCATCAGCAGCATCAGAGAGCAGGTTGGTGATAAGCCCAGGCATGTCTGTGCTTGGAGTGCTCTGAGCCAGAACTGACACCTTCGTACCTCCTGCATAGTCTGAGCTTATCCACTCTGGCCTGCCTGGGGTCTTCTGCTTGCCCTTGTGTGAAGAATAAATACTCAAGAGGTCCAAGCTGGGCCTGGTACCAGGGATGTGCTCCTGGGGAAGCTGAGGCACCACTCAGAGCCTCAGTATCCTCCTCCATTAACTGAGAACATCATTCCAGCCTGATGGGCTTGGGGAAAGAATGATTTTGTCAAAAAACAAAATAAAAAGCCAACTTTATGCTGTGCTAAATTCTATATAGGAGTTTAAGAGGTGGCTTTCTTCACCCATGGGATTCCCCCTCTCTTCCCTCTGGTTAGGATCAAAGCCTGAAGATGTTGAAAAAAAAAAAAAACAGGAAGCAGAGGGGAAATGACTAGAAAGAGCCAGAAAGGATAACCTGGAGTAAGTCATACTTCTCTATCACACCTCTATTCCTTCACCTGGAAAATAAAGATTGAGACTTTCACTTGAGAGAAGATCAAATGTGGTATAAAGGACAGGGTCACATAGCAGGTGCTTAATAGACTGGCTATTTTTGCAGTTATTCATCCTCAGCTGGAGAACTCCTATCCATTCCTCAAAACCCTACTCAAAAAGCCCCTCCCACCTCTGACATTACTTTTCCAGGCTCAGCAGTGTGCTTCCAACCCCATCCCTTTCTCCAGCCCAGCCTTGACCCCTCAGCACTGAGAGTGTGTGTGTGTGCTTTGCCCTGTCTGCTCCAGACTGGGAGCATCTTAAAGGCTTAGGGATGAAGCTTCTTCAGTTTTTTCATTTTTAACTTTTTGTTTTGTATTAGGGCATAGCAGATTCACAATGTCATGATAGGCAGACAGCAAAGGGACTCAGCCATACATATTACATGGATCCATTCTCCCCCAACTCCCTTCCCATCCAGGCTGCCACATAACATTGTCCAGAGTTCCCTGTGCTATATGGTAGGATCTTGTTGGTTATCCATTTTATTTAAAAACTTTAAAACAAAACTTTTTATTTTGTATTGGAGTATAGCCAGTTAGCAATGTTGAGATAATTTATCCATTAAATAAATATAGCAGTGTCTATATGTTGATCCCAAGCCCCCTAAGTCTGGGGGTCTGTTTCTTTCTCTTTTTTTTAGTGTTTTATTTTTTGGCCACACCACGGCCATAACGTGGCATTTTAGGCATGTGGGATCTTAGTTCCCCAGCTAGGGATTGAACCCTGCCCCCTGCATTAGAAGTGCAGAGTCTCAACCAAGAGACCACGAGGGAAGTCCCTGTGGGTCTGTTTCTGTTTTGTAAATAAGTCAGATGAAGCTACTTTGGACCCTAACCCTTTGGCTGAGACTGAAGAGGAAGTGGCAGAGAACTGGGGTGCTGGAGCCCAGGGCAGGGGAGGCTGGCATCAGGTCCAGCCACCAGAGGATGGAGGGGTGGAGGGTGCCCCAGGAGCATCCTTTCCCGAGGGGTACCCAGTCTGTGCTCTGTTGCTCAGAACTCCTGGCCCCAGACACCCATCCCTGCGCCTGCGTCCAGCTTCCGGGCTTCACAGAGAATGGGCAGCTGTGGGAGCAGACTGTAGGGGCATGTAAAGTGTGATAGGGTGTGTGCAGGTTACAGCTACAAGGCAGGGGCATAGCAAGGCTCTCTCACTGGAGGAATGACATCCAGGCCCTCCCCACCTACAGCTGTGTAAGCCCCACCAGACCTCAGGCTCCATTTGGTCTTAGCCTCGGACTGCGTGTGGGGGATTGCACTACGGCAGGGGGCGGTTGGGGGAGGGTTGAGGTTCTCCCCGTGATGCCCCAGGCGCTCAGCAGTGCTCCGTAAGACATCTGTCTGCTCACATCACCATCACGTCCATGTGACTGCAGCTGTTTAGGAGACTGGACCAGTCTTCTTCCCATACAACTCATTCCTTTTCTAGGGATAAGGAAACGAAGACTCTGGGGGAAGTAAGGTGGGTAGAGTTGTCAGGGACAATTCCACTCTGGGATCGTGCACGTGTCTGCACAGGCCATGACTTCATCCAAGTGAGTGTTGTCAGAATGCCTAGGTTCCCCGGGAACCCAGAGCTTGGATGCCTGGAAGGAATTTTGGGGAGTTATTTTTGCTCCCCTCACTACCTCTCCTGGGAAACTTTCACAGGACTATGCCTCCCAGGTATGCGCCTCCCCAGAAAATTAACAGAAATTCACCTTTTAAAATGAACAATTGAGTGACTTTTAGTACATTCACAATGCTGTACTACCACCACCCTATAGTTCTGAAAGATTCCGTCACCATAAAAGGAGACCCCACCCCCGTTAGCAGTCACTCCCCATCCTCCCACCCCTAGCCCCCGGCAACCCCTAGTCAGCTTTCTATCCCTTTGGATTTGCCTGTTCCGGACATTTCACATTAAACATTCTTTCCCCATGTGAACAGTTCTCTGATGCCAGCTGGGTGCCTTCTGCTGCTGCTGCTGCTAAGTTGCTTCAGTCATGTCCGACTCTGTCCGACCCCATAGACGGAAGCCCACCAGGCTCCCCCGTCCCTGGGATTCTCCAGGCAACAACACTGGAGTAGGTTGCCATCTCCTTTCCCAATGCATGAAAGTGAAAAGTGAAAGTGAAGTCACTCAGCCGTGTCCAACTCTTAGTGACCCCATGGACTGCAGCCTACCAGGCTCCTCCATCCATGGGATTGTCCAGGCAAGAACACTGGAATGGGGTGCCATTGCCCTCTCCGGGTGCCTTCTAATTCAACTCAATTAGGGTTTCCTGGTGGCTCAGACGGTGAAGAATCTGCCTGTAATGTGGGAGACCTGGGTTTGAGCTCTGGGTCAGGAAGATCCCCTTGAGAAGGGAATGGCTACCCACTGCAGTATTCTTGCTTGGGAGAATCTCACTGGACAGAGGAGCCTGGCCAGCTACAGTCCGTGGGGTCGTAAAGTCAGACACCACGGTTTCACTTTACTTTATGTGACTGTCCACCCAGAGATAGGGCTTCCCTTGTAGCTCGGTGGAAAAGAAACCGCCTGTCAGGAGATGCAGATTCGATCCTTAGGTCGGGAAGATCCCCTGGAGAAGGAAATGGCAACCCACTCCAGTATTCTTGCCTGGGAAATCCCATGGACAGAGGAGTCTGGCGGGCTACAGTCCACGGGGTGGCAAAAGGGTTGGACATGACTTGGTGACTAAATAGCAGCAATCCAGACAAAACATCAGACCCCACAGCTTAAGGGCTCAGTCCCACAGACTGCCCTCCATCACCATCTGTCTTCAGATGCCCATCAGAAGTCCAAATTGTCACCTGTACTTCTGACCAAATGGCTGTATCAAAGGTTTCCACCATCCCCTTTTTGGGTTTGATTAATTCACAAGGGCAAGTTAGAGAACTCAAGAAACCCATTTACTCACTAGACCACAGGTTTATTACAAAGGATATTAAAGGAAATGGATCAACTGGCAGATGGAAGAGATGCACAGACCAAGGTGTGCAGGAAGGGCATGGGTTTCTATGCCCCCAAACTCTCCCAGGACCTCCGTATGTTCATCAACCCAGAAACTCTCCAAAGCCCATCTTTTGGGGCTTTATAGGGGCTTCATTCCACAGGCACAGTTGACTAAGGCATTGGTTGGTAACTGAAATCTAGCTCCAGCCCCTCTCCCACCCCTGAAATTGGCAGGAGGGGGTGGAGCTGAATGTTCCAGGCCTCTGATCACACGGGTTGTGCTCTTAGCAACCAACCCCCACCCTTGGGTTGTTTCCCCAAAGTCACCTCTGTGCCGTAACAAAAGACACCTTTGTCTCATCACAGAAGACCCCAAGGACTTTAGGAGTTCTATGCCGGAAATGGGTGGAAGACCAAAAATACCTTATTGTAAGTCACATCGTGTGGTGCTTTGTGATGCGATTAGTCGCTCAGTTGTGTCTGACTCTTTGCGACCCCGTGGACTGCAGCGCACCAGGCTCCTCTGTCCATGGGGATTCTCTAGGCAAGAATACTGGCGTGCATTGCCATGCCCTCCTCCAGGGGGTCTTCCCGACCCAGGGATCTACCTAGGGTCTCCCGCATCGCAGGTGAATTCTTCACCAGCTGAGTCACCAGGGAAGCCCGTAAGTCCCAATAAACACATAAAAATAGAGTCACACAGCATGTGACCTTTTGAATCCGGCTTCTTTCACTCAGCGTGTTTTCATGGTTCATCCCTGTTGGACCGTCTATCTGTGCTTTGTTCCTTTTTATGACTGAATGATATTCCAGTGTGTGAAGACTCCACGCTTTGTTCATCAGTTCATCCACTGATGATCATTTGGGCTCATTCCACCTTTTGAACTACTGCTGAGTAGCGCTTTCTTGAGCATTCATACATAAAGATTTGAGGATCTGTTTTTAATTCTCGTGAGGTTGTACCCAGAAATGGAATTGCTGGCTCATATAGTCATCCTGTGTTTAACTTTCTGAGGCATGACCAGAATGTTTTCTATAGCCCTCTGTCTTTTATTATTATTTATTTTTTAGTATTTTTATTTACTGCACCGTTCCAGGTCCTGTTCCCTGACCAGGGATTGAACCCAGGCCCCCTGCCTTGGGAGCACGGAGTCTTAGCCACTGGACCACCAGGGTAGCTCCCGGATGCCTTTTATTTATCAAGATATAAGTTATGGAAAGAAAAAAGGACTAATCTTAGCTGTTCATCCTGATGACATTTCACATAACCACTTCCCAAAATGAGTTTCCAGGACATTCCCAGCTTCACCACTCTCCCTACCTCCTGTAACAACTGTGCCCACCTCTGTTACCATGGGTGAGCTTTCCCAATCTCTAACTTGATATAAACAGAACCAGCCAGTGCAGCATCTTTTCTGTCTGGTGACTTTCACTCAATACCATGTCTGCGAATGGCTGTGTTCTTCATCTGTATGGGATGCATGCTTTTTCCTTGCTATATAGTATTCCACTGGGCACGTCCAAGAGTGGAGCTGATGACTCATGAGTGGGTGTCTGTCACTTTACAAGCACGACAGTAATTAGTTCCCTTTATTCCTGGAACTTCTCAAGGGGACACAGCCCATGGGTGGTCCCTAGGGACAGGAAAAGGGAACATTAGCTCCATGGTGTTTCCACTTTATCAAATTCTGGAATGCTGGCAACCAGGCCAATTTGGCTCCCCTTCACAGCATCTTTAGCTGATGACCTCACAGCCTTGGCCAAGCTGGGAGGAGCGGTGGGGCAGACTGCAGGAAGCCAGCCAGTGATGAGCTCTGTAATCTTCACTGGCAGCTTCCATGGGTTCCGGAGGCCAAGCCAGGGCAGCGGTATAAACAGGGCACAGTGACTGGTCATGCTGCTCCCTCCACTTGGCTTAGCTCCCAACCGCCTAGAATTTTCCCCACTACCTCCTGCTGGCCATAGACACCTTCCTCAAACACACTCCCCACACAAGAAACAACTCAAACCTGGCTGTTTGTTTCTCATGATGTAAGGCAAACATGGTCACATCACGAAATCTGGAAGAAGTTAAAAAGCAGGTTATTTAAAAATCTCTGAGTTCAACAGGCAAGGATAATCACCGTCGTATCACTGCAAACATGCCCCAGGTCAACGTGTGTATGTGTCATCCAGGGGAGTCCCCGGGCAGCCTGGGTTCGAATCCTGGCTTAGTCCTTGAAATGCCAAGCAGATTGGGGAACCTCACTTCCTCTCCAAATCTCGTCTCTCAGTGCAACCTGCTTCTCTGCGTTACCCCCTTATAGGGTAGTGCTGGTTAGATTGGTTGAAGTGTGATCCCAATGTTTTAGAACTAATAACTCATTATTTTGGGTAGCTGGCCAATCAATAATGTCTCAGCTTCAGCCAGAGCTGGGTTCAGACAAGCCTGGTTAAGTTTGCTTACAAAGAATGGCCCCCACTGGCAAACTCCTATGTATCTCTTCAGCCCCAGCTTTGATGCCCTGTCTTCCCAGAAGTCTTCCTTGCTCTCTGCCCTGGTTCCCTCAGGCCTCCATCTGGCTCCATCCTGACCACACAGAACTGGAGTGTCTGAGTCTGGTTCTATGTCCTGCCAGACCAGAGCTTACTCAAGGACCAAGCCTCTCTGTCACTATGTTAGTTTCCTGTGGCTGCCGTAACAAATCGCCATAAACCGGGAGGCTTAAAAACAACAGGAATTTACTCTCTCACAGTTTTGGAGGCCAGAAGTTTGAAACTAGGGTGTCAGCAGGGCCCTGGTCCCTCCAGAGGCTCTAGGAGAGGAAGTGTCCTTGTCTCTCTCAGCTTCCGGGGCTCCAGGCATTTTTTGGCTTGTGCCTCCATCACTTCAGTCTCTACCTCTGATTCCCCATGTCCTTCCCTTCTTCTCTATCTTCCCTCTTTTCTTTTAAAAATAACTTACTTTATTTTTATTGACTTATTTTTATTTTTGGTCGTGCTGGGTCTTCAACGGCTTTCTCTAGCTGTGGCGAGTGGGGACTACTTTTCGTTGTGATACGCGGACTTCTCATTGCGGTGGCTTCTCTTGTTGCAGAGCACAGGCTCTAGGTGCGCGGACTTCAGTAGTCGCAGCACGCAGGCTTAGTAGTTATATTACGTGGGCTCAGCTGTTCCTCTGCTTGTGGGATCCTCCTGAACCAGGTATTGAATCCATGTCCCCTGCATTGGCAGGTGGACTCTTGTCCCGTGTTTTCTTTTTTTAAAAAAATATGTATTTACTTATTTGGCAATGCCAGGTCTTTAGATTTGGTATGTGAACTCTTAGTTTCAGCATGTGGAATCTACTTGCCTGAGCAGTGATCGGACCTGAACCCCCTGCACCCCGAGCTCGGAGTCTTAACCACTGGACCACCAGGAAAGTCCTTATCTCTCCTCTTTTCTAAGGACAATCTGTCAGTATATTTAGGGCCCAGTGTAAATCCAGAACAAAACAACCTCATTTCAAGATCTTTAATTTAACTACATCTGCAAAGACCTTTTTTTTTTTCTCAAATAAGGTCACATTCACAGGGACTGAGGTTAGGTATGGATCATCAGGATAGGTGTGGTCCAGAGAAGAGCCATGAACCTCCCTAAGAGACAGCACAACAGTGAATGGCAGTGACGGTGTGGGGATACCTAGGTCTGCAGCAGAGTGTGGAGCAAAGAAATAAACACCGGGTGAAAAAGTTTTGAACACCTACTGTTGCCAAAGTGAACTCAGGTCAGTTCACTCTACACGCAACATGGCTGTATTGAAGGGAAGTACACCATTCATTGCGGGGCGCCAAGCAAGGGAAGGGAAGACAAGCCTCCAAACCACTGCACCTTGGACCTCGAGTTAGGAGTTTGTTTTTCTTTTTAAGGGGGAGAACAAAGAGGCTGAAATTAATCATCTTGTGGCATTGTTGTGACTTTTTAAAAAATTTAAATCTTTTGTTTGTTAGTGAGTTTGGGCTTCTCTTTAGTTGCAGTGCGGGGGCTTAGCTGCCCTGCTGTACGCAGGATCTTAGTTCCCTGATCAGGCATCGAATCTGCATCCTCTGCCTTGGAAGGTGGTTTCCCTGGTGGCTCAGATGATCAAGCATCTGCCTGCAATGTGGGAGACCCGGGTTCGATTCCTGGGTGGGGAAGATCCCCTGGAGAAGGAAATGGCAATCCACTCCAGCACTCTTGCCTGGAAAATCCCATGGACGGAGGAGCCTGATAGGCTACAGTCCATGGGGTCGCAAAGAGTCAGACACGACTGAGCAACTCTGTCCTGTCCTGGGCTGCCAGGGAAGTCCCGCTATGACATTTCTTCCTTTCTTTTATTATTTATTTATATTTGTGCGCTCAGTCGCTCAGTCGTGTCCAACTCTTTGCCACCTCATGGACTGTATCCTGCCAGGCTCCTCTGTCCATGGAATTTTCCAAGCAGGAATACTGGAGTGGGTTACCAGTTCCTATGCCAGTGATCCTCCCAACTCAGGAATCAAACCTGCGTCTCATGTGTCTCCTGCATTGGCAGGTGGATTCTTTACCCCTGTGCTACCTATTTTTGGTTGCCCTGGGTCTTTGTTGCTATGCTGGGGCTTTCTCTAGTTGCAGAGAACAGGGGCTACTCTCTCGTGGAGCACAGACTCTAGGCATGTAGGCTTCGGTAGCTGCAGCTTGTGAACGCAGGAGTTATGGTGTATGGGTTTAGTCGCTCCGAGGCATGTGGAATCTTCCTGGACCAAGGATCAAACCCGTGTCCCCTGCATTGGCAGGCAGATTCTTATCCACTGTATCACCAGGGAAGTTCCGCTATGACATTTCTTAATCATAGTTCCAAGCATCAGATGTTTATGGTTTTCCGGCCAGGTGCTCCATGCCTCCAGGATCTGTGAGTTCATGTTGCCCTGGAGAAACAACCTGAGTTTGTACATTAGCAATATTATCTCCAAAGATCATTTTGGTACATTAATGTTGTTATCGACATCAGCAATTGTAATCATCTGACTGCTTGATTAGTGTTTGGTTAGCACAGGATTGAGGTCACACGGGACAAGAAAGGGAATAAAGTTTGGGACAGATGAATTAATCATAAACTTGGTAAGGGAACTCTTTTTTTGGGGGGGCGCTCAATCCAGCAGGTAAGACATAATCCTTGTAAGACCTGATAAGGTGGAATCAGTGTCTTCATTTCAAGGGTGACAAATTGAGGCCAGAGAGGCGGGTGTGCCAAGGCCAGAAGTCAGTGAAGCTGGGCTTGGAGCCCTAGGCAGTCAACTTACTGGAGCCTTTAAAACAGGGGATACGGCTGCCCTCAGGGATGAGCATGTGATGGCGGGTGGGGAGAGAGATGAATTTGCCCTCCTCCCTTCCAAGTTACTGGCTGAGACCCCCTGTAATAAAAATAGACTGGCAAGAGAGAAACACACAGAAGTTTAACATGTGTACTTCAGACAGAAATGAGTAAAGCTCCCCGAAAGTGCCTAAGCCACTCCCTTAAACACCGTCTTTCAGTTAGGTTCAGTCGCTCAGTTGTGTCTGACTCTTTGCGACCCCATGGACTGCAACACGCCAGGCTTCACTGTCCATCACCAACTCCCAGAGCTTGCTCAAACTCATGTCCATCGAGTCGGTGATGCCATCCAATCATCTCATCCTCTGTCATCCCCTTTTCCTTCTGCCTTCAATCTTTCCCAGCGTCAGGGTCTTTCCAATGTGTCAGTTCTTTGCATCAGGTGGCCTAAGGATTAGAGTTTCAGCTTTCAGCATCAGTCCTTCCAATCAGTCAGGACTGATTTCCTTTAGGATTGACTGGTTTGATCTCCTTGCAGTCCAAGGGACTCTCAAGAGTTTTTACCTAAAGACAAAAGAAGGGTGTTGGCTACTATATATAAAATAGATAACTAAGGAGAACCTAGTGTATAGCACAGGGGGAAAATCATAAGAAGGTATTGCTCAGTCCTGCCCCAAGGCCACAGGTGTGAGGCCTTGCACTCGGGCCTCGGAAGCGGAGCCCAGAACCAAAGTCACCTTTGGAGCTGACTGAGCCCCTTTGTAACTGTTGTTAAAAGTCCCTGATGATCACTAACAAGCTTCCTGACTCCCAGTTAGGTGAAGATGGCCACTCCAGCAACACCCTATGGCGCCCCAACCAATCATCTAATGCCAACCGTCTGGCAGGAATTTTCTTTGTTTTGAGGCTATAAAAATTGGCTGTTAACCCATGACAATTGTTGACTCTCCCTGGTCAGGAGGTCGGCACTGTGCTCACAGTGCCCACTTTATCTCTGTTTCTTGTTCTTAATAAACTCACTCCCTTCTGAAATGCTCTGTGTCTGGAAATTCTTCTCCAACCTGCGCTCGGACTGCCTCAGCAGGTATGATCTGTTTGCAGGACATATATTAAGTTAATCTTAAAAATGCATTCAAATATACTGTGTGTGTGTGTTTAATCATGTCCATCTCTTTGCAACCCCAGGGACTGTAGCCCACCAGGCCCCTCTGTCCATGAGATTCTCCAGGCAAGAATACTGGAGTGGGTGGGCGTTTCCTCCTCCAGGGACTCTTCTAGACCCAGGGATCAAACCCGAGTCTCTTGTGTCTCCTACATTGCAGGCAAATTCCTTACCACTGTGCCACCTGGGATTGATGCCACTTGTGGGAAGTACCTAGAATAGTCAAATTCATAGAGTCAGAAAGTACATTGGTGGATGCCAGGGACTGGCGGGTGGAGGAGGGGAGTTAGTATTTAACCGGAACAGAGTTTCAGTTTAAGAAGGTAAAAATTTCGGGAGACGGATGATGTTGGACAACAGTGTGAATGTATTTAGTGCCACTGAACTGTATGGTTAAATATGGTTAAAATAGTATGTTTTATGTGACTTTTATCAGAATAAAAACACATTTTTTTCTTTTTTTTTTTTTTTGAAAGGTGTTGGTGGGGGCTATTGAGGCCAATTCTGGGAAGTGACCAGGAAAAGCAGAGTAAATAAGGATTTGTTCTGCAGTTTTTTGGGATTATGCGTGTGTGTGTTTAATTTAAAAAAAAATTTTTTTTTTTCACTGCATCATGCAACTTGCAGGATCTTAGTTCCCCAACCAGGGAGTGAGCCTGGGCCCCTTGCAGTGAAAACGTGGGATCCTAACCCCTGGACCTTCAGGTTTTAATTAATGCTTTCTCCGTATAGAAGATTCTCCCGTCCTTTGGAGCCATGTGTCTCCTCCAGGTACACAAAGGGACCCCACACTTACAAATGGAGACTTCCTTTATAAACAGAAATGGAGATGTCTCTTAAAAAGAGTAACTTCTACTCGGTTTTCAGAGCTTCTCCAGTATCTGCAGTTTTTCAAAAGAATCCTTGTGCTGAATAGGCGCCTTCTGCTGCCTTCAGACGGCACTGAAACACTGGTGATGTCAGGCATAAAATAGGCTCGCAGCACCTGGGCGCTGTGGGGAGAGCCCAGGTGCAGGGGAGGGAGATCCAGGCTCGAGTCCTGATTCTGCCAGTTCCTGGCCATGGGGCCTTGAGTGGGTGGCTCGGCCTCTCTGCGCCACTCTCCCTTCAAGGTCCCGAACCCTGGACCAGGAGCAGCTGTGAGGATCCACAGGTCTTTCTCCTTGTGCTCGCTGGGGCGGTGTTTTAAGGGAACACATCCGTTCATTTATCCATTCACTCCTTCATTTGTTCATTCCACAAATATTTCTTTCACCTCTATTATGTGCCTGGACTCCTTTCAAGTAGCAAAAGAAAGGCTCTAGGCATGGGAGAAGGAGAGGAAAGGGGATCCTGGCAGGGGAACACAGCATATTCAAAGGCCCTGAGGTCAGATAGGCAATGCCAGGCACCAGGCTGGCAAAGGAACTGGAAAGTTGACTCAAGCCCATGAGGCCATTCACAGCAAGCAGGCCTGGTTCGAATCCCAGTTTGACTTCTTGGCTCTGTGACCTGGGCCAGCAAGCACTTCACGTTCTGTAATCTTTTGCTTTTCAAAGGTAGTTTTCCTCACCTGGAGAGGTGTTTTTTTAAGCTCTTCATAGTCAAGGTAAGTTTAAAAAAATCTGTGAGTATGTGAATGCACCCCCAAAAGTGCCCAATTGATGGCCAGGATCACGTGAACAAAGTCATAGTTAATAATCAATGTATTATTGATGTATTAATTATTAATTATATTAATTAATAACTATAGTAATATCAATAATGAAACATAATGGAAAAGAATTTTTTAAAATTACATTGATCTTAATATTGAATATCATTCTTTATGCTATACAAAAGGACCTTGGTTTTTGGTTTTGTTTGTTTTGGCTTCATTGTAAGGTATGTGGGATTTTAGTTCCTGGACCAGGGATTGAACTCATGTCCCCTGCAGTGGAAGCTCAACATTCAGAAAACTAAGATCATGGCATCCGGTCCCATCACTTCATGGCAAATAGATGGGGAAACAGTGGAAACTGTGGCTGACTTTATTTTTTTAGGCTCCAAAATCACTGCAGATGGTGACTGCAGCCATGAAATTAAAAGATGCTTGCTCCTTGGAAGGAAAGTTATGACCAACCTAGACAGCATATTAAAAAGCAGAGACATTATTTTGTCAACAAAGGTCCATCTAGTCAAGATTATGGTTTTTCCAGTGGTCATGTATGGATGTGAGAGTTGGCCTATAAAGAAAGCTGAGTGCCGAAGAATTGATGCTTTTGAACTGTGGTGTTGGAGAAGACTCTTGAGAGTCCGTTGGACTGCAAGGAGATCCAACCAGTCCATTCTAAAGGAGATCAGTCCTGGGTGTTTATTGGAAGGACTGATGTTGAAGCTAAAACTCCAATACTTCAGCCACCTGATGGGAAGAGCTGACTCATTTGAAAAGACCCTGATGCTGAGAAAGATTGAGGGCAGGAGGAGAAGGGGACGATAGAAGATGAGATGGTTGGATGGCATCACCAACTCAATGAACATGGGTTTGGGTAAACTCCAGGAGTTGGTGATGGACACTGAGGCCTGGCGTGCTGCGGTTCATGGGGTTGCAAAGAGTCGAACACGACTGAGCGACTGAACTGAACTAAACTGAACAGTGGAAGCACCGTCTTAACCACTGGACCTCCAGGGAAGTGTCAATAGGACCTTGTCTTTAAAAAATTTTTTAAATTGTGGTAAAATGCACACAGGGGCTTCCCAGTGGTAAAGAACCTGCCTGCCAATGCAGGAGATGCAAGAGATAAGGGTTCGATCCCTGGGTCAGGAAGATTCCCTGAAGTAAAAAATGGAAACTCACTCCAGTATTCTTGCTGGGAAAATTCCATGGACAGAGGAGTCTGGTGGGCCCCCACAGTCCATGGGGTCGCACACGGTCCAACATAACTGAGTGACTGAACACACACACACAAAATACAACATAAAGTGTATCGTTTTAACCATTTAAATGTGCACCTTAGTGGCATTTAGTACCTCTCAGCGTGGTGTAACCACCACCATTATCTATCTCCAGAACCTTCCTATCAGCACAAAAAGGAAACCATGTCCCCACTAGCTGTCACTCCCCATGACCCTCCCCCAGCCCTTGGCAACCACTGAAACGGCCTTAGACACTGGAGAGATAAGAGAAGCAGATGAAGAGCAGGGATTCTTGAGTTTGTCTTGCCAAGCAACACATAGGGGAGCAGCTTGTTGAAACCCCTCTGGCTGTAACCTGCTTTTGCTGATTAAGCTTGCTTTAGTGCTTTCTTCATTTCACTCTTTTCTCCTCTCTGACTGCCTGCCTTCCCGAGTGTCACGTAGCCCAGTTGCTTTATAGGAACTTGTGGTCAGCGCTTGTCCAACTAAGGCTGATGGGGACCACTGACCCTAAAACTGGGCCCGTGTAGGTGTTGAATGAATGACCTTTTGATGTCAGAGGATCAGAAAAGTCCACACTCAGGTCATGCTAAGTACCTCCATGTGTGAAGATGCGGAAGCAGGTAACCATATACACCTGTGCAGAACACCAGTTACGTCACCTTTTCTCCTACCTCCAACCTTTCATGCCCAAGGCTGCGCCGCTTATCCTATAAATATCCCAGCCCCCTCACCTTGTTCTTTCATCTCCTCGCTTGACTGCCTGGTGAATAAATTCTTTCTCTGCTGCAAACTTCAGGATTTCAGCATCTGGCTTGCTGCGTGCCAGGCAATGGACCCAGTTCTGTAACACGGGGATCGACATGCACGTACAAGTTTCTGTTTGAACACCTGTCTTCAGTTCTCTTGGGAATATACCAAAGCATGGAATTGCTGGGTCACGTAGTAATTTTATGTTTAACTTGTTGAGAAATCACCAAGCCTTCTCTTGTCAGTTTTATTTTTCATTATGAAATATTCCAGGCATACAGCAAGGTATCAGTAGTAAAATAACAAACACCCATGTACCTGGTGCCCTGAGGAAAAACATTCCCAAGACAGTTGAAGCCACTGTACCCCCCTACCGCTCAACAAGCCCTTGTCTAAAATTGGGATTTGATCATCCCCATATATATGTATATATATACACCTGCATGCTCAGTTGCTTAGTCGTGTCTGACTTTTTTGTGACCCCATGAACTGTAGCCCTCCGGGCTCTTCTGTCCATGGAGTTCTCCTGGCAAGAATAGGGGAGTGGGTTGCCATTTCCTTCTCCAGGGGGTCTTCCCAACCCAGAAATGGAACCCATGTCTTCTGAGACTCCTGCACTGGCGGTTAGGTCCTTACCTCTGAGCCACCTGGGAAGTGCGTGTGTACATATAAATATACATATGTGTATGTATGTATCCATGTATCTATGTATGTATGTGCGTGTTACATCGCTTCAGTCATACCTGACTTTTTGCAACTCTATGGACTGTAGCCCACCAGGCTCCTCTGTCCACAGAATTTCCAGGCAAGAAAACTGGAGTGGATTGCCATGTCCTCCCCCAGGACATTTTCCCAACCCAGGGTTTGAACCTGAGTTTTTTATATCTCCTGCATTGGCAGGTGGGTTCTTTACCACCAGCGCCACCTGGGAAGCCTATATATATATATATATAATATATATATATATATAATATATATATATATACACACACACACATACATACATACGGTAAGTTGTATTTAAAACTTTATCAGCAAAACGGTGCAGTGAAGACATGGGAATACCAGACTACCTTACCTACCTCTTACGAAACCTACATGCAGGTCAAGAAGCAACAGTTAGAACCAGACATGAAACAGTGGACTGGTTCAAAATTGGGAAAGGAGTACATCAAGGCTGTATATTGTTACCCTGCTTATTCAACTTATATGCAGAGTATATCATGAGAAATGCTAGACTGGTTGAAGTACAAGCTGGAATCAAGATCGCTGGGAGAAATATTAACAGCTTCAGATATGCAGCTGACACCACCCTTATGACAGAAAGCAAAGAGGAACTAAAGAGCCTCTTGATAAAAGGTTAAAGAGTAGAATGAAAAAGCTGGTTTAAAAACTCAATACTCAAAAAACAAAGATCATGGCATCCAGTCCCATCACTTCATGGCAAATAGTTGGGGAAACAATGGAAACAGTGACTGTTTTCTTGGGTTCCAGAATCAATGCAGATGGTAACTGCAGTCATGAAATTAAAAGATTTTTGCTCCTGAAAGAAGAGCTATGACCAACCTAGACAGCATATTAAAAAGCAGAAATATCACTTTGCCAACAAAGGTCCGTGTAGTCAAAGTTATGAGTTTTCCAGTAGTCATGTGTGGACGTGAGAGTTGGACCATAAAGAAAGCTGAGCGCCAAAGAATTTATGTTTTTGAAATGTGGTGTTGGAGAAGACTCTCGAGAGTCCCTTGGACTGCAAGGAGATCAAACCAGTCCATCCTAAAGGAGATCAACACTGAATATTCATTGGAGGGTCTGATGCTGAAGCTGAAGCTCCAATACTTTGGCCACTTGATGTGAAGAACTGACTCACTGGAAAAGACTGTGATGCTGGGAAAAATTGAAGGCAGGAGGAGAAAGGGACGACAGAGGGTGAGATGGTTGGATGGCATCACTGACTCAATGGACATGAATTTGAGCAAACTCTGGGAGTTGGTGAAAGACGGGAAGCCTGGCGTGCTGCAGTCCATGGGGTCACAGAGAGTCAGACACGACTGAGCGACTGAAGAACAAGGAAGGTCAAACCTCTCCTTCCCCTGCAGGACCATCAGACAAAACCCTCAGAATCCACTTTGTTAGAACTCTGGAAAACAAACAAACAAAAAAAAACAAACAAAAAAAGAACTCTGGAAAACAGAAGTTAGCAGCAACAAAGCGAATGTTGAAACAAGAAAGAGGCAACTTGAAAATGGTAGGAAGGCTTTGCGGCATCTCCACTTGCCCTCACCACACCCACTCTGCAGCTTGGCAGCGGTCTCGGTTACCCCTGTTTCCCAGAACAGGAACCTGGTCCCCGGATCTGGAGGCAGCAGAACAGATCTCATTCACAGACCATTTTGTAGGTCTATTCTAACCTGTCTGGAAACTTCTTGAAGGACTGGCATGGGCGCTCACTTCTGAATTGCCTAACCTGAAGCTCAGGCTGGAAAAGTGGTGGACATTGCTCAAAAGCATTGCAAGCTGAACCAACCACATACAGACAGCTAGGGTAAAAGGTTATGGCAAAGCATATTAACAGCCACTTAATCCCCGGGAGGAAAAGCTGGGGGGATATTCTTTAGGAAATGAGGCCATTCAAAAGCATATGTATATACGGGACTTCCCTGGTGGCAGAGTGGATAAGAATTCACCTGCCAACGCAGGGGACACAGGTTTGATCCCTGGGTCCGGAAGATCCCTTGGAGGAGGAAATGGCAACGCACTCCAGTACTCTTGCCTGAAAAATCCCATAGACAGAGGAGCCTGGTGGGCTACAGTTCATGGGGTCACACAGAGCCGGACACAACTGAGCGACTAAACACACACTGGGATGACCCCACTTGCCACAGGGTAACTAAGTCCAAGCCCACAACTACTGAGCCCACGCTTCCTAGAGCCCACGCTCTGTAACAAGAGAAGCCACCACGAGAAGTTTGTGCAGCACAACAGAGGAAGTCCAGTGCAGCAACAAAGACCCGTGCAGCCATAAGTGGTATACGAACAGAATGAGATGATCAATTATTCAGTCATGAAGTTGAGTCTGACTCTTTGCAACCCCATGCACTGCAGCAAGCCAGGCTTCCCTGTCCTTCACTATCTCCTAGAGTTTGCTCAAATTCATGTCCATTGAGTCAATGATACCATCCAACCGTCTCATCCTCTGCCTCCCCTTTCTCCTCCTGCCCTCAATCTTTCCAAACATCAGGGTCTTTTTCCAATGAAAAGATCACCTTTTGCATCAGGTGGCCAAAGTATTGGAGTTTCAGCTTCAGCATCAGTTCTTCCAATGAGTATTCAGGATTGATTTCCTTTAGGATTGACTTTTTTGATCGCCTTGGTGTCCTTTTAAAAGTCTTCTCTGGCACCATAGTTTGAAAGCATCAATTCTTCGGCGCTCAGTCTTCTTTACAGTCCAACTCTCACACTGGTACATCACTACTTGAAAAACCATAGCTTTGACTATATGGACACTCGATGGCAAAATGATGTCTCTGCTTTTTAATACACTGCCTAGCTTTGTCATGGCTTTTCTTCCAAGGAGCAAGTGTCTTTTAATTTCATGGCTGCAGTAACCATCTACAGTGATTTTGGAGCCCAAGAAAATAAAATCTGTCACTGTTTCCACTTTTCCTCCATCTATTTGCCATGAAGTAAAGGGACTGGATGCCATGATCTTTGTTTTTTGAATGTTGAGTTTCAAGCCAGCTTTTTCACTCTCCTCTTTCACCCTCATCAAGACACTCTTTAGTTCCTCTCACTTTCTGCCATTAGAGTGGTATCATGTGCATATTTGAGGTTGTTGATATTTTTCCTGGCAATCTTGAATTCAGCTTGTGATTCATCCAGCCCAGCATTTTGCATGATGTACTTTGCATATAAGTTAAATAAACAGGGTGACAATATATAGCCTTGATGTACTCTTTCCCCAATTTTGAACCAGTCTGTTGTTCCATGTCCAGTTTTAACTGTTGCTGCTTGACCTGCATACAGGTTTATCAGGAGACAGGTAAGGTGGTCTGGTAGTCCCATCTCTTTAATAATTTTCCACAGTCTGTTGTGATCCTCACAGTCAAAAGCTCTAGCGTAGTCAATGAAGCAGAAGTAGATGTTTTTCTGGAATTCCTTTGCATTTTCTATGATCCAGTGGATGCTGGTAATTTGATCTCTGGTTCCTCTGCCTTTTCAAAATCCAGCTTGAACATCTGGAAGTTCTTGGCTCTTATATTATTAAAGCGTAGCTTGAAGGATTTTGAGCATTATCTTGCTAGCATGTGAAATGAGTGCAATTGTATGGTAGTTGGAACATTCTTTGGCATTGCATTTCCTTGGGAGTGAAATGAAAACTGACCTTTTCCAGTCCCGTGGCCATTGCTGAGTCTTCCAAATTTGCCGACACATTGAGTGCCGCACTTTGACAGTACCATCTTTTAGGATTTTAAATAGCTCAGTAGAAATTCCATCTCCTCCACTAACTTTGTTCATAGTGATGCTTCCTAAGGCCCACTTGACTTTCACTCCAGAATTTCTAGCTCTAGATGCGTGACCATACCATCATAGTTATCTGGGTTATTAAGATCTTTTTTTTGTATAGTTCTTCTGTGTATTCTTGCCACCTCTTCTTAATTTTTTCAGTTTCTGTTAGGTCCTTGTCATTTCTGTCCTTTATTGTGCCTATTTTTTGCAAGAAATATTCCCTTGGTTTTCTTGAAGAAATTTCTAGTCTTTCCCATTCTACTATTTTCCTCCATTTCTTTGGTTTGTTCAATTAAGAAGCCTTTTTTTAAAAAATCTCTCCTTGCTATTCTCTGGAACTCTGCATTTAGTTGGGTGGGTACATCTTTCCCTTTCTCCTTTGCTTTTTGCTTCTCTTCTTTTCTCAGCTGTTTGTAAGATCTCTTCAGACAACCACTTTGCTTTCTTGCATTTCTTTGGGATGATTTTGGTCACTGCCTGTTGTACAATATTATGAAACTCCATTCATAGTTCTTCAGACACTCTTGTCTACCAGATCTTATCTCTTGATTCATCACCTCCACTGTATAATCATGAGGGGTATGATTTAGGTCATACCTGAATGTCCTAGTGGTTTTCCCTACTTCCTTCAATTTAAGTCTGAGTTTTCCAATAAGGAGCTCATGATCTCAGCTCCAGGTCTTGCCCCAACTTGCCCCACTAATGCCAAAGAAGTTGAAGTTCAATAGTTCTATGAAGACCTACAAGACCTTCTAGAACTAACACCAAAAAAAAAAAAAAAAAAAAGATATCCTTTCATCATAGGGAATTGGAATGCAAAAGTACCAAGTCAAGAGATACCTGGAGTAACAGGCAAGTTTGGCCTTGGGGTAACAAATGAAGCAGGGCAAAGGCTAACAGAGTTTTGTCAAGAGAACACACCGGTCACAGCAAACACCCTCTTTCAATAACACAAGAGATGAACTCCACACATGGACATCACCAGATGGTCAATACTGAGATCATCTTTAAAGAGATACAACTTATAAAAAGAAACCAAACAGAAATTCTGAATCTGAAAAGTACAATGACTAAAGTGAAAAATTCACTAGAGGCACTCAATAGATGATCTGAGCAGACAGAAGACAGAATCAGCAAATCTGATTGAAATGATCAAGTTGAAGATCAATAATCAATTGAAGAGCAGAAATAAAAAGAATGAGGAAAGGTGGACTGAGTCTAAAAGACCTGTAGGTAAAAAGACAATAAAATAAAATAAAAGACCTGTAGGGCACCATCAGGAGGACCAACATATACATTGTGGGAGTTCCAGAGGGAGGGGAGAGAGGAAGGTCAGAAAGAATATTTGAAGAAATAATAGCCCCAACTTCCCAGATCTGATGAAAGATACAAAACCACCCTAGTGAGCTTCCCTGGTGACTCACTGGTAAAGAATCCTCCCGCCAGTGCAGGAGATGTAAGAGAGCAGGTTCAATCTCTGGGTTGGAAAGATTCCCCTGGAGAAGGAAATGGCAACCTACTCCAGTATTCTTGCCTGAAAAAGAGAAGCCTGGCAGGCTACAGTCCATGAGCTCACAAACGGGTCCGACAAAACTTAGTGACTAAGCAACAACAAGTCTGCACATCTCAGAGGCTCAATGAACTCCAAGTAGAATATACTCAAACAGGCCCACACTGAGACACGTTGTAATCAAACTGTTGAAAGCCAAAGAGAAAAATGAACTCTGAAAGTAGCAAAAGAAAGCTACTTATCAAGTACAAGGGATCCTCTATAAGATCAAAACCAATTTCTTATCAGAAACCCTAGAGTACAGAAGGCAATGAAATGATGTACTTAAACTGCTGAAAGAAAAACTGTTGATCAAGAATTCTATATCCAGCAAAAGTGTTTCTCAAAATTAAGGGAGAGGGAATTCCCTTGTGGTCCAGTGGTTAAGACTTGGTGCTTTCAATGCCAGGGCCTGGGTTCAATTCCTAGTCAGGAAACCAATATTCTGCAAGCCGTGTGGCATGGCCAAAAAATAAGAAAGAAAGAAAGAAAAGGGAGAAATCAAGACGTTCTCGGGCAAGCAAAAATTGAGGGAGTTTGTTGCCACTATATCTGCAATGCAAGAAATGCTAGAAGGAGTCTGGCTGGTTGAAAGTTACCCTAAATAGTAACTCAGAGCTGTTACTCAATCTAAAAATTGAGGGGAGAAGTAAATAGTTCTATGATAATAGTTGGAGACTTCAACTATTAATACTTTGAATAATGTATACTTTTTAATAATAATTTAATATACTTTAATAATAATTTATTAATACTTTAATAATGCCATACTTTTAATAATGGATAGAACATCTAGACAGAAGATTAAAGATATGAGGCTTGAACAACACTTTAGCCCAAATGGACATCTATAGGAAGAACACTCCTTCAATAGCACACACATATCCCTATCAGATGCATCTAGAACATGCTCCAGTACAGACCAGTTATTCAGCAAAAAAAAAAAAGAAACTCTCAATACACTTTTGGTCATTTAAAATTTTATTTTTGTTGAAGTATAGTTGATATAAAATATTATATGTTGCAGGTGTACTCAATACATTTTAAAAGGCCGAAATCATTGCCAACAGCAATGGAATAAAACTAGAAGTCAATAACAGAAGGAAAGGTGGCATGTTCACAAACATGTGGATATGAAACCACATACCATTCAAAAAACAACATATTAAAGAAGAAATCATAAAAGAAATTGGAAAATACTTAAGGATGAATGAAAACAAAAATACCACATGCTAACGAGCCCAACTTGGGTCCACTCACCCTCACGCAGTAAAGTCAATCTATTGACACCTGGCTGTAGGGAAGGAAAAGGCAGCATTTATTGCAGTATACCAAGCTAGTGTTCAATACACCTGAACTCCCTGATAGCTTTCAGTGAAAGGTTTTTAAGGACAAGGTGAGGGAAAGGGATTGTGGGTTTGTGATCTGCTCATGGCTGGTGGTGAGGTAATCAGGAGTCAACATCATCGACCTTCTTGTTTCAACTGTTCTGAGGTCTCTGTGCTTGGGGACATCATAAGGTTAACTTCTTCCACCTGGTGGAGGTTTCACTATCTAAAAACCAGCTCAGAGGATGTGACTCAGAATATTATTTATAGCCCTTGAGATGGAACTAAAGATCCTTGACTTTGTTTAATGGCTAAACTATTATTATTTTGTCTTGCTTGGCTATTTTTTCTTCTTTCTGCCTTTTCTCACATCTCTGATTAAATTTATTCTTTGGAACTTGAGGAAGGACTGGGAGGCTAATGTTTTCCTGTAGACAAAATGCAGGCAGAAGGTATGGTGAGGGCGAGCAGAGGGTTCTGTCCCAGGAAGCCCCATAGAGTCCTGATCAATTACAAACTTACTAAAAGTTATGGGGTGCAGCAAAGTCAGTGCTCATAGGGAAACTGACAACTTTAAATGACTACATTGAAAAAGAAAAAAACTCAAATCAATAGCCTAAATTTATATTTTGAGGAAGTAGAAAAAGAAGAATAAACTAAAGTCAAAGCTAGAAGAAGGAAGGAATTATTCTAATCTAAAGATCAGAACAGAGACAAATTAAGTAGAGAATAAAGAAGTAATAGAATCACAGGAATTAATGAAACCAAAAAGTGCTTCTTTGAAAAGATTAAGAATATCAACAAACTTTTAGCTAGGTTGACAAAGAAAAAAGAGAGAAGACTCAGAAAACTAAAATCAGAAATAAAAGTGGGGAATAACTACTGACTCAAAAGAAATAAAAAAGATAAGGGACTTCCCTGGTGGTCCAGTGGTTAAGACTCCATGCTTCCGATGCAGGGTACACAGACGGGTTCAATCCCCGGTCAGGGAACTAAGATCCCATATGCCATGCCACTCAGCACAGCCAAAATAAATAGAGAAGATAAAAAGAAAAAAAAAATGGTAAGAGAATATCATGAAAAATTGTATGCCAAATTAGATAACCTAGATGAGATGGACAAATTCCTAAGAACACCAAATTACCTAAACTAACTCAAGAAGAAATAGAGGGTGTCCCTGGTGGTCTAGTGGTTAAGAATCTGCCTTGCAATGCAGGGGACACCAGTTCAATCCCTGGTCCAGGAAGATCCCACAACCCTTGGAGCAACTAAGCCCAAGAGCCACAACTACTGAGCTCATATTTCTCAAGAGAGTAGCCCCTACTCACCGTAACTAGAACAAGCCTGTGTATAGCAGCAAAGACCCAGCACAGCCAAAATAAATAAATAATAAAATGTTTTTTTTAAAGAGAAGAAATAGAAAATCTGGAAAGTGAAAATGTTAGTCCCTCAGTCATGTTCGACTCTTTGTGATCCCATGGACTGTAGCCCTCCAGGCTCCTCTGTCCATGGAACAAGAATACAGGAGTAGATGGACCCATAACAAATAAGGAGATGGAATCAAAAGTCGAAAACCTTCTAGGGGGGATCCCGGTGGAGGAGGGAGCAGCAGGCTGAGCTTCCGCAGCGGCGTGCGGAGCCGAGGGCCCCGGTTAAAAAAAAAAGGAAAGAAAACCTTCTGGGACTTCCCTGGGGGTCCGGTGGTTAAGACCCAGATTCCAATGCAGGGGACACACGTTTGAGCCCTAGCTGGGGAAGTAGGATCCCATATTCCTTGAGGTGTGGCCAGTAATAAACTTTCCAACACAGAAGGCCAAGACCAGATGGCTTCACTGCTGAACTCTGAGTCATTTATGGAATAAAACCAATTCTCCCAATTCTTATCATATTCTTCAAAAAAAAATGGAAGGGGAAGCAACAGTTCTAACAATGCTAGAATTACTCTAATAATGACAGATAAACATGCCACCAGAAAATAAAATTATACACCATGAGATCATAGAAAATATATATGTGTATATATCTATATTGGTCTCCGCCCCCCAGGTTCCCAGCACAGAACTCCTGAAACCCTTGTAACTTCCTACTATGAGCACTTTTTGTGCTTATATTTGGTCTTTAACCCCCATTCCCTGCACAGATTTCCTAGATCCTCTGGAATTTATTGGGTGACAGAAGTGTCTCTCATTGCAATGAGGTGACTCTGGCAGGGCATGTGGATGGCTCTTGGATGGGAGCCTGTCACCACAGGGGCCAAGCCATGATTGCTGCTGCTAAGTCACTTCAGTCGTGTCCAACTCTGTGCGACCCCATAGACGGCAGCCCACCAGGTTCCCCTGTCCCTGGGATTCTCCAGGCAAGAACACTGGAGTGGGTTGCCATTTCCTTCTCGGGAGTTTGGAATTTGCAGCCTCACTCCCTGCCCCCTCCCCCCATTCTCCTGTAAATGGAGTTAATGATTGACCATGCTGATGTGATGATGCCACCATAAAAATCCCCAAAGTACCGGGTTCAGAGAGCGACCATGTGGAGGTGCTGGGAAACGGCATGGAACCCCTGGGCCTCTTCCTGCATGCCTTGCCTTCTACATCTCTGTATCCTTTTTTTTTTTTGCTTGAAATAGTAGCAATTTCTTTGGAAGGACTAATGCTGAAGCTGAAGCTCCAGTACTTTGGCCACCTGAAGGGAAGAACGGACTCATTGGAAAAGACCCTAGTGCTGGGAAAGATTGAAGGCAAAAGGAGAAGGGAGCAACAGAAGATGAGATGATCAGACGGCATCACCGACTCAATGGACATGATTTTGAGCAAACTCTGGGAGACAGTGAAGGACAGGGAAGCCTGGTGTGCTGCAGCCCATGGGGTGGCAAAGAGTCAGACCCAACTTGGCAACTGAACAACAACAAGTAACAGCTTATATTTTCGTATTTCTGGAGGATACAAGTCTGCAATCATGGCACTGATAGGGCCTTCTGAGAGCTGTAGAGAAGAACCCCTCCTTGTGTCTTCTAACCTCAGGCACTTGCTGCCAATCCTTGGTGTTCCCAGGCTGGTAGATCAGTTCAGTTCAATTCAGTGCTCAGTCATGTCTGACTCTTTGCGACCCCATGGACTGCATCATGCCAGGCTTCCCTGTCCATCATCAACTCCCAGAGCTTGCTCAAACTCATGTCCATTGAGTCGGTGATGTCATCCAACCATCTCACCTCTGTCGTCCCCTTCTCCTTCCTCCTTCAATCTTTCCCAGCATCAGGGTCTTTTCCAGTGAGTCAGTTCTTCCCATCAGGTGGCCAAAGTATTGGAGCTTCAGCTTCAGCATCAGTCCTTCCAATGAACACCCAGGACTGATCTCCTTTAGGATGGACTGGTTGGATCTCCTTGCAGTCCATGGGACTCTCAAGAGTCTTCTCCAACACACAGTTCAAAAGCATCAGTTCTTCAGCGTTCAGCTTTCTTTATAGTTCAACTCTCACATCCATACATGACCACTGGAAAAACCATAGCCTTGACTAGACAGACTTTTGTTGGTAAAGTAATGTCTCTGCTTTTTAATGTGCCATCTAGGTTAGTCACAGCTTTTCTTCCAAGGAGCAAGCATCTTTTAATTTCATGGCTGCAGTCACCATCTACAGTGATTTTGAAGCCCCCCAAAATAAAGTCTTTCACTGTTTCCATTGTTTCCCCATCTATCTGCCATGAAGTGATGGAACCAGATGCCATGATCTTAGTTTTCTGAATGTTTAGTTTTAAGCCAACTTTTTCACTCTCCTCTTTCACTTTCATCAAGAGGCTCTTTAGTTCCTCTTCACTTTCTGCCATAAGGGTGGTGTCATCCGCATATCTGAGGTTATTGATATGTCTCCCGGCAATCTTGATTCCAGCTTGTGCTTCTTCCAGCCCAGCAT
Source organism: Bubalus kerabau (assembly GCF_029407905.1). Lineage (NCBI taxonomy): Eukaryota > Metazoa > Chordata > Mammalia > Artiodactyla > Bovidae > Bubalus > Bubalus kerabau. The sequence continues at coordinate 174,236,905 of NC_073624.1, forward strand.
TTCTCATGATGTACTCTGCATATAAGTTAAACAAGCAGGGTGACAATATACAGCCTTGATGTACTCCTTTCCCACTTTGGAACCAGTCTGTTGTTCCATGTCCAGTTCTAACTGTTGCTTCCTGACCCGCATACAGATTTCTCAGGAGGCAGGTCAGGTGGTCTGGTATTCCCATCTCTTTAAGAATTTTTCACAGTTTGCTGTGATCCACATAGTCAAAGGCTTTGGCGTAGTCAATAAAGTAAAAGTAGATGTTTTTCTGGAACTCTTGTTTTTTTGATGATCCAGCAGATGTTGACAATTTGATCTCTGGTTCCTCTGCCTTTTCTAAATCCAGTTTGAACATCTGGAAATTCACAGTTCACGTACTGTTGAAGCCTGGCTTGGAGAATTTTGAGCATTACTTTGCTAGCGTGTGAGATGAGTGCAATTGCGTGGTACTTTGGACATTCTCTGGCATTGCCTTTCTTTGGGATTGGAGTGAAAACTGACGTTTTCCAGTCCTGTGGCCACTGCTGAGTTTTCCAGATTTGCTGGCATACTGAGTGCAGCTCTTTCACAGCATCATCTTTCAGGATTTGAAATAGCTCAACTGGAATTCCATCACCTCCACTAGCTCATTCATAGTGATGCTTCCTAAGCCCACTTGACTTGGCACTCCAGGATGTCTGGCTCTAGGTGAGTGGTCACACCATCGTGGTTATCTGGGCCATGAAGACCTTTTTTGTACAGCTCTTCTGTGTATTCTTGCCAGGCTGGTAGAGGTATCACTCCAATTTCTGCCTCCAGGAAGTGCCCTGGCTGTCCAGTGGTGAAGACGCCTCACTTCCACTGCAGGGTTGAAGGCTCGAGCTTCGGTGTGGAAGTCAAGAGCCCACATGCCGCAGGGTGCGGTGCCCCCCAGATCGCTTCTGCCTGCATTGTCACGTGGCCTTCTTCTTCCTGTGTGTGCCTATCACTGTGTCACATTGGACTAGGGGTCGGTGCTACTGCAGTATGACTTCATTATGACTTGACTTCACCTGTCAATCGGCTCTTCAGTGGGTCCTCCCCGTGGGGAGGATGCCCTTTCACAAGTACTTCCCAAAAAGAAAAGCGAAGAGCTGAAAGAGCCTGTCCGAGTTACCCTCTGTGAATCTACCATTCCAGTGACGTCATTCCAATTTTTCTCTTATTTTCGCCAAAGGAGTAAGCAATTTACCATGGACTGTGTGGCCTTAGGGTTGCAAATTTCTGTGAGCCTTCAGCTCTTATCGTGTTCTTTTATTAATATAATAAACAGATCTATACTAAGTGAAGTGTTTCCCTGGTGGCTCAGGTGATTAAGAATGTGCCTGTAATGCAGGAGACCCAGGTTCCATCCCTGGGTTGGGAAGATCCCCTGGAGAAGGGAACGGCTACCCACTCCAGTATTCCTGCTTGGAGAATTCCATGGACAGAGAAGCCTGGCCGGCTACAGTTCATGGGGTCACAAAAAGTCAGAGACACTAAGTAACCTATTGTACTGAGCTCTGTGATCTGCTCTAACTAACACAGCCCAGACATGGGACTGTGGGAGACTTCAGTTCATGACCAGTGGTCAGAAGCACAGGTGACCACCTGGACCTGCGATTGGCATCTCAAGTGGGGCCCGTCTTGCAAGACTGAGCCCTTAACCTGTGGAATCTGATGCTATCTCCAGGTAGAAAGTATCAGAATGGAGTTAAATTATCACCCAGGTGAGTTGCTTGAGAATTGCTTGTGGTGGGGGAAACACAGAAGCGTTTTTCGGGTCAGAGGTGCTGTGAGGGGGATAGCGGTTGAGAGTAAAGGAGTGGCGCGGAGGGTCTGCCTGGCGATCCAGTGGTTAAGACTCTGAACTTCCGATACAGGGATGCAGGGCTGTGGGTTTGAGCCCTGGTTAGGGAACTAAGATCCCATGTGCTGGCCCGCTGTGTGGTGTGATGGAAAAAAAAAGAGTGAGACGCAAAGGAGGAGGACTGAGGTTTTTCTTAAGACGCAGATCAATATCCCTTACAAATAAAGGTGAAACACTGCTAAACCAAATGCTAGCAAACCCAAACGGAATCCAAAAGCATATTAGAAGAGTTACGTATCATAACCAAGGGGGATTGGTCTCAGGAAGGTTAGCATGTCTCAACATAAGGAAACCAATCAATGTAATACATCCTATTAATAAAATGAAGAGAAAAAAATCCACATGATCATCTCAACTGATGCATTTAAGGCACTTGAAAAAATCCAATATCCTTTTATGATAAAAACCCTCAGAAGAATAGAAATTTCATACATATAATAAAACACATTTATGAAAATGCCACAGCTAGCTCCATCATCAACAGGCAGAGGCTGAAAGCTTTCCCCCTACGACAAGGAACAAGCCAAGAATGTATACTTTTACCCCTGCTATTTCAACATGATATTTGGAAGTTTCGATGAGAGCAATAAAACAAGAAAAATAAATAATAGACATCTAAATTGGAAAGGAAGAAGTAAGACTATCTCTATGCACAGATGACATGACCCTATGTCAGAGAAAACCCCAAAGAATTTACAAGAAAGCTATAAAATATTTACATATCATATGTATCATGAGGGTTCATTATCCAAAATATATAAAGAACTTCTACAACTCAACAACAAATATCCAATTTAAAAGTGGGCAAAGAATTTTACATCCAAGGAAAATATACAAATGGCCATGAAGTAGGTCAAAAGATGCTCAAATCATTAATCATCAGGGAAATGCAAATCAAAACTACAATGAGATATCACTTTATACCCATTAGCATGGCTGTTAGGAAAATAGCAAGTGTTGGTGTGAAGAAATTGGAACCCTCTTGTGCCTCTGGGGGAATGTAAAATGGTGCAGCTGCTGTGGAAAATGGTTTGGCATTCCTCAAAGTCTAAACATAAGATGACCATATAATCCAGCAATCCCACTTCTGGATATTTTTCTAAAAGAATTGAAAAGCAGGGACTCAAACTGAGCTTGTACACCAATGCCCACAGCAGCACTATTCACAACAGCCAAAAGGTGAAAGCAATGCAAATGTCCTGCTGCTGCTGCTGCTGAGTCGCTTCAGTCGTGTCCGACTCTGTGCGACCCCAGAGACGGCAGCCCACCAGGCTGCCCCATCCCTGGGATTCTCCAGGCAAGAACACTGGAGTGGGTTGCCATTTCCTTCTCCAATGCATGAAAGTGAAAAGTGAAAGTGAAGTCGCTCAGTCGTGTCCGACTCTTCGAGACCCCATGGACTGCAGCCCACCAGGCTCCTCCGTCCATGGGATTTTCCAGGCAAGAGTACTGGAGTGGGGTGCCATCGCCTTCTCCATGCAAATGTCCACCAAGAGCCAAATGGGTAAACAAAATTTGGTGTATCCTCACAATGGAATACTACTCAGCCATAGAAATGCAATGACATTCTGATCTGTGCCACAATGCAAATGAACCTTGAAAATTATGCTGAGTGAAATGTCAGTCACAGAAGGACAGACATTATAGGGTTCCACTGGTATGAAATATCTAGAAAATGCAAATTCATAAGGCAAAGTAGATTTGAGGTTACTGGCGGCTGGAGGAGGAGGGGGAGAAATGAGGGATTATTGCTTAATGGTTACAGAGTTTCTGTTTAGGTGTGACGGAAAAGTTTTGGAAGTAGATAATAGTGATGTTTTGTGCTTTTAAAAAAAATGTTTATTTATTTGGCTTCAGCAGGTCTTAGTGGCAGGATGTGGAATCTAGTTCCCTGACCCACTGGACACCAGGGAAGTCCCCAGTGGTTATGTATGATGTGTGTGCTCAACATTGGGAACATACTTAAGTGACTAACAGTCCACTTCAAAATGGTTAAAATGGCAAATTCTATGTATGTTATACATATTTTTTATAACACAAAAACGCAAATTAAAAAAACTTTATAAAAAGGTATCACACTCTTACAATTATTTTCACTAAATGATCTGAGTTGGACATTTTTGCCTGTAAGTCTGGCCCATCCTTTTTCAGTGCTGTATAGCACTCTGTTCATAGGAACACACTCTAACCTTTCCCTAGTTTCCAGATCCTCCTTATTATGAACCATGCCGCTGGGAAGGCATGCACATGTAGATTTCTCTGGGGTTCACACCAAGACCAGAACGGCCAGGAGGGAGACTCGGTTATACTGGCATGAGCAAATTGTTCTTCTCAATGGTCAATTCAATTCTCAAGCCTAATCACCAGTGACTCTGTCCGCTTCCTAAGAATGAAGAGACGTCTCAGTGATTTCTGTTCACTGATGACTAGATTGAGTTTCTAGTTATTGGCTGTCCTGGGTTCATCTTCCTGGAATTACCTGTTCATTCCTGCACGGCACTGAACGTGTGATTGTGTGTGCTTAGTCACTCTGTTGTATCTGACTCTTTGTGACCCCATGGATGGTAGCCCGCCAGGGTCTTCTGTCCATGGAATTTTCCAGGAAAGAATACTAGAGCAGTCTGCCATTTCCTATTCCAGGGGATCTCCCCAGTCCAAGGCTCAAACCCACGTCTCTTGTGTCTCCTGCAGGTGGATTCTTTACTTACCACTGTGCCACCCGGGAAGCACAATGAGTCCCCAAATTCATGTCCACCCAGAACCTCAGATTGTGACCATGAGGGTCTTTGTGGATGTAATTATGTTAAGCTGAGGTCATACTGGAGTAGGGTGGGCCCTAAACGCCCGCTACAAGACTGATTTCCTTCTAAGAGGTCATATGAAGATGGAAGCAGAGATTGGAGTGATGCAGCCACTAGCCAAGAGACCCTGAGCAGTGCCGGAAGCCATCAGAAGCCAACAGAGAGGCCTGGGACCAGTTCTTTTCCGTAGCCTTCACTTGTGCTGACACTTTGATTTGGGACTTCCAGCCTCCAGAACTGTGAAGGAATAGTTTCTGCTGTTGTAAGCCACCCAGTTTGTGGTTGTTGTTATGGCAAAAAAATACCATTTGCCCATTTCTCTTTCTTTTTTTGGCTGCATCACACAGCTTGTGGGATCTTAGTTCCCCGACCAGGGATCGAACCTGTGCCCTGGCAGAGACAGCACTGAGTCCTAACCACTGGGCTGCCAGGGAATTCCTACCACTTACCCGTTTTCCTGTCTAGTGTGTCTCGTGGGGTGGGGCTGGGGCTCACATGTCCTGGAAGTCATTTCTTGGTTAGTTAAATGCATCACAGATATCAATCTCTCCTGGATTATCTTTTCATTTTTTTTTTTTAATGAATTTCTTTGGTCGCTGGAAAGTTTGAAATGGATCCTAATAGACTATCCCTAAAGTATTCATTTTCTTCCTTATCAAGGGCAGGTTTTCATTTGTCAGGCAGTTAAGTCTGGGGTATGGTTCTCCTCTGTGATGCTTCCAGTCAGCCGTGACTTCCCTGCCTTCTGGGTTTGGGGCTCTGCCAGACCCCCCAGATCAGCGCTTAGTCGGGGAAGGATGAGGCCAGCTGAGAATGAGTCAGCAGGGTGAGCCGGACTCAGGAGGAAAGGGGGACGGAAGTGGTCAGCTCAGACCCTGGGACCAGCTGTGTGGGTTCCTGGCCACGGAGGGCAGGGGTCACCAAGACAGCCCAGGCCAGGCAGGAAGTGGGTCAGCTGAGGCCTCGGGCTTGAGGCCCCACATGCTCACTGCCCGGAACCCCAAGCTGCCCCCACACAGCCTGCTGAAGCACCCTGGTTTGCATGCCTGTTCCTGTAATGCTTTCACAGACCATGGGCATTGATGGAGCGCCCGCTGTGTGAGCACGTGGAAGTCAGCTCCCTGATACAGAGGAAACTGAAGCCCAGAACGCGCTTGACTCAGTGTGGAGGTCCAGTCACCCAGTACCCCAGGTCCTCCTCCTTGGCTGGGTGGGGACCTCTCTGTCTCTAGGTGTCCTCACCCGACACACGGCAGCTTAGAATAAAAAACAGCTAGGAAGTGTCCACATCTCTTCTGCCTCCCTCGCTCCCTCTGCCCCACCTGCACCTCACTGCATTGCTGTTTTTCAGTTTCTCACCACCAACACCACAGTGTGTGTGTGTGTGTGTGTGTGCGCGCGCGTGCACGCGCATGCGCTGGGGTGTTGGGGGGCAGCCTGAACCCACCCTTCTTGTCTTCTGGAGGACCACAGTGTGTGTGCGCGCGCGCGCACGCACGTATGCGCTGGGGTGTTGGGGGGGCAGCCTGAACCCACTCTTCTTGTCTTCTGGGGGACCAGGACATGTCCAGGCAGGTCTGACCACTTGCAGAAATTGCTGAATGCCTGGCAAGCTCCCAGTGCAGGAAGGAGCCGGTAGGAAGGTTAGAGAGGGTGTGGGAGAAGGACTAGCTTGGGGTTTCCGGTGTGGTACTTTGCCCTTCTTACCCCTTCCCAGACCCGTCCCACTCAAAGTGTCCCAAGATGACCTCAGCATCTTCCCCCAAAACTTAGGGTTTTGTGGAATGCCTAGGAGTTCTCTAGGTGTAAATGGAGGAGGGGGGACTTCCAGGAAGAAAAGACAAACTGGGATCAGCAGAGACCAGGGAAAAGGGGTTCAGATGTCCAGCATAAGAGTCTAGCTTCTCCTGTGGGCCAACAGGAGCCACTGAGAGTGTAAGAGGTGGAGAGGGGCCCAGGCAGATCGGTAGAACTCGAAGGACGCTAGCCTGAGACCCTCTCCTTTAAGATGGAGAATATCCAGGCAAGAGCTGAGGGAAACTCTGTTGAAGGGGGCCAAGCCCTACCCTTGAATGAGCCTCCCTGAATAGTCCCCGGACCCTTCAGCTGCCTGTCTGTCCTTCATCACAGCTGGCACCCCCTGTACTGTACCCCCAGACCAGGAGCTGCTGGTTTCCTGGTGTGTCTCCAGTCCAAAGCCCAGCGCACAGTAGGCAATTCTTAGGTGGCTCAGCCAAGAGAAGTCAGGGCTCTAGAGGCAGAGAACTGGCAGGACGGGGCCTCAGCGGGAGGAGGGGCGGACCTTCAGGGTCTGGACATCCCCTCCCCTTCCCTGGGCGCCTGCGCCTCTCTGCGCCCCCTGTTGGCGGAGGAGTGGAACACCCAGCACTCCCGCCTCTCCTCTCGCCTGGTTAGTCGTGAGTGTGCGCTCCCTCAGCCTGTCCGACTCTGTGCGAGCCCCATGGACTGTAGCCCGCCAGACTCCTCTGACCGTGGAATTTCCCAGGCTAGAATACTGAAGTGGGTTGCCATTTCCTCCTCCAGGGGTTTTTCCCGACCCCAGGATCGAACGTCGCGCGTGGCTTCCCAGGTAGCTCAGTGGTAAAGAATCCGCCTGCCAATGCAGGAGACACAAAAGCGACGCGTGTTGGATCCCTGGATTGGGAAGATCCCCCAGGAGGAGAAAATGGCAACCCAGCGATACCCAGGAAACTGCTGGCAGGGGGTTACCTCTGAGATAAAGACCTGGTTTCCCGAGTGGGAGGTGGGAAAGAGACATTTCATGGGAAACCCTTCCACACTATCTGATTTTTGGGGCTTCCCAGGTGTTTATTGCACGGCTAGTACATACCCAGGGCTTCCCTGGTGGCTCAGTCAGTAAGAATCTGCCTGCAAATGCAGGAGACACAGATCTGATCCCTGGGTAAGGAAGCTCCTCGAGGGAAGGAAATGGCAAGCCACTCCAATATTCTTGCCTGGAGAATCCCATGGACAGAGGAGCCTGGCGGGCTACAGCCCATGAGTCACACAGAGTCAGACGTGACTGGAGCGACTTAACACACACACATATATGCATACACATATGTGTATGGGCTTATATGTACACATGGGCTTCCCAGTTGGCTCAGTGGCACTGGCTCTCCAGTGCAGGAGCCACAGGAGACATGGGTTCCATCTCTGGTTTGGGAAGATCCCCTGAAGAAGGAAATGGCAGCCCACTCCCATATTCTTGCTGGGAGAATCTCATGGACAGAAGAGCCTGGAGGGCTACAGTCTACGGGCTTGCAAGAGTCGGACACAACTTAGTGACTAAACCACCACCATTACGTACCCTGTGCTGTGCTGCGTGCCACACACACAGGGGACCCCAGCGAGATCTGACTGCATACCCTGTGCTGTGCTGCGTGCCACACACACAGGGGACCCCAGCGAGATCTGACTGCTCAGGGCTCCCACAGGACCTGTTACTACCCAGAGCATGTTGGCATGGGGATGGGTGGGGAGCAGGCAGCTATGGGAGGCAGAAAAGGTACCTAGACAGTCAGGAGGGCTTCCTAGAGAAGGAAGTAATAATATCTGTACTTATTAAGTAACTACTATGTGCCAGTAACTACCATCTTTCCTGGTGGCTCAGAGGTTAAAGCGTCTGCCTGCAATACGGGAGACCTGGGTTCAATCCCTGGGTCGGGAAGATCCCCTGGAGAAGGAAATGGCAACTCACTCCAGTATTCTTGCCTGGAGAATCCCATGGACGGAGGAGCCTGGCAGGCTACAGTCCACGGGGTCGCGAAGAGTTGGACACGACTGAACGACTTCACTATGTGCCAGAGCTCACTCAAGATGCCCGAGTATGGGGAAACTGAGGCTCAGTGAAGTGGGACTCCGATTGTCCCCTACCTCCCGTACCTTACTTATGCATTGGGAGGTGTATATACCCTGGGACCTCAGGGACTTGGAGCCGGCACCCCCTCTCCTGGGACCCATATTCCCAAAGACAAGCCATTTCCTTATTGCTGAAGCCCCTTCTTCTTAGAAGGCCATTGATCCTGGAATATCCTCATTCTGCCTGAGGACAGACACAGGGGGATGACTGAATCCTGTTTCTAGAATTTAAGCTTCTCAGCTCCAGGGAAGCCAGCTTGGGTTCCCATTCTCACTCCTCTCCCTGGGATCAGGGTTTCAACTGACAAAGGCTCGTTTCCCCATCTGTAAAAAGTGGTAACGGCATCTCCACAGGGGGATTCCACACATCCTGGGGATCAACGTGATCATGATTCAAATTCCTGCACGCCGCACCCACCCCTTGCTGTGTGACTGTAGGCAAGTTACTCAACCTCTCTGGGCATCAAAACAAAGGCAGGGGGTTGGCTGTAGGAGGAAAAACACTCAGCACAGAAATGCTCTCATCATTATCCATTCAGCACACTCGTAGCAGCCACTACAAACCAAGCACCAGGTCACACACCAGACAGAAACACTGGCGCTTCGGGGCCCCCTCTGCCAGCCAATAACCCCAGGCTGAGGGTGACCCTAGTGGACACCAGCTGCTCATAAAGACACACAAGAGATTGCATATTTTAACTGTTTTATTTGCTTTCTGAGATGTCAAGTTTGGGGTGTCCCAGGGCCCAGCCGCCAGCAAAGTCCGGCAGAACCTTGGCTGGCCTGGGGTCCCAGACACAGGGCTTTCAGACAAGGCACTCAAGGGCTCTTCCTGGGGTCGGGGAGAGGCCACCCCAAGGCTGCAGGGGCTGGTCTCTCCTTTGGGGATAGGACACAGGGTCACCTCCAGGAGGCAGGGTTCTTCCTGGAGAGAGATTTAGGACAAGACTGAAACCTGAGATGTGGAGGGAGCCCTGGAAACATGCCGGGTACCCCCAAGACCCAGATGGATCTCCTGTGGCCTCCAGCCAGGCCCTGTGGGCAGAGAGCCCAATTCCCCACCAGCTTTCCCTGGGGCTTCCTCAAAGCGTGCAGGACCCAAAAGCCCCTGGCCCAGGTCCCACCCCTGTGAAGGGCTTGGGTGAGCCCCACCCAGGGAAGCGGGGAGCCAGGGTCTGGGGGTGTTTGTCTCTTTCCTGTCCTGCTCCCCTCTCTGTGCCCCATGTGTACTGCAGGGGCAGGCACTTCTGTGGATCTCTGGGATCTCTGGGCAGCTGAAGGGAAGGCTTGGGTGAGGAGAGGGAGGAGGGGAAATGGATTTCAAATCCGGGGAGCAGCTCAGGCTGGACTGGAGCCCCTGGAGGTCTGGGAGCTCCTGAAACTCAGCTGCGACCACTGCCCCGGAATTCGAGGATGGGGTCTCTGAGTGGCGTTCATCCAAGAAGCAACTCACAAGATGTGGAATCATGAGGGGGATCCTGGCCTCTAACACACTTTCTTTCTGCAGAAATGGAGACGCTTCTCCTCCTGGTGGCAGCCCCAGGCCCTTTACCAGGCACTTGTTCCAGGAGAAGAGAAATTTAATTGGGGATATAAAACCAAAGCCCTTTGCGGTTCCACAGAAGCCTGTGGATGAAGGCCATGGGGCCCGTGGCCACGAGGGGAGGCACCTCCATCAGTGCCCCATGCTGGCTGCAGGCTCAGGACAGCTTCCAGTGGTCTCAGGGGGGAGGCTGGGGCCACAGAGAAGAATGAGGCTTTGTTCCACCAACCCCGACAAGGACAAGAGACTTCTGGGTTCACACACTCCAAGGGGCGGGGAGGTCAAAGGTCAACAGTCTAGACAGCAGCAGAGAAAAAGGAGGCCTGTGTGGTGGGCCGATTTCCAGGAGCAGCTCCCCTCCCCGTCCTGGGTACCCCTGAGTCGGGAAGGGGGCGGGGAGCACAGGCCTGGGGGTGCACAGGCACAGCCTCTGGCCTGGCTTCTTGGCAGAAACTTCCAAGATGACAAAAAGGCATCACATGTATACTTTCTGAGTCATCCCCCTGAGCAGGTCCTTTCTGTTCGAGAAGTTTTTGCACCAGCAAAGAGCAGGGCAGCGTAAAACTATCTTTCTTGCTGAAACTGTCAGAGAGGTCAGAGTCTGACGTTTCCCCCAAAGACGTGGCACTGACAAGGGTTCCTGCCCCCGCCTCCTGGGCCCTGTGACTCTCAGTGGCCGGGACCTTGGCTGTTTCTTGACTGGACCACATGAGCCGGGTGGCAGCAAGCCCTCACCCACAGGGGTTGCTGCTGCTTCCCACCTTGCTTGCTTTCTATCCACTCTTTTAAGTTTCTTTTTCAAACCACTTACGCACAGACCACCGGCCTTCTCTTTGGTGGGAAGTGGGGAAGCAAAGGGGCTGAGAGAAGAATAAAGGTATAAGGGGCCGAGGTTCTGGCATCCTAAGGGAGATGCCATTACCTGACACCACCCCCCACCTCTGCACCCTCCACAGGAGCTTATCAGCGACAGGACCCCCTCCACTTTTCACCTTTCCTCCACCAGCCTTCCCACGACATTGCTCAGTCCATCTTTCCACCCTTAACACTCACTGCACCCACCCCTTCTGGCATCGCTCACCTTCATATCTGCCAGGCTGCACCCACTTCACAGAACCATCCCTTTGCCTATTCTGTGCCCCCACCACCACCCCCACAATCTGAGACTCTGAAATGACAAGGGAGAAGTAATGGGACTTGGCCCCCCTTTCTTACACAAGGACATTTCAGTCCAGGACCCAACAAATGCACACAGATACGTCATGGAGTGAATGGATGAATTTGCCCAAAAGGAAAAAGATAAAAATAATTAAAACAGGAACATTAAAAAGCTGGCAGGGAGCGAGTGAAATATTTAATGGCTGTCTAATTAAATAAAAACGAGCTATATGCTCTGCATCGTGAAAAGGACAAGGTTTTGGCTTGACTCGCTGAGGAAATCTAACACCATCGCAGGAACAGAACAATGACACACACACACTCGATAATGATCAGACAATAAGTCACATCTCTAAGTGGCTGAATCTCACGGTGCTTTAAACAGAAGAAATAAGGACAAAAGAAAGATGGAAATGCAGAACCTGGGGATGGTGTGTCCGGGTTCCAGTGGGTACCCAGCTTAGCTCAAACCTGACTCACTTCCAGTCCCCCCTCCCCTCCCCAACTTGCCTAGATCCATTTCTTCCTCAGAGTCCCCCAGATCAGACCTTTAGAGAACAGAGCTCATCAGAGTTTAATGCCCTTCTGAATGAGGCCTCTGGGAGACCCTCATTTAAAAGAGCCGCAAGCTCTGCTCACGGAAGCTGGCTGACTGAGTGGATGCAATGGCATCCTATACTCCCGATTCCTCAGGAGACTGCAAACACAGACTGGGGGTGTGGAGGAGGGGTTTCTGGAAGAGGGAGGGCTGGCATGGAGGAGGGAGAAGGTCCTGATCATTTCACCCTGCAGGGCATGCTCCACACACTGCCATATGCTGACCCCACATCACGCTTCCCTTCCAGAGAAAACACAGAACTCAGAAAATGCATTTCACTCAGAAACCCACCAACCTGGTCTCCGAGTGACACAGCAGCTCAGCGGAGGCAGCAACTACCCTGGGCATCAGAACAGGAGGGAGAGAGGGTGAACATTTAAGAAAACAAAACAAAAATCTCAGCTGTTTTCAAAAGAAGCGCCTGCTGGGAAACACCAACATGATCTAACACCACATCAGACACCAGCACGCCTCACACATAGGGAAGTGATAAAACTGCATGTTCTCCAAAGAAACAGAAGAATACTTTCCAAACCGTTGTTTTCCTCATGGTTGCTGCTGCCAACCCCCTCTCTCTGATGGGTGTCAAGGTCCAGCTGAATTTAGTTGCCTCCTGGGAGATGTGCATCCCTGGCTGGTCAGTTCAAAGTCATCAGGGAGTAAGATAAAAATTTACCAAGTCCAAGGCGTGTCCAAAACCCAGCTACACAAAAGCTCGCTGGCTGCCCTGCGGCCCTTCCGGCCAAACACACCAGCACACACGGAGCTCAGCCCCCAGACTCCAGTCTGTCCTCCTCTTAAGGAAAACAAGAAGCTGGTCCCCAAGACCAAGACTGAAAAATCCAGGCCAGATGTGGGGTAGGTTTGTAGTTGCTACACACTTTTACATATTAAAAAAAAAAAGTGTGTGTGTTGAAAGGACAATCTGCTTTCCCACCAGTGGCCCAGCTGCGGAGGTCCTTTGGGTACAGCTCACAGCTCGGTTGTTGAAAGGATTAGCCACCCCTTTCAGTCTCCTGGGGCAGCAGCAACCCCCTCTCCCCGTGGTCTGGCCAAGGGCCTAGCCTCCACCCCCGCTGAACAAGGGGATCTTAATGTCACCCCCAAAACAAAAAATGTAGGTCCAGTGTTCAAAGCCAGAGGCAGAAGCAGCTGCACTCCAGGAAAGAGAAAAGACACTTGTGTTCGGCTAAAGCCCTCATTTTAACCAAAGGGAATATAAATAACTCTGTGCCCAAACTGGCACTATTGCTTTTAAAAACAGAATAAGAAAGAAAGAAAAAGAACCCACGCCAGATCCCAAGCTGACCCTTGCCGGAGCTATCCAGGCTGTTGGGACATGGATCAGGGCAAAGGGTCTTCATGAGGATTTTCAATTTGGGAAAAAAGCAGTCATGGACAGAGGGAATTCTGGAATCCTTCCACCATAGACTCAGAAAAGCAGGTGGCCCCAGCCAGGGGATCGCAGAGTAGAGATCCACCTGATTGGGGTTCTGGGTAGAAATCAGGACTTCCCAGCTTCCTGACTGCCCCAGCTGTATCCCCAGGTGCAAAGAGAAATAGAGAAAAAAAAAATCTTCAGTTGCTGCCTTCAAACCAACCAGTGCGTACGCAGAGAAACAGGGAGAAGAGATGTGCAAGCTGGCATATTTGATCCAAATCAGATCCCCAGCTGGATGGGCTTGTCTTTCCTGGTCAGGGCCCAGAGGGTGGATGTCTCTCTCAGGGTCCTTGGCAGGATGAGGTCTTGGGAGGCCTGAGCAGCAATCAGTGTTCATGGCAACAGTTGATTTTGCCTTCTGACTGCTCTAGGAGGTCCAGCATCTCCTCAATGATGGCCCGAAGTGCCCGGCCCAGCTGGTCTGCATTGTACGGCTTGCCCAGAGGGGGCACGTGAACAAAGGCTGAGCGGCCGTGACTCTGGTACAGAGAGGTATAGTAGGTGAAGTCGCAGAGGTACCTAAGCCACAGGGCGTTGGGGATGGGAGGGAAACCAAAATGGGGTTAGAGAGTGAATGTTCCATCCAAATCCATCATAAGACAGCCCCTCAACCTCCCCAGTCATCTGCAAGATAGAATGCTGCTCCTCCCTCCCCAGGCAGCAAAAATGAAAAAAAAACAAAACAAAACAGTAACTCCCAGTGCTGGTGTACATGTGGAGAAAGAAGCAGTAGGAGATGCTGTTGGCTGGGATGCAAATTGCCCCAGGGGAGGGCAATCTGGCAGGCAAGTAAAATTACAGGTGTACAATATTCAATGTCCTTCGATAAACCATGATGCAAAAGAATACAAAAAAGAACATATGGATATATATACCATGTATGTACACACACACATAGCCATGGGCTTCCTAGGTGCTCAGATGGGAAAGGACCCACCTGCAATGTGGGAGACCTGGGTTTAATAGCTGGGTTGGAAAGATCCCCTGGAGAAGAAAATGGCTACCCACTCCAGTATTCTGGCCTGGAGAGTTCCATGGACAGAAGAGCCTGGCAGGCTACAGTCCACAGGGTGGCAAAGAGTCAGACATGACTGAGAGACTTTCACACATATGCGCACACACACGTAGATAAGGTATATGTATATATATATATATATATATATAACTGAATCACTTTGCTGTACAGCAGAAATTAATACAATATTGTAAATCAACTATACTTTAATAATTTTTTTTAAAAATAATTTTTTTTTAAATTACAAATGCACAGACTTTATGACCTGATGTTTCAAGTTTTTAGAATCTATCTCAGGAGCCATGTGCACCAGAGCAGGATGATGAACAAGGTATTTGTTGCAGCGTGATGTGTGAAAACAGAAAAGCAGGAAGCAAACTGGTAGAATGTGAGCACTGGTGGTCCCCTCCCACACTCCTCCCACCCTGTAGAGGACACAGCCAGTCAGCAGTCTGCAACCTGCAGGGAGGCCTCCATCAGAATGCCACTGGTCTGCCGCCTTGATCTTGAACTTCCCTGCCTCCAGAATTATAAGCGATAACTTTCTGGTGTTTACAAGCTACCCAGCTGGGATTTTTTGGTTATAGAGGCCTGAATAGAATAAGATGCCCCCTAAATGTCCACGGACAGTGAAAGTGAAATTCGCTCAGTTGTGTCTGACTCTTTGGGACCATGGACTGTACAGTCCACGGAATTCTCCAGGCCAGAATACTGGAGTGGGTAGCCATTCCCTTCTCCAGGGGATCTTCCCAACCCAGGGATCGAACCCAGGTCTCCCATATTGCAGGCGGATTCCTTCCCAGCTGAGCCACCAGGGAAGCCTGTCCACTGACAGAGGAATGACTTAATAAACTGGTTCATCGGCACAGTGGGATACTATGCAGTGGCTTATAAGGCATGTGGTGGATCCAGAGGAAGACAGAACTCACCAAGACCCCTAGCACATGCCCACAGATGAAGCCGAGGAAGGGCACTCTCATGAAATCCACACCATATAGCCTCATCCACGTAAAAGCAAAGCAAAAACAGAACAAAATGCGAAAGCAGCACATGAAGTGTCCTGCACATGTACAGAAACACGTGTAGCTAAGAAGGAAGTGTCACAATTTGAGTCTCTGATTTAACAGAGGGATCACTGGCAGGGAATGAGGTGGGGAGAGAGAGAGTTCAAGAGAATCCTTCACAACGGGAACACATGAAAATATATTTCAGAATTATCTGAGTAACTTAAAATTAGCTTCAGGAGAGTTTCCTGGTGGCCTAGTGGTTAGGGTTCCAGGCTTTCATTGACAGGGCCCGCAATGTGTGTGGCCCAGTCAAAAAGAAAAAATAGTTTTAAAAAAAGACTAATGGGAGAAGGGAGGGACAATGCAAGAGTAGGGAATTAAGAGGTACAAAATAAGCTATTAGGTATAAAATAAGCTACAAAAATAGAGCATATATTGTACAACACAGGGAATATAGCCAATATTTTATAATAACTATAAATGGAGTATATGCTGCTGCTGCTGCTGCTGCTAAGTCGCTTCAGTCGTGTCCAACTCTGTGCGACCCCAGAGACGGCAGCCCACCAGGCTCCCCCGTCCCTGGGGTTCTCCAGGCAAGAACACTGGAGCGGGTTGCCATTTCCTTCTCCAACGCATGAAAGTGAAAAGTGAAAGCGAAGTTGCTCAGTCGTGTCCGACTCCTAGCGACCCCATGGACTGCAGCCCACCAGGTTCCTCCGTCCATGGGATTTTCCAGGCAAGAGTACTGGACTGGGGTGCCATTGCCTTCTCCAATAAATGGAGTATATACACCTTTAAAATTGTGAATCACTGTACTGTACATCTGTAACGTATAATATTCTACGTCAACTACACTTCAATTAAAAAAAGAAAAAAAAAAGACTGATGGTAAATTCAGTTACTTCTTCATTCCGTCAACTGAATTTGCTCCCTGCTGCCTTTGGGCTGGCGAGGTGTACATGGTGTTGAGAAACTGAGGCACTTGGTGTTGAGAGCACATAGAACAGAGAAGTTTGGTAGGCGGCGGAGGCCTTCCCAAAGAGCCAACACGTGTAGTTAAGACCTGAAACAGTCTTGCCAGTGGGAAGTGAGTTCTGAGCAGAGTCCGTAGCATATGCAAAGGCCCTGAGGTCAGAGTCAGCTTGAGGTGTGTGAGGACAGGAGGAGAGTGGTTTGCGGGTGTGGAAGGCAATGGGTGAGGGGAGACAGAAGCAGAAGGGGCTGGAGAGGTGGACAGGGGCCAGGCCACACAGGCCCTGTGGATGGCAGAGAGTTGGGATTTTATTTGCGGTGCAGTGGGAACTGCAGGAAGAATTAAGCAAGTTAGGGACTTCATCTGCCTTAAATTAATAAAAGACTTTCTAATAGGCTGAATAGTTAGTTTCTCCTCCAAATTTCTGTTCACCTAGAACATCAAAATGTGACCTGATTTGGAGATAGAGTTTTGCAGACATAATTGGTTAAGATGAGGTCACATTGGATGAGGTAAGTCTTATATCCAATGACTGGTGTCCTTGTAAGAAGGCCATGTGAAGACGCATACCAGGAGGAAGCCATGCGGAGATGAAGGCAGCGATCTGGGGTAAAGTGTCTCAAGCCATGGAGCATTCAGGGCTGTCAGAAGCCATCAGAAGCCAGGAGAGGGTCTGAGATTCCCCCTCAGGCCCTCCAGAAGGAACCAGCCCTACTGACACCTTGATTTTGAACTTCTAGCCTCCAAGAGAGAATAAATGTTTGTTGTTCTAAGCCACCAACACGGTAATTGGTTACAGCAGCCACAGGAAACTAACATAGAAACTGACTGCTTAGGGGAGGAGGCCATCAGGGCTGGAGCAGAGGCGGCGGGAAGAGAGTAGGGAGGCAGCCGGAGCCACGGCCAGGGGATGCCAGGGGCCTGGGCTGGGAAAAGTGGACAGAGCCACGCATAATGAGTTGCAGATGGGACCCGTTAGGAATACATACTTAGCTGTGTGCCTTATGCACATTGAGAATTATATACTATGACATTCTATGTAAAGTTTACTGTGTAAAATATCATGTGTGTGTGCTGGGCTTGCCTGGCAGCTGTCCATGGCAAAGAATCTACCTGCCAATGCAGGAGATGTAAGAGATGCTGGTTTGATCCCTGGGTCGGGAAGAAACCTGGAGGAGGCCATGGCAACCCACTCCAGTAATCTTGCCTGGAGAATCCCATGGATGGAGGAGCCTGGCGGGCTTCAGTCCAGGGGGTCACAAAGAGTTGGGCATGACCGAAGCGACTTAGCACGTGTGTATGTTAAGTCGCTTCAGTCATATTAGACTCTTCTCAACCATACTATTTAAACAGTCTGTGCTTTGATTTCAATACCTTTAGACCATGAAATTTTTGTACCTTGTTTTACATCCCTGGATATGTTCCAATGTCTCCTAGTTTACAGTCTAAGGGAACTTGAATAGAATTTGTATCCTACTGCTCTGTGAAAATTGTATAAATCTTAATTATGTTGAATTGGTTCACAGTGCTTTTCAGGTCTACTATATCCTTCTACTTCTCTGTATATTTATTCTATTAATTTTTGAAGATTTGATATTAAAATTCCAACTAAAAAATCTTAATTTATCTACTTAAAAAATAATTGTAATATATAGAGGACCTGGGCTTCTCTAGTGGCTCAGGTGGTAAAGAATCTGCCTGCAATGCAGGAGACCTGGGTTCGATCCTTGGATTGGGAAAATCCCCTGGAGAAGGGAATGGCAAGCCACTCCAGTATTGTTGCCTGGAGAATTCCATGGACGAAGGAGCCTGGCAGGCTACAGTCCATGAGATCCCAAAGAGTTGGACACAAATGAGCGACTAACAGGTAGTGGAACTATATGTAACCTTGTTCTGTATCTTCCAAGTCTCCTGTAAATGCGTTATCGCACTTTCATAATTAAAAATTAAAAATAAATAATGGAGAACAGTGGAGAGAGAACATGGAGAACAGTGTGGAGATTCCTTAAAAAACTGGAAATAGACCTGCCTTATGATCCAGCAATCCCACTGCTGGGCATACACACTGAGGAAACCAGAAGGGAAAGAGACACGTGTACCCCAATGTTCATCGCAGCACTGTTTATAATAGCCAGGACATGGAAGCAACCTAGATGTCCATCAGCAGATGAATGGATAAGAAAGCTGTGGTACATATACACAATGGAGTATTACTCAGCCATTAAAAAGAATACATTTGAATCAGTTCTAATGAGGTGGATGAAACTGGAGCCTATTATACAGAGTGAAGTAAGCCAGAAAGAAAAACACCAATACAGTATACTAACGCATATATATGGAATTTAGAAAGATGGTAACAATAACCCTGTGTACGAGACAGCAAAAGAGACACTGATGTATAGAACAGTCTTATGGACTCTGTGAGAGAGGGAGAGGGTGGGAAGATTTGGGAGAATGGCATTGAAACATGTAAAATATCATGTATGAAACGAGTTGCCAGTCCAGGTTCGATGCACGATACTGGATGCTTGGGGCTGGTGCACTGGGACAACCCAGAGGGATGGAATGGGGAGGGAGGAGGGAGGGGGGTTCGGGATGGGGAACACATGTATACCTGTGGCGGATTCATTTTTATATTTGGCAAAACTAATACAGCTATGTAAAGTCTAAAAATAAAATAAAATTAAAAAAAAAATAAAAATAAATAAATAAATAAATAAACAGTCCATCAAGTGGTAAATCAATGACCTTTCCAAAAGTAAAAATAAATAAATAAATAAGTTAGCACTTGGCCCAAAGAGGTCACAGTCAAACACACTTGGCTTATTCAACACTCAGCCTGGGCTGATAGGAGGGAAACCCCATTCACACCTACACCATAGGAGCCCCAAGGTGCCTTACCTGCCTGCATCTTGTGAAATGGTCACTGACACATCTAAGCCCAGTGTAGTAACCCTCTTACATACAGCATCCATGTCGATGATGGAGTCAATGCTTTCCGGCCCATCCTCCACACAGCACTGGGAGCCGGGGCAGAATCGGCAGTTGTCCAGGCCCTTGTAACCCTTGTTGTGTCCACACTTCTCCAGTGTGACTGCGGTTGCCATGCCTGACACGCCTACGTGCACCACCAGCTGCAGACAGATGGGTACAGCTTAATAAGGTCTGGTCAGGGGGCTGGGGAATCCCCCCAGGCCAAGGAGAGGACAGTGGCCTCACAGAGCCCTGCTGGTGGTTATGTGCTTTCTGACGTCTTGCTGCTGGAATCGATCCTGCAATCACTCTTACAGAAAGATGTGCCAGTTGAAACATGCAAGAATGTGAAATATGCCAAGATGTTCATAGGAGCTTTGTCATTACAATACTGGAAACAATCTAATTGGCCATTCATGGGGAGGGGTGTTGACTAAATAAATTATGAGCTACTGTGCTCAAGGCAAGTTTGTATGGAATAATCTTCAAGACATATTGCCAGATGTAAAAGGCAAGGTATAATTTCCAAGAATCTAACCTAAAAATAGTCAGAGAGATAATAATCTGCCAATGGTCACTTCAGTGTAATTTATAAAAATGAGAAAAAAACATGGAAATGAAGAGCAAGCCCAAAAATAGAAGAATGGCCATATTAATTACTAAATATTACCCAGCTATTAAAATAATGTCGAGGGAGAACTCTTAACGACCCGTGCGATCACAAGCTCCTGGGCTGCTCTATCTGCTACTGGCCGCCTGGCACTAACACTGTTACCTGGTGCTCCGTAAACCAGCAGCGCCCGACGACACGGTGCTCTCCTGCGAGCGTAAAACACACCAGCAGCTGCACTGTATACTTTATAGGGCCGAGTGGGGACTCTGCCACCATCACACACACACGAAAAGGGTATGTCCCTGTGCTAATACCTAGAAATTGTGACTGGGACCTTATTTGGGAAAAGGGTCATGCCAGATGCAATTAAGTAAAGGATCTCAAGATGAAGTACTCCTGGATTATCTGGATGGACCCGAAATCCATTGACAAATGCCCTTAAAAGAGACACACAGAGGAGGGACGGAGGGAGAGGGAAGGAGAAAGTCATGTGAAGACAGTCGCAGAGGATAGAGTGACGCAATCACAAGCCGAGGAATGCTTGGAGCCCCCAGGAGCCGGAAGAGACAGGCAGGATCCTCCCCTAGAGCCTTTGGAAGGAGCCACAGCTCCAGTCATTGTGGACTTCTGCCCTCCAGGACCGTGTGCAGATAAATTTCTGCTGCTTTAAAATGCCTCGTCGGCAGTCAACTGTTACAGCAGCCGCGCTAATCCGTGTAGCGCATGCTCAGTTGCTCAGTGGCATCCGACTCTTTTCGATCCCATAGATTGTAGCCCACCAGGCTCCTCTGTCCGTGGGATTTTCCAGGCAAGAATACCAGAGTGGGTTGCCATTTTCTACTCCAGGGGATCTTCCTGACCCAGGAATCAAACCCTCATGTCTTGCATCTCCTGCACTGCAGGAGGATTCTTTACTACTGTGCCACCCCGAAAGCCCTAACCGCGAAGTCCCCTGCTTAAGTACTACTTGCAGGCGGGCACATTTGTATACGCAGATACATGTGTGAGAAGAAGATGTGAGCCATGGCAATAACCATGGTATCAGTCAACCATTACTGAGAGCCTACTGTAGGCCAGAAGTTCTCAAGCAGCGGTTTGGCAATATCTGGAGACATTATGGGGTATCAGACTGGAGACAGAGACCTCCTGGCATCTGATGGGTGGTGGCCAGGTAAGGTGCTTAGGCCCGTTTACAGTGCACAGCACGGCCCATCACAGGGAAGGCTCTGGCCCCAGCGAGGCTAAGAAATCCTGGGGAGGCTAAGGAACCGTTTATCACCCTTCTGGCCTCAACTCCCTCATCACCACCACAAACTCAGGATGTTGGTACGGTTGATATTCTGATCTATAATAAGAAATATAGGGACTTCCCCGGCGATCCAGTGGTTAAGACTTCGACTTCCAATGCAGGGGGTGCGGGTTTGATCCCTGTTCCGGGAGCTAAGATCCTACATGCCTTGTGGCCACAAAGCCAAGCATAAAACAGAAACCATATTGTAACAAATTCAATAAAGCTTTTAAAAATGGTCTACATCCCCCCAAAAATCTTAATATTTATTTGTTCTTAGTCCACTATTTCAGGCACAGAGCTCTTAAAACCCCTAGAGCTCCATAAGTGATGAAAGCAATAAAGGGGTCCTGCTGTGTTTTTTGGGGGGTCTCGTGGCATCGAGATCTTAGTTTCCCAACCAGGGATCAAACCCATGCCTCATGCAAGGGAGGTGCAAAATCAACCACTGGACTGCCAAGGAAATCCCCTGTTTTGTTAATGAGATAATTAAAAAATATATTTTTAAAATTTATTTCTGGTTGCACTGGGTCTTCATTGCTGTGTGCCTTTTCTCTAATTGCAGAGAGCGGGGGCTCCCCTCTGGTTGCAGCGCTCAGGCTTCTCACTGCAGAGGCTTCTCTGGTGGAGCACAGGCTCTAGGTGGACGGGCCTCAGTGGTCGCGTGCACGAGATTAGCTGCTCTGCCGCCTGTGAAATCTTCCTGGACCAAGGATCGAACCCGTGTCCATGCACTGGCAGGCAGATTCCTACCCACTGAGCCACCAAGGAAGCCCAATGAGATAACTTCTGGAAAGCACCTTAGGATGGGGGCTAGTTGCCAGGGGAACCAGCCACATGATTAGAGCACTGAAACTTTCAACTCCAACCCCTGTTCCCCAAACCTCAGAGGAAGGGAGAGGCCCCAGACAGAAAGTCCAGATGTCAGTGGCCAAAGAATTAATCAGTCATGCCTATGTCATGAAGCCTCCATAAAACCCTTAAACAACAGGGTTGGGAAAGCTTCTAAATTAGTGAAGAAATGAAGATTTGGGGAGAGTGGGGCACTCAGAGAGGGCGTGGAAGCTCTACACACCTCCCCCCATACTTTGCCCTAGGCATCACTTTTATCTGAGTGGTTATTCCTGAGTTACGTGCTCTTATGATAAACTGGTAATCCAGTGAGTAAATGGGTTCCTGAGTAGTGAGCCGCTTCAGCAAAATTAACTGAACCCAAAGAAGGGATCTGATTTATAGTCAACTGGACAGAAGCACAGGTAACAACCTGGACTTAAGACTGCCATCTGCAAACTATTCTATATAAAATGGACAAGCAACAAGGTCTATATTCAATATCCTATAATAAACCATAATGGAAAATAGCTTTAAAAAGAAGTGTGTGTATGTGTGTGTGTGTGTATAACTGAATCACTTTGCTATACAGCAGAAATTAACACAACATTGTCAATCAACTGTACTTCAGTAAAGAAAAAAAGATTGGAATCTGGAGGGCAGTCCTCAACCTGTGGAATTTGATTCTTTTTATTTTTTATATTTTTGGCCACACCCAAGGCATGTGGGATCCGTTCCCTACCCAGGAATCTAACCCACACCCGCTGCGGTGGAAGGGCGGAGTCTTAACCACTAGAGAGCCAGGGAAGTCCTGGAGTGTGAGAACTGAGCTGAATTGTAGGACTCCCAGCTGCTGTCCAAGAATTTCATGGTGTGTGGATAATCCCCTACACACACTGAACTGGGTGGTAGAATTTCAGTACTATAGTTACCCCTTGGCTTGGTATCTACCAGTGAGAGCTTCCGGGTCGCCTCTCCTCCCTTGGCTGGGTATCTGGGGGTGCTCGAGTTCCTTATCTAAAATGGCCTAGCATTTGCATAACCTACTCATATCTTCTTATACACATGACATCACCTCCAGATTACGTCTAATACCTCACAGAAGGTAAACACCATGTCAATAAATAGGTTCCCGCTCAAGGAAATTCAAATTCTGCTTTGGGACTTTCAGGAATTTTTCTTTTTTCTGCAGTGCACTGCTTGTAGGATCTTAGTTCCTCAACCAGGGATGGAACCCAGGGTGTGGAAGCATAGAGTCCTAACCACTGGATTACCGGGAAATTCCCTGGAAATTTTTTTTTGAAATATTTTTGATCTGTGCTGGGTTGAATCTTGACTATCTTGACTTGTTATTTCCACCTGTAACAGAAGGAAACTGAGGCATGTGGAAGGCTTTCTGTATGGTGAGAAGTTTCCTAAAAACATTTTCATGCATGAGGTTTCCTTTTTAACTAGGGTAAGGCAGGGCTGCACAGACACAGCAGAGGAAACAGCTCGTTCAAAGAGACTTCAGCCAATTCTCACTAAGCCTCCAGGCCCCCCTCTGTAAAAACAGGCAAATTCCACTTGAGGGGCAATGGGAGGGCTCCTTAAAAAGGAAGATGCCTCTAGCCAGCCCTGGAGAATCTGAAATAACAGGCTAGAGTGGGAAACTGGGGCCCCCTCAGGAGACTGGGACCACTTGTCAGAGATACCAGCCAAGTTCCTACCCAGCTTGTGCCCAGGGTCTTGGCTGGGCCACCACTACCTCTGGTAGGAGGGTGTGATCCCTGCCTGTCCGGCCTCCAATCCATCACATGCGGTTAAAAACCACAGCTCCCTCCCACAGCCATTCTCCCTTTGGAAACACCACTCCCTCCCCCGACTCCTGCTCATTCTAGGAGGTCTGGAGAGAGGTGACACCACCCCCTGGCCACCAGAGTGGGCATGTGGGATCCAGGCTTCACAAATTACAGCGTTCCCTCTTCCCCAGCATAGTGATTGGCTCAGGGACTGGACTGTGACCCAAGCTGGCCAATGAGAATCAGCTATAGACTTTGGGGAATTATTTGGAAGACAGGTGTTCTCTTTTTGCTGAGGGGCTGAGTCGATAAAGGACAGAAATGGTATGGACCTAACAGAAGTAGAAGATATTAAGAAGAGGTGGCAAGAATACAAAAAGAACTGTACAAAAGCTGCACTCAATATGCCAGCAAATTTGGAAAACTCAGCAGTGGCCACAGGACTGGAAATGGTCAGTTTTCATTCCGATCCCAAAGAAAGGCAATGCCAAAGAATGCTCAAACTACCACATAATTGCACTCATCTCACACGCTAGTAAAGTAATGCTTAAAATTCTCCAAGCCAGGCTTCAGCAATACGTGAATCATGAACTTCCAGATGTTCAAGCTGGTTTTAGAAAAGGCAGAGGAACCAGAGATCAAATTGCCAACATCCGCTGGATCATGGAAAAAGCAAGAGAGTTCCAGAAAAGCATCTATTTCTGCTTTATTGACTATGCCAAAGCCTTTGACTGTGTGGATCACAATAAACTGTGGACAATTTTGAAAGAGATGGGAATACCAGACCACCTGACCTGCCTCCTGAGAAACCTATATGCAGGTCAGGAAGCAACAGTTAGAACTGGACATGGAACAACAGACTGGTTCCAAATAGGAAAAGGAGTACGTCAAGGCTGTATATTGTCATCCTGCTTATTTAACCTATATGCAGAGTACATCATGAAAAATGCTGGGCTGGAAGAATCACAAGCTGGAATCAAGATTGCTGGGAGAAATAGCAATAACCTCAGATATGCAGATGACACCACTCTTATGGCAGAAAGTGAAGAGGAACTCAAAAGCCTCTTGATGAAAGTGAAACAGGAGAGTGAAAAAGTTGGCTTAAAGCTCAACATTCAGAAAACTAAGATCATGGTTATCTAGTCCCATCACTTCATGGGAAATAGATGGGGAAACAGTGGAAACAGTGTCAGACTTTATTTTTTGGGGCCCCAAAATCACTGCAGATGGTGATTGCAGCTGTGAAATTAAAAGGCGCTTACTCCTTGGGAGGAAAGTTATGACCAACCTAGATAGCATATTCAAAAGCAGAGACATTATTTTGCCAACAAAGGTCTGTCTAGTCAAGGCTATGGTTTTTCCAGTAGTCATGTATGGATGGGAGAGTTGGACTGTGAAGAAAGCTGAGCGCCAAAGAATTGATGCTTTTGAACTGTGGTGCTGGAGAAGACTTTTGAGAGTCCCATGTACTGCAAGGAGATCCAACCAGTCCATTCTAAAGGAGATCAGTCCTGGGTGTTCTTTGGAAGGAATGATGCTAAAGCTGAAACTCCAGTACTTTGGCCACCTCATGCAAAGAGCTGACTCATTGGAAAAGACTCTGATGCTGGGAGGGATTGGGGGCAGCAGGAAAAGGGGATGACAGAGAATGAGATGGCTGGATGGCATCACCGACTAGATGGACATGAGTTTGAGTGAACTCCTGGAGTTGGTGATGGACAGGGAGGCCTGGAGTGCTGCAATTCATGGAGTAGCAAAGAGTCGGACACGACTGAGAGACTGAACTGAACTGAACTGAGTTGAGAGGCTATCAGTCAGCAGCCACCTATCATTGCCATAACAAAAGCAAAGTGCAAAGCAAAGATGAGTGGTCAAGAGAGGAGGCTGATGATATTGGGTGAGCACCTGGATCAAGCTATACCTGAAGCATACAAATGCTGATGCTCACACTGGGTTGAGGTGTGTTTTGACTGTCACTTATAATGAAACATGTTGTGACTAATACAGAACTCTAGTGGGACAGAATCAGCCTCTGTGAAGTTTCAGATGTTTGCTGTCCTCTCTCACCTCCAAGGGTAACCCAGAAAAGTGTAGCACTTGGGGGGATAAGACTGTGGCATCAAGCATGTGATCAGAGCAGGAACAAAGCCACACAAACCATCCATGCCTGGGGCAACCAGCTGCAGATCCTGCTAGGGAAGCACCTGCCTTTACCCCACTCACCTCTGCCCCACTCACCTGTGGACTGTGCTTCTCCCACAGGGCAGGGATGAGCCTCTGGACTGTCTGATACTCCACTGGAATCTCATACACATGTAGATCCACGCTGTCCCCAAGCCCTAGTTTCTCCAGCTCCTGAAAGCAAAGCAGAGGAAACGCTGTGGTCTTAGGTCCAGGCTGCAGGGATAACACAGTCTCTGGGGATAAGCTGACCTGTCCTCAGAAAACAAGCAGGGCTCCGGACTCACGGCAGAGCAGGAAGGCATCCATGCTCAACCACCCCAAAGCTCCTCCCTCAGCCCCTTCTGCACCCATTCTCTCAGCATCTCCGTGGGCAGCAGCACGGTGCTGTGGCCTCTGAAGCTAGGCTCCTGGATTTGAACCCTCCCTGTGTGATCCTGGACTTCCCAGGTGGTATTAGTGGTAAAGAACCTGCCTGCCAATGCAGGAGACTCAAGAGACGCAGGTTCAATCCCCGGGTCGGGAAGATTCCCCTGGAGGAGGGCATGCAACCCACTCCAGTATTCTTGCCTGGAGAATCCCATGGTCAGAGGAGCTTAGCAGGCTACAGTCCATGGGGTTGTGAAGAGTCAGACAGGACTGAGTGACTGAGCACACATGTGACCTTGGGGAAGTCACTTAACCTCTCTTTGACTCAGTTCTCTCGTCTGTAAAATGGGGATAGTGACGTATTTTCTTCACAAGGTAGTTGTAATAATTGAAGGAACTAATTCACAGTAAAGAGTTTCAAGCAATGCTGCAATGCTTAGCATATTATAAGTGCTCAAATAATATTGGCTACCATTACTCCTATTATTTTTGCTGCTTGTTATTATGATCTTCCTTTGTTATACCTGTTAAGAATTATTTATGATGTTGGTGCAGGGTACATAGCAGGGCCCAATATATTTACAGATGGACCCAACTCATTAGAGAGACTCTAACCATCTCAGGTATGAAGAGGTGTAAGAACATCATGGATTATAAACAAAAATGGGCTCTGATGACCCCAATGTTCATAGCAGCACTATTCACAATAGCTAGGACATATTTAGTCTATCAAGAGATGAATGGATAAAGAAGATGTGTGTGTTATAGATATGTATATATATGGAATACTAGTCAGCCACAAAAAAGAATGAAATAAGGTCATTTGCAGCAATGTAGATGGACCTAGAGATTATCATGTTAAGTGAAGTAAGCCAGACAGAGAAATACAAATATTGTATAAGTGATATTATCCTTACCACTTATCTGGATGCTAAAAAAAATGACACAAATGAACTTATTTACAAAACAGAAACAGACTCACAGATAAAGATAAAAACATGGTTACCAAAGGGGATGGGCAGGGGGGAGTCAAGGAATAAGATAAATTAGGAGTTTGGGATTAACATACATGAACTACTATATATTAAACAGGCAAACAATAAGGACCTACTGTATAGCATGGGAAACTATAATCAATATCTCGTAACAACCTATAATGGAAAAAATCTATATGCATAGATACACATATGGATATACATATTATATATATATATTTACATAAATAAAAAATGGGGCTTTCTAGGTAGCTCAGTGGTAAAGAATCCACCTGCCAATTCAGAAGACACAAGAGACGCAGTTTCGATCCCTGGGTCGGGAAGATCCCCTGGAGGAGGAAATGGCAACCCACTCCAGTATTCTTGCCTGGAGAATTCCACAGACAGAGGAGCCTGGTGGGCTACAGTCCATGGGGTTGCAAAGAGTCAGGCATTGACTGAGCACACACGCACGCATATAAACATATATCTGGAAAAAGGGGTATTGATGGACCACCACAGGGGTACTTTTCTGGGAAACAGGTGTTTTCTTCAGATTCTCACGGTGGCAGTGCTCATGACTGGGCTTCTTCCCCCAGATTGGCACAAGGCCCGGTGCACAGCAGACCCAGAAAATTTCCTGGAGAAGTTGATGGCAACTCACGCCAATATTCTTGCCTGGAGAATTCCATGGACAGAGGAGCCTGGTGGGCTGTGGTCCAAAGTGTCACAAAGAGTTGGATATCTAAAACTTGTGGGATTCACTAGAGGTGAGTTTTTATGTGTGGTTTTTTTTTTTTTTGCCATGCCACATGGCTTCTGGGATCTTAGTTCCCCGACCAGGAATCGAACCCAGGCCTCTGGCAGTGAAATTGTGGAGTCCTAACCATTGGACTGGTAGGGACAGAACAGGATGGTTATACAGGTGACTGTGGAAGTTCCAGGAGGGGACTATGGGTAGAGAGTAGAGAGGGAAACCCAGGAACTTTTGGGAGATTACTGTAAGTTAATGATCACTCATGTAAGCTATCGGAATGTCATGGAATGAAACAGCATGCTTAACTATAAAGCCAAAAATAAAAGCATGAGATACGCCCCGGGCCATTAGGTGGAAGAAAAATGTCACCACCCTTTTATGTATGTATATATGCTCAGTCACGTCTGACTCTGTGACCCCAGGGACTGCAGCCTGCCAGGCTCTCTGCCCATGGAATTTTCCAGGCAAGAAGACCAAAGCAGGTTGCCATTTCCTCCTCCAGGGAATTTTCCTTACTCGGAGACTGAACGCCTGTCTCTGGAGTCTCCGGCATTGGTAGGCGGATTCTTTACCACTAGCGCCACCTGGGAATTGGTGATGGACAGGGAGACCCGACAAGACTGGGCGACTGAATTGACTGAGTGCTGCCTGAGGAGCCCCACCGCCCTTCCCCTGAGTGACTGAACTGACTGAGTGCCGCCTGGGAAGCCCCACCGCCCTTCCCCTGATTTGAACAAGCATCGCAATATTCTGAGTTGACCTCAGGGGGTCAGATATTCTCTTACCTGAAAAGAAGGAAGAGCTAGTGATGTAAGCCTCACATCCACTCGAGGGAGACAGTCTTCCCCGCCCCCTTTCCTCTGACTATAAAATTGTAGCCAATTAATCCTCAGGGCAGAGCTCCTTCCCTTGCATCTCTTCCAAGCATGCTACACTAATAAATCTACTTCTTGCCTCACTTTGTCTCTCACTGAATTCTTTCTGCGTTGAGACCTCAAGAACCTAAGCATCATTAAGTCCTTAAACCCGTGTTGTGATCTCAGTTGGAAGACCGTGAGTTCTGGCCTGATTCAAGTTGCGGCACATGGGTTCAAGCCCCAATCAGAGGTGAATGGTTCCAGGAGCACCAGGGGAAGTCCCCAGAGGTGAGTTCTTGCATCTCCTGCAGCGGCTGCAGGATTTCCTTCTCCAGTCACCTTGACCTTGCTACCCACGCTATTCCAACTCTGTGCCCCGTCGACTGCAGTTGCCCTAGAGAGTGTCCAGGAAAGGCGGGTCTCTCCTCACTGATGTGCTGTGTGCTAAGTCACTTCAGTCGTGCCTGACTCTTTGAGACCCCATAGACTGTAGCCCGCCAGGCTCCTCTGCCATGGGATTCTCCAGGCAAGTTGCCATGCCCTCCTCCAGGGATTCTCCCAACCTAGGAATCGAACCCACGTCTCTTATGTCTCCTGAGTTGACAGGTAGGTTCTTTACAGTACCACTAGCATCACCTGGGAAGCACCCCCTCACTGACAGATAACTCCAAACTGCTCCCCAAAGAGGGTGTGTAAGGTCACCTGGAGACCAGGACATCTGGAGGGTAGTGGCCGGTGTGGGGGGGTCTCAAATGCCAACACCAGGAACTAGGACCCCAACCCTCTTGCCAAGCCCAGTGATGTGTAAGACCAGGAGGGGCCCCCCAAGAAATTCCACAGCTGGAGAGATGAGGGCAGAATGCAGACTTGGTGCACGGTGAGCTGCAGACACTGGTGGTAGATGGCTGGGGGGAGACGGGGTTATATTTTATGTGAAATCTATTTTAAAACACACTAAAGAAAAAACTTTGTAAAATACGTAATTTCTTGCACAATCATTTTTCTTGGTCACTAATATTTCTATTCTTCATGCTCCCTTGTCCTCTCAACTCCCCGCTCTGTGGAGATGGGAATCGGGGGGGGGGGGGGGACTTTCCTTAAAGGTTTGCAGATCCAGAGATGAGACAGGCCTGGTGCTCCTGGCACACAGCCACGATCTCTACCTGACTACACTGTTTTTTACACCATCGAACCCCTGAGAAGAGCTGGGAGTTTTAGCTCTGTGCTCCCTGTTCCCATTCCCCTGATTTTATCAATATTCACCCTGTTTCCGCACACTCCACGCCCAGGCCGATTATTCTGAATGGCCACACATTAAAAATAACAAGATTTGGGATTTTCCTGGAGGCCCAGGGGTTAACACCCCGTGCTTCCACTGAAGGGGGCTCGGGTTCAATCTTTGGTTTGGGAACTATTCCACATGCTGCTCGGTGTGGGCAAAAAAAAAAAAAAGACATTACAGACCACTTTGCTTGAGGCTTATTGGATACACCCAAGTTTTGTTTGGGCTTCCCTGGTGGCTCAGATAAAGAATCTGCCTGTAATAAGGGAGACCAGGGTTTGATCCCTGAGTTGGGAAGATTCCCGAGAGGAGGGCATGGCTCTAGTGTTTTTTTTATTTTTTAGAAAGGAAATCACTTTATTCTAATTAGTTCACAAACAATAACAGCAGAAAAGCACATTTAAGAGGGCACAACTGCTTCTTCTGCCCAACCCCAAACTCAATACCATCCTGATGAACTTCCATATAGTGACAATGCCCTCTTCCACTGCAGTCCTGAAGCACAACAGCTATTAATGATTAAGGAGAAGTTTAACGGGTGGTCTCACACTTCATATCTTCACTATTAATTTTACTTTAATTGCTAAATCAACACGGTCAAGAGAGGTGATTTTTACGTCTTCAATCGGCACTTCTTGATTAAGCTAATCTGTTGGCCAATCTGCACTGTTTCAGCACCTCGATGAAACCCTCGCAAAGTTTAAGGTCACCCTGGCTCTGGGCACACTCTAAAAACTGTTTCACCGCATAGAAGCAGGGGCCATTCTGCTGCAGCTGTGCGGGCTGGGTTCCCTGAGGCTCCTGATAGGTGATTCAGGCCTTGAGGGCTCAGCTCTGCTTCCTCCACTGAAGCCCCCCGTGATGATGTGACCCAGAGCGTGGCCCACAGCAGAAGCCACAGCCACGCTGGCAGCCGTGGTTGCCAGCTGGGCCATCAGACCTGACTGCTGGGGAGCAGCAGCAGGGGAGCCAGCAGCAGGTGGGGGAGCCGCTGCTGGTGGCTGAGCTGTGGGCGCTGGCTTGGGCGCTGTTCTCATCTCAGGCTGGCAGGAGGGGCCACGCAGGAAGTGTGGCCTCGGCTTCCATGAGGCATCTTGACTGCACTGCTAAGCCCACTCTAGTGTTCTTGCCTGGAGAATCGTATGGACAGAAGAGTCTGGTGGACTACAGTCCATGGGGTCGCAAAGAGTCGGATATGACTGAGCGACTAGGCACAGCACAGCACAAGTTTTGTTTGGCAAGTTGACTGGAGACCAAATCTCCTCTCTTCTCCTGAATTGCCCCTCCTCTGTCCATGGAATTCTCCAGGCAAGAATACTGGAGTGGGTTGCCATTCCCTTCTCCAGGGGATCCTCCCAACCCAAGGCAGAATCTAAAATCACATCATGAGACTTCCCTGGTGATCTGGTGGCTAAGATTCTGTGCTCCCAATGCGGGGGATCCAGGTTCGATCCCTGGTCAGGGAACTAGATCCCACATACCACAGCTGAGAGTTCCCATGCCACCACGAAGATCTCATGTGCTGCAAGTGGGACCCAGCTTGGCCAAATAAATTAATATTTTTTTTAATAAATCAAGTCATATCACAGCCTTTCCTGCTTCTTCCCTGCTGTGACTCCTGCCACGCTCAGAATAAACTCCCCACCATGGCCCGTGATGCCCTGGGGGTCTGGATGCTGCCCTCCTCCCCCTTCTGTTCCATCTCCCCAGTACAGTCGCCTATGTACCAGGCTCACTCCTGCCTCAGGGCCTTTGCACTGCCTGTTCCTTCTGCTTAAAATGCTTTTTCCCTCTCTTTGAGGAGTCAGCTGACTTCTCAGCCCTCAAGTCTCAGCCTCCCAAGACCTTCTGGAAGTCCAGCCCACTTTACATGCTCTCTTGACCCCACAGGGGTCCCAGCCACAGCCCAGGATGTGCACACATTCGATGCTGATGAATGTCAGCTGAACAAGTGAGCAGCTCAAGCATGGACTGACAACAAATACAGAACTAGCCAAGCCTAGGCAAGTACTTGAGGCCCCTGAGGGTGCCTTGCTTTCCTTAACTGTAAATGGGTTTGGACTTGCTGTTGGCTAAGATCCTTCTTTTCTTTTTATCCTTTCTTACATCTAAAAGTAGCCTCATCCATATGACCCAGGAATCCCACAACTGGTCATAAATCCTGAGGAAACCATACTTGAAAAAGACACATGTACCCCAGTACTCACTGCTGCACTATTTACAATAGCTAGGACACAGAAGCAGCCTGGATGTCCATCGACAGGTGAATGGATAAAGAAGCTGTGGTACATACACACAATGGAATACTGCTGCTGCTGCTAAGTCACTTCAGTCGTGTCTGACTCTGTGTGACCCCATAGACGGCAGCCCACCAGGCTCCCCCGTCCCTGGGATTCTCCAGGCAAGAACACTGGAGTGGGTTGCCATTTCCTTCTCCAAAGCATGAAAGTGAAAAGTGAAAGTGAAGTCGCTCAGTCGTGTCCGACCCTCAGCGGCCCCATGGACTGCAGCCTTCCAGGCTCCTCCATCTATGGGATTTTCCAGGCAAGAGTACTGGAGTGGGGTGCCATTGCCTTCTCCGCAATGGAATACTACTCAGCCCTAAAAAGGAACACATTTGAGTCAGTTCTAATGAGGCAGATGAACCTTGAGCCTATTATACAGAGTGAAGTAAGTCAGAAAGAGAAAGACAAAGCCATATATTAATGCGTATATATTCCATAATCCAGAAAGACGGTACTGATGAACCTACCTGCAGGGCAGCAATGGAGACGCAGACACAGAGAACAGACTTGCGGACACAGCGGGGGAAGGACAGGGTGGGACGAATTGAGAGAGGAGCACGGAAACATGCACCGTTACTATATGTAAAACAGATGGCCAGCGGGCACTTGCTGCGTGATTCGGAGAGCTCAGCCAGCGCTCTGTGACGATCTAGAGGGGTGGGATGGGGTGGGAGGTTGAAGGCACGTTCAAGAGGGAGGGGACAGATGTATACCTATGGATGATCCATGCTGATATATGGCAGAAACCAACACGATATTGTAAAGCAATTATCCTCCAATTAAGAATAAATAAAATCTTTTTAAAAAGTAGCCTCAGGACTTCCCTGGTGGTCCAGTGGCTAAGACTCTGCACTCCCAACGCAGTGGGGCCCGAATATGATCCTTGATCAGGAACTAGATCTAGATCCCTCGGGCCACAACTAAGACTTGGCAGAGCTAAATAAATAAACATTAATAGAATAAAATAAAAGTAGCCTCACTGTTTACAACAGCTGAAAGGCAGAAACAGCCTGCGTGTTCATTGACGGATGAAAGGATATAAACGAAACACAGTCCACCCACACAGTGGAATTTTACTGAGCCATGAAAAGGAAACATGGACACAAGCTAAAACGTGGGTGAGCTTTGAAAACATCACGTGGTGTGAAAGAAGTCAGACGCAAACGGTCACGTGTTAAGTGATTCCACTTACACAAAATGTCCAGAGCAGGCAAACCCACAGAGACAGAAAGCAGACTGGTGGTGGCCAGGGGCTTGGGGCCTAGGGATGGGGAATGACTGCCAATGGGGACAAGATTCCCTCTCTGGATGATAAAAGCATCCTGGAATTAGAGGCGGTGGTTGGACAGCATGGTGAATGTAATAAATGCCCCTGATTTGTTTACTTTAAAAGACTTAATTTTATATTATGTAAGTTCATCTCATTTTTTTTTTTTTTAAGAAAGGGAAAAAAAGCAGCTCTTCACTGTGCAGATGGTGGAGGGAGGGAGTTGGGGCAGAGCCTCTAGAGCCAGGGGACCGACCGGGTTTGTTCTCCCCCTACTTCCTGCCTGGGTGACTCCAGGCAAGGCACTCCACTTTCGTTCCCTCATCTGGAAATGGATGAACAGTGGTGCCCATATCATAGGGGGAAAAGTAATAAAACAATACACGTGAAAGGCCTAGTGCTGAAAAGGGCTCAAAACATGTTAAATTATATTGTAAAACATTCATGTGTTTCCTTAAAAAAAAAAAAAAAAAATCAGGGACTTCTCTGGTGCTCCAGTGGCTAAGATTCCATGCTTCCAATGCAGGGGGCCCAGGTTCGATCCCTGGTCAGGGAATAAGGATCCCACATGCCATGGGGCATGGCCAGAAAGAAGAAAAAGAAAAAAATTACACTGAATCAAAGAAGCCAGACATAAAAGGACAAAAACTTATATGAGGTCCCTATTACCATCTGAGCCTCCTAGGGCTTCCCAGGTGGCTCAGATGGTAAAGAATCTGCCTGCAATGAGGGAGACCTGGGTTCAATCCCTGAATCAGGAAGATCCCCTGGAGTAGGAAATGGAAACCCACCCCAGCATTCTTGCCTGGAGAATTTCATAGATAGTACAGGTTATGGGGTTGCAAAGAGTCAGGCATGACTGAAGCAACCGAGCATGCACAGAGCAGTCAGATTCATAGAGACAGAAAGTATTTAAAAGGATGGGTGTCAGAGACTGGGAAGAGGGGAAGATGGGGAAATTAGTGTTTCAGGGTTTCAGCTGTGAAGATGAAAAAGTTCGGGAGATGAACGGTGGTGATGGTGTGGTGTTCAGTCGTGTCTGACTCTTGTGACTCCATGGACTGTAGCCTGCGGATGGGGCTCCTCTGCCGATGGGATTTTCCAGGCAAGGATACTGGAGTGGGGTACCGTTTCCTCCTCCAGGGGATCTTTTCCCAACCAGGGAAGATCAAACCTGCATCTCTGGAGCATCCTGCAGTGGCAGGCAGGCTCTCTACCAGTAGCGCCGCCTGGAAAGCCCATGGTAAGGATGGCTACACAAGAGTGGGGAGGTACTTAGTGCCACTGACTTGTGCACCTGCAAATGGTTCAAAGGGCAAAGTTTATGTTCTGTATATTTTATTGCAATTTGAAAAAGAAAAAGCTGGACGCTACAGTCTGTATCAATCACCTTACTGAGCAGGGACACTAAAGGCATCTGCTGAAGTGCTGACATCAAGGACTCTCAGGCACTTGTTATCAGGAAGACAAACAGCTTCCATCAGGCCTCCTTCCCTGACTGTGGGATCTTAGCACATGATTCTCTGTGGTCTGAGCTGTTCCCTGTGCACCGGACTCTCCACGTTGGAGATTTCGAATTTGGCTCTTTACCAACTGTACTTCATTTGTTGAAAGCTAGGAACTATTAGATTCCAATTCTAAATCCTCCAGAACTTTCTGGAATTCCTTCCTACTTTTTCTCTCAAGCTCAATGGAAAAATCTAAAATCTACACAGGATGGGACTTCCCTGGCTGTCCAGTGGTTAAGACTCCGAGCTTCCACTGCAGGGGGCGAGAGGGAACTAAGATCCCACATGCCGCACAGCATGGCCAAATAAATCAATAAAACAAAATAAAATCTACACAGTAAATGGGCTTCCCTGGTGGCTCAGTTAGTAAAGAATCCACCTGCAACGCAGGGGACCCAGGTTTGATCCTTGGGTCAGGAAGAACCCCTGGAGGAGGACATGGCAACTCCCTCCAGTATTCTTGCTTGGGAAATCCCAAGGACAGAGGAGCGATGGGGTCACAGAGTCAGACACGACTGACTGACTAAACTGCCACCACAGAGTAAACATCCACTTCCAAGCCCTCCACACACTCACGATTTCAGTCTCCCACAGGAAGGAGCCAGACATGCGAAGGCCCCGGTGTGGAGTTCCCCTCGGTTTCCTTAAAGACGAACTGTGTCCCTTTGTCAGGATCTTGAGCATGTAGGGGAAATGGGGATGTACAAATTTTTCATTTGCAAGAAATGTGAATTTCTCAGAAAGCCATGAGTTCAGAGCACAGTGCACCTTTGCCCAGGCCTCAGGCTGGACAGTCCACCACGTTCAGTTCCTTTTCCCCAGTGGAGCTAATACTAC
Source organism: Bubalus kerabau (assembly GCF_029407905.1). Taxonomy (NCBI): domain Eukaryota; kingdom Metazoa; phylum Chordata; class Mammalia; order Artiodactyla; family Bovidae; genus Bubalus; species Bubalus kerabau. The sequence continues at coordinate 174,272,984 of NC_073624.1, forward strand.
TTAATATTTTCCTCAGGCTCAATCATTTAATTTTTTCCCTTAAATAAATTTAGCCGTATCCCTAGGTGCCCAGGTGGCAGTGGTAAAGAATCCACCTGCCAATGCAGGAGACACAAGAGTTATGGGTTCAATCCCTGGGTTGGAGAAGATCCCCTGGAGAAGGAAATGGCAGCCCCCTCCAGTATTCTTGCCTGGGAAATTCCAAGGACAGAGGAGCCTGGCGGGCTCATGGGTCACAAAGAGTCGGACATGACTGAGTGACTGAGCACGTGCACACACACACACACACACACACACACACACACACACACATACTAGGTGACAATACCCATGAGTTACAGGGCAACTTTAATATAAGATACATTACATTAAAGACATGTGCTTCGTGCTCAGTCGACCAGTTGTGTATTATTAAAGACATGGCCACCATAATTTCACGATTGCCCTATATACAGTGTGCATATACTTTTCATAAAAGAAATATTTCAAAAATAATTTAAAGCACTTCTCTCTTCTTCCAAAAGTATTTTTAAGGTATTCCTTTAAAAATTAACTCAAGTTAAAAAAAAAAGAAAACTAACTCAAGTAGATAAACAACAAAGTCCTATTGTATAGCACAGGGAACTATATTCAATATCTTGTAATAAACTATAATGGAAAATAATTTGAAAAAGAATACATACATATATATAATATTGTGTGTATATATATACATATCATTTTGCTATACATCAGAAACTAACACAACATTGTAAATCAACTATATTTCTACTAAAAATAAATAAATAAAAACTAACTGAAGCCTCTCTCGCTCCCTGGCCATCTTGGCGGCTGCTCTTGGTCGGGGCGTCCCGCATCTAAGGCAGGAAGCTGGTGGCCGCAAAGAAGACGAAAAAGTCACTGGAGTCGATCAGCTCTAGGCTCCAGCTGGTTATGAAAAGTGGAAAGTACGTGCTGGGGTACAAACCGACTCTGAAAATGATCAGACAAGGCAAAGCGAAACTGGCCTTCCTCGCCAACAACTGCGCAGCCTTGAGGAAATCTGAGGGAGAGTATCCGCCATGTTGGCCAACAACACTGGTGTCCATCACAGTGGCAGTAATGCTGACCCGGGCACAGCATGTGGGAAAGCCCACCGAGCACGCACACTGGCTATCGTCGAGCCAGCCGATTCCGATATTACTAGAAGCATACCAGAACAGACTGGTGACAAGTACATCATGTACAAGTTTTCTTTAATAAAACTGGCCAGAGCTTGTTTAAAAAAAAAAAAAAAAAACTAACGGAAGTAATTTTTTTGAACACGGTGTTCGGACTCTGCCCTCAGGTTAAAGACAAAAAGAACCGTCAGCAAATACTAAATTCTAGTGAGTAGGTTTTCTTTGGGGGAAGTGTGGGTTAGCCATTCTGAAGTTCCTTTCTATTTATTCTGGGATCGATCAAAGAAGTGAACACACTAGGGGTCATGGCGGGGGAGGTCCACACTGTCGGGGGAAGGCGTTATGTGTCTGTGATGCTGGATCCAATTTGGAGGTATCCGTGCAAATTTCAGGGTACAGAAATGGGTGTGAGTTTGGGCACTCTCAAAATACTGCTATTTTTAAAATGGATAACCAACAAGGACCCACTGTATAGCACAGGGAGCTTTACTCCATATTATATAACAACCTAAATGGGGAAAGAATTTGAAAAAAAAACAGATATATGTATATGTATAACTGAATCACTCTGCAGGACACCTGAAACTAATTGTTAATCAACTATGTTGGTGCCGGTGGTGGTGTTTAGTTGCTCAGTCGTGTCCAATTCTGCGACCCCATAGACTCTAGCCCGCCAGACTCCTCTGTCTATGGGATTTTCCCCAGCAAGAATACTGGAGTGGGTTGCCATTTCCTTCTCCAGGGGATCTTTCCAACCCAAGGATAAAACCCACGTCTTCTGCATCACCAGGCAGATTCTCTACCACTGAGCCACCAGGGAAGCCCTAAATCAACTGTACTCCAATATAAAAAAAAAAAAAGTGTGTTTTTTTTTTTTTAAAGAAGGAGGTGCAGGGGTGGGTGAGTGGGTATGAATGTACACACCTCCATTTTCTGGCTCTGCCCACTGACAGAGCTCAGAAACAATGACATCCTAGTAGCAGTGAGCACACCCAGCTCCCCGATTCCAGCTTCATGATTTTTTTAAATTTTTAATTGGAGGATTTCATTATTGCTTTACACTGTTGTGTTGGTTTCTGCCAAACATTAATGTGAATCAGCCATAAATATACATATGCTCCCTCCCTCCTTAGCCTCCCTCCCACCCCACCCCCATCTCCTCCCTCTAGGTCATCCAGAGCTCTGGACTGAGCTCCCTATGTTATACAGTAACTTCCCACTAGCTATCTACTTTACACATGGTAGTGGATATATGTCAATGCTAAAAATATGGAATGCTTAATGAATTTGCCTGTTATCCTTGGGTGGAGGCCATGCTAATCTTCTCTGTATTGTTCCAATTTTAGTATATGTGCTACAGAAGGGAGCTCCAGCTTTCAGTTTTCAATACTATTATCCACTAAGAATGAAGGCTTTCTTGGAGAAGTGGCTCATTTCAGGGATGGGGCAGGGAGACTATACTATATGACCCAGTAATTCCCCTTCTAATACAAACATACACACCTAAGATAAATGAAGACCTTCATCCACACAAAAACTTGTATGTGAATGTCCATCCAGCATTACTCTTACAACCAAAAGGTGGAAATAACCCACATGGTCAACAGGTGAACAAATAAATGAAACATGATCTCATCCACACAGTGAAATATTACTCAGCCACAAAAAGGAGTGAAGCACTGACTTATGCTACAGCAGGAATGGATCTCAAAAACGTGCTGAGTGGATGAAAGGGACATAAAAGGCCACGTCTTATATGATTCCATTTTTATGAAGTGTCCAGAAAAGGCGAATCCATAGAGACATAAGGTAAATGAGTGGCGACCTGAGGAAAAGGAGGAATGGGAATGACAGTCAGTGGGTATGAGGCGTTTTTGAAGCGATGAAAATGTCCTGCACTTAGATCGAAGTGATGGTTGTACAACTCTGTGACTATAATTAATAAATCGCTAAATTATACACTTTAAGAGGGTGAAATCTATGGTATATGATTATATAGCAATAAAATTATATCTCAACTCTAAAAAGCACACAAAGCATCTGACATCCAACACTCAGGCAGAAATCAGTAGATCGAAAATTACTGGGAAATTAAATATGTATTTCCAGGGACTTCACTGGTGGTCCAGTGACTAAAGACTCCATGCTCCTGGTGCAGGGGCACAGGTTCAATCCCTGGTGCAGGAAGATTCCACGTGCCACAGAGCAAATAAGCCTGTATGTGACAACTACTGAACCCGTGCTCTGCAACAGGAGAAGCCGTCACAGTGAGAGACCTGCAGCAATGGAGACCCAGGGCAGCCAAAAATAGATTAAATTCTTATTTTTCTAAAAGGTATATTTTCAAAAAGTGAGCATGGAATCAAAAAAAGAAGAAAGTGCTCAAAAAGAATGGGCTTCCCAGGTGGCACTAGTGGTAAAGAACCCACCTGAGAATGTAGGAGATACAAGAGGCTTGGGTTCAGTCCCTGGATGGGGAAGCTCCCCTGGAGAATGAAATGGCAACCCACTCCAGTATTCTTGCCCGGAAAATCCCATGGACAGAGGAACCTGGCAGGCTACAGTCCATGCGGTCGCAAAGAGTTGGACACAACTGAAGCGACACGACACAAGACAAGAATGATAGGGACATGGACTACAGACACAGGAGCCAGCCTGAACAGACTGCCATGGGCCAAATGTGGGACAATTTGAACATCAAAATTAAGATAGTAAGAAAAGAATCTGGAAAAGAGAGTGTGTGTGTGTATACAACTGAATCAGTTTGCTGTACACCTGAAACTAACACATTGTCAATCAATTCTACTCCAATATAAAATAAAATCTTTTTAAACAAATTAAGAGAGGGATTTCCCTGGTGGTCCAGTGGTTAAGATGCTGTGCTCCAAATGCAGGAGGCCCAGATTCCATCCCTGGTCAGGGCACTAGATTCTGTTTGACACAACTAAAAATCCTGCGTACTGCAACGAAGATCCATGTGCCGCAACTAAGACGGGGCATAGTCAAAGAAAAAATAATTTTAAAAATTAAGAGAGTAAGAGATTATCATCTGTGGAGGACAGTCAGTACCCATGAATTCACACAGATACAAATACACTTCCAGTAGAAAGCCATAAATAGTATCAAAGGAAAGAAGGAATTAGAAAACCATCATTTGGCAACCATCATAGGAAAATAAAAACTAATTGAGGTGAGACTCATCAGGAGATCCTAATATGATCTCGATGTAACTCTCTATGGAATACTTTTTTATTACAAAGGGCAAGAAAGTAACTTTGCAGAGAAGAAACCCATCAGAAAGTAACTTTGCAGAGAAGAAACCCATCTGCTCTCACCTTTAGCGAGTCATCAGCGCATCCAGTGCCTCCTGACACCATCCCTGCAGAAGGACACAACATCACTTCTGTGGGATTCTTGCCCCAAACACACAGCCTCCGGTCTAGTCTTGAGGAAACACCACCCGAGGGAGGTTCTTAGCCAACAACATCATCCGTGAGACTCAAAGTTAGACTGAGGAACTTTCCAGATCACAAGGGATTAGAGAAATGGAACGACTGAACCCTATGCACAATCCAGAATTCTCTTTCGCCATGAAGAATTTTAATAGGATGGGGGGCAAAATCTGAATCAGAGCTGTACATTATAGAATTATGTCAGTGTTCAAGGAGTCTGATTTTGATCACCGTGCTGAGGTCGTGTTTTAGGAAACATACAGTGACGTATTTAAAGATAGAGGGGTCTCGCGCCTGCAGCTGACTCCTAAACAACACAAAGCTTGACAGTTCCTCAAAACATGAAACACAGAATTATCTTAAGATGCAACCACGCCAGTTCAGGGTGCATACCCACAAAAGCTGGAAGCAGGGTCTTGAAGAGATACTCCCTGTTCGTGTTCATGGCTGCATTACTCACAGGAGCTCAAATGTAGAAGCAACCCGAGTGTCTACTGACCCATTAATGGATAAGCAAAATGTGGTATATACATGCAATGGACTGTTAACCAGCCTTAAAGAGGAAGGAAATTCTGACACATGTTACTGTATGAGTGAACCTTGAAAACCTTATGCTAAATGAAATAAGCCAGACACAAAAGGACAAAACTGGATGGTTCGACTTACATGAAGTCCCTAGTGTGGTCAGTCTTAGTGACAGAAAGTACAATGATAGCCGCCAGGGGCCATGGGGAGAGGGCAGAATGGGAAGTTAGGGTTTAATGGCAACAGAGTTTCAGTTTGGAAGATGAAAAAGTTCTGGAAATGAATGACGGTGATGGATGCAAAACAATGTGAATGTATTTCATGCCATTGAATTTATAACAGCACACTTAATAACAGTTAATGTGGTAAAGTTTTTGTTATATATATTTTACCACAATTAAAAAAATTACTTAGCAGTAAGAAAATATTTTGAACTATATTTATCTACCTACCTACCTATTTATCCACCTGCTGCTGCTGCTGCTAAGTCACTTCAGTCGCGTCCGACTCTGTGCGACACCATAGACAGCAACCCACCAGGCTCCCCTGTCCCTGGGATTCTCCAGGCAAGAACACTGGAGTGGGTTGCCATTTCCTTCTCCAGTGCATGAAAGTGAAAAGTGAAAGTGCAAGTGGCTCAGTCGTGTCCGACTCTGTGACCCCATGGACTGCAGCCTACCAGGCTCCTCCGCCCATGGGATTTTCCAGGCAAGAGTACTGGAGTGGGGTGCCATTGCCTTCTCCCTATCTATTTATCTATGTGCTTAGTCACGTCTAACTCTTTGTGACCCCATGGACTGTAGCCTGGCAGGTTCCTCTGTCCATGGAATTTTTCAAGCAAGAATACTAGAGTAGGTTGCCATCATTCTCCAAGGGATCTTTCCAACCCAGGGATCTAACCCGAGTCTCCTACATAGGCAGACAGATTCTTTACCACTGAGCCACCTGGGAAGCCCCTAATTATCTATAGAAAAATGCAATATAATGTTAACATTTGGAGACTCCGGGTGTGAAAAGACTTCTTGGCACTATCCTTATAACTTGTCAAAAAATAAAATTTTTTAAATGAATGGGGTTAAAGATGGATTTCTCTCCCACCACTGCTGAGAGGAGAAATCTCCAGCAAAGACCTTCTCTCGACATAAGGTAAATAATTTCATCTATCTTTATATCCTGTCAATGACAACCTCATTTCTCCTTGCCCTCCTGCCCTCTGCAGCTTGAAACTGTCCTGTCCCCTCTCCGGCTTTTCTTCCCCATGGACCTGGCAGCCCTTTCTGGCAACAGAAGATGAAAGGGCAGTAATTAAAAGAATCCACGACTTCCCTGGTGGTCCCGGGGTTAAGAATCCGCCTGCCAATGCAGGGGACACCGGTTCAGTCCCTGGTCCGGGAAGAACCCACGTATAGCAGAGCAGCTAAGCCCGTGTGCGGCAACTGCTGAAGACGGAGCCCTAGAGCCTGTGCTTGGCAACAAGAGAAGCCACGCAGTGAGAAGCCTCCGCGCCGCAACCAGAGGGGAGCCCCACGCTCCAGCACCAGAGAAAGCCTGCGCGTAGCGACGAAGACCCAGTGCAGCCGAAAATAAATAATTTGTTAAAAGAATTCTAAAGAAAAAAGATCCATCCCCCAGGTTAAGTGAGGACTTCAAAGGATTACCTTTATTCATTTAGAGTTTCGCTTGGGGACTTGTCCTCAAAGCGAGACTGCAACGGGCCACCCAATGCGGGCAAGTCAACTGGTGGAACCATCTCTGTGGGTGGGGGGCTGGGAGACTAAAGATGCTGCTGACTCGGTTAGTAACCCAGCCAGGGAAACTCTAGAGGGCATAGGAACCCCCTCGGTGGCCACCACGATGTGATGAGCCAGACGGACAAGCACCAGCCCCACCCTGTGGATCCTCTCTTTGCCTCTCTTCACCTAGCAGACTGGTTCCCGCCTGCTGATCACCCTCATCTGCACACAGTAACTCAAGGGTCACTCCCACTGGGTGATATTTACCGAGCATTAGTGCGAACAATTGTCCACCTGACTGCTGATGATTCAAAAATCACCTGATGCCAGCAGGGTGTCATGGAGTGGGTCACCTTCTTTTTTTTTTTTTTTTTTCATAAGATCACCTTCTTGTTCTAACCTTTTCTCCTCGTGTTCTCTGGGTCCTCACCTACCCCTCCCCACCTGGGGGTAAAATAAGAAAACCATCCCTGGGACTTCCCTGGTGGTCCAGTGGTTAAGAACCTGCCTTCCAATGCGAGGGACGTGGGTCTGATCCCTGGTTGGGGAACCAAGACTCCACATGCCTCAGGGCAACTAAGCCCATGTGCTGAGACTAGAGAAGCCTCCGCACTGCAATGAAGACCCAGCACCGCCGCTGAAATTTAAAAAGAAAAGAAAATCATTATTGAAGATACACACACATCACATGGCCAGCATCCCCAGAGAGGCATCCACAAGCTCATCAAAGACCCTGAGAGGGGCATCCTTGCTGCTTTATTCCTGGGGAGCAAACCCTGAAGGCCCCAGTGCCAGTGCCAAGGGGAAGAGGAGGGGTCGGGAGAGAGGACAGCTGTCCCTGCCCCCAGAGACACACCAGTGCAGGCTGAGCAAAAGCAGCCAGTGCGAGAGGATCACGGAGCCTGCTCCATGGACCACCTCCTTTGCTTGCCACTTGAGACCAGGCAACACCCATCCGTGGTGACAAGAGCTCAGGAAGCAGCTGCCTACAGGGCAGGATGAGGCCATGGGGGCAGCGGGTGGGCACCGAGCAGGAAGGAATGTTCGGGGTTGATGGGAATCAAACAACTGTCTTGCTCAAAGCATTAGTGACATGGACATGGATACTTTTTATTTATTTATTTTTTGCCACACAGCACGGTATATGGGGATCTTCCTGGGCCAGGAATTGAACCCAAGTCCCCTGCAGTGGAAGCACAGTGTCTTAACCATTGGACCACCAGGGAAGTCCTAGGCATAAATACTTTTCACCAAAGTGATGAGGGCATTGAAGACATGGGTACATGACTTTAAACAAATGATTCCCCAAATTTTAAGAAGGGCAAGGGTGGGACAGGAATAGCTACACTTTTCATTTGAAGTTTGGAAAAGTTAGGAGAAGCTAAATTCTTGGCTTCTGAATACTTTCTGCTCCAAAAGGTCTGGATGGTTCTCCTGGGGGGGGGGGAGGGTAACAGTGCACCCCGAGTCCGCCAGGCACATATCGTGAAAGGAAAGGGACTTGCGCACCCCAGACAACGCATTGTCTACACCCATCTACCTGACAAGACCCTGCTGCTCGGCTGCGTCTGACCGATTCCCTTGACCCCACAACAAAGACCCCCTTTGTTCCCTGGTTAATATCCTTAGCAGGTCTGTCTAGACTCACTGTGGCAGTAATTGTCCCGTGATGTCACTAGGACCTGTGACCCAGTTCCTCCTTGCCCTGCTTGGTCAGGGAAGGCTCCAGACATCCCCAAGCTAAGGGGTCCCAGCCCTTGACACCCACCTTAGCCTCCTAGGGAGAGACACACCCACAGCTAGCATCTCATGCTAACCACCCAAGACCTGCGAGGAGATATGACACTTGAAAAACGCACTCCCCTCCTGCCTGAGGTGTTGAGAGGTAGCGGCGTCTTGGGCAAAAGGAAAGGGGGGTGCCCCTCTATCCCCAGAGCTCCCACCTCCCCCATGGAGCTGGTGGGAAACAGGTCACCCTCTGCTGGGGCACAACTTCACCCAGGGCGTGAGGAAGGAAGGTCAGATGAGAGAGAGAAGAGAGAGAGAAACAGACAGAGAGACAGAGAGCGAGACAGACAGAGAGAAAGAAGTGGGGAGAAGGAGAGAGAAAGGAGGGAGCAAAAGACAGAGATGGAGGGAGAAGGGGAGAGAGAGAGAGCTTGAGCGACAGAGACAGGGAAAGACAGAGACCCAGAGAGGCCATGGGAAACTGGAAGAGAGAGAGACAGAAGGGAAGAGAGATATGGAGAGAGAAGGGGAAAGACAGAGGTCCAGAGAGCAAGAAACAGAGAAACAGAGACACCCAGAGAGAAGCCGAGAGGGAGAGATGTGGAGAGACAGGCTGAGACGGGCCATCTGGTCCCTGGCAGAGGAGGAGGAGTTCCTTCCCCAGGTGGCAGCTTAAGCTTCAGGAAAAAGCAGTTGGGACAGGAGGTGACTGCTGCTCACCTCCCCTCACCCAACACCCATCTTCAGCTTGAGGTGATGACATCAGGGGTTGCCCACAGCTAATGTCTGGGCCACACCAAGAGCACTCCTAGGCATATTTTCTTGAGGAATGGGTTAGACCCGTCCAATGGCTACACCCCTCCCATGGGCAAACGTGTTCCATCCAGAGTAACTGGAAAGCACCACCAGCAGCTCCAAGGTACCCCAAGGGCGGCTCCTGCAGGTGCCCTGCTGTACAGAAGGTGTGGGTTGCTGTTCAGTCGCTCAGTCATGTCCAACCCTTTGTGACCCCATGGGCTGTAGCCCACCAGGCTCCTCTGTCCATGGGACTTTCTAGGCAAGAACACTGGAGTGCAAAGGCATGGGGCACAGCTGCAACTGCGCTGACAGCAAGTTCTAGAAGAGGCAGAATGCACCTATGGTGGCCATAAAGTCTGCAGAGACGTCTGCACCTGGGTGGGGGGCAGGGGGTGGTGGGAGTAGCTGGGAAAGGAATAAGGGGATTCTGCAATGCAGAAGAGCAGAGAAGGGGCTGAGAATGTTCTAGATTTCAATCTGGGCTCAGGCGCCACAGAGGTGTACAGGCGTCAAACATCATGGAGTTAGACAGCTGAGTGCACTCAGGGTACCTGGGGGCGGCTCCAGCTTTTTAAAAGGGAAATGATCAGGTCTGGGAAGGTTGGCATCTTTTTATCTGCAATGGTGGAGAACCCTCTCTTGCTGTCTCATAAAGTAAAGGAAGAAAATTGAAAGACTTCTAGAGGCGAGGTCTGGAGAGAGGGTTGACTGAAATAGAAAGTGGATCTCCCCTCCGGCAGCAGGAGGAGAAGCTGCCATCCGTCACCATCCGAGTCCTGATGCTCTGAGGGATTTCCAAAGATTGTTTAATTGATTTTTCTCCTATTTAGATGCAGATCATAGTGTCTGGGGGCCCGGGAATTCAGACACACGGCTTTGTATCCACTCAGCCCCGTGAAGGCTCCTGTCTGAAACTCGCACAAAGCCAGACACACACGCCTTGAGAAACACGCTGTTTCCTTTTTGTCTGAGGCTCCAGGGAGCGGGTGCGAAGAGCAGAGCCTCAGACACGCTCCCATCTGTGGAGTCCCGGGGATCCCGTCCCTCTGTCCTGCTTCCAAAGTGGGGTGAAATTTTTTTTAAAAAAGGGAGACGAATGTGGCTGAGATTTTGAGGTCTGGAAGAAGGGTGATAAAAAAAACATGGGGGTTTCCCAACTAGGTGTTGACACGTTGAGGTTTCAACTTGGAGTTTTCTCCAAACTCGGGGCTCTGGCGTAGAAAGCCAGGGCAGGGGGTGCTGTAAATCAAGCAGCTAATGGGCTAGGATTAACACTAGTTTGGCTCCGGTCTCTGCAGATCTGATTTATATAAGGAGAAAACGTTTCTCTCTTTCTCTCTGCCCATTGTTCCCCAGTCTGTCTCTCCAAATGCCCCAGCTGACAAAGAAACCAGAAGGCTTGGGACAACAGGAAGGACTCCCCCCTCCCCGCCCTCAATATGCAGTCTTTGCTTCCTTCAGCTGCCAGGAGGCAACACAGAGGATCACTGCAATCCCCTCTACAAGGTTGCCACAATTCCCAATATCCGTGCTTGGTCCCCCCTAAACCTGGCTGGGGCATGGGAACTCTTTTGAAGAAAGACCATTCTGGTTTCTGAGCTGGATGACCTCAAATAACTCTCTGTGGGCCTCAGTTTCCTCATCTGTAAAGTGGGCACAAGAATAAACACACCTAAGGGTTGTTGGAAGAACTCAGTGCTCTAGACAGAAAAAATGTCTGGCGCAGAACAAGCTCTCAACAAACAGTACAGCAGTAACTATCTGAGCAGGAATATCTGTCAGACTGCTAACATCTCTCTCCACGAAGCTTCACAGGAGACACTCTCTTCTTAGGCTGCTCACTTTCCTTGGCACCAAATATTGCCAGGGGAAGCCCAGCCTGATTCCTCCCCTCTGGATTCAGTTACCTGGACCGCAATCCAGCTGGCATTCACAGTGTGTTCCCCAAAAGGGCCGAATCCTGAAAAAAAAACGAAAAGCGGCACATCACCACCCAGTGGCCCCTCCTGGCCTGCCCAGGGCTAGGCGGCTGCGTGTATCCACAAGAATGGAGCACGGAGCTTCAGGAGCAGCCATCCCCGGGGACAATGTCAGGGGCCTGGTCCAAGTTCTGGGGTACACCCAGTGGTCCCTTCAGAGCGTCCTGCCACATAACTGTTCTTAACTGAAGTTGTGAGTCCTATCTTGTTCTCACTCTCACCTGATCTTGTGCCAGCAAGGGGGCAGTGCCCCCTTTTTGCTCCAGAAAAGGCTGACTTTGTTCCTCTCTCAGTTTCTTCCCCTATCCTTGATCCCCAAATATAACTATTCCATCACTGTCTTGGTGCACCTTTCCTGGACTCTGGAATTACAGGGCTGGAGGTGCTCCGTGATTCACGGTCTGATAAGGAATGGCCCTTAAGGAGTGTACGTGGGTATCTCCCAGGTCAGGCTGTCCAGGCACCATCCCATCATCCTCCTCCCCATTCATTTACAAACCAGACTGTACCTGAGGAGATGCCAGGTGCTCTGCATGCCCTGTGGTCTTCAGCCCCCCTGTGCCTCCCTTTCAGGCAAGGGTGTTTCCTGACTGAAGCACAGAGAGGTGAAACCAGCTGTCCAAGGTCACACAGCAAGAAGACGGAAGAGCACGGATTCAAACCCAGGCCCAGCAGAGTCTGGGGCCTGCCTCTTCTGACCAACCCAAACACACTATCTAAAACATAAATCTCTTGAAGAGAGGCTGTCCTTGATCACGTGTCATGGGTCACTCCAGCTGGGCCAAGTGCCCCAGGTGGTATCATGGCCCTGGGAGGAATACTGTGCCCTGGAATAGCAGGGGGCCCCCAAGTAGGGGCAGAATCTCTCTACCCCTTTCCTCCTCCTGCATGGACCAAATATGGGTCCCAGCTCTGCTGCTGCTGCTGCTAAGTCGCTTCAGTCGTGTCCGACTCTGTGCGACCCCATAGACGGCAGCCCACGAGGCTCCCCCGTCCCAGTTCAGCCACTGACAAACAAGGGCACCTCTGTGACCCTCGGTTTCCCCTTCTGCAAAATGAGACGGTAAAGATGTAATAACCTCAGGCCAGAAAAATGTCCCTCCCAGGGCCGCCGCCAGAGTCAGCACTAAAGTAATAAACAAGCAGACACAGGAGGGCTGCAGGGGAAAGTGACCCTCTGGCAACTCGACACACCTGCCAGGTAAGTGGCTTCTTCCATCTTCCCAGGAGTTCCAGGACCAGCCCGGACCTTCCTGGGCCACACACCACCTGTTTGAATCGTGGCCGGATTTCTCACACTCACCCCTCATGACGGTCCCCCACCCCCACCCCCTCGCAGAGGCCCGGCGGAAGTTGACGCCCACGAGGCTCCGAGGCGGAGTCTCTCGAAGGGGGAGGCGCAGTTAGTTTCGGGGAGTTGGTGACAGAGGAGTGGGTCGGGGGGAGGGGGGAGCAGGCTTATCCACAAACAGCCCGGGCAGGAAAGATTTTGATCAAGACAGTCCCTGAAACAACCGGAAGAACGGCCGGCACCCGAGGTCTCCCGAACTCCGCCTGCCCCTGCCTCGGGGGAGCAGCCCCTCATTAGGGCAGGGTTCGGGGAGCAGTGTCTGGCAAGACGTTCATTTGTCACCGGGGCACTTCCTGCCCGCAAATCGGCCTTTGTCCCCTGGGACCGGGGGTGGTGACAAACCCGACCTCGGGAGGGCAGACACAACAAACAGGTGTCCGGAGGGTCACTGTCCCCAACGGGGAAAGGAAGGACGCCCAGGGGCCTGCTCCGTGCGGGGCGTTTGCCAGGACCCCCCACGTCCTTGGCTGCCCCGACCCCTGACAGTGGGACCACAGGGGCGCCCCCTTCTCCACGTTCTCCGTTTCGCGCGGACTGCGGTGGGCTGCCGCGAGCGATGACACCTTCCAAACCTGAGGCGACTTCTAGCACCCACCCCACCCGGGCCGCCGCGTCCCTCCCGCGACGCGCCTCGCCCCCTCCCGAGCCGCCCCACCCAGCCCTGCCCCGGGCCGCCGCCGCCGCGGCCGCCATCCGCGCGATGCCCTCGTACCCGTCACCACCACCGCCTTCCTGGGCTGCTCCATGGCGGGCTCAGGCTGTGCCTCTGACCGGTTCCCGGTCGGCGCTGGCGAGTCAGCTGCCGCCGCTCGGACCCGCGCCGCCCCGCCCCCGAGCTCGGCCCCGCCCCCGAGCCCGCCCCGCCCCCGTCAGGCCCCGCCCCCGTCCGGGCTGCCGGGCGTGCGCGTGCCCGGGCCGGAGGCGCAGCGTGCGCGCCGCGTCCATAACTCTCCGCTGACAAGTGCGTGGCTGCTCGCGGTCCCCAACCTATTTCCCCACCTGCAGGATTCGGACGGTTCGTCTCGCAGGCTGTGGCCTCTCGAACTCACTGAGTCATCCCTTGGGGACGAGCTGGTCATTTAGTCCACAAATATTCACTGATCGCTTTCTGTGAATTATATCGGAACCCCCCTCCCATCTCCCTGTGAGTAAGGCTCTTTTTCTCCGTCCCTTTGACAGAGAAAAACTGAGGCATAGTTCGGAAAGCCACTCACCTAAAGCCTCCTGGGGCCACAGATGCGGCATTCAGGCCAGGAATCTGAAGGCGGGGGAACGAAATAAAGTGAAAACACGGTAGAACTGGGTGCCCAAAGCAGGCTCCTACGTTGAGCCAGGAGGCTGATGTGGCCCCAGAGACCAGGCCTTCCCCTGCTTGTTTCTCCAGTACACAGCAGCTCTAACCCCAGCAGTCCTCCAAGGGCCCAACCTCGGCCTTTGCACTTGCTGCTCCCTCTGCCTGGACCCTGTTCTGAAGATTCCTGCGAAACCAAATGCTTCTCCTTCAGAACTCAGCTGGAACATAAACTCCCCCTAGGTGTCCACCTCACCTCGGCTGAAATCCCTACCCCACTTCACCACCACCCTGGTAGGTCCATCTCATTTCCTAGTTCCACTCTCTTCAGAGCAGCAATCACATTCAGAAATCATCCCTTTAGAGGCACTGCTGTTCTGGTTTATTTCCCACTTCTGCCCTAAATTCCAGAGCAGGGGCATTAGAGCCTTGTGCCTGGCACACAGTAGGTCCCCAGTCCACATTCATCAGAGGTCAGAATTCCTCCCAAGATAGCCAGAAAAATAATGCTGAGTTTCTGGCCACATCCTTAGAAACAGGGCTGGACCCTGGAGTTGGGTCACTGACCTCTCATTCCAAGCAGCCTTGGCCTGAATTAACCAGGGTGCTGACCAAGGACCGTCTGTCTCTGAAACCAGGCCTCACAATACCCAATGCAGCATTCTCTGAACTGCCCGAAGCCTTGTTTATAAGCTCAAGCCCGAGATCACATATTTAGTGGCTATTTTGGTCTCTGGCAGCTTCAGGTAGAATTCAGAAAATCTGAGATCTTGCCTAGGCTGGCTTGGGAGTGAGACCTCAGCCAATGGGAAGAAGAGAACAGAACTAAAATCTTAACCAAGAATCAGATTTTATCATTCAAACATGTAATAAGTGTCTGGGATGGAGTGCATGCATTGCTAGAAGCCGGGGCTTTGGAAAGAGAGAAACCACAGTGGGTGTCATTTTCCCCCCATTGCACTGGGGAAATAAAGGGAAACTGTTAACACCCAGAGTGAATGGTGATCAGAGAAACTGAGTCACACGCTACTGGCACGAGTGACTGTGGATAAAAGTTCGTGTTCACTGGATGCAGTCCCCGTTTAAGCATATCACTAGTGTTCTTTTTTTTCTTTTTAAGGTCTTTAAAACAAAATTATTTGGCTGTGCCAGGTTTTAGTTGCGGCACTCAGGATCTTCGATCTTCGTTGCGGCATTCGAGATTTTTAGCTGTGGCATTCAAACAGTTGCAGCATGTGGGATCTAGTTCCCTGACCAGGGATCAAACACAGGCCCCCTGCATTGGGAATGCAGGGTCTTGGCCACTGGACCACCAGGGAAGTCCCTAGTGTGTGTATGTTTGTTTTTAATATCACAAACCCCTGGAGGGAGGAACGGTTCTTATCCCATTTTGCAAGTGAGGAAAAGGAACCTAGAGCCGCTCAGTCACTTGTCCCAAGTCACACATGGAAGGGGCTGGGACTCGGATCAGGAATAACTGAGTCCTTAGAGAGGGACAAGCAGGGTGAAAGAAAGTTGGCTGGAAGAGCCAAATTGTGAGTTCACAGTCTGGCTTGGCAACACTGTAACCAGCAGCACAGTGCCCGTGACACTCCTAGGTGAAGGGAAGGGGTGGGAGAGAGAGCTTTTTTATAAAAATATATATATATAGTTACATTGGAAAGCCACTCCTGCAAAGCTACTGTGGAAAAGTTTGGCAGTTCTTCCAGTGTTCTTGCCTGGAGAATCCCAGGGACGGGGGAGCCTGGTGGGCTGCTGTCTCTGGGGTCGCACAGAGTCGGACACGACTGAAGTGACTTAGCAGTAAGAGGCTAAACATAGTTACTGAAGGCCCCAGCAATTCTACTCCTAGGGATGCTCCCAAAATAATTACAAATAAGTGTCCAAATACTGTGAAAGTTTTTGAATATGTTCATGGCAGTACAATTCAGGATCACCAAAAGGGAGAAAAGAAAACAAATGCTCATTAGCAGATGAGAAAAAACCCACAAAACTGTTTACTTTCCATCATTCCCAACAGTGGAATACTGCTCAACAGTAAATGAAGCATGGACACATGGTACTGCCTGGAGGAACCTTGAAAATATCATGTGAGTAAAAGAAGTCAGACAGGAAAGGCCACGTAGCGTATCATTCTAAGTATACAAAGTGTCCGGAACCGGCAAATCCGTGAGGCAGACAGTGGATCAGTAGTTGTCAGGAGCTAGGGGAGGGGGATAGGATGTGACTGCTAATGGGGACAGGGCTTCTCCTGAGGGTGATGAAAGCATTCTGAAACTAGATAAGAGGCGACGCTTGTGCAACATGGTGAATGTCTTTGATACCAGTGGATGAGACACTTTAACATGGTTGACGTGTTAAGTGTTACGTGTATTCTGTCATAACAATAGAGTTAATAGAGTTTTGCCAAGAAAATGCACTGGTCATAACAAACACCCTCTTCCAACAACACAAGAGAAGACTCTATACATGGACATCACCAGATGGTCAACACTGAAATCAGATTGATTATATTCTTTGCAGCCAAAGATGGAGAAGCTCTATACAGTCAGCAAAAACAAGACCAGGAGCTGACTGTGGCTCAGATCATGAACTCCTTATTGCCAAATTCAGACTTAAATTGAAGAAAGTAGGGAAAACCACTAGACCATTCAGGTTTGACCTAAATCAAATCCCTTATGAGTATACAGTGGAAGTGAGAAATAGATTTAAGGGCCTAGATCTGATAGAGTGCCTGATGAACTATGGAATGAGGTTTGTGACATTGTACAGGAGACAGGGATCAAGACCATCCCCATGAAAAAGAAATGCAAAAAAGCAAAATGGCTGTCTGGGGAGGCCTTACAAATAGCTGTGAAAAGAAGAGAAGAGAAAAGCAAAGGAGAAAAGGAAAGATATAAGCATCTGAATGCAGAGTTCCAAAGAATAGCAAGAAGAGATAAGAAAGCCTTCTTCAGTGATCAATGCAAAGAAATAGAGGAAAACAACAGAATGGGAAAGACTAGAGATCTCTTCAAGAAAATTAGAGATACCAAGGGAACATTTCATGCAAAGACGGGCTCGATAAAGGACAGAAATGGTATGGACCTAACAGAAGCAGAAGATATTAAGAAGAGATGGCAAGAATACACAGAAGAACTGTACAAAAAAGATCTTCACGACCCAGATAATCACGATGGTATGATCACTGACCTAGAGCCAGACATCCTGGAAGTGAAGTCAAGTGGGCCTTAGAAAGCATCACTATGAACAAACCTAGTGGAGGTGATGGAATTCCAGTTGAGCTATTTCAAGTCCTGAAAGATGATGCTGTGAAAGTGCTGCACTCAATATGCCAGCAAATCTGGAAAACTCAGCAGTGGCCACAGGACTGGAAATGGTCAGTTTACATTCCAATCCCGAAGAAAGGCAATACCAAAGAATGCTCAAATGACCGCACAATTTCACTCATCTCACACGCTAGTAAAGTAATGCTCAAAATTCTGCAAGCCAGGCTTCAGCAATACGTGAACCGTGAATTTTCTGATGTTCAAGCTGGTTTTAGAAAAGGCAGAGGAACCAGAGATCAAATTGCCAACATCCGCTGGATCATGGAAAAAGCAAGAGAGTTCCAGAAAAACATCTATTTCTGCTTTATTGACTATGCCAAAGCCTTTGACTGTGTGGATCACAATAAACTGGAAAATTCTGAAAGAGATGGGAATACCAGACCACCTGACCTGCCTCTTGAGAAACCTATATGCAGGTCAGGAAGCAACAGTTAGAACTGGACATGGAACAACAGACTGGTTCCAAATAGGAAAAGGAGTATGTCAAGGCTGTATATTGTCACCCTGCTTATTTAACTTATATGCAGAATACATCATGAGAAACGCTGGACTGGAAGAAGCACAAGCTGGAATCAAGATTGCCAGGAGAAATATCAATAACCTCAGATATGCAGATGACACCACCCTTATGGCAGAAAGTGAAGAGGAACTCAAAAGCCTCTTGATGAAAGTGCAAGTGGAGAGTGAAAAAGTTGGCTTAAAACTCAACATTCAGAAAACGAAGATCATGGCATCCGGTCCCACCACTTCATGGGAAATAGATGGGGAAACAGTGGAAACAGTGCCAGACTTTATTTTTTGGGGGCTCCAAAATCACTGCAGATGGTGACTGCAGCCATGAAATTAAAAGACGCTTACTCCTTGGAAGGAAAGTTATGACCAACCTAGATAGCATATTGAAAAGCAGAGACATCACTTTGCCAACAAAGGTTCGTCTAGTCAAGGCTATGGTTTTTCCTGTGGTCGTGCATGGATGTGAGAGTTGGACTGTGAAGAAGGCTGAGCACCGAAGAATTGATGCTTTTGAACTGTGGTGTTGGAGAAGATTCTTGAGAGTCCCTTGGACTGCCAGGAGATCCAACCAGTCCATTCTGAAGGAGATCAGCCCTGGGATTTCTTTGGAAGGAATGATGCTAAAGCTGAAACTCCAGTACTTTGACCACCTCATGCGAAGAGTTGACGCATTGGAAAAGGTTCTGATGCTGGGAGGGATTGGGGGCAGGAGGAGAAGGGGACAACAGAGGTGAGATGGTTGGATGGCATCACTGACTCGATGGATTCGAGTCTGGGTGAACTCCGAGAGTTGGTGATGGACAGGGAGGCCTGGCGTGCTGCAATTCATGGGGTCGCAAAGAGTCGGACACGACTGAGTGACTGAACTGAGCTGAACTGTATTTTGTCATAATGATTTTTTTTTAAGTGTGGGAGCATTGTTGGGATGAAATACAAATGTCAGAGAAAGAAAAGATTTGTTTGCAAATGCAGAAAATATCTGAGGAAGGAAGAGTAGGAAACTGATGGCAGTCAGGCCTTTGGGGAGGGAGCCAAGGTGTGGGGGCGAAAGTGGGGGTGGGGAGGGAGGCACCACATTTCTTCCACTGGTGTCATTGACTCGATGGACCTGAGTTTCAGCAAGGTCTGGGAGTTAGTGATGGACAGGGAAGCCTGGCACGCCACAATCCACAGGGTCACAAAGAGCGACTGAACTGAACTGTACTACTCAGAAATAAAGATAATACGGACACTCTCTTCTTTGAGAAACACCGCTAGATTTTTTTTTTTGGCCATGCCACATGGCATATGGGATCTTAGTTCCCAGACCAGGGATTGAACTCATGCCCCCTGCAATGGAAGTGTGGAGTCTTAACCACTGGCCCACCAGGGAAGTCCTAGATTGTGTGTGTGTGTGTGTGTGTGTGTGTGTGGTAAAACACACATAAAATCGACCATTTTCAAGTGTGCATTTCAGCGATGCTTAAAAGAACATTCTTGACATTGTTGTGCAACCAGTCTTCAGAACTCTTATATTTTTGGCTGCGCTGAGTCTTCGTCGCTTTGCTTGGGCTTTCTCTGGTTGCAGTGAGTGGGACTACTCTTTGTTGTGGTACATGGGCTCTGAGCACGTGGGCTTCAGTAGCTGCATGCTGTGCACAGACCGAGCAGCTGCGCCGCGCGGGCTTAGTTGCTCGCAGCATGTGAAATCTTCCCAGGAACTGAACCTGTGTCCTCTGCATTGGCAGGCAGATTCTTACCCACTGCAACACCAGGGTAGGCCCAGAGCTCTTTCCATCTTGCAAAACTGAAACTGTATCCATGAAAAAGCAACAGCTCCCCCTTCTCCCCTTCCCCAGTGCCTGGCACCTACCATTCTACTTTCTTCGTGAGTTTGACTACTTCTAGGAAACTCATAAGAGCAGAATCATACAGTATTTGTCTTTCTGTGCCTGGCTTATTTCACTTAGCATAATGTCCTCAAGGTTCATCCAAACTGTAGCGTGTGTCATTCCCTTTTAAGTGGGGTCACTCAGTCATGTCCGACTCTTGGCGACCCCATGGACTGTAGCCCACCAGGCTCCTCTGTCCATGGAATTCTCCAAGTAAGAATACTGGAGTGGGGTGCCATTCCCTTCTCCAGTGGACCTTCCTGACCGAGAGATCAAACTCAAATCTCCCACATTGCAGGCAGATTCTTTACCTTCTGAGCCACCAGGGAAGCCCCAAAATAGTAGTCGCTCAGTTGTGTCTGACTCATTGTGACCTCATGGACGGTAGCCTGCCGGGCTCCTCTCTCCATGGGATTCTCCAAGAAAGAATACTGGAGTGGGTTGCCATTTTTTACTCTAGCAGATCTTACCAACACAGGAGTCAAACCCACATCTCTCATGTCTCCTGCATTGGCAGGTGGGTTTTTTACCACTCGCACCACCTGGAAAGCCCAATAGATTCAGGTACCACATATTATTTCCCAGAGTTGTTAAAAAATAAAAAACAACACAACAACAAAACATTTCAGGAACTTCTCCGCCAGTTCAGTGTTTAAGACTCTGCACTTCCAACGTAGGGGGTGTGGGTTCCATCCCTGGTCTGGAAACTAAGATCCCAAATGCCATAGAGTCACAATACAAACAAAAAAAAGTTCCTTTGTCAAGAATTGTTCCTAAAAAAAGAGAACTGTCCCTCTTAAAATTATTATGCATTTTTCTTAGGGAGAGAATGGAGGGCAAGAAGTATAGTGGCTAGAGCAAACTGTCCTGGGTTCAAATACTTCCTGGCTCCTCACATGGTGTGCACTCTTGGATGAGTTATTTTCACATTCCAAACCTGTTTCCTCATCCGTAAAATAATGATCAAAGAGTGCCGAGGCCCCAGTGAGTCCTGGGAAGGAAGGTAAAGTCTGTAATAGGAGTGTTCTTGCCTGGAGAATCCCGTGGACACAGGAACCTGGTGGGCTGCCATCTGTGGGGTCGCACAGAGTCGGACACGACTGAAGCGACTTAGCAGCAGCAGCAGCATAGATAAAAATGTGGTCAGTGTGTCTTTGTGGGACATATTTTTTAAAATATATTTTAGTATAGTTGATTGACAGTGTTGTGTTAATCTCTACTGTACAGCAAAATGATTCAATTATACACACATATACATTATTTTTCATATTCTTTTCCATTATGATTTATCATGAGATATTGAGTATAGTATCCTGTACTACACAGTGTTTTTATTTTAACAGAATGGTCTGCGTGTTTGAATATGGAAAGATGAGTGTAGTATATTACTTAGTTGATCAACAAGCCCACAGCCTATCCAGTGTCTTCCACATGCCGTCCCTCCAGATACCGTCTCCAATCTCTCTTAACATGTATCACCACTGTAAGTTCACACTTCTTCATACGATTATGCAGCTACAGGCTGTCTTTCCCTCTGGACTGTGAGCCTGGGAGGGGGGGACCGGGTGTGACTTGGTCACTGCTGTACAGAGGGCCCAGCACGCAGTAGATGCTCAATAAATGTGCTAAGTAGAACAGAACCCACCACGCTGGAGGTTGGCTTGGGAAGGGAGCTGCGTTTTCCTGTGGGCTCCCACTGTGACAACACTGGGAGATCAGAGACACGTGGCCACACAGAGCCAGGTTGGGGAGGTTGGGACTGGACCTGGGTTCAGACCCTACCCCTGGGATCTTCAAGACTCTTCACATTGCCAGCTGCTGCTGGGTGTGGCCTTGGGGGAGGAGGGAGAGAGTGGAAGCCCAAAGGACCCCATGACTCCTTCTTGGGGCTCCTTTCTTTAGACTCTGTGTACTCCTTGGAAGAAAAGTTATGACCAACCTAGATAGCATATTCAAAAGCAGAGACATTACTTTGCCAACAAAGGTCCGTCTAGTCAAGGCTATGGTTTTTCCAGTGGTCATGTATGGATGTGAGAGTTGGACTGTGAAGAAAGCTGAGTGCCGAAGAATTGATGCTTTTGAACTATGGTGTTGGAGAAAACTCTTGAGAGTCCCTTGGACCGCAAGGAGATCCAACCAGTCCATTCTGAAGGAGATCAGCCCTGGGATTTCTTTGGAGGGAATGATGCTAAAGCTGAAACTCCAGTACTTTGGCCACCTCATGCGAAGAGTTGACTCATTGGAAAAGACTCTGATGCTGGGAGGGATTGGGGGCAGGAGGAGAAGGGGACGACAGAGGATGAGATGGCTGGATGGCATCTCTGACTCGATGGATGTGAGTCTGAGTGAACTCCGGGAGTTGGTGATGGACAGGGAGGCCTGGCGTGCTGCGATTCATGGGGTCCCAAAGAGTCGGACACGACTGAGTGACTGAACTGAACTGAAAGGGCATACTGGGCCCAGTTCAGGGATGTGGATGGCCTTTTGACCAAATTAGGCAGAGGGACAGTTGGGTAGATATGCACATTTAAAAAGGTGAATGCTTCTTGTACTCCAGGTGGTCTTGATACCTGTGAGTCCTTTAGGGGTCTCAGGCTAGAAAATGGAAGGGGTGCTTTTGTTAATGAACCAAACTTGGGTCCGCTCACATGCACACAGTAAAGTCAATCTACTGATATGGGTTTGTGGGGAAGGAGAGAGTAACAATTATTGCAAGGCACCATAAAGGAGAGTGGGTGGCTCCAGCGGCTTGTGCTCAAAGACCCTGAACTTGTGGAAGAGCTCCTCCTTGTCACAGTTACTCCTCATCACAGTTACTCCATACAGTGCATCTGAACATCATAACCTGTCCTACATGTAGCATGTATGTTCCAGGTGCCTTTTTAAACTGAAGTATGGTTCATTTAACATGGTTGTGTTTATTTCAGGTATACAGTGAAGTGATTCAGTTATACATAGACACATATTCTTTTTCAGATTCTTTTCCATTATAGGTTATTACAAGATATTGAGTATAGTTCCCTGTGCTATATGGGAGGTCCTTGTTGTTTTCTTGTTTTATATGTAGTAGTGGTATATGTTAATCTCAAACTTCTAACTTATCTCTTCCCCCAGCTACCACTATCCCCTTTGGTAAGCATAAGTTGTTTTCAATGTCTGTTAGTCTGTTTCTGATTTGTAAATAAGCTCATCTGTATCTTTTTTTTTTTTAGATTCTACATACAAGTGATATCATATGATATTTGTCTTTATCTGCCTTACTTCACTTAATATGATAATATCTAGTCCATCCATGTTGCTACAAATGGCGTTATTTCATTCTTTTTCATGGCTGAAAATGAAAGTCGCTCTGCTGCTGCTGCTGCTAAGTCGCTTCAGTTGTGTCTGACTCTGTGCAACTCCATAGACAGCAGCCCACCAGGCTCCTCCATCCCTGGGATTCTCCAGGCAAGAACACGGGAGTGGGTTGCCATTTCCTTCTCCAATGCATGAAAGGGAAAAGTGAAAGTGAAGTCGCTCAGTCGTGTCCAACTCTTCATGACCCCATGGTCTGCAGCCTACTGGGCTCCTCCGTCCATGGGATTTTCCAGGCAAGAGTACTGGAGTGGGGTGCCATTGCCTTCTCCAGAAAGTCGCTCAGTCGTGTCCAAATCTTTGCCACCCCATGTACTATACAGTCCATGGAATTCTCCAGGCCAGAATACTGGAGGGGGTAGCCTTTCCCTTCTCTAGGGGATCTTCCCAACCCAGGGATGAAACCCAGGTCTCCCACATTGCAGGTGAATTCTTTACAGCTGAGCCACCAGGGAAGCCCAAGAATACTGGAGTGGGTAGCTTATCCTTTCTGTAGCAGATCTTCACGACCCAGGAATTGAACTGGGGTCTCCTGCATTACAGGTGGATTCTTTACCAGCAGAGCTACCAGGGAAGCCCTTTTTATGGCTGAGTAATATCCATTTTATTTATTTATATATACAATATATCACGTCTCTAGCCATTCATCTGTTGATGGACATTTAGATTGCATCCATGTTTTGGTCATACGATTTTGAAATTTTGTTTTGGTTTTTGGTCTTTTTGGCCCCAACCCTGTGACATGCAGGATCTTAGTCCCCAGACCAGGGATTGAACCCGAGTACCCTGCGTTAGGAGCTCGGACTGCCAGGAAAGTCCCTTATGTGACTTTTTAAATAAGTTGTTTATACTGGATCTATCTAGGATCTACAGAAAAGTTGCAAGGACAACACAGAAAGTTCCCTATGTCTTTACCCATAGTCACCAAATAGGAACAGCTTACATTATCAGTTCTAATGTTTGTACAACTAAGAAATCGACACCAGCACACTGCAGTCAACCAAACATCTGACCTTATTTGGATGTCGCCCGCCAGTTCTTCCATTCATGTCCTCTCTCTGGCCCAGGACCCTGGCCAGGGAACCTTGTTCCATTAAGTCCTCACAGATCCTCAGTTTCCTCTGGCTGGGACGGTTCCTTGCACTTTCCTTGTTGCTTGTGACCTTTGAAGTCTTGGGGAGGACAGGCCAGGCGTCCTTCACGCTGCCCCCAGTCTGGGTCTGTCTGATGTCCTTGTCATGATTAGAATGGGTGTTTGAGGAAAGCCACAGAGTTGAGGCACCCTTCCCATCTCGCCATATCAGGGATCCCTGACTTCCACATGACTTGTCACAGTGACATAATCTGAATTACTTGATGAAGGCGGTGTATGAGATTCATGATTGCTATATCAAATGACCACAAACTCTGGCTTAAATAACACACATTTATTCTCTTGCACTCCTGGAGGCCAGAAGTCTGAAATCCAGGTGTTGACAGGGCCACATTCTCTCTAGAGGCTATAGGGAAGAATCCTTCTTTGTCACACCCTGTTTCTGGGGGCTCCAGGTATCCCTTGGCTTGTGGCCACATCACTCCAGTCTCCATCTCTGTCTTCTCTGTCTGTGTCTCAAATCTTCCTCTGCCTTTTCTTAGAAGAATATCAGTCACTGGGTTCCAGCTCCAACCTAAATCCCAGATGACCCCAGGCTCCTTAGCTGAATTACATCTGAAAAGACTCTTTATTCAAATAAGGTCACTTTCACAGGTACTGGGGTCAGGACTTGGACATGTGTTTAGGGGGCCACGATTCAACCCACTGGCTTCCCAGATGGCTCCTTGGTAAAGAATCCACTTACCAATGCAGGAGACATGGGTTTGACCCTTGGGTTGAGAAGATCCCCTGGAGGAGGAAATGGCAACCCACTCCAGTATTCTTGCCTGGAAGATTCCATGGACAGAGGAGCCTGGTGAGCAAGGCTGTTCATAAGGTCACAGAGAGTTGGACACGACCAAGCACGTGAGCGCATGCACACCACACATTCAACCCACTACAGGAGGTGTTGCTAGTATTTTTGCTGTTGAGTTTCTATTTTCCCTTTTCTCTATTGTTTACAATCTAACCACTAAGTTCAGCCCACTGCAGCCCCCCACCAGGGTAGGGGTGGGGGAGGATTAAAATATAATTTTTTAAAGAATGGAAAATATTCTGTCCAGTGGAAGAAATATAGCTTACTCAACTAGTCCACTGTTGTTAGATATTTATATTCTTTCTGCTATTTTAAAATTGGTGATATTGCTGCAAGGCCTTGGCACAGAGCAATTCCCTTCATTTGCAAGACCTCCTTAGTGTAAGTCTTCAGAAATGAATTAATGAGTTGCAGGGTGTGACACTTTTATGGATTTTGAAACATAATGCCATTTTCTTCCTTAAAAGAAAATATATGTCTACCAGTCTCACTTTGTCAGTATGGAGTTTTACAATCCTCCTCCCCTCATTTTTAAAGTGGAGGGTGGTGTATCTTTTTTTATTATTATTAATTATCTATTTATTTTTGGCTGCGTGGGGTCTTGGTTGCACACTCAGGCTTAGCTGCCCTGCTGCATGTGGGATCCTAGTTCCCAGATCCATCAACTGAAACCCTGTCCCCTGCATTGAAAGGTGGATTCTTAACCGCTGGACCACCGAGGAAGTCTCTAGTGTATCTTTTTTAATTTGATAGGTTTAGCAGAAACTCTTTAGGCTTCTACTGTCAGAAATATAATTTAAACTGGACAGCAAAAAAATGGAGGAGTATTTTCAAGGGATAGGAAATGATGACAATTTATGAAGTCTCAGCTACAGCTGGATCTAGGATTAAACAGGACCAAGATGCCAAAGTGGAAAGATGGCTATGTCTGTACCTGACTCACATTACTCCAGCTCTGCGATTCCAGAAGCTTCCCAGGGAAGACCTCTGATTGGCTGAACCTGTGTCATGTGTCCATGATAAAGGGGAAGGAAAAACTGCTGACAGCCTCCAACAGTGACCCATGCAAACTCTCACATTGTCCTTATAAGTCAGGATCAAGAAAGATTAATTGTGCAAACAAGCAATTACAACCTGGGCCAAACCAGGTATTGACTGAAAGTCAATACAAGATACTGAAGTTCAAAGTATAAGAAACGGAATGATTAGATTTTGGGGGACAGTCACTCAAGAATTCAGAGCAGCTATGCATTAGTGGAGGGCTTACCAATTGCTAGGGACAGAGTCTAAACTCCAAGTGGATTAAGCAACAAAGGACAACTACTTGTAATATATGTAGAAAGTAGACCTATGACTTCAGGAGCTGAAAACATGCCTCTTTTCCACAGAGGAAAAGAGAGTATGTTAGTAGAGAGCTTCTTCTAGAAGATCAGTTGTAATAGCCCTGGGCTTTCACTATTGCCTTTTCAAAAACCTCCCTAGAAAGTGCTTTTCTCCCTTCTAGCCCTCAGTATCCCTTTCAAGGGAGAGTCTAATCGGCCTTGGTTGGTCACTTGCTCCTATTAAACCCATCAATCACTTTGCCCAGGTGGACAGAGAACTGATTTGGTGTTGTTGTTCAGTTGCTAAGTCGTGTCCAACTCTTTGTGACCTCATGGACTGCAGAACACCAGGCTTCCCTGTCCTTCACTATCTCCTGGAGTTTGCTTAAACTCAAGTCCATTGAGTCAGTGATGTCATCCAACCATCTCATCCTATGTCGCCCCCCTCTTCTCCTGCCCTCAGTCTTTCCTAACATCAGGGTCTTTCCCAATGAGCTGGCCCTTTGCAGTAGGTGACCAAAGTATTGGAGCTTCAGCTTCAGCATCAGTCCTTCCAATGAATATTCAGGGTTGATTTCCTTTTGGACTGACTGACTGATTTCCTTTAGGATTGAATTCCAATTGGCCACCACTATGGAGAAGGCGATGGCACCCCACTCCAGTACTCTTGCCTGGAAAATCCCATGGATGGAGGAGCCTGGTAGGCTGCAGTCCATGGGGTCGCGAAGAGTCGGACAAAACTGAGCGACTTCCCTTTCACTTTTCACTTTCATGCACTGGAGAAGGAAATGGCAACCCACTCCAGTGTTCTTGCCTGGAGACTCCCAGGGACGGGGGAGCCTGGAGGGCTGCCGTCTCTGGGGTTGCACAGAGTCGGACACGACTGAAGTGACTTAGCAGCAGCAGCAGCAGCATGTTGAAAGAGCTGAGCAAAACTGTAGTAACCATAGTCTGCCACAAGGGGTCACCCAAGCAGAGTTTTCAAGGATAAATAAGAGTTTATCAATTGCGCAAAAGGAGAAAGTGCACATAGAAAGATCTAGAAAAGTCAGGAAGAGGTGAATGACCATGCAATTTTTTGCCAGCACCATGTTGACGTTGGAGCGCATCGTGTGCCCCACTTTCTGTTGTTTACATCAAAACGGCCTTTACCCTTGCCAAACACAGCTTGGCTGGTCACGCTGATCCCTCTAACCCAGTTGGCATATCACTGTTGCCCACTACTAATGTCCTAAACACTTCCCAGACCCCACCAGCTCCCCTGGGATCATCCCCAAGCCCATGAGAGAGGGGAAAATAAACACTGCCCTGACCTGGGTGGGACCTCTTTGAGACACAAGCTCTTATGTTGTCTCCCTAAGGTCCACAGCTGGACTAACCCTCAGGTGCCCACTTTGCCATCTGCTCACTGGCATCCACTGCAGGGATCTTTCCCTCCGTGTCTCAGGTCTCCATCCCCAGTGGGGATTTCCTAGGGTCATGTCTTGAGTACTGTATGTACCCTTGAGTTCTCATCTCAGGGTCAGCTTCTGAGGCAGGGAAGACCCCAAACAAAGACATGAAAGACAACTGTGGGTCCAGGGCTATCTGCTGCTTCCATCTTTAAACGGGTTTCACATTTGATCCCTCCACACAATAACCCTGATTGGTAGAGATGATCATAGACAGTCCCCAACTTTGATAGTTTGACTTCAGATTTTTCAGCTTCATGATGTGGGCAAGCAATCATTCAGTAGAAACCAAACTTTGAATTTTGATCTTTTCCTGGACTAGTGATATGTGGTAAGATGCTCTCTCATGATTCTGGGCAGCTGGCAATGAGCCTCAGCTCCCAGTCAGTCATGTGGTTACAGCGGTAAACAACTGATACACTTTTTTTTTAACTTTCAGTACAGTATTCAATATATTATATAAGGTATTCAACACTATTATCCAATAGGCTTGTGTTTGATGATTTGGCTCAACTGTAGGTTTATGTGAGTGTTCTGAGCACGTTTAAAATAGGCTAGGCTAAACTAAGCTACGATGTTTAGTAGGCTAAATGTATTAAATGTATTTTCAATTTATTATATTTTCAACTTACGATGGGTTTATTGGGACATAACCCCATCACAGGGCTTCCCTGGTGGCTCAGTGGTAAAGAACCCACCTGCCAATGAAGGAGACCTGGGTTCAGTCCCTGCATAGGGAAGATCCCCTGGAGAAGGAAATGGCAACCCACTCCAGTATTCTTGCCTGGGAAATCCCATGGATAGAGAAGCCTGGCGGGCTACAGCCCATGGGATCGCAAAAGAGTCGGACACGACTCAGCGACTAAACAACCACCACCCTATCACGAATGAAGGGAAATCTGTATTCTTGTTTTTAGCGAGAAGAAAGAGGGAGGAACAAGCCTGAGCTACTCAGTCCCTTCATAACAAAACTGACCCCCAGACCGTCTCCCTTCACTAGGTCCTGGAGGGGAGATTCTAGTGCCCTGCACGGTGGGATGTGGCTGGGCAGTTCTCATCCTCTTCTGCCCAGGTCTCTGAGACCTGAGGCAGGGGAATCTTTTATTGAGAAGCGGAGCATCAGGGGCTCCCAGCTCTGAGAGGCATCGGGTCTTTTCAGCTGGAAGAGCTTGGCTCTGGGCTCTTGGGAATTCCCTGGTGGTCCAGTGGTTAGGACCTGACGCTTTCACTGCCAGGGTCTGGGTTCAAATTCTGATTGGGAAACTAAGATTCCATAAGCCATGCAACGCTGCCAAAAAAAAGGAAAAAATCTCTCAGGCCAATGATGACACTAAGGAGGGCTGGAAAAGGGTAGTCCTGGAGAAGGAAATGGCAACCCACTCCAGTATTCTTGCCTGGAGAATCCCACGGACACAGGAGCCTGGAGGGCTACAGTCCATAGCTTGGCAAAGAGTCAGACACGACTGAAGCAACTTATCACGCACAGCACACAATAAGAGAAAGGAGTGTCCCCATAAGAAAAGAAGAGGAAAGAGAAAAGCTATGTGATGACAGGCAGAGATTGGAGTGACATGTTTACAACCAAGAATTACAAGGATTGCTGGATTGCTGGGGGAGAGGCTTGGGATGAATTGTCCCTCAGATCCTTTAGAAGAAACCAATCCTGCCCACATCTTGAGTTCAGACTTCTGGATCAAGTTCTGTGGTTTAAAGCCACCCAGTTTGATTGCTCTGTTATGGCAGACCAAGGGAACTAATACATTTGCCAATTTGTCTTGTTTACCAGCTGTCACCCCTCCTAAGCCTTGGGAGGGCCAGGAGTTTCGTCTGGTTTATTCGCTTTGTGTTTCCCAGAGCAGGCCCATAGTAGGTGCTCAATAAATACTGCACATCTGAATATATCAAGCAGACACTGTTCTATGTGCTTTCCCATGGCTTACCTCATTTCCTCCTCACTGCAACCTTCTACAGCACTTATTACGCCCATTTTAAAGGGAGGTGAACCAAGGCTCCGAGGGACAAAGCCAGGATTCCAACCTACCAAAAAGATGGTGACTGTAGTCATGAAATCAAAAGGCACTTGCTCCTTGGAAGAAAAGCTATGACGAACCCAGAAAGCGTATTAAAAAATAGAGACTTCACTTTGCTGACATAAGCCCGTATAGTCTAAGATATGGTTTTTCCAGTAGTTATGTACAGATATGAGGATTAAACCATAAAGAAGGCTGAGCGCCGGAAGAATTGATGCTTTTGAACTGTGGTGCTGGAGAAGACTATTTAGAGCCCCTTGGACAGCAAAGCGGAGAAGGCAATGGCACCCCACTCCAGTACTCTTGCCTGGAGAATCCCATGGATGGAGGAGCCTGGTGGGCTGCCGTCTATGGGGTCGCACAGAGTCGGACACGACTGAAGTTGACTTAGCAGCAGCAGAACAGCAAAGGGATCAAAGCAGTCGATCCTCAACCCTGAGTATTCGTTTGAAGGACTGATACTGAAGCTTCAGCTTCAATACTTTGGCCACCTGATGCGAGACCGACTCACTGGAAAAGACCCTGATGCTGGGAAAGACTGAAGTCAGGAAAAGGGGACGACAGAGGATGAGATCGTTGAATGGCATCACCGACTCGATGGACATGAGTTTAACCAAACTCCAGGAGACAGTGGAGGGCAGGGACGCCTGGTGTGCTGCATTCCATGCGGGTCGCAAAGCGTCCGACTCACTGAGCGACTGAACGACAGTAATGAGAATCAGAAAAGGGGCGGGAAGGCAGACATTAAGCACATTCCAATAATAACCGATAATAACCGAACAGCCTCCATTTCTCAAGGAAATTGGAAGTAATAACCGACTTTGCCCACAGCGTGGAGCCGATGAGATCCTCGAGCGTTTGACCTGCGCAAGCGCCTTTACCCACAAGGCCTCCTGCTCGGGCATATTTTGTTCCGCCCCCTTTTGCAGCACTCACGGCGGCACTTTACGACTCTGGTCCTTATTTCACTGGTGAGAACACGGCCCGGCCCGCCCCTCGGGCTTAGTAGGCCCCGCCTTACTCTGAGTGGATTGGTTAGCCTTCCCACGAGCCCCGCTCTGACTGGCTCGCGTCGCTGCCACTCTATTTCAGCCTAGTGGCGCGCAGCGGCGGCTACCGGCGGGAACGTGAGCGGCGGCGGCGGTGGCGGAAGTGGCCGGGGAGGCCGGTCCCTACCGACACCATGGTGAGGCGACGGGGGATCCGGCCGCCAAAGGCCCTCGGGGCGGGTGCTGGGGCAGGGGCGATGCAGAGCGAGTGTGTTATCCGGGCCTCGAGTCCTGCCACCCGGTCGGAGCAGGGGAAACAGACCAGAGAATGCAGGGGTTTCTCTCAAAGCACCTGGCACGTCGGTCTCAGGGGAACAGAGGATTGGACGAACGTGTAATCATAGTATAGCAGTCTAGACGCAGTCTTCTCATTTTTTGGATGGGAAAAATGAGGCCGGAGAAGAAGGGGAACCCCCCTCCCCCTCCCAGAACCCCAGTGAATGAAACAGAATGACTTCTCAGTTAGGGAAGTGACTCCGAGTGATCAGACCCAGTCTGACCTCGTAGAATGTAAAGCTAGAGCGCCAGGAAGTAGAAACCCGTTGTGCGTTCTCAGATTAAGCCAACTTGGGGAATTTCAGAGCTTGTAAGGCCCTTAGAGGGCTTCCCTCGTGGCTCCGTGGTAAAGAACCCGCCTATCAGTGTAGGAGACGCGAGTTCCCCGCCGGGGTCAGGAAGATCCCCTGGAGAAGGAAATGGCAGTATCTTGCCAGAGAAATACCGTGAGCAGGTGGGTCTGGCGGGATACAGTCCATGGGATCGCAAGAGTCGGACCGACTTAGCTACTGAACAACAAGGCCCTTAGGATGCTAGCCGCACAATCTCCTGTGCCTCTCCTTTTCAGGCTGAAAAACACCCAGAGATGGGTTTGCTTTTCCCAGGGTCACACAGCATGCGGTTCAGAGGGAGAGGGGTCATTTTGAGCCAGAATGGGCTAACTATCCTCCCAGTTCACAGAAGGAAAAACTGAGACCCTGACAGGAAACCTCTCCAAAGGCATGCTATTCACAAGTTGTGGACAAGTTATAGATCTAAACCAGAGAGTGCGTGTACCCCGCCCCCTCCAGTGTATGACAGGGAAACTGTGGCCCCACAATGGAATTGAGAGCTGAAGGCTTCCTGAGAGAGTACCTGGCCTTTCAGCACCCAGGTTGCTCTGAGGTGGTCCCTGCACATTTCTCTGAGCCAACCCATGAGGGCTCATTAAATTTCTCCTGGTCAGTGTAAGGCTAGAGAGAAGGGAACAGGTTCCTCTCTGCTCAAGGGTAGAGTTGGTCTCAGGGAATGAGCAAAACTGGAAAAATCCATGTGTTAAGCTCCGTGGAGACAGGATTTTCGCTTTTTATTCTCATGGGAGTCCCAGAGCCTAGAGTAGTGCCTGCGTGAAGGACAGACTCGTTCAGCCTGTTCCTGCCTTCTGGGGAGTGTTGAGGCCATCGACAAGGCTTTTTCCCTGTGGTCCCCGCAGGGCCGGAAGCAGAGGTCTGGGTGAAGGAGTGGGTGGTCTGCAACAACTTCCTGAATTGGGAGCCTCGGGATACTGTTAGATCTAGGCCTGAGGACCAGGCCCCAGGCATTCTGAGAAAGGCCAAAGAAAGGCCTTTCTTTCCTCAACCATTTTCCCCTGACTCCAGAGGACCCTATCTCCCCCAGGACTGAGTGTTCAGCCCTCTCCTATCTCCCTGGCACCTTCAAGCATCTTCCATCCCCCACCTGTGCTGCTGTCCCTTCCCCTTGGCTTTCAGGTTCATCAGAATCCTCCCCTTCCCCTCACCCCTGTCTTCAGCACAGTTTGGGGTTGTAGAAGATGGTGAGATGTGATCGTGGCTCCAGGCCCTGGGCTGTCCCAGCTCCACCTCTCCCTACCCAAGCCTCTCCTTTCTTTGCGGGGTGGAGCAGGAATCCCCCCACCCCATGTGCCTCCGGGGGGTGGTGTGTGCTGTATTTGTTCAGCAAATATTTACTGAGACCTTCTCGTGTGCCTGACCGGGTGTTTAGTGCTGGACAAAGTCCACACCCTCCGAATTTTCCAGTCTAGCAGGAGGTTTGGTGTTTCCAGTCTAGCCAGGGAGACATAATAAATAAACAAGTTAATTAGAGACTGGCTGTGTCCTGTAATAGAAGCAGCAGAGGGTGACCCAGGTGGAAACCTCCTTTCTTCCCTCGACAGGGTTATAATGAGGACCTGGCTGAGGGGACAGTCACCAGCTGGGGGCAGGGCACCCCAGGCAGAGGGAGCCTTAGAACAAGGGCTACCAGCAGCACCAGGCGTGGTGTGTGAGGCGCAGAGGGGGCCGGTTTGCTGGAGCTGGATCGGGTCTGGCTCTGTGGGCTGCCTAGGGAGGGGTGCACAGGGAGGGTTGTGAACAGGTGCTGGTCCCATCTGTGCCGCAGCCATCCTCTGAGGGCATACTGCCAGCAGCAGCTGTGGAGGCTGTGGGTCCTGCAGGTCTGTGCTGCTGGTAGCTGGGACAGGGTGGCAGCCTGAGAGGGACCAGCTTAGAGGCTCTGTGTGCCATAAAAGGACATCTGTGGGTTCCCTGCTGACAGGCATCAGCCTACTCTCCCCAGCTTTACCAGGACCTTGCTCTGTGGCCCTGGGTAGGTTCCTCCTGCTCTAGCCGCTGGTGTCTCATGTAGAGGCTCCTTGGTTGGACTGCTCCGACCCTCCCTCCACCTCTCAGAATCCATCTTCATTCTCGCCTTCCAGGGCTAACCTGGTGATCTGGGAGGAGGACCTAGGTGTGCCCCTGTCCAGATTCCCATTGTGGACACAAGAGAACAGGCTTGCCCAGGAAGAGTGCGAGGCTTCGCCGCTGTAAATACCACCTGGGTGTGTGGCTGCTGCATGCGTGTCTGAGCCTCCGGCTCACCGCACTCGGGCAGCCTTGCACAGATTCATTCCAGAGTAGAGGGCAGGTTGGCCACCCACGTGTCCTTCTGGGAACAACCACCTCCTTTCCACGTAGCCCCTTCTTCCTCCTTATCTTGCCCTTCCAGGAAGCCTGTGCAGGAAGTGGGCCTGGGCCTAGCTTCCTGCCGCCGCTGGACCTCCCCCTGGGTGGCTTGTAGGGAAGGCCCGTGGGATGTGGAATTCCCCTCCCTCCAAGCCCTTCCACAGGGAGCCTTCCTCTGGAGATTGAGGGCCATTTGTGGCCTCCTGACAGAGAGGCTCACAGCCCCCACCACCTGGAGAAACAGCTACCCCCTATTAGATAGAGCCTGAGGGTAGGCTGGGACTCCCCAGCAAAAAGCTCCTAGGGGTCAGGCCAACTTAGAGTTCCCCAGTTACTGGGGCATGATAAGGTTTTCCCTGAGGTAATTTCCTGTCTGGTGGGGCCCTTGGTCTAGAACTTTCACCCACCTATGCTGGATAGGAGCTCCTCCTCCTGGTCCAGAGCTCCTCCACTGGACCCTGAACCCAAGCACTGCCCCTTGAGTTGCCCTTCTGGAGGCCCAGAGACAGGCCCCAGGGTAAGGCTCAAGATTTGTGTTCCAAAAATGAAAACTAATTTCCGCCCCGCCCCCCCAGTTAACACTATATGGTTTGTTTGTTTGTTTGTTTTTTTAATGAAAAATTCAGTAATAAAGGAAACAGAACTGTCTTGAAAGTTTACCTTATCTGGGTGAGTTTTAAAATCCCATTGTTTATCTACTGTCCCTTCCAGTAACCACAGACTTTTTCTGAAATGTTTCTTCCTCTCACCTGGTAAATTTCCCTCAAATGCCCAGCTCAGATGTCACCTCCTTAGATCATGAGGCCAGTTGAGCCTGATGGATCACTCTGCTAGGGGACAGTCAGGGCTGCCCCCCAAGGTGTGGGCCCAGGATGAGCTGCCTTCTGACAGATAGGGTCGAGCCACACTCCATCTCTAGGTCTCTGGCGCTGGGCAAGTTCCTCAGTCTCTAAGCTCATCATCCTCAACTGAAAAGTGTGTGTGACGATAACCATCTACCATACTGAAAATGAAGGCTTAGCTAGAGCTGCATGTGTTAACCTGGATGTATCTCTGAAGCAGCAGCAGAGCGAAACACACAAGCAGCAGCAGGACCCGTGTGCCATGATGCTGTTGATAAACCTGGAGGGCTATGCCTGGTCCTGTCAGGCATGAGCTACAGAGAAATACCCAGAATGATCAGCCCCAACACCGGAGGGCAGCTGCTGCTGAGATTGTCAGGGGAAAGATCAAACCGTTTTATTGAAGGACTTCAGGGGAGGGTCAAAAGGCTGGGAGGACAAAGATCTAACGTCCTCCTCCTGGCTGAGATCTCCCCAGCTGCAGAATTGCTGAAATGAGATTTTCTAGACCTGAGTGCTAACCTGGGAGGCGGGTATGTGGCCTGGGGTTGGGCAGAGTTCAGAGGCTGTGTTTCTGTTGAGGGGTATGCCAGCCCTGCCTAGAGGCCGGGGCCACGGTGCTGATGAGCCAGACAGGTCATGCGCTTTTGTTTGCCTTTCAGCTTCCCTTGTCGCTGCTGAAAACGGCTCAGAATCACCCAATGGTGAGTATGTGCCACTCTGGAGTGGTGCCTTTCAGCAGGGCCCAGCCTCAGCACAGGAACAGGGACACTGGGCAAAGGGCGAGGTGCCTCCAGACAAGCCCGCCTCCTGCCTGTCCCCGAAGCAGCAGCTTGTCCTCTCCTCCCTCTCCCACGTCAGGGCCTGTGTCATTTCTGCTCTTGTTCCAAGTCATACATACTTATTAAAAGTGTCAAATACTAGAGATTCAGAGGAAGGGGAAGCCCCTCTTCATTAATCTTTCCAACAATTTATTCTTCGGTTTTTACACGTTTTGACTTTTAACGTGTGTATAAGCATGAATGAATTTTTAAAATGTGGGTGGGTTCATGCAATACACATTCCCTAATCTGCTTTTGTTCCTTTGTGATAGAGTGTGATATCTGTCAGTATATTCTGTTGTCTTTTTTTAATTCAGATATTATTCACACAACCATACAGTTCAGCCTTTTCGGGGGGACAGTTTAGGGACGTTCAGCATGTTCACAGGGTTGTGCAACCACCACCTCTGTGTCATTGCAGAGTGATCCTGTCACCCTCAAAGGTGGCCCAGTCCCCACTAGCAGCCACCCCCACAGCCCCCTCCCCCAGCACCTGGCAGCCACTACTCTGCTTTCTGTCTCTGTGGATTTGCCTGTTCTGGACATTTCCCATAAATGGGATCACACAACACGTGGCCTTTCGTGTCTGGCTTCTCTCACTCAGCATGATGTTCTCAGGGTTTGTCCACGTTATAACGTGTGTCAGAGCACCATTCCTTATGGCCAGGTGCTATTCCATTGTGTAGATATATCACACTTCATCCATTTGACCTGGTGGCTTCCCTGATAGTTCAGATGGTAAAGAATCTGCCTGCAGTGTAGGAGACCAGAGTTTGATCCCTGGGTTGGGAAGATCCTCTGGAGAAGTGAATGGCAACCCACTCCAGTATTCTTGCCTGGAAACTTCCGTGGACAGAGGAGCCTGGCAGGCTACAGTTCATGCGGTCACAAAGTCGGACACGACTGAGCCGCTAACACACATCCCTTTGTTCCCTGATGACGGACGTCTGGGTTGTTTCTGCTTTTTGGCTACTGAAAATTTGAGCTGCTGGGAACATTTGTGTACTCATTTTTCCGTGGGTACATGCCTTCATTTCTCTTGGGCAGATAGCTGAGTTGATTCTTTTTTTTTTTTTTTTTTTAATTTTTTCAAACTTGAAAGTGATGACTTTCTAAATCGTGTTTAAACCTTAAAGTGGTTGCCAAGGGAAACAGGCAGAGTGGCTGTAAAATGTCTACAGCACCATGGAAGGCAGGGGAGAGCGCGTGATGACTGCCGGTGGCCATCCGGGGACTCAGCTGAGCTGTCCTGCAGGCCTACCAGGGTCTCACCCTCACCCACGTCACTGGTCACCCACCAGCAGGAACTTGAGCAGGAAGTCACGGGCATGGGCTGGGCTGCCGCTGGCGCTCATCATGCCAGCACCTGGCATCATGCCAGTGCTCAGGCCTGGCCCACAGAATGGTGCAGAGGTGGTGTCTGGGCAGCCCAGTGCCTCTCCAGCCCCAAGAGTTGATTATTTTTTAAAATTTTTATTTTATATTGAAATATGGTTGATCCACAACATTTTGTTAGTTTCAGGTGTACAGCAAAGTGATTCAGTTATGTATACACAGGTATCTGTTGTTTTTAAAATTCTTTTCCCATTTAGGTTGTTACATAATATTGAGCAAGGAATTCCCTGTACTATAGAGTAGATCCTTGCTCAGTTTTTTGTTTGTTTGTCTTTGGAGTATAATTGGTTTACAGTGCTCTGTTAGTCTCTGCTGTACAATGAAGTGAATCACTATATGTGTATATATATCCCCTCCCTCTTGGACCTCGTCCCACCCCACCCCCTTCCCATCCGTCTAGGTCATCACACAGCACCCAGCTGAGCTCCCTGTGCTATACTGCAGGTTCCTAATTATCCATTTTAAATATAGTTGTGTGTACATGTCAATTCCATACTCCCTAACTATCCCTCCTTGCCCCCATCCCCTCTGGTAACCATAAGTTTGTTCTCTGAGTTGATATTTTTTTAAGACAGGCTTTTCTAGCAAAAGCATGTCTTCTGAATGAGGTGCTTTTCCCCAAACACATCAAGACAGGCAAGTAATTCCTGCAATGAAAGACTATCTCCAGACCACTATAGATCACACATGTGGCATCACTGGGCACCTGGCCACCCTGTTACTACTCATTCTTTTAAAGATGTGTGGGTGTTCATTTCTTCCACACACAAGAAAACGATTTCATCATAGAAAGTGTACAATGCCCAGCAAAGTGTACTGAGAAAGCAGAGCACATCTCCTGCAAGATGGGCCCCTGGGGGCCTGGGTACCGGGCGCTGTGCCCGCTGGGTCCCAAGAGGAGCCAAGGCCGTGTCTGAGCAAGGCCCGATGGTGGCGACCTGCTCCTCGGGGTAGGTTTGCACCTTCCTTGGGGCCTGTGCCTGATGTGGGGCCTGTTTCTCTCCAGTTGGTGGAGCTCAAAAACGGGGAGACATACAACGGGCACCTGGTGAGCTGTGACAACTGGATGAACATCAACCTGCGCGAGGTGATCTGCACGTCCAGGGTGAGTGCCCTGTGCCCTCAGCCTGTACCCCCTGTGTGGGGGCCTTCAGGTGATGCTGGTCTGGTGGGCGTCTTGAGTGGAGGCTGTGTGGCCAGGGTCATGCACTGGGACCTGGGATGACCTTCCAGAGCCTCGGCCTTCTCGTTTCCAAGTCCGGTACAAGCCCTCTGCCTGGACCGGACGGCCCACACCCCAGCCTCTACTGCAGGTCATCCTGCCAGGGGCGGGGCTCTGTGGAGGGGCGGGGCCCGAGGGACTGGGTTGGGTGTGGAGCTGGGCAGAGGGACAAGGCTCTAAGTCTCTGGTGCCCTGGACTTTGCACCTGTGGATGCTGCCCAGCAGGTACTGAGCTGCTCCTCCACCCCCCAACCCCAACACCACTCCTGACCAGGAAGGACTTGGGCCTAGGGGTGCCTCTGGCTGTAAACCCGTTCTCTACAGGAAGGGGCTGGCCTCCAGGGCAGACTCCCTCCCTCTCCCTGCACTGGGTTCTGCTAGTTAGTACTTTCCTTTCCCCTTGATTCCTGTCTCCATCACCTGCCCAAGGTAGCCCCCCCATGTTATGGGGAAGAAGCTGCTGGGAGGCCCAGGCTGTCTTGAGCCAAGGACAGGGTACCCCCAGGGCTTGCCCCGCCAGCATTCAGCAGAGCACGAGGCAGCCTCTCTCATCCTCGAAGGCAGACGGGGGTGGGGGGACCACCTCCCCTCCCCCCTCAGCTGCTCAGCTCTGTGACTTATTTCTTGGGACCAAACTCCAGGCAGCAGGTGGCTGTGGCACATGGTGCCATGGTGCACAGCTGGCACATGTCCTTCTGTACACGGCCAGTAGGTTTCTGTCCACTTTGAGGACGCTGAGCCAATCACTGGGTCTTGGGGCAAGGTCAGTCCCACCTCCATGGCCAAGCCTGGACGTATGGCTCCCCCTGGAAGGTTCCCCTTGGGACCCAGCGGTTGGGAGGAGAAACTGGGTGTGAGGAACCAATCTATGCAGCCATCAGGCCTCCTCACCTGTAAACAGGTGACAGCAGCCCCTTCTCCCCTCAAGCAGCCGATGCAGAGACCGCAGGGACTGACAGTGTGCAGGAGAGCAGTGTCTGGAGGCACGAGCTGCCCCCGTGGAAAGCACATAAGCCTAGTTCCCCCAGGGAGTGCGCTGGGCTGGGCCTGCCCTTGGCCGGGGAAAAGCTTCACACTGAATGGCCGCCCCGGTCCCAGCCCTGAGCTTCCACAGAATCATCGTTCTGCCTGGCTGTACTCTGCATCCCCACGGACTTGGCTGCTTGCCTACCCTTTCTGGGAAAGGAATGCTCTGAGGCCTCTTGGGGCTCCTGTATGGGTCGGGGGCTCTTATGTATGTTCCTGGGAAGAGCTGGCCCTCAGACATTCCGCTTGTCCCCACCGAGCGCCTGCACTGGGCTGGGCCGAGTGGCCCAGGCACTGCTGATGTCATGCAGGAGGACTGGGGGCTTCAAGGAGGCTGCAAGCGAGGCCTGTTGAGGGCTGCAGTTAGCCAGACACGAAAAGGTGGGAACAGCGTGTGCAAAATGCTGGAGGCCAGAAGCCCACTGTGTGTGTTCCAGAATGTTCCATCTGGAAGGCACATCGAATGCTGAGAGAGGGCAGCCAGAGTGGGGCTGGATCTCAGGCCCTCTGGAGCCACACTGAGAGAGTTGGACCTCATCCTCGGCCAACGGGGCCCTGATTGGGATCTAAGCAGGGAGATGTCTTGGTCTGATTTCTAGGGGTGTGGGGGAGAGGTTGGCTTGGGGCAGCAGGGGTGGGGCAGGAGAAGCAATGTGATGGACGAGGTCCCGGGCTCCTGCCCAAAGGCAGCAGGAGGGTGGGGCGAGGCCTTGTGCTGGTCACAGGGTATTTGAGGGTCAGGGGGAGACAGCATCCTGAAAACTTCAAGGTCGGCATTGCTCAAGAGTCTACAGCTGTACAAGCCCCCTTGTCTCGCTAGCTTCTATTAGCTCCCCTGTAAACTGGCATCACTGGGTGCCGCCCCGGCTGGCCGCAAACCGGCCTCCCCACCCCCTCCTGGCCCTCTTCACCCACCACGCAGCGTCTGTGTCCTGCTCACCTGTGTCCCATGCCCAGCTCAGACCCTGCCACGAGACACTTGTGTGAATGAATGAGTCACGGTGCGTGGAGCGGATCCGGGAGAGTTCGGGAAGACTGGGAGCAGAAGGGGGAGGAGCTGGGCTGTGGCAGCACCTGCCCGTGAGGCAGCCTCGCCCCTCTCGGGGCTTTGGACGGCATCCCCCACCAGAGGACAGGCTGAGGACACAGGCTGCTCACGAGGCCCTGCCCTGCCTGCCCGCCCTCGTGCATGAAGGGCTGCCAAGGATCTGGAGAGAGCCTGCTGGAGGGCGGCCCCTCCCGTGTCCTGTGCAGAAGGAAGAACCTCATACCCTGCGGGGGCGACGCCAGGTGCAGGGAGCCTGAGCGGATCGATGCTGCCCCGGCTGACTACACGTCCCTCCCCACGGCTCTGACGTATACCCCCTCTCTTGCAGGACGGGGACAAATTCTGGCGGATGCCCGAGTGCTACATCCGAGGCAGCACCATCAAGTACCTGCGCATCCCCGACGAGATCATCGACATGGTCAAGGAGGAGGTGGTGGCCAAGGGCC
Source organism: Bubalus kerabau (assembly GCF_029407905.1). Lineage (NCBI taxonomy): Eukaryota > Metazoa > Chordata > Mammalia > Artiodactyla > Bovidae > Bubalus > Bubalus kerabau. Next base: position 174,313,626 of record NC_073624.1, read on the forward strand.
GTGGCCGCGGTGGCCTGCAGCAGCAGAAGCAGCAGAAGGGCCGCGGGATGGGGGGCGCCGGGCGAGGTAGGCCCTCCTCTCCCCCTTCTCCCCTGGCAGGCAGCCGGGGCCTCCCCGCTGGAGGGTGACTGCCGCACACGGCATCTGGCCTGGCCCAGTGTTGACATTCTCCACTGGCGTCGTCATGTTGCCGAGGGCCTGGCTCTGCGCCCCTCCTCCATAGCGCTGGGGGGCTGTGACTCACAGGGCTCTTCTGTGGAACAGCTGATGCTGCTGGTTGCCACCTGCATGCCCCGTGTCCCCCACCCCAGGAGCCCAGCTAAGTCCTGGTGGTCAGTGCTAGCTGCGCCCGTCCCCGCAACATGGGCCCTCTTCCCCCCAGTGGCTCTTGGTGCTCCCTCAGCTCCAGGTGCCGCCCGGCAGACTAACCCGGTACCCACACAGACCTGGGACTTGAGCCCCACCTGTGTTTCCTGGCAGGTGCTCTGGGCACCTCTGCGAGGCTCAGATTCCCCGCTGCGGAGAAGATCTCCGTGGTGCCCAGCCTGGGACCCTTCCCTGCTGTGACTCCTTTAGACAAAACCGAGGTCATGCCTTTTGGGTAGATCACCCCGTGCCACCCTGAAATGATAAATCTAGCATAAAACTAAACATGCAGTCAGCTAGAGCCGGAGCCCAGAGGCCAGCGGTGGGCCCCACCCTTCCCCGCCTCCCCACCCGACTTCCGTCCTTGGAGGGACCTGGCTTTGTCTTGCCCACCTGGAGGGGCTTGTATGCCAGGTCCCAGGAACCCACCTTAGGGGCTTATATGCAGAGCCAGGAGGGACATAGGAGCCCTCCCTGAGCTGAGGCTTGAGTGACAGAAAGGAGCCAGAGAGAAGAGGGCACCGCAGGTGGAGAAGAACCTCGGATGGGGGTGAGCAGGGCCCCAGGGGTCCCAGGACCTGCCCGCAGGGCTAGGCTCTCCACCCAGGGTGCCGTCACTGTCGAGTAAACTGCCTGAAGGAGCAGGGAGGACAGGGAGAGCAGCTTGCTTGCACAGGGGCCCCTGCATGACCAGGCTCCCCTTGGCCAAGCTGGGTCTTGCTCCATGAGAGATGAGGCCAGGCAGGCCCTGTCAGCACTGGCTGTGTCCCCTGCATGTGTGTGGAGGAAGGGGGCCCTGGAAGGTCAGGCTGCTGCTGCTGCGACTTCCTGGGCAGGGGCTGCACCCACCCTTAGGCTATTCACCTTCCCCAGCAGCAGTGCTGTGTGCGCCACGTAAAATGTCTTTCAGAAACAGCCCCACCTCTGGCTGCAGAGGTCAGAGCTCAGGAGGCTCCCCCGCCCCTTCTCTGGGCTGGACACACAGAAACCCCACCCCACCCCATTGTTTCTCTCAGGGCCAGCAAGACAGGCTGGGGTCCCTGGTGCAGCCCCAGCCACACAGCTGAGCATCGTTGCTCCACCCCTGGGCTGAGTCCAGGCCTCATTCTAGCTTGTACTCCCTCCTCCTCCTCCTGGAAACCCTCTGACTTTGTCCTGCTGATGACCACCCACCCCCTCACCTTGGCCCTCAGCCCTCTCTTCCAGGAAGCATCCCCCCCCCGCCCCGCAAGCCCCAGTGTGACTTGGTGCCAACCTCTGTCCTCCTTGGCATCCTTCGCACCCTTGGGGCGCCTGGTCTGATATCCCTTGTCACACTGAGAACGTTGTGGAGCAGTACCCCTGCCCAGCACTGGTCAGACGCTCCACCTCAGGTTTTCAGCCTGCTCTTCCCACTGAAGGTACGGTCACTGCCCCCACTTCACAGAGGTGAAAGCTGAAGCTCAGAGGGGTTCAACGACTTGGCTATAGTCTAAGAGTTCCAGTTCCTGGTCCCTGCCTACAGTGACCCTCCCAGCCCAGCTCTACTGAAGCCCCCCTCCTCTGTCTCACAGGTGTGTTCGGTGGCCGGGGCCGAGGTGGGATCCCCGGGACTGGCAGAGGTCAGCCAGAAAAGAAGCCAGGCAGGCAGGCGGGCAAGCAGTGAGCCGCCCCTCCCTCCATTCCCGAGACTGAGCTGCCGCATGGAGCATCTGCTCCCACCCCGAGGCTGCTTTCCTGCTCTCCAGTTTATGACTGTTCAGAACAAAAAGAAGAGGCAGGGGTCGGGGAGGACCCCCTGCCTGTCGTCTCGTGGTCCTCCTCTTTTTTTGTTAGCCAGCAGTTCTATGGTTGGAAATGTTATTCTGTGCTTCTGGTTTTGTGAAGCCGCAGCCAACTGGATTCCTGGAAGATTCTGTGTTTAATGCATCTGTAAAGCCCTCTTGTTTTAAGGGCAGGCATTTTCCAAACAGGTTTGTTTTGCATTCTGTATGGTGAACAGACCGGAGGTTTTTATTTTCAGCTGTTTGCACTGAGATTGACAGCCTGGAGGGTCTCCTGAAACACGGACCCTGAAACTGCCTTTTCGAAATGAATCCAGGCAAACAGAAGCTGTGCCTCAGAAGCTGTTCTGGGGGATGATGCCCTGTTCCGTCCCTTCTTCTCTCCCTCTTTGTCTTAGAAAAATAAAAACAAATACAACTACAAACTGTGAAATTCGTAATTCCTTTAAACCACTGGGCGCATCTAGTTGTAGTGTCCCCAGGAAATCACAGCCCCACGCAAGAAGTTTCCTTTTGCACCCTGTGGCCTCTCACCACGGGGAAGCATTTCAATGGGACACTGGTTCCCATGACCCTCAGCAGCCTCTTACCAAAGGTGGAAGGCAAGATGGGGGTCTGGGCAGTAGGGGACCCCCTTCACCTCTTCGTGGGGAAGTGGGGGAGGGAAGTCCTAGGCGGGAGCCAGTGGGACACCCACACTGCCTGTCCTCAGCCTCCGTTCCTGTTGTGCAAGCACTATTCACAGCAGAGCTCCCTGAGAAGCTGTGACAGGGAGCTGCCTCCAGGAACACAAGAGGAAGGCTTTTCGCGAAGCTTTTGCCTCCTCTTGGAGTCGGGGCACTTGCCTGTCTGTGACTTAGCGATCTGCCTGAGACGCTGAGCCAGCGCTTGTGCAGAGCACTTCCGGCGATGTGGTGCTTTGACCTATATTCCTGGACAGCCTGGTGTTCAGAGGCTGGTGCCTATGGATGTCAGGTCTACCTGGCCTGAGGTCTACTTATCACCGATACCGTATTGTGACCGGTTCTGAAGGGTGATTGGAAGAAAAGATGGTGGTGCCTGTGGAACTCCACTTGGGTCTGCAAAGTACTGGCCTAGCTATTGCAAAGATTCTCTAAGATTTCTCAGTCGGATCCTATCTGGAGAGTGCTGTTCCCTGCCACTTCCTCATCATTGCTTTGCACCCCCTCCAGGGACCTGCTGCTGCCTGAGTCCTTGTTTTGGCATAGGTTGGGGACAGGGGTGCGGGGTCTGAGTGCGACCTGGGCCCTGGGAACCCACCTCCCTCAGAGACGTGGGCGGTGCCAGGCCAGGCTGGTAGGAAGACACAAAAAGAATGGCGGGGAGGGAGGGCCTGTGTTCACAACTCCCCTCCCCATAGCCCTGGACACAGAATCCCATTAATGGCCTTTGGGGGCCTTGGTCTGAAGTCTGGGTTTCCCACTTGCCAGGGGCGTGATGTCTCTGGTGAAGCTTTGATGGAAGCGGGGGGTTGTGAACGAGAAACCCCTTAGAAGCCCCGCCCCTTCCTGCTGTTCGCGGTTTGGTTTTTCTTCCTTAGCTCTGGACCAAGAACATGTTCAGACGTTCCCAAGGGCCCCTTCGCCGCTCAAGGTCTTAGGTCTCCGACGCGCCCCGTCTCCACACAGGGGCGCATCCCCGGCAGCGTGCGTAATCGCGGCTTCCTGCCAGCCGCGCCAGCCGCCCCTGACCTTTCCAGACGGGCAGCCCCGGCTCACGGCCCAGTTCTCTCCGAGCCGGCTGGTGACGTGAGCCGCCTCCCCGGCACTGGCCGCTTAGGTGCCAAGGGGCTGCCGGAAGGCTCCGTCCTCCTGAGTTGAGTGTCAGGACAGCCCGGTTTTCCAGTTCTTCTTCCTGGTTGGTTTCAAGAAACCAGCCTCAACGCCCTGAACAAGAAGAGAAACCAAAAGTGCCGGGCTGGTTCCCACAAGTCGGCCTCCTTTCTGCCCTCCTGATGGTCTGTCTCCGGGGGCTGACGCCCCCATCAGCTGACTGCTGCATGACCTGCAGCCTGCGGGCTACCTTAAGTGTGGGTGGTGAAGTGTAGGTGTTTCTCGCGGGCCTACCGTCTCCCTTTGGAGTTTGTTCCAGCTGTCAGGCCAGGGAGGCCCACACACCCAGGTGTGACTCAGCCTGGGGCCTGCCTGGATTGCCCTTTTCCTTCAACCTGAGCTCAGGACTCAGCTCCCTGAGTCCATTTCAGGGAGCTGGATCCAGTGGGCAGCCATAAGCAGCAGCCCCCCAGGCAGGAGGGGGACTCGTGCCTTCCCGTGTCAATCCTGCCTGCACACCCCTCAGCACGGACTCCTCCTCCACTGGGCCTCACCTGGGGCTCCGCCAGCACCTCCCCTGGAAGCCCTGCCCCCAGCCTGCTGCCTCCCACTTCAGGCAGGCTTGATGGCAGGCGCCCTCCCCAGCCATCCAGCTGGGCCCTGGGGTCTGTGTGTCCCGGCCTGTGTCCGTACCCGCCCATCGCTGTCTGTGTCCTCTGACAGCCCTCCGTGGACAAGGCTGCTTGGTCTGTGGGAGGTATGGGAGGTGGTCTGATGTCCACTCAGACAGTCTCAATGGGGGCAGCTGTTCGCCATAAGAGGAACAGAGGCCTGGCTGGGGGTGGAGGAACTGGGGCCACAACCGAATCCTAGGCACTGGAGACTAAGCTGTGAATTAAAGAGTCCCCCACCACAGGGACCCTTACCTTCCAGAAGGGTGAGCTGGCAACGAACAGGCCGAATGCATAAATGACAAGAAGAAAATGAGGGTGGGGAAGAGAGGCGGTCAGGGCAGGCCAGGGGTGACATTTGAGAAGAGGGTTGGAGGGAGGCAGAGGAGTCATACCCCTGGCGAAAGAGTGTTCCGGACAGAGAGACAGCCTGTGCAAAGGTCCTGGGCCAGGTGGTGACAGGAGCAAAGTGAGAGGGCAGGAAATGGGGCAGGTGCAGGCCCTGAGTGAGATAGGAAGCCAAAGAAGGTTCTAGAACAGACTGAGGCAAGCGTGTAAGCCAAGAAACCAGAGGAAGCAGTGCTGGGGTGGGGGTGGGGTCAGCCCAAGGGAGAGGCCACAGGTGGCGGAGGCAGGGGTGCCGTGAGGGCCCAGGCAGGGCTGTTCTGCAAACTCAGGACGCTGGGCTGGGAGCTTTTTGAAGACTAGAAGGGGCACATGGTCAAATTGGTTTCTGAAGGACATGAAGCCTCTGCTCAGGACTTTTCTGGAAGTCCAGTGGTTAAGACTGCCTTCCAATGCATGGGGTGCAGGTCTGATCCCTGGTCAGGGAGCTAAGATTCCACATGCCTCTGGGCCACAAAACCAAAACAGAAAACAGAAACAAGACTGTCCAAATTCAATAAAGACTTTAAAAAGTGGTCCACATCAAAAAAGTCTTAAAAAAAGAAAAGAAAAAGAAGCCTCTGGCCTCGGGAAGAGAGCAGGGAACAACAGGTAAAGGGAACAGTCAGCACAAAAGCCCTGAGACTCTGGGGCCTGCTTGGGGAGGGACGCGAGGATGAGCAGACCCAGGGGCTCAATCCCAGCAACAGCTGAGCGGGGCGCAGGCAGTGCCCGTGCGCAAGCACAGAGGGCGAGCCATCTACCCCAGGACACACCCTGGGACGTGTAACCCCACTGTGCCTCAGACACACAGCCAGTGCTCCATACTTGCTTTTAAAAAAATTTTTTTTTTTTTATACTAGGAATTGAACTCATGCCCCCTGCAAGTGGAAGCGCGGAGTCTTAACTGCTGGACCTCTGGGGAAGTCCCTCATTCCTGCTTGAAAACACAGGAGAAGCACCTCACTGGGCACCTGGGGAGTGTCTGAAACCTCACCTAGGACCCTCTTTCTCTCCATTAGCTGTGGGGGCAGCGTGACTGACTGGCCAGGGGGACCTGAGCAGCGGTGCCATGCCACAGGGAGGGGCCGGGCCACTGTCCTCTGTGCCCCGGAGGCCGACACCAGATGCCTGGCCCCAGGTCCCTAAGCTGTCACCTTACAGGCCCTGGGTCCTGCCCTGAGACCCCCCTCCTGGTCTGGGCCCAGCCACCCAGGGATGACTCACCCCCACTCCGCCCCCGCTGGAACCAGGCACCAAAATAGTCACCCAGCTCACTCTTGGGAGTGGCCGTGGAATATTTCAGGGCCGAGTTCAGTGCCTAAAAATACTTGGGGAATACAGGCATGCATCTCCCCTCCCTCGTTCCCGTCTCTGTTCCTTGGAAAACCATCCCTATAAGCACCCCCGGGCCCGTCCCTCCACGCTACACCCCTCCAGCAGGTTATGCCTCCCCGGCCAGCAGGTCTGTGGGAGGTCCCCAAGTGCCCACATCCCTGTCAAGTGTGGTGAGGTGGCCTTGCTTCCTCCCTGTTGCCATGGAGAGACTCCACAAGGTTCCCCAGAACTCTCTGGAAGGGCAAAGCCTTTTCCACAACCCTTAGAAGTCTCGATTCCTGGAGAGGGAGGCCAGGACACAGCAACATGGATCAGGGAGATCTTCATTACTCAGCAGTTTTCCTTCAAAATTAGAAAATGGATCTTGCTGTTTGTGTTCAGGAGGCTGCTGGAAGCAGGCTCCTAGGACAGGGCCCCCAGCTGGGTCCAATCCTGTTGCCTCCGCTGGCCACTTGTTTTGGGACCGCACATAGGTTACTGGTCCTTCTCCCTCCCCCAGGGAGCAGCCTGTCCCCCTCCAACACACCCAAATACTTTGACATCATCCTAACCACTGAGTCTCCTGGGCACACTCCATTCTAACCCCAAGCCCCTTGACCTTTCTTGTGGCCCCAGGAAGGAGAGGGGAATGATTCGAGTTGGAGTGTGGCTTGGCCCACTGGGGTCTGATCCACTTCTCTATGCCCTGAAGCCTCCAGCTGCAGGGAATAGCAGGTGCAAAGGCCCTGGGGAAGGCACATGCTGGGTGTCTTGGAGACACAGCAAATTGAGCATTATTGCCTAAAGTCCACACCTGATGACTCAGAAGGTAAAGAATCTGCCTGCAATGCAGGAGACCTGGGTTCCATCCCTGGAATTGGGAAGATCCCCTGGAGAAGGAAATAGCAACCCACTCCAGTATTCTTGCCTGAGACATCCCATGAACAGAGGAGCCTGGCGGGCTACAGTCCACGAGGTTGCAAAGAGTCAGACACAACCAAGCAGCTAACACAGAGACAGTTTTTACCTAAAGTGCTTTAAAAACAATTGAAGTAACATTCAGTAACATAAAATCAACCTTTTTAAAGTGAGCAATTCAGGGACTTCCCCGGTGGTCCAGTGAAGACTCTGTGCTCGAAGTGCAGGGGGCCAGGGTTCCATCCCTGGTCAGGAGGGACTAGATCCCACTTGCTTCAACCAAAGATCCCGCATGCCACATCTAAGACCTGGCACAGCCAAATTAAAAACAACCAAAAGAAAGTGAGCACTTCAGCGTATTTAGTACATTTGCGATGTTGTGTAACCACCACCTGTACTTAGTTCCAGAACACTGTCATCAGCCCAGAAAGAAGCCTCACACCCACTCCCTCCTCCTCAGCCCCTTACTACCACTAATCTGCTTGCCGTGTTTATGAACTGACCTGTTTTGGACATTTCACATAAACGGAATCATATCCTATGGGGCCTTTCGCATCTGGCTTCTTTCACTCAACATAGGATTTTTAAGGTTCATATGTTGCAGTGTGTATCGGTGCTTCATTCTTCTCTTTGGCTGAATAATACCCCATATGACTGGATACATTGTGTTTATCCTTCATCAGCTCCTGGGCTGTCCGCTGAGTGTTTACTCTGTGTTCACACCTAAGGAACAACAGGCCATCTCTTAGGTCTATATACTCTGAAGATGGAGGGTAGAGAGATAATCAGGAAACCAAGAATTAAACAAGACAGATACCTGGTGAAGACCCTAAGGGTCTTTCAGGCAGAGACAGCAGTATGTGCAAAGGCCCTGAGGTAGGAATGAGCTGATGTACTGGAGGAAAGGCACAAGGCTGATGTGGATAGAGCAGGATAAGTGAAGAGTGAGGTGGGCACAGCTGTGAGGCCTGAAGGGTGTGGGGAAGCGTCTGGGCTGTACTTTGAGATGGAGACCGAGAGAGAGACTGAAAGAGACACAGGAAGAGGGGGAGAGACTGACAGCAGAAGGGAGAAAAGAGGGCCTCAGCATCTCGAGGCCTGGGCCCAAGCGGCCAAGGGTCTTCGCCAGCATCCTCTCAGCCCAAACCCTTCTCTGATACTCTGATTGCCCTGTGCTGAGAACAGTGTGGCCACGCAGGAAGTGGTCCATAAACGTTAGGTGGATGAATGAACAGAGGGATGGATGGATAGGTGGGTGGATGGATGGGTGGATAGACAGACAGATGGGCGGGATGACAGGTGGATGGAGGGAGGAAGAGCTGGTACCCAGTCACTGCAGTGAGAACATGATCTCCCACCTGCTAGCAGGTGATTGGATGCGGGTTGTGGAGAAACTTAACCAGCTGCCACAGGGCCTCACCCGCCCCTCTCTGGTCTCAGAAGATGAGTGGAGTGCAGGCTGCAGGGTGGGGGCTGGGCAGGGTGCCTTGCGTGCAGAGGCGGCCTCCGGGTACCAGATGCCGCTACCTGCCTCTGCCTCTGAGTCAGCATCACCATGGCAACGCGGGCCCTGCCGGATGCTCCTCCAGGCACATCCCCCATCACTGCAGCCACCATCACTGCCACCTCCTCACAGGGGGCTGGGGCAGAGGGGCAGCTATTTTTAACCAGGTTGTGGGCAGAGCTCAAGGACCCCGATGCCCACCTTCTCCCATCTGTCAGCCTCTCTGTCTCTTAAGCCACCCCCTCCCTGCAGAGCTTGCGGCCAAACATGGGGTGAGGGGGCTGAGTGAGGGGCCCAGTGGGGTTGGGGAGCCAGCCAAGGGAAAGTCGTCAGGCTCGGCTAGATACGGGGGCTGCAGAGTGTTTTGTGGGCACTAGTGAGGGAACATCATGGACAAAGGTTAGGTGGCTGGATGGCAGCAGTGGGCAGAGAGCTAGGGGGTGACAGGGAGATGGGCTGAGCAGGGAGCCACAGGGCATGTGAAGAGGCCAGGGGGCACCCACAGAGAGCAGGAGATAGACCCCTGTGACCCTGGGCAACCTCTATGCCCCGTGTCTCCCCTGCATCCTCTGGAACATGGGCACTGGTGGGGAAACGGAGGCAGGAAGGGTAGTCACAGGCTCTACCTGAGCTGGCAAGGACTCCACCTACCCCCACCCCAGCTACTGACAACATGGATGCCCCTGTGATTCGCCCCTGCCCTTACCTTCCCCCATCTCCCCTTTCCTTACTCTACTCCAGCCTTGATTGTCTTCCAACACACTCTGTATCTCTACCTCAGGGGCTTTGCACTTGCTAACCCAGCGTTTAGGAACATCCTTCCCTGGTGCCTCCTTGCAGATGTCATGGACCCTCTGTATTCCCCACTCCCCTCCTCCTGGTGAGATTTCTTCACAGCTCTTGCCAGATATTATATTACCTACATTCTCAGATATTCCCACCCCAAGAATGCAGGCCCCTCTCAGAGTGTCGGTCTATCCAACGACGGCAGTAGCCAGTGTGCCGAGGGAATGGGAAGCCAGGCCATGAAATGCCAGTGTCTGGGTCCTCTCCACCTGACCCAGAGCTGCAGGGCCAGGCTGGGGACTTGGGAGTGAGAGCTACAGCTCCCTGGGTGGTTCAGGCCACAAAGCACTGAGGTCACTGAGGGTGACCTCACTCAGTGACCACCACTGAGAAGGTGGGCATCGGGGTCCTTGAGCTCTGCCCACAAGTCAGAGGTCACTGAGCAGTGGGTGAGCCAGGCCGTGGCCAGAAGTCAGCGTCAAGGATCTTGCCCTGTGAGCCTCCATGGGAGCTGAGGCCTCCAGCTCGCAAGGTGGCCTCCTGAATCCCTTATCACCACACATACTGAGCATCGCTAGGGCCGCCATGCCCTCACTAGCTCCAACTAGGCTGCCCTCGGACAGTCACTTTGGATAGTATCTTCCTTGTACAGATTTATAATGTCACCCATCTCATCATGCCAACAAGACTGAGGACTGGTTCCAATCCCCAGCCAAGAACCATGGACCCCAGTGAAAATTGGCTTGATTTTATAACAATCAAGAGTCTCTTGCTGTGTCTTTTGTCTTCTATAACTGGTCTCTCTTCCCACCTCCTTTCTCTCTGGTCTCTGTCAGTCTCCACCAGACTTTGCCTCCCTCCCCTCCTGTTCTCTTCCTCCATCTCTGCCTTTCTCCCTTTGTTTATTTCACAGTCACTATAATTCCTTTTCCCCTCCCAACTATTTGTCGGCTCCAGCCCTCCTGTTAGGAGGCCATGAAGAGTCTGCCTTGTCCAGCCCCTAAGCCTTGATTGATCCATTCATCAGTTTTATCTGGTGGCTCAGTGGTAAAGAATCCGTCTGCCAATGGAACCCCCGGGTTCCATCCCGGGGTGGGGAAGATCCCCTAGAGAAGCAAAGGGCAACTCACTCTAGCATTCTTGCCTGGGAAATCCCCTGTCCATGGGGTCGCGAAAGAGTCAGACGTGACTTGGCGACTAAACAACAACAACCCATTGATCAGATGGGCTTGTCCTGGGGCCTGAAGTTCTGGGCGGAGGGGAGTTTGGCAGCTGACACTCTCCCTCCTTCCCGGGCAATAGCAGCGCTCCAGGGCCCGGCATCGAAGGGGTTAAGGCGTGCGGTCCTCCCTTCCCCAGCCCTGCATTTAATTAGCGGCCCCGCGGGGAGGCCAAGCCAGCCCGGGGGTGGCGGGGCGATGGGAAGGAGGAGGGGAGGAGGGGAGGAGGGGGGAGAAGTGGAAGGGAGGAAGAGAACGGAGGGAGAGGGACCAGAGAGGGCTGGAGGTAAGGAGGCGGGGCCGGGAGCCAGTGGGGGATTCGAATCTTGCCTGGCTAGTGTCCCCAGCTCGTACCTCTGGGCTTTCGTTTCCCTTCCCCGCCCCTCGGGGTGGGAATCCCCTCCCAACCCCCTCCCTAAGGCCGAGAGGGCCCCAGCAGTAAACGTCAGCTCTCTCCCCATTGTCGGGTGGAGAAAACTGAGGCCCACGTTGAAGTGGCGACTAAGTCCGGCAGCACCCGGGGCCGCCCAGCGAGTATTTAGGCGGTTTTGTCCGCGTGCTGGAGAACAAAACTAACATATCAGTCCGTGCCAGCCAGGCGACCCCAGGTAGGGGGACAAAGGTGAGGAGTCCCGGCTTGGATGAGGGTGACCAGGTGGGACAGGGGCGGGCGGGGGCCTGGAGCCCAGGGACCCGCGGCGATTCCAGGTAGGCCACGCCCCTTCTCGTGCCTCAGTTGCCCCGTCTTTTTGCACCGCGTGGGGGAAACTGCGGGGGTAGGCCTCCCCCCACCAACCACACCCACCGCCTCCCGAGCGGCGGGGGCGCGGGCCACGCGGCCCGAGCATCCGCGTCTACGCCGCTCCTCCTTGCCTTGACGTCGGTTCTGACGCCACCCACCCCCACGCTAGAGTCCGGTCGCAGCAGGGGTTAACTCTTGCGCTGCCGCCTGCTGCGCCGAACCCCACCCCCCACCCCCCGCCACAACCTTTCTCTCCCAGATCTCCGCCAGAGGCGGGGCCAGGCTGCGGGGACCGACGTGAGACAGGTTTTGGGCAGCGCAGCCGCGAGGCAAGCCGAGAAGCCCCATCGGGATCAGGTCTTTGCCTGCGCCGCGGAATGCGCCTCCCTCCTCCCTCCAAGTCCGTGTTTACTGCGACGTCGCTCCCTCCGGCCCGGCCCTGACCCTTCTAAGGCTGGGCGTGTCCTTGTCCGGCTGGGTTTTCCCGCCCCGGGCCGGGGGTGGGGGTGGGGAATGAATAGGGTCGAGGGGCTCGTCAGGTCCGGGGCGGGGACCTCTCACCCAGCAATTCACTGTTTCAAGGTCGAGCTTCTTATCCCCACATTTAAGATGAGAACCGTCAAAGCCTAGAGAACTTGTGTTACCGGGGTGGGGTGGGGGGGTGGCGGGCGTGCAACCCTGGCCCAGTCCCAGCTCGGGCAGCCCCCCTTGGGCCCCACCCCTGTGTGTGTGCGGGGGTGGGGGGCCCTCGATTCTTGCTAAGGGGGAGGGAACCCTGCAGGCCCCGCCCTGCCCCAGGGGAAGTGAGAATGGGGGGCCCTCCCCCGCATCCTCACCACTTCCTCCCTGGGAGAGGCGGCGGCGGCGGAGCCTGGGGGGAGGGGGAGGAGGCGACGGGCGAGGGGGTTCGGAAGAACGTCCTCAGGTTCAGAGGAAGGGTCGTCCTGCCCCCTCGCCCATTAAGCGCAGGACTGGCGTTAATACATACCCCATTTGTAGGCCCTCGCCCCAAGTCTGCTCCTTCCTTGGGGCCTCTTCCTAAGCGACGCGGACTCCGCCTGCTCCTCCCCACCCTGGGGGCCCCCGCCGCCTCCTCCCTGCTGCTTCACCCCCTCGTTCGATCTACTCCCCTACAGGGGCCAGGATCCTGTAGAGCTGCCGACGTGGTGCCTTCCCCCAAGGGCCCCAGCAGCCCCAGGTCCAGCCTCATCTCCCCAAGATGCCCACCTCCCTGAGCCTTGTCTGCCCGTAGAGATTCACCTGGATTCCAGTCTTCCTCCAAAGTCTGGACCTATGCTTTGCTCAGAACCTCAGTTTATGTGAAAAATGGGGACAGGTGTCCCTCTTCTCAGTGCTTCTGTGGGGCTTTTAAAGAACAATGTCAAGAGTGGGTTTCCCATCTTGGCCTCCTGGAAGCATCTGCTCATTACTCCACTAAATGATACACTTATTCATTTAATTATTTGTTACCGTATCCATTGATTCCCAACTTCCCTGGTGGCTCAGATGGTAAAGAATCTGCCTGCCATGCGGGAGACCCGGGTTCGATCCCTGGGTGGGGAAGATCCCCAGGAGCAGGCAATGGCTAACCCACTCCAGTATTCTTGCCTGGATAATTCCAAGGACAGGAGTCTGGTGGGCTACAGTCCATGGGGTCACAGAGTCAGACACGACTTACATCCCCCCTCTCCAACCCCAGGTAGTATGGGAAGAATGTCAGGGTCCCACAGTATTGTGGGTGGGGCATCCCCAAGGTCTTTAGGCAGAAATGAGAGCTTCCACTTAACCAACTTGAAGCCTCCTCAGAGAGACCCCTGGCGACACACACCCAAGAGGCCTCTGCCTGCCACTGCCATCTGTCCCCCCCCGCCCCCTAAACAGCTCAGTACCTCGAGGAACCTTGGGAGGATTCTGGCTGATGCAGGCAAACCCCACACATATTATAGTAGGTGCTTATCACCCAGGCTGGGCACATTATTGAGCTCCTACTGTGTGCTGACCCCACTCTTGGAGACTGGAATGCTGTGTGGGTCCCTGCGGCCCTTCCTGCCCTGTGAACACACATGCCTGTCTTGTTGGTTTGGGGCTTCCCAGCCTTTAATATTTTTTGGATAATGGAACATTTGGGGTCCGGAATCGACCCAGAGTGTCCCGGAGGAGGGAATGCCTGAGTTTTGCTCTCATTTCTTCGTTTTTCAGTTTCCTTCTATTTATGGCAAGAGAAACTGGTTTTCCATTCCTGGTGCTGACTCGAAGCTTCCCTTTTGAAATGTATTTACTGAAGTAAAAGCTGGAAAGGGGTCAACTTAAAGGAAAAGAAAATGATGACACTGACCTAAAGTGGGCTTTTCTGTTATGGTGGTGGTTTCCCATCCCCCGTGAGATTCTGGTCAGCTTAGGGGTTGATTGAATTGGGAAGGCTAAGGGAAGGCCCTAAACCCTCCCCCAGCGCATAGACCTTGGCATACAGCAATGGTTCAGTAGAGGGTGGTAGATGAGTGATGATGCTTCAACTTGACCAAAAGCAAAAATCAACTTCTGAAGTTGGTCTTGTGACATCTGACCCTTAAATCTGTTTCTCCAATGTCCACCTGTGAATACACTGGGCCTGGCCTGTGTATGCAGCAAGTGTACTCACCTAGGCCTGTACCATGCGGTTAGTTGTGTCCGACTCTTTGTGACCCCATGGACTGTAGCCTGCCAGACTCACTCCTCTGTCCATGGAATTTTCCAGGCAAGAATACTGGAGCAGGTTGCCATTTCCTACTCCAGGGGATCTTCCCCACCCAGGGATCTAACCGGAATCTCTGTCTCCTGCATTGGCAGGTGGATTCTTTACAACTGAGCCACCTGGGAACCTGGGCGTGGGTATTCAGCAAATGTACATAAAATGTTCACTGGATGAGTGCAGGAGTCCTGCCTGTCCTGGGCGGGGGTGGGGGTCAGCGTGGCCTCAGTTATTTTCTTCTTGTCCCATAGTCCTTCTGGGCTTACTTGGTACGGTCAATTCAATCAACATATATTGGACTTAGCGGCTCTTCTGGGAGCCTAGGGACATCACAATCTCGGGGAACAGCCAACAGGGTCGCGGGTCGTAAAGCAGGCTCTGCCCGCTTTTCTGGTGCTGAAGGGGGTTGGCGGCGCATCAGTTTCCTCGCCTGTAAAATGGTCTTGTGAGACTAGAAAGAGCCAGAGGGCTGGGGCTGGGGCTGGGTCCTCACCCAGCGACCGGACAAACACCTGTACTGGACGAGGGAGATGACTGCCGTTCCCGCTCCAGGCGAGGGCGGAAGCGGGGCAGGAGGGGAGGGGCCGCCGCCTGCGCCAGTAACCCGATCCTCTGGAATGCGCCGGGGCCAGACGCGCCCCCAGCCCGAGCCCGGCGCCCTTCCCCCGGCCGATCCACAGCTCCTGTCACTGGGGACGGTCTCCGCAAGCTCCACCCCCACCAGCCCTTGGGTCCTAAGCGCCGGGGACTCTGTAGGCAAGAGCCCCACCCGCCCCACGGGGTCCCGAGCGCCCGGGCAAGACCCTCTGCCCCAGGACCCCTCCGCTTCATTCCTTTCGGCTTCCTCCTTAACTTTATTCCTTTGGGGCTTTGTGTTTTATTAAGTAGATTTTAGGTCTCGATCTTCAAATAAAGACTAAACATTAAATCGAATTGTAGGTTCCTTTAAACAAGAGAGCAATCTCTTCGCGCTGTGGAGAGGCCAGAGCCGGGAGATTTGAAAACGAGCGAGGGGGCTGTTAAGATTAGACAGCCTCCCTTTGGAAGGCTAGGGTGGGAACGGGGCTTCAGCTTCGGCTTTGTGACCCAGGGCAGGTCACCCATCTTCTCTGGACCCTGCTGGGGGTGGGGGGTGGGGTGGGATAATTCCCAAGACTTAAGACGCTGCAGGGAGAATAAACGGGAAAATGAGGAGTCCCAACCTAGCCCATTTCCCTTCTAGTCCCTCAATTCCATCTGCCACTTCTGCCCTTGAGACAGGCGCTCAGCCGTGTCCGAATCTTAGCGATCCCATGGACTGCAGCATGCCAGGCTTCCCTATCTTTTACCACTTCCCAAAGTTCAAATAGCACCTGGGTTTCAGTGGAAGCACTTTCACCTTTCACCGCCACCCTTACCTTCTCTCCCTCTGGCTTTCCCTGGCTCAGTGAATCCAACCTCACTTCCCTCTCTACCCTGCACAGATGTGGCCAGCAGGTTTCTGCCCCTGGACCTTTGCACTTGCTGCTTTCCCTGGGACACTGCCCTCAAATGAATTATCTCATGATTTGCTCCGGCTCCTCCTGAATTCAGCATCATCTCCTGGGGTGACCCTCCCAGAGTACTCAACTCTAAAACCACTTCCCCCTGCATCCTGCAGGAAGGAGGTACCCTTTATTCTTGAAGCTGTGCTTGTCAGGTTCCTCCCTCAGACTGCGTGCCTGAGCGGTTGCTGGCGTTTGTGTCATTCATGTGTTCCATCACTAGGCTCACAGTAAGTGCTCAGTCAATGTATGTGGAATGAATGAATGAATGGGAGATAGCCCATGTTCACTGCCTGGGACTGGTTGATAGATTTCAGGCCCCCTTTGACCTGGCTGAGGAGCCCTCCGTCTGGGAAGACTAAGCTGGAAACAGCTGCACCCCAGCTCTAGGGGGTCAACCCCTGGCCCAAATGGAGGATCAGGACTGGGATGTCCCAGACGGAAAAGGGAGAGGATGAGGAAGGACACTGGGTCACAAGGAATGCCAAGTCACAGCACAGGAGCCTAATGGGGTAGGTATTGGAGAGTAGGGATGGCAGAGGCTGCCAAGGGCAGCCAAGACAGGGCTTCCCCATCTAGCTCCAAGGACCCTCCTGCTGCTAAGTCACTTCAGTTGTGTCTGACTCTATGCGACCCCATAGACGGCAGCCCACCAGGCTCCCCCGTCCCTGGGATTCTCCAGGCAAGAACACTGGAGTGGGTTGCCATTTCCTTCTCCAATTCATGAAAGTGAAGTCGCTCAGTCCTGTCCAACCCTCAGCGACCCCATGGACTGCAGCCTACCGGGCTTCTCCATCCATGGGATTTTCCAGGCAAGAGTACTGGAGTGGGGTGCCATTGCCTTCTCCAAAGGACCCTTCTAGGGCAGAGTAAATCAGACATAGAGAGTGGGAAGGGCTCACTCAGATGGAAGGGTCTAGGGAAATCCCTGTAGGCATGATGATGGAAGACTTCTTGGAGCAGGGGACACTGGAGGTGGGTTTTGAAGGATTAGTAGGAGTTCGCCAGGAGGCTAAGGAAGGGCAGTCCAGGCTGAGGGTAGTCCAAAGAACTGCAGTTAAGTTTGGCCAAATGATAATAAAACAATTACAGAAAACATTTATTGAGCTCTTACTATGTGTTCAAATACTTCCAATAGAAGTCACAATACTCTATGAAGTAGGTGGGATTATTTGCTCCATTTTCATAAGCAATAAATACAAACAGAG
The DNA here is from genome assembly GCF_029407905.1 of Bubalus kerabau. Taxonomy (NCBI): domain Eukaryota; kingdom Metazoa; phylum Chordata; class Mammalia; order Artiodactyla; family Bovidae; genus Bubalus; species Bubalus kerabau. The sequence continues at coordinate 174,330,549 of NC_073624.1, forward strand.
GTAATATGCCTTGGCTTTCCTTTGCCTCCATTTTCCAAAGCCTGTCTGCTGGTCACCCGCAGGTGACCAGCTCAGGCTAGCCCTGCCCGCAGCTCACCAGACCATTCTTACCTATCAAAGTCAAGGCCCAAGGTAAGGGGGGAGCCTCCTTAGGCTACCCACTCACCCTCCTGCCTTGGGGAGAAGCATGGCCCCATCTCCTTCAATCTAGCCCCACTGCATAGGCCCAGAGCAGGGTCCTAGGGTGTGGCTGGTTATAGGCTAGGGGCTGCATCCCCTTCATTTAGGGGTCCCTTCAGAAGAACTGTACAAAAAGATCTTCACGACCCAGATAATCACGATGATGTGATCACTGACCTAGAGCCAGACATCCTGGAATGTTAAGTCAAGTGGGCCTTAGAAAGCATCACTACGAACAAAGCTAGTGGAGGTGATGGAATTCCAGTTGAGCTATTTCAAATCCTGAAAGATGATACTGTAAAAGTGCAGCACTCAATATGCCAGCAAATCTGGAAAACTCAGCAGTGGCCACAGGACTGGAAAAGGTCAGTTTTCATTCCAATCCCAAAGAAAGGCAATGCCAAAGAATGCTCAAACTACCGCATAATTGCACTCATCTCACATGCCAGTAAAGTAATACTCAAAATTCTCCAAGCCAGGCTTCAGCAATATGTGAACCGTGAACTTCTTGATGTTCAAGCTGGTTTTAGAAAAGGCAGAGGAACCAGAGATCAAATTGCCAACATCTGCTGGATCATGGAAAAAGCAAGAGAGTTCCAGAAAAAAATCTATTTCTGCCTTATTGATTATGCCAAAGCCTTTGACTTTGTGGATCACAATAAACTGTGGGAAATTCTGAAAGAGATGGGAATACCAGACCACCTGACCTGCCTCTTGAGAAATCTGTATGCAGGTCAGGAAGCAACAGTTAGAACTGGACATGGAACAACAGACTGGTTCCAAATAGGAAAAGGAGTATGTCAAGGCTGTATATTGTCACCCTGCTTATTTAACTTATATGCAGAGTACATCATGAGAAACGCTGGACTGGAAGAAGCACAAGCTGGAATCAAGATTGCCAGGAGAAATATCAATAACCTCAGATATGCAGATGTCACCACCCTTATGGCAGAAAGTGAAGAGGAACTCAAAAGCCTCTTGATGAAAGTGCAAGTGGAGAGTGAAAAAGTTGGCTTAAAACTCAACATTCAGAAAACGAAGATCATGGCATCTGGTCCCATCACTTCATGACAAATAGATGGGGAAACAGTGCAAACAGTGTCAGACTTTATTTTTGGGGGGCTCCAAAGTCACTGCAGATGGTGACTGCAGCCATGAAATTAAAAGATGCTTACTCCTTGGAAGGAAAGCTATGACCAACCTAGATAGCATATTCAAAAGCAGAGACATGACTTTGCCAACAAAGGTCCATCTAGTCAAGGCTATGGTTTTTCCTGTGGTCATGTATGGATGTGAGAGTTGGACTGTGAAGAAGGCTGCGCGCCGAAGAATTGATGCTTTTGAACTGTGGTGTTGGAGAAGACTCTTGAGAGTCCCTTGGACTGCAAGGAGATCCAACCAGTCCATTCTGAAGGAGATCAGCCCTGGGATTTCTTTGGAAGGACTGATGCTAAAGCTGAAACTCCAGTACTTTGGCCACCTCGTGCGAAGAGTTGACTCATTGGAAAAGACTCTGATGCTGGGAGGGATTGGGGGCAGTAGGAGAAGGGGACGACAGCGGATGAGATGGCTGGATGGCATCACTGACTCGATGGACGTGAGTCTGAGTGAACTCTGGGAATTGGTGATGGACAGGGAGGCCTGGCGTGCTGCGATTCATGGGGTCTCGCAAAGAGTTGGACACGACTGAGCAACTGAACTGAACTGAACTTGGCCGTACTGGGACCCAAGAGGACATGACTGGAGGCTACAGAAACCCACATGCCTGGAAACACATACAGATATACACATACATACATACACATGGGTATACATATGCATGGATTCACACAAGCACAGACATCCACTCCTGTGTGTGAACACACCTGGGTTCATACATGAACACATACAGGCACATGTGGGCACAAACAGACATTTGTGGGAACACAGACATACATCCATACCCCCAACTCTCCACCAGCCAGGCCAGGCCTCTTGCTCATGGTGACAGCCTCCCTCAAGGCCTTCTTGCTCCACAGCCCAGTTAGGGGCAAGGCCAGGTGAGGAAGGGAAACAGAAGACCAGGTGTTCATGTCCATAGGTCAATCAGACAAACTGAGGCCAGAAAGTACCACAGTAATCCCACCAGCCCTCTTCTTTAACACTGGCTACTGGATGCTAGGCCCCATGCAGGGAGCTGGAGACCCAGCAGGCCCAAGATAGCCTGCCCTGCTGGGACTTATGGTCCACCCTAGCATTCGGAGAAGGCAGTAGCACCCAACTCCAGTACTCTTGCCTGGAAAATCACATGAATGGAGGAGCCTGGTAGGCTGCAGTCCATGGGGTCGCTAAGAGTCAAACACGACTGAGCGACTTGACTTTCACTTTTCACTTTCATGAATTGGAGAAGTAAATGGCAACCCACTCCAGTGTTCTTGCCTGGAGAATCCCAGGGACGGGGGAGCCTGGTGGGCTGCCGTCTATGGGGTCACACAGAGTCGGACACGACTGACAGCAGCAGCATTGTGGATGGTTCCAGGTATAATGGAAACAAGGTGAGTGGGAGGGGCCTCTCTGAGAATCAGCCGTTGGCATTGGGGGAAGGGAGCCAGCACCTGTTCAGGCCCTGAGGGCAGCAAGGAGTTGGGAAGACAAGGCTCAGAGAGGGTGAGTGAAAGGTTACAGGGTGTCACTGTAAAGAACAAAGGAATGTATGGGCCCTCCACCGACTAGTGATGGACTGGGCCCCATCCAGTGTGTGATGAGAGCCATGGGGGGGTTTTGTGCAGGGGTCGTAGGTCAGACCCAGATGTCCCAAGGATCTCCTGGCAGTGTGGTGAAGGGCCCCTCCCACCTCCCTCATATTCCCATCCCCAGCCAGTCTTTATGGAGGCCCATTAAGCCTGACCTGACAATCATAGTAGTCATTAACAGGTAATAATTACCATCTGGGATTCCTGACTTAACAGCCCAGTCCGGGAGCCACCGGGGTACCCACAGGAGGCTCTGGCAGACGCAGAGGTAAAAACGTAAGCCGCTGCCCGGGGCATGGACGCCCGGGTTCTACTGCATGGATAAGAGCTCAGGCTTGGTCACGCTCTGGCCTCGAGGGCAGGTCACTCCACCTCGCAGAGCCTCAATTTCCCGTCTGTAAAGTCAGGAAATCGGACTCCTGCGATTTAGACCCCACCCTATGAAAAGCAGCAGGATCAAAGCATTTCCAACAACTTCTGACTGGAACCTCCTCTCCCCTCCCCAGCCTTTCTGGGGCAAACACACCGGGGTGGGGGGTGAGCTGGAAACAGACCTGGCCCACAGCCGCAGCGAGCCGCCGGGCACAGCTCCCTTAGGCCCGCACTATGTCCAGTGTGAGGCGCGATAAGGGAGACACAGCATAGTGAAGCGGGAGGCGCCAGGGAGTTATTTATCCATCCGGAGCCCCATCCCCCTCCTCCGGTCTCCGGAGGCCGGCACCGCCCCCTTCCCGCCCGGGGCCCCACGCGCGGACGCGGGGCGGGGCCTCTGGGAGGGCGGGAGCCGGGTGGCCGGGCCCATCACGCCACCCGGGACGTGCCTTGGCGGGAGGCGGCGCTGGGGGCATTGGTCGTACACGGCACTCCTGGGGCGGAGTGACCAGGCCTGAAGCTCGGCCCGCCCCCATGACGTCAACCCACAAGGCAGCGCGCTGTTGTGCCGTTTACCGCGCGTCACCCGGACAACGGCAGTCGGTGGGGGATAAGGGGGGGCGTCATTGACTTGGCCCCACCCCATCATGCAAATGAGAGACGTCACTCGTGCCCAATGGCGAGCGGGGACAGTGAGCTCATCGCGCCGGGCCGAGGCTATAAGGGGGCGCACCGGTTGCGCGGCGCAGGAGCCGCCGCCAGCGGAGGGCCGGGCGCAGCGGCCGCAGCCGGGGAGGGTGCAGGGCCGAGCGGACGGGGGGGGCGCGGGCCCCCGGGCGGCCGCGGCCACTCCCCCCCCGGGCCGGCGCGGCGGGGGAGGCGGAGGATGGAAACACCCTTCTACGGCGATGAAGCGCTGAGCGGCCTGGGCGGCGGCGGCAGTAGCAGTGGCGGCGGTGGCAGCTTCGCGTCCCCGGGTCGTCTGTTCCCCGGGGCGCCCCCGACGGCGGCGGCCGGCAGCATGATGAAGAAGGACGCGCTGACGCTGAGCTTGAGCGAACAGGTGGCGGCAGCTCTCAAGCCCGCGGCCGCGCCGCCCCCGGGCCCCTTGCGCACCGACGGCGCCCCGGGCACGGCGCCCCCCGACGGTCTGCTTGCCTCGCCCGACCTGGGGCTGCTCAAGCTCGCCTCGCCCGAGCTCGAGCGCCTCATCATCCAGTCCAACGGGCTGGTTACCACCACGCCGACGAGCACGCAGTTCCTCTATCCCAAGGTGGCGGCCAGCGAGGAGCAGGAGTTCGCCGAGGGCTTCGTCAAGGCCCTAGAGGACTTACACAAGCAAAACCAGCTGGGCGCGGGCGCGGCCTCCGCTGCAGCCGCCGCCGGGGGACCTTCGGGCACGGCTGCGGGCGCCGCGCCTCCCAGCGAGCTGGCCCCAGCGGCGGCCACGCCCGAGGCGCCCGTCTACGCGAACCTGAGCAGCTACGCGGGCGGCACCGGGAGTGCTGGGGGTGCTGCGACGGTCGCCTTCGCCGCGGAGCCTGTGCCCTTCCCACCGCCGCCACCCCCAGGCACGTTGGGGCCACCGCGCCTGGCCGCGCTCAAGGATGAACCGCAGACGGTGCCCGACGTGCCGAGCTTCGGCGAGAGCCCGCCGCTGTCGCCCATCGACATGGACACGCAAGAGCGCATTAAGGCAGAGCGCAAGCGGCTGCGCAACCGCATCGCTGCCTCCAAGTGCCGCAAGCGCAAGCTGGAGCGCATCTCGCGCCTCGAGGAAAAAGTGAAGACGCTCAAGAGCCAGAACACGGAGCTGGCGTCCACAGCGAGCCTGCTGCGCGAGCAGGTGGCGCAGCTCAAGCAGAAGGTCCTCAGCCACGTCAACAGCGGCTGCCAGCTGCTGCCCCAGCACCAGGTGCCCGCGTACTGAGCCCGCGCACGGGGCGCATGCGCGGCCCCCTCCCAGAGAGGCGGGCTCGCGCGTTGGGGGGAGGGGGGCGTGGGCGCCCCGGACTCGGAGAGGGCGCGGCCCCGGGGACCCCCTCCCCCATGGTGCCAGGACTCGGAGAGGGCGCCTCAGACTCGACAAGCTGGACCCCCTGCTCCCGGGGGGGTGAGCGCATGACCTCCCCTGCCCCGCTCTTGCGCTGCCTTTATCCCGGGCCGCGGTCACCCCGTGTTGCACAAACCCGCGCGTCCTGGCCGCCCCTTTGTACACACCGCCGCCGAAGGAGGCTCCGAGGGGGCGCAGCCTCAAGCCCTGCGCTTCCTTTTTCTTTTACCCTTTTTTTTTTTTTTTTTTTTGACTTTGGAAGAGAGAAGAACAGAGTGTTCGATTCTGCCCTATTTATGTTTCTACTCGGGAACAAACGTTGGTTGTGTGTGTGTGTGTTCTCCTGTGTTGGTTTTTTAAGGAAATGGGAAGAAGAAAAAAAAAAAAAAAGCCCTCCTCCCCTTTCCTCGCTCTCGCTTCCCCTTCCCTTCCATCCCTCCGACACCCCCTCCTCCCGCCCTTTTCCTCTGTTTGTTTTTTTGTTTTGTTTTGCTACGAGTCCACATTCCTGTTTGTAATCCTTGGTTCGCCCGGTGTTGTTTTCAGTAAAGTCTCGTTAACGCCAGCTCGGCTCTTCGCCTCCTTCTTCTCTTGCAGGGGCCTGACAGGGTGGGCGGGGCCTGGCCGGGTCCCATCCGCTCCTGCCTCCTTCTCCTCCCTCCGCCTCTGCTCGGAGGAGGCCGGACTCGGCGTCCGGGAAGAGCCTGCACATCTGGCGCTCAGCGAGCGCCATCTAGGCGCTCCTGGGCGCCGGGCCGACTCCGGTCGGCTTGGGTGGGGGACATTGGGGTTTGCAACCTGCCTTTGGAAATAGCCAGCCCGCGGGTGTCCCCTTTGCGTAGGAGGGACTGCGGGAGGGAAGCGGGGAAGGCAACTCCAGCCCGAGACTGAGTGAAAGGCGGAAACTTGAACTTTCCGGGCTGTTGTCTGCTTGTCTCTAAGATGGGCAGAGCAATCTTAAACTTGTCCCATAAAGTTGTGAGGATTCAGAGAGTTTGTTTACAGAACAGGTCTTGGCTTACAGGTGGTGCTCAATCTAAGCTTGTGTTATCATTTGTTGGATGGGAAACCTGAATCTCAGGACCAGAAGAAAGGCTGTCTTCCCCCAAGCCTGGGGTGTGGGTAGGTTCTGTGGGACCTCCCTGTTAGAGCACTAACTTGAAATCCAGGACTTTTCAAGAACTTTCTGAAACACCCCTCCCCCAACATCCTATTCTCCCGTTTTGAAGAAACTAAGGTTCAGGGAGGTTGAGTGACTGGCTTGAGGTCACATAGCCTTTTTAGGAGCCTGTGCCGGGATGTATGGACCTTGGACCTCTCATCTCCAGAGCCTTGACTTCCAGGTTCCCCTCTTCCCCTGTCTGCTCTGGCCTTTCCTATTGTGGGGGCAAAAGACCCCAGACCTTGGGCTTCTGCCTAATTTGGGGTCCCTAGGGACTTGAGCTTTGGTGGCCAAGGACACAGGGCAAGTGAGTTTTGAACTCCAGTTGTGTATCCAACCCTGCTAGGGAAGGTGGGCAAATAATGCCTGTTTTACAGATAAGGAAACAGATGCAGAGAAGGAAGGCCTTGTGCCCACAGTCCCCCTTGGCCATCAAAAGAGAGGGGCCTCCACTTACAAGTTCATTTTTCCTCCAGGTCACCCTGGCTGCCCACTTTTTAAGGCTTCGAGAGCTGCTTTGGGGTTTGTTTTTTAACCATGTGACCTCTCCTTGGTCCAACCTTCAGGAAGACGTTTCAGGAGAGGGGCCTGGAGAGAGAAGAGGGCTGATAACTGAGCTTGGGGTGTCCACACAGAGGGGACCAAGCAGAGCCATGCCTGGGGGGCAGAGCCTCACTCTTCAGGAGACTTGGGTCCCAGCTTGAATGCCAGCGTGCCGCTGTAACCCTCAGCCACGTTCCCTTCCTGCTCTGGCCTTTACCTCCTATGCTGTGAAAAAGGATGTGTTTCCTGTGTCCAGGTAATGTGTCTCAGGTCAGAAGTTGGAAGTGCTCAGGAGACAAAGAGTAGAGAAAGAGTAGTCAGGCGAGGTGCACCCTGTGCAGCCCCAAACCTATAGAGAAGGGGGGACCCCAGGGAGGTTAAAAAATCTGCTGATGCCCCCTGAGATGTTTTTACTCACAGCACTTCTGACATCAAATGCATGTTTGTTTTATTTCTCCCCATACCAACCAGTTCTCCAACTCCAGACACCAACTGGGTATCCTACAATTCTCTACTGGAATTAGAAGGGGCCACATAGGTGAAGAGTTCAAGACTGCCCCACTTCAGATACTGATCAATCCTAGATTACAACCTGTACTCCTTTATTTTTTAATTAAAAAATTTTTTTACCTATTTATTTATTTTTGGCCTCGCTGAGCATGCTAACCAGGATTTGAACCTGTGCCCCCTGCAGTGGAAGTGCAGCATCCTAACCTTACTGGAGCGCTAAGAAGTTCGCTGCCCCCTGTACTTCTTAACGACTGACTATAAACCCGAGAGTTTCCACTACCCATTCCTCAGGTTCAGTAATTTGCTAAAACAACTCACAGACTATTTCCAGTTGATTATAAAGAAAACAACTCAGGGACATGGAAGAGACCCGCAGGGCAAGGTATGGGGGAGGGGCGGGGAGCTTCCCTGCCCTCTCCAGGTACCTCATCTTCTGAGCATCCCCTGTGTTCACCAATGGGATGAAATCACTGGCATTTGGGGATTAACTCAAAATCCAGCCATCTCCCCTCCCAGGAGGTCTGGGAAGTGGGGGCTGAAACTTAGTAGGAAATGGCAACCCATTCCATTATTCTTGTCTGAAGAATCCCATGGACAGAGGAGCCAGTGGGCTAAGGTCCATGAGGTTGCAAAGAGAAGAGCACTAAATGACTTCGCACAGCACGATCATGCCTTGGTCTTTTTGGAGAACAGCCCCCATTCTGAAGCTATTTAAGTGCTTTGGGCCACTGCTTTTGTTATTAGCATACAAAAGACACATCCCTCCGGAGTTCACCAAAGTTTTAGAAGCTGTGTGCTAAAAACCAAGGACAAAGATCAGATATATCTTGGGACTTATCTGGTGGTCCAGTGGATAAAGACTCCATGCTCAGAGGGCAGGGAACCCAGGTTGGATTCCTGGTCACGGAGCTAGATCCCACATGTGAAAACTAAAAGTTGCATGCTGCAACGAAGACCCTGCACAACCAAAAAAGGATCAAGTGTGTCTTACACCTTCCTGCTAAATGGCAGCATGGGAGCCTTTGACCTCCCTCGAAGGAGCCTCGGGGCTCAGTGGAAGCCCAGTCTTTTTACTAGCCTGTGCCAAGAAGGAGTTTTTGGAAACCACAGATCTGACCCCTCCTTGATACTTTTCTGGAAAAAAGGCTTTGACTGCACTTGGCCCTGGGCATGTGTCTCTTTCCAGGCTCCACCTCCCCACCCAAACTACTGCCTTTCCTTCTGGCCTCAGGGCCTTTGCACAGCTGCCTAGCCTGATACACTTCTTCCCTCAGCCACACAGCTCATCTCCACCTTTCAGCTTCTGCTTGCAGGTGCCCTTACGGGGCTCCATCGGTGCTCTGTGCTTCTACTATTATTGCCTTGGTCACCCTGGATTTGTGTTTGGCTCTCTTAGGGCCTGGATAGGAGCTATCCTGGTGACTGCTGAAACAAAAGACTGACGTTTTGTCCAACTGCCATGTCCCTGGTTTTGCCCAGAACCTCACCCATGGTGTGGAAAAGACAGGGTCTTTGGAGAGGAAGGCTGAGCATCCCCGAAGGCCTCTTGCTTGGATGTCCCCCCAACCCTGCAGGCTCCCCAGGGAGGCCAGCCAGAGGCCTGTGGGCCAGGCTGTGTGGCTTTGGCAGGACTTTGCTGAGCTGAGGCCAAAGTATGTGTCAGCCGGGACCCAGCCAGCAGTGATTCACACCAGGCCTTGGCCCAGCCCCAGGAGGTGACTGGGGATGGTGGCCTCACTTCCCCTTCCAGGACTGTGGCTCAGGGTCAGTGCCCACTTTTGCCAAGCAGTGGTAAGTTGCCAAGGGGCCCTGGACCTGGCACTACCCTAAGGAGCCCCCATCCTCCACAGCGGGAGCCCAGAGCCTGTGCTCCTTTGCTTTAAACCCTCTCATGGCTTCCCTGCACCTTCTCAACAAAACCAAAGCTGCTATCCTCCTCTCTGAAGCCCCACCCTCACTACCCTCCTTTCCCTCTCTCAATGGCTTTAGTGCCTCCATGATCTCTATGGTCTTCCCTGGTGACTCAGACAGTAAAGAATTCTTCCTGCAGTGCGGGACACCTGGGTTTGATCCTTGGGTCAGAAAGATCCCCTGGAGTAGGAAATGGCAAACCACTCCAGTATTCTTGCCTGGAGAATTTCATGGACAGAGGAGCCTGGCAGGCTACAGCCCATGGGGTATAAAGAGTCAGACATGACTGAGCAACTAACGCTTTCACAAGTTCCCTAAACGTGACCAGCTTGTTCTCACCTCAGGGCCTTTGTATGTGCCCTGCCATCCATCTGGGATGCCGTTCTCACAGCTGGCCCCCAGGAATCTCTTTTTCTCTCTCTGTGGGGTTCAGCCCATCCCACCCCCTCTTTGGTTTGTGAAATGATATATTTCCTTCTGAATCCAGTGGGCAAGAAATGTCACAGCCGTTAGCAATTTCTGGCTTCTAACTGTAAATGAGGGCTCCCCAAAGGGGACAAGATCCCTGCGATCCAGCAGCTTTCCCTCATGGTGATTGCTGAGGAGCTGGGTGGTGTGGGGTTGGGGGAGGATGCAAAAAGTAGCCACTCACCACACCTGCCAACAAGGAAACAGGATTTGGCCCCACAGATGGCTGAGGTACATAGGAAAGAAAGCATTTCAGTGAGCCCAGAGGCTTACATCTTTTACATAGTGCGCTAAATTCCTTAACTTGATACCTGATTTTTCTTACTTCACAATAATCTTTGATGTTCTGACTACTTGCTCCCTTTGTTGCAAACTTGGATATAGCCTGATTCCCCCTCCAGCCTCCTTGGAGCAGTTTTCTCAGCGCTCCTGAGAAGTTGGCTCCCGGGCTTGGTGTCCTTAACACTCCTACCAAATAGAACAATTCTCTATTTACAGGTTGTGACTATCTTTTAGTCGACAGGTTCCTTCCTAACAGTTTCACATCCCCTAAATTATTTGAGTTGTTTGTGTCCCCAACACAAGGGTCCCAGCACAGAGTAGGTGTTCAGGAAATGCCCAAGGGATGAGAGAGACTGAGGCCATCTCCGGACACACGAAGGGGGAGAATTTGGGGTCCCCTCTGTGCTCAGAGCCCTAACTTTTATATTTGGGATGGGCAGGCAAGGTGCAGCAACCACCATACCCTTCAGCCCTGACCTGGGTCCTGTCCCCTCCCCCATCCCACTGAGTCAGCCTTCTAGAATCCCCTCCCATCAGGAACTGGTAGGGATTGGCCAGAACCTGGCTGTGAGTCACAAAGCCACCCTGATACCAGCGCCCCAAGGCTGGCCATTCAGGCTGGTGGGTTCAGCTTCAAGGGCAGGTGAGTGAGGCTGGTGGTGGGCTTAGTAAGGGTGGGTATGTGGAGACCTGGTCATTCTCCCAAGGCCCCCAGGGCCTTCAGGGTCCTCCTGGGCCTTCCAGGCTGCTCTGAGAGGTGGGACAGCCCCTCACAGCGAAGGCGCAAGGGGCCCCCAAAGGCCTGATGGTGAGTTTGTCTGCCTTGGGCACCCAGCCTGGAGAGCCTATCGCATTTTCTTGGGAACCTGGGAAGGTGGTCTTTGCTCAGGTGACATTTAATGGAGACCCAGAAGGGTTTACTCAGAATTGCCCAACTGGCCACTCAGCTCATGTGTCTGCGGCTATTACTCCTTCTCATTTCTCGACATCCTGTTTCTGTCACCCTGTCCTTCCTTTGTCTCGTTCTGATTGAGTTTATGGAACAGGCTGAATCATGCGGTTGAGGAAACCTCAGAACCTGAGATGGACCAATTCAGATCCTGAAGTTTCCGTCTCCAAGTTCTGAATGGTGGACCACATTCATCCATCCATCTGTTGGTCCATCCATGTATCCATCCTTCCGTTCATTCTTCCACTTATCCATAAATCTCTCTGTTTTAAGAAAATATTTATTTGGCTGTGCTGGGTCTTAACTGCGGCACTCAGGATCTCCGTCTTCCTTGTGGCATGTAGGATCTTTAGCTGAGGCATGCACACCCATAGTTGTGGCGTGTGGGATCTAGTTTCCCAAACAGGGATCCATTCCCGGGCCCTCTGCATTGGGAGCACAGAGTCTCAGTCACTGGACCACCAGGGAAGTGTCCCCATAAATATATCTGGGACACCTACTATATGTACTGTTCTAGACACTGGGACTCAAAAGCAGACAAAGGGCCCTACCTGATGATCAGCTCCCAGTCTAATGGGGGAGGCAAATAAGAAACGATATAAAGAAGTAAGTCATGGTATGTTGGTTTCTCTGGACCTTCGTTTCCTCCTCTGTGACATGCAGACAGCGACCGTGCAGACCCCCAGGGGATCCAGCCTCAGGCCAGTTTGCTGTTATGAGTCAGTTCCCACTGATGCCCATTGTGCCTGGGCCTGGCCCATCTTGGGGCCAGATATTCAGACCATCACACAAGTGAAGTCAAAATGTCTAGTGGGAAAGGAGGTGGTGCTTGGGTCTTTGAAAACAAATTGATTGTGATCATCTCTGTCTTAAGGTATTTAGTCCATTACCATCTCAGTGATTTATATGATTGAATTTAAATATACCATTTTACTAGTGTTCTTTCTGTGGTCTGAATTTTATTCCTCCATTCCCTCTTCTGCCTTTTTTTTTTATTATTTGAATCATTTTTAGAATTCTATTTTAAATTCTACTGCCTTTTTTTTCCTTTTTAGGGGCTGCTAAAGGAATTGTAATCCTTAACAAACATTAAGTGATAACTGAATTAGAGTTACTGTTGTTCTACTTCATCTAAAATGTAAAAATTTTCCAACCGTATAGATCCTTTTACCCTCAACATTGTTGTTTATTCTCTACTTTTCATGTGAAATACATCTGCTGCTGCTAAGTCACTTCAGTCGTGTCTGACTCTGTGCGACCCCATAGACGGCCTCCTACCAGGCTCCTCTGTCTCTGGGATTCTCCAGGCAAGAACACTGGAGTGGGGTGCCATTGCCTTCTCCGGTGAAATACATCTACATAGATTATAGATGCTGCAAGACCATGTCTTAATCTTTGCTTATACTGCCATATGTGGTTTTTTTTCAAAGATGAAAATAATAGTCTTTCCTTTTTATGTGGGTATCTGTTATCCCTTATGTATTCTTCATTTCTCCCCAGATATGTCTCCCTCAAGTATGATTCTCCTTCAATTTGAAGAAGTTTCTTAGCATTTCTGCTCTAAAATCCTTGTCTGATAATTACAAGAACTTGGCCTCTTGGGGTCACACTCCATTGATAAACTTTTCTCATGAGAATGTTTCATTTTCTTGAGTTTATTCAAACTCATTTGTTGCCATTTTGGATTATATCCTAGACACTGCAAATGTTAAGTTGCGGACACTCTGGATACTGTCATCGTCTTCCAAAAGTATGGGTATTTTTGTTTTAGCAGGATAGCAACTTGGACTCTTTACTACATGCATCGCAAACTTTTTTCCTAGTCTCTTGTACTTTGGCCTTATTTATGGCATCATTAGTCATATGCCTTTTTTTTTTTTTTGGTCTTTATGATGTCAAACATGTCTATCTTTTTCAAAGCTTTTGGGTTTCCTATTTAGTTTCTTAAGAGCTCACTGACTTATACACACATAATAATAAATATTCTTATAATTTTTTAATCCATCTGAAATTTTTAGAATATGGTATGAGGTAGAGGTCCAAGCATATGTTCTTGCAGATAGATTGCCCTGTACCATTTATTTAAACACAGACTTTCCCTCTCCTGAGCTGAAATACATTATATCATTGGTATTTTGGTACAATGGTATTAATTTCTGGTTTCATTTTTCTGGCCCACTGGTCTGTTTCTCTAGTCACAGATGTGAACCATACTGTGATGACGATGGCTTTTAAGTCTATACATCTGACGGGTCACCGTTTTCTTATTACTGTTATTTTTTCTGATCTTTTTGGCTACTCTCACTTACTCTTCCATCTGAATACTGAAATTATTTCAGTATTTCCAAAACACTCCACATTGAGATTCTAATCGGACATGAATTATAGGCTGTGAATTGTGACATTGTGTAATAATTGTTATAGGAATTCTTTCTTTCTGCTGGTGGTACATCAGGTGCTAGGGTGCCTGTAGTTTGTAACTTGCATTTTTCATTTAATGTATGCTCTGATTATTTGCTTACCTCATTACATATTCCTCAAAATCACTTAAGAGTATTTTGGCTTCTGTATGAAGGTGATGCAGAGAGAAAAGCCTCCAAGAGATCTTTTGTCTCTTTTCCTCGCCTTCATATAACTCCTTAGGCTTTTGTGTAATATTTGTTCCTGTGAATTGTAGAGTTTTGGACATCACTATGAATTTTTTTTTCTCATTTCCATTTGCAGCTCGTTTTTTTGTATGCAGCCATGTGCCTTAGGATGATGGGATATATATATATACATACATGTGTTCTGTATGTGTATACAGATCTGCTTTTAAAAATTAGAATCTCTTGGATCTTCTAATTGAGAATTCCTGCTAAGCTCTCTTTTCAAACATTTACACTGATTGTCCAAGTCCTTGTTATCTTGCTTTTGCTATGATTACCAAAAATAATGATACCCACAGCAAGGGTGGGCAACATCTTTCTCCTTCCTTTAGCAAAAATGACTTTAGAATTTCAATGTAAAAATGGCATTTGTTATGGTTTTGTGGTTAGACTTACCATTTTTAGGTGCTATCTTATCTATTTTTAAAAATATTTATTATAAATAGCTATGGATTGAGGAAAATGCTTTGGGGTGCTATTTGGAAAACGATATGGCTATCTTTTAAAGTCCTAGATGTAATGAATTACCTTGGGAATCTAAAGATACTGAACTAATGTTACATCTTTAGAATAAATCCTACTTGGGTATAGTATTATTCTTCTGATAACTGGTCTTTTCTTTTTAGAGTATTTGCATCATATCTGTTGGTGAGAGCTAGACTTTGATAACATTTTTCTTTTTTCTTCTTTTTTAAAAAGGAAATTACAAAGTTTTTCTTTTCCTTTTTTTATGGTAACTGGTGCCTCAGACAGTAAAGCATCTACCTGCACTGCGGAAGACCCTGGTTCGATCCCTGAGTCAGGAAGATCCCCTGGAGAAGGAAACGGCAACCCACTCCAGTACTCTAGCCTAGAAAACTCCATGGATGGAGGAGCCTGGTGGGCTACAGTCCATGGGGTCGCAAAGAGTGGCCCACGACTGAGCGACTTTTCTTTCTTTCTTTCTTTCTTTTTTTATGAGTTGGTTTGTTTTTGAGGTATAGTTTTCTTTTTAAAGAAAAGTTTTCCCCCAGTTTTATTGAAATATAATTGACATACAGCACTGTGTAAATTTAAGGTGTATGGCATAATGACTTACATACATCATGAAATAATGATCACAAGAAGTTTCATGAACATTGGGACTTCCCTGGTGGTCCAGCAGTTAAGTCTCTGAGCTCCCAATGCAGGGGGTGCTGATTTGATCTCTGGTTATAGCTCAATTGGTAAAGAATAAGCCTGCAATGCAGGAGACCCCGGTTTGATTCATGGGTTGGCAAGATCCGTTGGAGAAGGGAAAGGCTACACACTCCAGTATCCTGGCCTGGAGAATTCCATGGACTGTATAGAACATGCGGTTGCAAAGATTTGGACATGCAATGGCACCCCACTCCAGTACTTTTGGCTAGAAAATCCCATGGACAAAGGAGCCTGGTAGGCTGCAGTCCATGGGGTTGCTAGAGTCGGACACGACTGATCGACTTCACTTTCACTTTTCACTTTCATGCATTGGAGAAGGAGCTGGCAACCCACTCCAGTGTTCTTGCCTGGAGAATCCCAGGGACGGGGAAGCCTGGTGGGCTGCCGTCGATGGGGTCGCGCAGAGTCGGACACGACTGAAGCGACTTAGCAGCAGCAGCAGCAAGGCGACTTCCACTTGCACTTGGAGGATTAATCCCACGTGCTGCAAGTCATGGCCTTAAATAAATAAATAAATATATAAAAGAAAAAAATGTTTAGTGAACATCCATCATCTCATATAGATACAAAATAAAAGAAAAAGAAAATTATTTTCCCTTGTGATGATAACTCAGAATTCACTCTCTTAAATCTTTCATATACAACATACAACAGTATTTTTAAATCATGTTGTACATTACATCCCTAATATATATTTATCTTATAGCTGGAAGTATGTACCTTTTGACTGTCTTCATCCACTTCCCCCTCTCCCTACCCCACTCCCTCCGGTAACCGCAAATCTGATCTCTCTTCCTATGAGTTCATTTGTTTGTTTTTGGCTGCACCCACAAGGCACGTGGGATTTTAGTTTCCCGACCAGGGATTGAACCCGAGATCCCTGCAGTGGAAGTGTGGAGTCTTAACCACTGGACCACCAGAGAAGTCCATGTTTGTTTGTTTTTGAAGTGTAATCGACACACGGTGTTAAGTTAGTTACTGGTTTACAATTTAGTAATCTGATGTTTCTGTGCATTAAACCATGATCACCACGTAACACTGTTTTAAAATATTCCATCATTCTTTCTATGTTTGAGTGAAGGAGTGAGGGAGGCCAGGTCCCCACATCATATCCTCCTGCCGGCTTGACTAAAAGGCCAAATTCTAATTTTTTAAGTTAAATTTTGTTTATTAAAGTACCCCTTGAGACTACTCCTCACACACACACACACAGACACACACACACACAATCACTTGTCAATTTAATGTTT
Organism: Bubalus kerabau; assembly: GCF_029407905.1. NCBI lineage: Eukaryota > Metazoa > Chordata > Mammalia > Artiodactyla > Bovidae > Bubalus > Bubalus kerabau. Next base: position 174,346,788 of record NC_073624.1, read on the forward strand.
ATCCTTCCAGATTTTTTAATGTCTATTCCAGTGTGTGTGTGTTGTGTGTGTTTGTATGGGCTATTTTTTTAAAAGTCAAGTCCTGGGACCTCCCTGGTGGTCCAGTGGTTAAGAATCCACCTTCCAACAGACGGGATGTGGGCTTGATCCTGATCGGGAAACTAAGATCCCATATGCCACGGGGGCAGCTGAGGCGGCACACCGCAGCTACTTAGCCCACATGCCGTAAGTAGAGAAGAGCCTGCCCACCACTGCTAAGACCTGATGCAGCCAAGCACATGAATAAAAGAAAAAGGTCAAGTCCTGTGCACTTGTTGTTTATAACTTGCATTTTTCATTTAAGGTATGCTCTGATTATTTGCTTATCTCCTTACATATTCCTCATCATCACTTATGAGTATTTTGGCCTCTATATGAAGGTGATGCAAAGAGAAAAGCCAGGCCATATTTTCACAATCCAAAGAAACCTACGTGACTGGCTTCCCAAGCCCCCCCATGTCCCCTCTCAATCACCTCATTTCTGTATTTATTTTATTTCTTGGCTGTGATGGGTCTCCCTTGCTACACACTGGCTTTCTCTAGTTGCCGTGAGCAGGGGCTGCTCTCTGTTGTGACGCGAGGACTTCTCATCGCGGCGGCTCCTCTTGTTGTGGAGCACAGGCTCTAACTGTGCGGGTTTCAGCAGTTGTGGCACACAGGCTTAGTTGCTCCTTGGCATGTGGGAGCTTCCGGGACCAGGGGTCAAACCCGTGTCCCTTACCTTTCAACGTGGATTTTTAACCACTGGATCACCAGGGAAGCCCCTGTCTAGACTTTCAATAGCAGAGCTTAATTACTTCTCTTCTCTTTTGTATGTCCTATAACTGGAGTAACCAATTTGTCATCTTTTATGTTCAGCTTCTTTCACTCAAAACAATGTATGTGAGATTCCTCTATACTGTTGACCGCTTTCTCACTGACATGTCAAATAGGATCCATTGATTTATAAATATATAAATCAATGGATCCTATTAAATGAATCCTATATAAATGAATAGAATTAAAAATATCGATTTATAAATAGGTCGATATTTTTAATTCTATTCATTTATATTAATATATTGATAGATATACAGTTGGCTTACTCATTATTCTGCTGATGGACATTTGAATGGTTTCTGGTTTGGGGTGAGTGTAAACACTTGAACCTCCTGAGTATATTCATCTGAGTGGAATTGATGACTTGTCTTCAAGATAGAGATCCAAGTGGTTGTAACTTGTTTCCCTTTTAAATTTTACCTATTCTGGTGGATCTGGACACTATTTCTTTTTTTAAATCCTTTCTTTTCTTTTAAAAAAATATTATTTGGCTGTGCCCTATTTTAGTTGCAGAATGCAGGCTCTTCAGTCTTCATTGAGTCATGAGAAACTTTAGTTGTGGCTTGTGGGATCTAGTTCCCTGACCAGGGATTGAACCTGGGCCTCCTGCATTTAAGCCACCTCCCTGCTAAAAAGCATTGTTGTTTTCAGTTTTGACTCTCATAAACAATACGGTGATGAACATCCCCTAGTACCCTTCTTTATGCACTTGTTAACTGACCCCCTAGCAATCACCTTTTTGGTTATTTCCAGGTTTTTTTTTTTAGGTACAAAATAACACTGGATACATATCAAATCTATAACCAAATGGACCTACAAGATAACACAGGGAACCATACTCAATATCTTGTAATAACCTATAACGAAAGAGAATGTAAAAAAGGAATATATATGTGCCTCCCCTCATGGTCCAGTGGCTCAGACTCCAAGCTCCCAGTGCAGGGGACCTGGGTTTAATCCCCAGTCAGGGAATGAGATCTCCTGTGCTACAGCTGAAGTCCCCATGTGCCACAGATAAGACCTGGTGCAGCTAAATAAATAAAATAGCACAAATAAATATTTTAAGGAGGAATATAGACATGTATATATAACTGAATCACTTTGCTACATACCTGAAACTAATACAACATTGTAAATCAACTATATTTCAATAAAAAAATTTTTAAAAAGGAATAAACTTCCTTGAACGTTCCGTTTTGGACTTAATATTCTTTGTTTTTGATGTTTCATCGTTAATCCAAAGACATGAACATGGAGGAAATTCACTGACAGTCATAGCCAAAATGCCAATTTTTTAAAAAAAGATTTATTTATTTATCTGGATGCACCAAGACTTAGGTGCGGCATTTGGGATCTAGTCCCCTGGCCGGGGATCGAACCCAGGTCCCCTCCACTGGACACAAGATATAGCCACTACATTAGCTACTAAGCCACCAGGGAAGTCACCCAAAATGCCAGTTTTCCCCCATACCTCCCAGGTTCCAAAATACCAATTTTTGATGGTGGCTTTACCCTACTTTTTGACCTGACTGTTATTTCTCTAGTTTTACCTCTGAATAAGTGAACTTTGCAGTAACAAAAAAGGTTTTATTTTGTTTTTTAAATAGAATTTAGTTTTTTGTTTTGGGGGGTTTTTTTTGGTTTTAACATCTCTTCATTTTGGTCTTGGGACAGAGTCAGCCCAGGGCAGTGTTGCTGCACATTGCGTGGGATGAAGGGCTGAAGGTTGCTGCTTCTTGCAAGCTGGCTTTTGAGACTGCACCTTCTTCTCCTGCTCCTCCTCCAACTCTATGATCTTCCAAGGTATGAAGTCTGTTGTCCCAGCCAGAAGGGGGGACTCCTGTAAAGTAAGTGTCTTATGCTTCAGGGCTGCCTTAGTGTCTGAATACTTTGCACCGGGGTACTTCTGAAATCTAGTCATCTCTTCATTTTTTCTTGTACCCATCCTTCCATCTGTCATTGATCTATCCATCATCTATGTTATCCCCCATCTGATCCATCCAGCCATTCATCAATCCACCTCTTTTTCATTGATCTCTTTACCAATTCCTTTACCTTTCTTCATTCACTCACTCATTTATCTACTCATTTTCCATCTATTCACTCACCCACTCATCTATCCTCCATCCCTCCAATTATCCTGCTACCCAGATACCCGTCCATTTATCTGTTTACCCTCTCATCCATCCATCCATCCATCCATGTATCCATTTCCTTATTTACTGATCTGTTTGCCCATTCATTCATCAACTTCATTTACTCACCCATTTTCAATCCAAACAGTCTTATCTGTTCCTCCAACCCATCCAATATTCATTCGTCCACTAATTTATCCCTTCAGGATCTAGTCATCCATCTACCCATCCAACCTTCAATCTGCTCCCCTACTCATTTACAGCCAAGCTAGCCACTCAGAACATCTACCTTTTCACAACTGGGAGCCCAGGCCCTGTGACTGAGATGGGGCCACAGAAATGAGTCAGGCTTGGTTCCTACCATCTAAGAATTCAGAATACCATCAGTCAGTGGGAAAAAGCAAATCACACCATGCACATGGACACAGGCAGGATATTTCCAAAACAGTATGATCAGTGCTGTCCTTAGAGTGTGTTCCAGATACAGAGGAAAGTTGAAGAGCAGGTAGGTGGTCAGGCGTTCAGGTGAGAACGTGCCCTGTGTGCTGATGTCGAAGTAGCCACAGGATGATGTGGCCTGGGTACGAAAGGGCACCCGGGCATGTGACTGGAAGGAGTACCTGCCAAGTGGAGGAGGAAGATGGCAAGATACCAGGAACAAGAACATGTAGGTTCTGGGGGTGAGTACCCGCCCCCGCTAGGAGGCCTCGTGTCTGCATGACTCTGCTCCCTGACCACCTCCCTACTGCCCCCCACAGGCAGAGCTGACCCGCCTAGGAACCAAGACAATGCAGCAAGCAACACGGCTACAGGCGTCACCCAGTGGGCAGAGCTCCTATCAGTCCATCCCCAACTTCCAAGATAGAATGGGGACACTGCGTTCACAGCTACAGGCGTCACCCAGTGGGCAGAGCTCCTATCAGCCCGATCCCAGTCTCCAAGACAAACCGGGAACACTGCATCCACAGCCCCAGAGTGAACCCCCTGCCTCCAAGGAGACCCTTCTGGAACAGCCTGACAAGGACAAGACAGTGGTTCGTCGTGTCCCTCGCCTCCGGGCTGTGGTGGAGAGCCGGGCCTTCAGGAATGTCCTGGTGGATGAAATGGACATAATGGTGTCCCATGCAGCCACCCTCATTCAAGCCTGTTGGAGGGGATACCGGCTCCGGCAGAAGCTTATCTCCCAGATGATGGCGGCCAAGGCCATCCAGGAGGCCTGGCGACGCTTCAACACCAGGCGCCTCCTCCGGTCTGGCAAGACAATGGAGAAAAAAGCGAAGGTGGAGGAGGGGCATATCCCTTACCACCCGCCCCAGCAGGTGCGATTCCAGCATCCGGAAGAGGGCAAGTCCCTTCTGGCCCAGCCCACCATGGTGAACAAGGAGACCCAGTTCCCTTCCTCCGACAGCCTGGCCGCTTATACCCACCAACTGGCTCTGTTGCAGTCCCAGGGCATGTCACCGCCTGGGACGTGCTCTGCCGGAGGCCCCAGCGTCACCTTCCTGCCACACCAGACAGTCGCCATCAAACTTCCATGTCCCATGAGTCTCGATGCGAAGTGCCGCCCATGCCTGATGACAAGAACTGTCAGAAGTACCTGCCTTGTCCAAGTAGAAGGGGACCCAATGAAGACCAAGCAAATAACTTCCAGAGCCAACAAGGCAGGAGCCATGGGGCCACCACCATCTGGAAGGTGCGCCCAGGCAGTTCAAGGACAATGCAAGACCCAAACCCAGGCCCACATGGAAGCAGAGGTCCTCAAAATGCTACCTCAGACAGGCCCAGCGCCTGTGATAGCCAAGACCCTCACCCAGTCAAGGCCCACTATGACCACGACCAAGACTCCCTTCCAGATGTACACGGGAGCCACGATAACCAAGACCTCGCCCCCGCCTTGCCCAGTGCCCATGGTAACAATAGCCAAGACCCCACCCCAGATGTACCTGGCAGCTGCAATGACCAAGATTCCACCAGAGACAGACCCAGCAGCCCCCATGACCAAGACTGCGGCCCAGACATGCCCGGCGGCCACCATGATCAAGACTCCACTCCAGTCGTGCTTGGCAGCCATGATGAACAAGACCCTACCCCAGCCGTGCCCGATGTCAACTGCCACAATAACCAAGGCCCCACCCCAGGTGTACCCCCAAGCCCCGGTGGCCAAGATCCCACCTCAGATGTGCCCACCAGCCACAGCGACCAAGACCCCACTCCAGTCATGCCTGGCGGCCATGATGAGTAAGATCCAACCCCAGCCATGCCCAGTGCCCATGATAGCCATCACCAAAACCCCACCCCAGCCCTGCCCGGTGACCCAAGGGACCAAGACCCCAGCCCCAATGCGACCAACAGCCTCCACGACCAACACTACACCCCAGACACGACCGGCAGCCACCATGACGAAGGCCCCACCCCAGCTAGGCCTGCTGGCCTCGATGATCAAGTCTCCAACTCAGACACGGCCTGCGGCCACGGCGACCAAAGTCCCGCCCCAGGCGTGTACAGTGCCCTTGCTGACCAAGATCCCACCCCAGACACGCCCAGCACCCACGGGAACCAAGACCCCACTGCAGACGTGTCAGGTGGCTACAGTGACCAAGACCCTCTCTCATCAGATGATCCAAGGAGCCACGGTGGCGAAAACTGCTCCTCCCCAGACGCGCCTGGCGGCCATGATCACCAAGACTCCAGCTCAGTTACGCTCAGTGGCCACCATCCTCAAAACGCTGTGCCTGCCCCCGTCAGCAGCTGGAAACCCCAAGCCTCCGTTTTCAGCAGCGGCGACAGCTGGAATTTCCGATACCTCATCCCACACGTGTCTAAGTGGACCAAAGGCCAGGGCCACGGTGAACGTGAGACAGGCGACCAGGGCTGTCAAGGTCCCGTCCCGCTCATACTTGACAGAGGGAAAAGTGAAATGCTTTCCCCCGTCGCATCCGGGGGCTGGGGCTCCCAAGCCTCCAGCCAGGCCTCCTTGGGAAGGCGAGAAAATCAAGGCCTTCTCCCAGAAACAAGGGAAAACGGAAACCACGTCTGACACCAGTATGGCCGTGGAAATGCCCGGGGATCTGACCTGGGCAAAAGTGGCCAGCGATAGGAACAAGTGGGCACATCCGAGGACGGACGTCTTGAAGGTTCAATCCCAGCTGTATGGGCCTGCAAGAACCGCTGGGGCGCCTCTGAGCACATGTCTGCCTCAAGAGCAACTGGCCCCTCGTTCAACCACAGGCTTGCCTCAGGCCCATCTGCTGGCCGAGCTGACTAAGGCCCTGCCCCAGGAGCACGTGTCTGCCAAGTTGACCATGGCCCAGGGCCAAGGATACCCACAAGCCCAACCCCCCGCAGCCGTGGCCCAACCACACCTGAGTGTGTGTCTGTCTAAGACGCCGTCCCGGGCACACCTGCCCGCCAAGCTGATGAAGGCGCAGTCCCAGGCACAGCTGACCACAGCAGTGATCAAGGTACAGTCCCAAGGGCATCTCCCCACCGGATTGACAAAGGCGCAGTCCCAGGCCCAGCTGGTCACAGATACAGCTAAGAGCCTCTATGCGGCCCACCAGGCTGCTGAACTCAGCAGCAAGACGCAGTCGCAGCCACTCCTGGTGGGCTTCAAGGCTTCCACCCAGCCCTGCCAGCACATTGGCGCTCTGCCTCGAGCCAAGCCAGAAGACAGACTGACCCAGCTCTCATCCCACAGCTACATGCAGGGCAAGGCCACCCTGGGCCTGCACCAGGGGGTCTCTGAGACCCAGAACATGCTGGTGCCTCTGCTGGCCTCTGCTGGCCACACCACGTGCAACGCTGAACCCTGGGGGGACAGCAGGGCTGCCCGGGCCCAGCCGTCAACCCCCAGCGCAGCCCCACCCAGCCAGGAGGAGCTAGCGGCCTCCCAACTCGCCTCCCTGTGTGCTGAGCTGGCCGCCGTGCTGGGCTCCCAGGAGGACCTCCGCGCCCTGCTGGCCAAAGCCCTCTCCCAGGGGGAGGTGAGGGCGGCCCTGAACCAGGCCCTGTCCAAAGAAGTCTTGGGAGCCACGATGGCCAAGGCCTTGCCCCAGGGCATCCTGGGCACGGTGCTGGTGAAGGCGCTCTCCTGGGGCGAGCTGGGCACCAGCCTGTCCCGCGCACTGTCCCGGGGCGAGCTCACTAAGGCCATTCAGAGTAGACTGGTGGACGTGCTTAGCAAGGCCGTGACGGAGGAGGAGCGCGCCACCTTGCGCCAGGCCCTGTGTCAGGGCGAGCTGGGTGCAGTCCTCAGCCAATCTCTCTCTCAGGCGGCCCTGAGGTCTGGAGTCGGCCTCCCCAAGGCTGCCTCTGAAACGATGGGAAGTGGGATGACCGTGATGCCGGCCCCCGTGGAGGTGGACTGCAGGGGGAGCCTGTCGGCCGCGTGGGGGCCCACCCTGCGCCCCATGAGACTACAGCCCAGCAAGGTTAGGGTTCCCTGGGGTGGGGCCTGGGAGGGTTTTGTCACAGGCTGGCCGTCCGGGCTCTTGGAAGACAGGGGGGATGGGGCTATGCTCGGGGGGTCACCCTGCTCATCCGTGGTCTCTGTAGGTGCCTCCTTGATTGCTGGGGTGATCACCATTCACCAGTATCCCCCTTTTTCTGCCCCGGGTCCCACTCTGTCATGGGAGATGGGACCCAGCAGAAGCCCCTTAAATCTGGACCTGACCCCCAAGGTCTGTGAGGAAAGAGTGTGCCTGCACCCCAGGGTGAGTGAATTGGCATCAGCTCTCGGCCCAATGGTGAGTGATGTGGACCCCAACTTGCCCAACGTGCCCCACCAACAGCCGGCCTCCGGTCTGTGGCAGCCACTCCTTGCCAATGGCGTGGGCCCGAGCACCAGCCAGCCGTCACTGGCCACTGGCAGCTCAACCACAAGCACCCACAGTCCACACGCGGTCAGCAGGGTGGCCCCACACACAAGGGCATCCCCAGGGGAGTGCAGGTTAGCACCGGGCAAGCTTCCCAGCACCACAGGTCGTGGGAGCGGCACCCACTCCCACAGCTGTGCCACCAACTATGGGGGGTCTGTTTGCTGGTGTCAGCCCTCGGGGATCAGCAGGGCACTCCCCAGTGGGGGCCAACCCCAAGGGGCCAAAGTTCCACAACAGCTACCTGTGGTCCCCGAGGAGACCGTGCAGAGAACTCGGCCCCCGAATCATAAACAAGGCTGCAGGGGCCCTAGGCAGGTGACCAAAGAAGCGACCCCAGTTCCGCCACAGGCCTCCACAGTGAGCAAAGCACAACTGCATGCCCCCAAGGCCTGCGTCATAACCCCAGGTCCCTGGCCCGGCTCCGTGGCTCCTGGTCGTTGCTGGACACCCAAGCGACGGGGTCCGGTGGATCCCGGTCTGATCCATGCCTCCCCAGGCAATAAGCTGACACCCACCCTTTCCCGAACAGCCATCCCTGGGAAGGAGAAGAATCAAACACGGGGTAGCCTTTCCAGGGCACATGGCCCACAGGAGCGGATAACTGGCCATATACTTAGTGAACTGGTGGCCAATATGCCACAAGGTCCAGACAATGACCTGTCCAGAAGCTTCTCCCAGGGCTCCACAGACTACGGCCTAAATATGAGCAATTCCCAGAGCTCGCCGCGCAGCTGCGGCTCACTCAGCCTTTCCACCACGTCTATGGCCAGCATGGCCGCTGTTGACGTGGTGGACGAGGAGCCCTGGGAAGCCAGCTTGGACAGGGACTTTGATCTAGATGCTCTCCTCTTCGCAGAGGCCATGGAGAGGTCCCAGGGACCCAGGAGTGTGGAAGAGACTGAGGGAGCAGGTCACAGGCACCTGGCCCCAAGCCTCCATGACCACCAGTCTTCTGCAGACTCAGAACTGATCCCCATTCTACAGCATAGCTCACTGGCCAGTCGCATGACACTGAGTGTGCACTGGGACTCAGAGGATGAGGAAGACATGTCCTCAGATCAGAGTTCCATGAATCTGAAGGAGAGTTTGTCCCAGGCACCCTATGGGACTGTGTTGACCAGAAGTTTGTCATTGAGTAACGTGGTCCCTACTGTCTATCAGCAGCCGTCTGTGGCTGGTAGGTTGACCTCATGCCTATCTCAGCCTGTAGTAGCCAGTAAGGTGGCCTCAAATCCAGGCCATCTCTCTATGGCCAGTAGAATGACAAGCAGCCTATCTGAGCCATCTGTGGTCAATAAGGTGACTCCCAGCTTAGGCCAGATGTCCAGGACCAAGAAGGTGTCCCTCAGCCTAGGCCAGCCATTGATAGTTGAGGGGGTGGTTCCCAGCTTTTCACAGCCAATCATGGCCTGCAGACTGGCTCTGAGCCTGGCCCAGCCATCTATGACCAGTGGGGTGGCCTCTAGTCTCACCCAGCCACCTGTGACCAGTGGGGTGACTCCCACACTTGCCCATCCACCTGTGACCAGTGAGGTGGCCCCTAGACTAGCCCAGCCAACTATGCCGACTAGGGCGGCCCCTAGCCTAGCCCAACCACCTGTGACCAGTGGGGCGGCCCGCAGCTTGACCCAGACATCTGTGACTGGTGGGGTTGTCCCCAGCCTAGGCCAGGCATCTAAGGTTTCTGGGGTAGAGCCCAGTCTAGCCCAGTCACCTATGACCACTGGGGTGGCCCCTAGCCTAAGCCAGCCATCTTTTACTAGTGGGATGGCTCCTAGCTTAGGCCAGCCTTCTATGACTTGTGTGGTGGCCCCCCGCCTAGCCCAGCCATCTGTGGCCACCAGGGGGACCCCCAGCCTGGCCCAGCTACCTGTGATCAGTGGTGCAGGTTGTGCTATGAGTCAGCCCAGTTGGGCCCCTAGGGTGAGTCCAAATTTACCATCCTCCAGGGTGAACGCAGTGGCTCCCAGTCAGCATTATTCATCCTTTGCCACTGAAGTCACCTCGGGTGCACCATATGCATCAGTGGCTAATGGCATGGGCCAGGGTCTGAGCCAGCCAGCCGTGTCTGCTAGGGTGGACCCACGTCAAGATCCTCTGACGGTCAGAGGGGTGGTCCCGCATCCCCAGGTCCCCGAGTTCAGCGAGGTGGCCCTGGGCTTTCACCAGCTGCCTGGTATTGGTGGGAGGCACCCAAGAGTAACGGAACAACCTGCTGTCATCGTTTCTGCTCCAAAGCTCTACCAGGCGCCTGTGGCCAGTGGGGAGCACTCTTGTCTAGGCCAGGAAGCCAGTGTGTCTCTGTTCAGGGGCATGTCTGTGAGCAGATCCCAGGGTGCCACAGCCTCCGAAGTGCTCCCAGATGTGTCTCAGGGGACTCTGGCTACTGGCATGTTCCTGAGTATGTCTCAGGTACCCATGTCCCCTGGCAGATCAGGGAGGGTGGCCCAGAGGAGTGTGGCTACTGCTATGGGCCCAAGCCAATCTCAGATGAGCAGGGGCATGGCTCCCATGACATCCCGTGCCTCTGTGGCTGCTGCCCCTTTGACTCATGAATCGGCCAGGATGGCTCCTGGCTTCTCTCAGGCTTCAGTGTCCAGTAGACTGGGTGTGAGTTCGTCTAAGTTTTCCGTGACCAGTGTGGGCCCCAGCATATCTCAGGTCAGTGTGGATCTTCCAGTATCTCTGGACCACCGGTGTCCTTCTGTGTCCACAATCTCCAGTAGTTACCAACAAGCTGATGTTGTCAGCCAGGAGCCTGCAATGGGCATTCCCAGTGCTGTGGTGCCAGGTTCTATAGCAGGTAGGATCACCACAACTGTGGCCCCAGGTTCTATAGCCGGTGGCATGGCCTCTAGTCTCCCCCCAGGGTCCATGATCACAGGCATGGGCCAGAGCCTTCCTCCAGGGCCCATATTGAGTTGTGTGGCCCCCAGCCTTCCACCAGGTTATGTGGTCAATGGTGTAGTCCATACTCTTCCCCCAGGGTCTGTGATCAGTGGCGTGGGCCTGGGCCTCCCTCCAGGGTCTGTGATCGGTGGTGTGGGCCTGGGCCTCCCCCCAGGGTCTGTGATCGGTGGCGTGGGCCTGGGCCTTCCCCCAGGGTCTGTGATCTGTGGCTTGGGTCAGGGCCTTCCCCCAGGATCCGTGATCAGTGGCGTGGGCCAGGGTCTTCCCCCAGGGCCTGTGATCGGTGTTGTGGGCCAGGGCCTTCCCCCGGGGTCTGTGATTGGTGGTGTGGGCCTGGGCCTTCCCCCAGGGTCTGTGATTGGTGGCCTGGGCCAGGGCCTTCCCGCTGGGTCTGTGATTGGTGGCGTGGGCCAGGGTCTTCCCCCAGGGTCTGTGATTGGTGGCCTGGGCCAGGGCCTTCCCCCGGGGTCTGTGATTGGTGGCGTGGGCCAGGGCCTTTCCCCAGGGCCTGTGATTGGTGGCATGGGCCAGGGCCTTGCTCTAGATCCCATTAGCAGCACTGTAGCCCAGGGCCTTCCTCCAGGGTCTGGGGCAACTGGCATGGCCAGAACTGTGCCTATGAGTTCTGTGGCGACTTCAGTGTCCCCCAGTCTGATTGCAGCATCTGGCAGTGATGGGAAGAAGCAAGGTCTCTCGATGAAACCGTCAGCTAGTCTAATTGCTCCGGACCTGCTCTTAGATTCAGTGCTAGGTGCAGTGGACTCCAGAATCCCTCCTTGTCCTGTGAACTCTACTGTGGATACAGCATCTATGCCTGGGGGACTCAGTCAGAACCTAGTTCTGGAGTCCATGGCTAGTACAGCCAGTCCGCCCTCCACAGTGGGAGGCGTGGCCCCGAGCCTTCCCCAGGGGTCCCTGCTGATTGGAATCTCTCCTCGTCCATACCATGGGGGCCTGGCAGGGGAAGGGTCCACAACCACCTTGCAGGCATCCCATCCCCCTGGCCTGGCTCAAGCTCCCCTCCAGGAAGCTCCTGGCATGGCCGGTGGAGTATACCAAGTGCCTTCGGTTCTGCAAAGAGCCTCACAGTTGAACCAGGCTCTTGGGGTGGTGACGGCATTTGAGACCACAGATCCCAAGACTGTGATGAGGCCAGAGGACCCGGGCAGGGCTCCTCCCCAGGGGCCCGTATCCAGGCAGGGGTCCGAAGTCCTTGCGGCAACCCCATGGATATATCATAGTCCCCTGGCAATAGACACTGACTACAGCCAAGAATTCCCTGTAGAGAATGAGGCTCTTCCCAAAGACCAGAGGCCGCTATTGGAGGAGGTAGCTCCCGGCCAAGCTAAGTCAATGCCCAGCAGTGTGGCCTCTGTCCTTCCCCAGTCCCTGAGTCTTGCCAAGCCCTCCACGGTCAGTAGTGGCACCCCAACCCTGCAGCAGAGGTCAGAGACCAATTTGGTGGCCCCTGGTTCCCACACTGTGGCTGCCAGCCCCAGTGTGCAGACGGTGCCCATCAAGGGCACTGGGGCCCCACTGACTCACCCGCAGACGCCAAGCTCTCACACTACACTCCGGAGCCCCTCGGCTTATCAAAAGGCTTTGGTGGCTCATATACTGCCCCAGAGCCCCTCAGTGACTCACCAGTCCCGTGGGATCATGGCTTCTACTGGAGTCTCAGGGTCACCCAAGCCGACCCATGACAATACTGCGGCCACCGGTCTACACCCAAGGTCTGTGGCTAGGACGGGGACCCCTAGAACTTCCCGGAGGTCACAGCCACATGTTGCACCTCATCCATCCCTGATTAGAAAGATGATGTACAGTGGTTTCCAAAAGGAAGCCATTCCCAGCGCACCCCAGAAGACAGCAGCTGGCGGTCTGATTCAGAATGGCCACGGGCCCCTTGGCCCTAGAACATCCTTCAGGTCCATGCATGCTATTTCTGTACCAGAAAAGCCAGACAGTTCTGCAGCTGGGACTGTGCCCTCCGGTCAGGAGCAGCAGGATGCCCCCAAGTCCTCGCAGAAATTATCTAAACATTCCCTGCGTGCACCGCCAGACTTAACGCCAATAATCCACACTAATGAGCTGGCACACGGCATGGCCAACTCTAAGCTGAACCCGGGGATTCGGAGGGTGTCTCTGGGTTATGAGTCTTCACCAAGGGGTTCCCGGCGGCCCCTTTTTAGGCAGGAGTTGCCGCAGGCGTCTCCAATTTCCCTTAGCTTTGTGGCTCCTGCAGAGAGTCTCAGGGCATCCGCGACTCCCGCTGACATTCTTGGAACTTCTGTGACTCCTGCTGAGAGTCTCAGGGCATCCCTGACTCCGGCAGACAGTCTTGGGGCATCCCTGACTCCAGCTGACAATCTTGGGGCATCCCTGACTCCAGCTGGCAGTCTTGGGGCGTCCCTGACTACGGCTGACAATCTGGGGGCGTCCCTGACTCCGGCTGACAGTCTTGGGGCATCCCTGACTCCGGCTGACCATCTTGGGGCGTCCCTGACTCCAGCAGACAGTCTCGGGACATCCCTGACTCCGGCTGACCATCTCGGGGCTTCCCTGACTCCAGCTGACAGTCTCGGGGCGTCCCTGACTCCGGCTGACAGTCTTGGGGCATCCCTGACTCCGGCTGACCATCTTGGGGCGTCCCTGACTCCAGCAGACAGTCTCGGGACATCCCTGACTCCGGCTGACCATCTCGGGGCTTCCCTGACTCCGGCTGACAGTCTCGGGGCATCCCTGACTCCGGCTGACAATCTGGGGGCGTCCCTGACTCCGGCTGACAGTCTCAGGGCGCCCCTGGCTCCAGTTGACAGTTTCGGGGTGTCCCTGACTCAAGCTGACCATCTTGGGGTGCCCCTGACCCCAGCTGACAGTCTCGGGACGTCCCTGACTCCAGCTGACAGTCTCGGGATGTCCCTGACTCCCGCTGTACTCCAGGGCCCGGAGGACACTGCCATGTCTGGTGGCCAAGCGTGGAATTCTACCATCCCCAGCGTAGCAGTTGGGCCCAGGGACAGCACCATGGCCCCTGGCGGCGCTTGGGAGCCAGCTGGGGGCACTGTGCCGTGGGACGTCGTGGGCAGCAAGGCAGCGGTGGACCCCAGACAGCCGAGGGAGTTGGTGGCATCAGTGCAGGCTGTAGAGAAGATAACCATCCACGCTGCGGTCATTATCCAGGCGTGTGCACGTGGCTTCCTGGTGCGCCGTACCATCAAGGTGTGGCACCAGTGGGCCATCATCATCCAGGCTGCCTGGCGTGGCTACTGTGTGCGGCGGGACCTGGCCCGCCTCTGCCAAGCTGCCACCATCATCCAGGCCGCGTGGAGAGGCTTCGTCATTCGCCAGAGCCGCACCCAGCAAATGCTGCTCCAGAACGTGTGGGCTAAGACCGGCAGTGGGGCCAGGACGACGTCTGACCACCGCTGCTTCCAGTCCTGCCAGCCCCATGTCTGTGCTCTCTGCCAGTCACTGACCTCCGGACTCGGAAGCCCACCCAGCGTGGTGATGCTTGTGGGTTCCAGTCCCCGCACATGCCACACGTGCGGCCACACCCTGCCCACCCGGGTGGTGCATGGCACGGGCCGGGGTGCTGCCAGCCAGGCTGGTGTGCCACGGGGCTGCCTGACCCAGTCAACCGCCCAGAGCCTTTGGCGGCCACCCCATCGTCAGACCAAGGCAGCCACGGCCATCCAGTCTGCCTGGAGGGGCTTTGTCGTGCGTCGTCGGCTGAAGCAGCAACAGGAAGCAGCCAAGATGCTTCAAGCCACCTGGCGCGGCCAAAGCACCCGGGCCTCCCTCACCACGAATGCGCTCCTGGGGCCAGCGGTGTGGGACAACTCACGACACACGCAGTGGCCAGGCGTCTAGGACCTTGGCTTACTGGTGGGGGGATGCCAGGGGAGGGGCCGCATGGCTCTCTGGGTTTCATGAATAAAGCCCTCCACAGCCTGGATCTTGGCCTCCTGTGCGTGTGGGCATCTTGGGCATGGTGTGGGGTGGGAATCTGGGGGACCTAGAACATCCTGGACCGGAGGGGTCCAAAACTTCCAGCCACGCCGCAGGCACCTGGGGTCTGTGCCTGGAATCGGGACCCTAAGCCTTCTGCGGAGGTCAGGGCGGCCAGCCTGGACTCACATGTGCCTCCGTATTCATCCAGGGCGAGCAGGGCAGCGTCCAGCCAGTTGTGGACGGAAGCACTCCAGAAGCCATTGTCTGGGGGGCCTGACTTGGAATGGCCACCATGAGGCTCTTGTTCCTAGAAAATCCTAGAGGCTTCCAGCCACATCCTGACTTGGGGGCATGCTGGGCCACCCTCAAGGGGCCCCAGTGTAGGTGAGAGAGAGCTGGGCACAGGTGGGATCAGGGACACAACAGAGAGCACCCAGAGCGGGCAGCCTGGCCAAGCGGAGGGGCATGGGGCTGACAGCATGGGCTTGGGAAGGCATAGGGGGCAGCAGAGTGGTGGGGCCATCAGTGGAAGCTAGGGGGGCAAGGGTGTCCTGGAGAGACGTGTGTGCGTGCTAAGTCACTTGAATCGGGTCCGACACTGACCCCTCGGACCACCAGGCTCCTCTGTCCATGGGATTCTCCAGGCAAGAATACTGGAGTGGGTTGCCATGCCCCCCTCCAGTGGATCTTCCCGACCGAGGGATCCAACCTGCAGTCTCTAGCGTCTCCTGCATTGGCAGGCGGATTCTTTACCGCTAGCGCCACTTGGGAAGTCCCCTGAGGGGACAGGCAGAGTGTAACGCTTTGGGGTCATGAACCAAGAGGGCTTGTTAGGAGAGGTGGAGGGGGAAGTCAGGAATATCAGCCCTGGTGAATACTAGCGCCGTTCACATGCCCTGCGTCCGGAGGCCCCGCCTCCGCCTCGGCCCTGAACAGTGCCGCGCGCCGACAGCAGGGGGCGCGCAGGTGTAAAGAGCGGGCACCGGGCCACACACCTGTGCGGAGCCGTCTTTCCCCCTGTCCTCACGCAAGAATGGCCAGCTCCCAGCCGCCGCCGCCGCTTCTATTGCTGGCGCTGCTGCTGCTGCTGCTGCTGAAAGCTTCTGATACGACTTCCTCTGTTCCCACGGCCACCTCTACAGGTAAGAACAGGTAAGATCCGGCTTCCAGGAGGCTGGAGGGGGAAGTGGCCTAGTCGCACACCTGGTGTCTGGACACCTCCCTCAGGCCACACTAGTCTGCCACCGCCCCCCACCCCCCTCCTCGCCCGGAGCTGTTGCTCCTGGAAGCAAGAACAGCGGGAGCACCAGCCCCTCCACCCCCCACCCCTCACCCCAGTCCCGAGGGTGCCAGGTCTGCCGCCCCAGCATTACATGAAGAGCGACAGGCTGGTGAATGCCTCCTACCCAATCTGAGGTTCCGTTCCCAATCTCAATTTCTCTTAGCCAGCCCCCAAAGGGAGAGGGGTGAGAACCCAGGGACCGTGGGGATGCGGGCGGGAGAAGGGCTTACTTCCTGCTCGCTGAACATCCATGGCTCCCAGCGGGAGGTTCTTGGCCCCTGACTTAATTTCTTTCTGTTTCCCTATAAGACAACTCCGGGGGTGGAGAAGAGTTGAATTTCTCGCATCCATGGCCCCCATCCTTTCCACCCCATCAAGTCTCTGATCAGTGTCCCAGCCCCAAACCTGGAATATCAGAGTGGAGGCCACCACAAAGGAGACTCTCATAGCAGACAAAAGCTTTACTCAGAAGGTCCACATAGCTCAGGAAACTGAGGCTCAGACAAGCCACATTTCCCAACCTGTGCCAGACCCAGATTAAACCAACTGACTTGACTCACGCCAGCCTCCTGGTCTAGGAGTCTCTGGGCAAAGCAAAGTCCTGGCACGGTGCATAGACTCAGCCCCACTTTACCTTCTGGTCGACTCTCCAGCAGCTCGTGAGTGCCCTGTCTGCGCCAGGCACTCAGCGGAGCTTACATCCTCCACAACCTCCTCTTTCCAGTTTGCCTTAGTTTGCTTTAGAAGTACAACTCCTCAGAGGTCTCGCTTGGCTTGGGGTCCACTGTGGCCCCTGAGTCATCTTCATT
Organism: Bubalus kerabau; assembly: GCF_029407905.1. NCBI lineage: Eukaryota > Metazoa > Chordata > Mammalia > Artiodactyla > Bovidae > Bubalus > Bubalus kerabau. The sequence goes on from NC_073624.1 coordinate 174,363,613, forward strand.
TCAGCTGAAACCTGTCATCTAGATTCCTTCTCAATGGTAGGAGACAGTTTGAGCAGGCTGGGCTCTTAGTCCTTGAAGCCTTGGAGGTTTTGTTTTGTTTTTTACTTTATTTTTAATTGAAGGATAATTGCTTTACAATATTGGTTTCATTTCTCCCATACATCAACATGAATCAGCCTTAGGCATACATATGTCCCTCCCTCTTGAACCTTCCTCCCACCTCCCACCCCTTCCCACCCCTCTAGGTTGTTAGAGCCCCAGTCTGAGTTCCCTGAGTCATACAGCAGATTTCCATGGGCTGTCTATTTTACATGAGGTAGTGAATATGCTTCCATGCTACTCTCCCTGGAGATGGTTGAAGAGCCTTCTTACTTCCCAGTCACTGTGGGCCAGACACTCTGCCATTGTGAGCCTCAGTTTCCCACCTGTGAAATGAGGATGAAGTCAGGCCAGTACACCATGTCTCCTTCCAGACTCATCTATCATCCCCTCAGGAACTGGGAAACTGGGTAGAGAAATGGGGTCTGCATGAGGACCCAGCCCCCTCCTGGGGCCAGGGCCACATGTTATTTCCTCATTTGTGCTGCTTAGGGTGAGGCAAGCACAAAGATCCACCCAGGGCAGAGTGGATTGGGTGTGGCAAGATATGGTTGATGAATGAACTTGCAATCAGTTAAGTTTACCAGCAGCCTGGAACTGGGAAGGAAGTAATTGTGGGAGGTGGCCCATGAAATCGTTACCCACCCTCAGCCTGGCCCCTGGGCTTGAAGCTAGGGAGCAGCTAGAGCAAGGTAGCAGAGGTTCCAGAGTCTTGTTGGTCAGTCGTGTCTGACTCTTTGTGACCCCATGAATGGCAGCATGCCAGGCTTTCCCGTCTTTCACTTTCTCCCGGAGCTTGCTCAAACTCATGTCCATTGAGTCGGTGATGCCATCCAACCATCTCATCTTCTGTCATCCCCTTCTCCTTCCGCCTTCAATCTTTCCCAATATCAGGGCCTTTTCCAATGAGTCGGCTCTTGGCATCAGGTGGCCAAAGTATTGGAGCTTCAGCTACGGCATCAATCCTTCCAATGAATATCTGCTGACTGTTCTTAGAGCTCAGGCCTCAGTGCCCCCATTAAAACCTTGAGTTTAGCCATGGGGACCTTCCAGGTAGCTGGGAAAGGAGATTAGGGTCCATACTCTCTGGGAGCTGAGATGGATCTCTGCTGCTCAGCATCACTGAGTATCAGACCTGCGTGTGCTCTCAGAGACTGACTTTCTGTGATGTCCATTTTACAGATAAGGAAACTGAGTCCCAGAAGGGTTGAAAGAGTTGCCCAGCATGCTGCCTGGGTTGGCAGCCATTCCCTATATCCAGAAGAGTTCCAGAGCCCTGAAGAAGAGTAGGGGGCAGGGAGGGTCCACCCCAGACTGAAATGCTGGCTGTGGGAACTCAGATGAGGAACTTCAGACACCAACACCTCAGTTTCCCACTGAGCACTCCCAGTGTGCACTAATCCCTCCAAGTCTCCCTAAATGGTGGGTGTTGTCTACTGGCATAATTGGGAAAGAGGCATCTGGCGGGTTGGGGCCAGGGTTGCATATCCTTGTTCCTAATCATCTCCTTCCTACACCCCAATGGTGTTTTCTTTCCATTTCCTCAGAGACGGACAACTCGACTTCCAAACCTCTGACTTCTCCCTTCAACTCCAGCTCCCCTACTGTCGGGGAAAACCACACCAGCCAAGAGAAGCCAGAGACGGCCTCCACATCCCATCCCAACAGCTCTAGTTCAGAGTCCACAACCTCCCACAGCCCCTCAAATTCAGGGACAACCTCCACCACCCAGCCCACCTCCTCACAACCAGAGCCAGACACCCACCCCAGCTCTGGCTCCCCCAGGCCGGAGCACACCGTCACCTCCCCCTCTAGTGCCCTGGGTTCTGTCTCCTTGGCCACCCTGCCTTGGAGTCCCACTCACCCCAAGCCCAGCACGGGGCCTCCCTCTGTGTCCTTGGCCACCACTGACCGGACATTCGAGACCTCTGGTTATGGTGAGTATTGGGACATTGGGGCTTGGAGGGGGATGGAAGGATTGAAGGTAGGAGGAGAAGGGGATGACAGAGGACGAGATGGTTGGATGGCATCACCGCTCCAATGGACATGAGTTTGAGCAAGCGCTGGGGAATCGCGAGGGACAGGGAAACCTGGAGTGCTGCAGTCCATAGGGTCGCAAAGAGTGGGACAAGGCTGAGCGACTGAACAGCAAGGGGGGATGGTTGTGGGTACCAAGTTGCAGTTCTGGAATTGGCCACCAGGGGGAAACACAGTCCTAAGAATGTGCTGGGACGGGCCTCTTCCCCACCCCACCCCCTCACCTCCCATCACCTAAGCCTCTTTAGACCTTCATCCCAAGCACATTTTATTAACCATCTATTGTGGGAAATGGTTATGTTGGAAGATAGGCTATAAGTAAATTTGTTTATAAAAGAACAAAGTAGAGCAGGATAAAGGGTCGAAATGTGAGTGCAAAGGATTTGATATTTTAAAAGACTACTCGGCAGAGGTCTTAGTTTGAAGGAGGTGAAGGAGGGAACCGTGCCGGTACCTTGAGGGAAACAGGACAGGCAGTGAGCACAGCAAGTACAAAGGCCCTGGGGTAGGACTGTTCGTGGTGCATCTGAGGAGCAACCAAGGAGAAGTGAGGTGGCTGAAATGGGGTGAGTGGGGTACTAGTTGGGGTGGTGAGGGTGGGGAATTTGCACAGTGTGGTTATACAGTGTCCCTGGGGTCCAACAGAAGCCAAGCATTTTTTAGAGAGTCTAGAAAAATCTATCATTCAAAATAATATGTTGTCTCCAAAACATGCAAAGAAGAGTGCAAACATGAAGTATAATAACATTTTGCTATAAATTTAATAACAGTTTGCTATAAATAAAAACATTTTGCTTAAAGTCACAGGATATAAAACCATCTTTACAAAGTGTCAAATTTTGTACATATCCTCAGAAAGACACTGCATTTGGGAATTGAGTTTTAGGTTGAATTTTTTTTTTTTTTTTCACTTTGCAAGAACTCCCAGAAATGGCCAGCAGTGGAGTGGGAACACAGCAAAGAAAACGAATGCCTTGTAGACAAATCTATTCAAAAGAAAAGAAAGAGAAAAACAAAAGTGAAAGTAAAAGGGTAAAAAAATGTGCTTGAAAAGATAGTTACAGCAGCCACTAGAGAGGGAAGTAAGTATCGAAGTCCCGAGAAGGGACTTAGAGGCCCTGGGCTCTATACTTCCACTGCAGGAGATGTGGGTTTGATTCAGGGAACTGAGATCCCACATGACTCGCGGCACAGTTAAAAAAAAAAAAAAAAAAGGCCCTGGGGCCCTGGTGTGTCTCAGTCTTAGAAGAGTTCGGTGCTCCTCCCTTCAGCTCCAGGTGGCTCTGGGGCTCCCAGGTTGCACAGGAACCCTGGTGTGGTGGTGGCCGTGTGTCTGCTGGTGTCTGCTTTGCTCATCGGAGGTGTGATCATGGCAGTGAGGCGCTGTCACAACGGGGTTTCTGAGTTCCAGAAGCTGGATGAGGTATCCATGGCGGGGGAAGGCTGGACTGGGGTGGGGATGCACCCTCAGGCAGGGCAGGCCCTTGCTGCAGAGACTGCTGGTCCCTGAACACCCCCTCGTGTGTGTTCCTCCTTCAGGGGCTTGTGAGCCAAAGGTCATCTTCTGCCCATCACACACTGCCGTGATCTTCGATCTTTGAAGCTGAGGGAGAGGGACTTGGATGAGGCTGGGGCATCTGGCGGGGGGAAAGTTTGTGGGAATAAAGCCCCTATCATTCCTCTGAGGCATCTTGAGTCATGGATTCATTTGACAAACATTTTAGAGTGTCTACTCTGTGCTGGGGTCACAGTGGGAACCCTTTCTCCACCCTTATGGAGCCCACAGTCTCAAGAGGGAAGACCGACAGCAGCCAGGTAATCAACTGATGTAATTTCAAATGGCTGAGGGCCGCACAGTGGGGTTGCAGCTGGGTCCCAGGGTCCTGTGTACCCAGGTTTGCCGAGAGGGCAGGGAGGTCTCTCTGGAAGGTGATACTGTTTTCCCTGGCCATACCATGCAGCTTGTGGGATCTTAGTTCCCCAACCAGGGATTGAACCCAGGCCCTCAGGAGTGAGAACATGGAGTTCCTAAACACTGGACCACCAGGGAGTTCCCTGGAAGGTGATGTTTGTGCTGAGACCTGAAAGAGATAACAGGGCCACTGTGGGGAACGCCAGGGAAGGCGTGCCTGGGAGCAGGCACAGCAAGTGCAAAGGCCCTGTGGTAGGTAGGAAAAACTTGGGGTGTTTGGGAAACAAGGAGATGAGTGAGGTCAGAGCTGGGTGAGGGAGGGATACGTGCAGCACCAGGTGGGCTATGGGAAAGAGCATGAGTTTTAGCCAGAACACCATGGGGGCATTTTCAGGCAGCAAGTGCCAAAATCCAACTTCAGGTCTTTAGGAGGGCAGATCAGCAGGGGAAGAGGCTCTGCAGGAGGCAGGAGCAGCCTGTGCAAAGGCTTGGAGACTAGACAGGGACAGAAGCAGGCAGAGAACACGGAGTCAAAACAATCCCCACCCCCCCTGCCCCAGTCTTGTGGTCCAGTGGTTAGGAAAATGCCTCCCAATACAGGGGATGTGGGTTCGATTCCTGGCTGGGGAACTAAGATCCCACATTCCAGGGGGCAGCTAAGCCCTCCTGTGGCAACTACTGAGCCTTCACATCACAGCTAAGACCTGACACAGCAAATATAAATAAACAGTTTAGAAAACAGCCACCACCACCCCCAACCCCTCCATTATCTCAGTCCCGTTTCCCAAGGTCTGAGCTGGGCATCCATTCTCTTCCCTCTCATCGTACAGGAAGGAAAACTGAGTTCAGGGTGGGGCAGGCCTGGGGCTCAGGCCCACGGTGGTTATGGGCTTTCCCTTCTAAGGGGACCTTCCAGGATTCTCTAGCAGCTTGGGACATGGAGGCTTCAGGCTGGGTCTTGGCCTTGTCCCTTGGCCACGATTCAGGTCTGGAGCTGCCCCCTCAGAGCTGGGTTTACCGTGCAGTGAAAATGGGTGGTCAGAGAGGCTGGGGGTCAAGGTCATCCAGAACATGGAGGTGAAGCCTGCCCAGGGGAGGGTCACGCTCTGATGATTCTTGGAGGAGGAGAGGACACCAGGCCTCCTGGGCAGGCGGCGGGTCTGGTGAAACATTAACTTGTGGCAGCTTGGGAGGTGGCCTTTCCCCTGGCCACAGCGCCCCCTCACCCCACAGCCCCTCCTGGAGGCCCCCAGTTCCTGCTGCAGCTCCAGCCCCTACTGTTTGTGAAGTGAGTATTAACCAGAGGACCAGAGAAGGTCATCAATCTGCCTGGGGCAGCAGAGCATGACAAGTAACTCTCCCAGAGCCTCCAGGGACCCCCCGAAAGCCATCCGCATGTTCCTGAAGCCATTCCTCATGGACTCTGCTGTGAAGCCCATGTTCCAGACCCCAGGGACTGGGATAAATAAAATCCTCCCATCCTTTTCTTTCTTTATTTTTTTTTTTTGGAGAACAGTTGCTTTACAATGTTGTGTTGGTTTCTGCTGTGCAATGAAGCGAATCAGTTTCACATATACAGATATCCACTTAGGGCTTCCCTGGTGGCTCAGATGGGAAAGAGTCTGCCTGCGCTGCGGGAGACCTGGGTTCAGTCCCTGGGTCGGGAAGATCCCCTGAAGAAGGAAATGGTATCCGCTTAAGAGGGTGGCAAAGCGTGAATCGGTTGGATAACATCACTGACGCTATGGACTTGAATCTGAACAAATTCCAGGAGATGGTGAAGGACAGGGAAGCCTGGCATGCTGTGGTCATTGGGCTCGCAGAGTCAGACACGACTTAGTGACTGAACAACAAATACATATATCCCCTCCCTCTTGGCCCTCCCTCCCACTCTGCCACGCCACCCCTCACAGAGCAGCGAGTTAAGCTCCCTGTGCTATACAGCTCTTCCCACTGATTATCTGTTTAACACATGGTAGTGTATACATGTCAACCCTAACCTCCTAATTCGTCCCACCTTCCCCAAATCCCCCCATTCTGGCCTCAGAACTGCGCTTCCCTCTGCCTCTCTGCCTCCCTTGTCCCTGTTTCTCCGTCTCCATCTCTCTCTTTCCAACTCTCTCTCTGGCTCTGTCCTTTCCTCTCTCTGCCTCCCTCCCTCTCTCAGCAAACACAGGAACAATTAAACTTAATGCCTGCCCACTCTGGGCTCACCCCACCCGCCATCTCCCCCCACAAACACAGATGGTCAACGCTCCTGTCCACTCTGTCTCACACCGACTCGTGACACTTTCACACCTTCCCAGTCTCTCTGCCTGCCACTTCCGGCTGGTTCCTGAGGGTAGCACGTGGGTGTGGGTGTGTCCTGCTCAGGGCTGGCGCTCAGACAGTTAAGGGGCTCCACCAGGGCAGGGACCCTGGGCTGCCTCTTGGGCAGGCTTCGTCCTCCCTGCCCCCACTTCCTGCTGGGTCACAGGACTCAGTGGTGGCAGTGAGCTCAGACCTACCCAGGCCTCTCAGAACTTGTGTGAGTTTGAGGCGTTCCCAAGTGGTGGGCTTGGGTCCCTGAACTGTCCAGTGCTGGGCTGGGAGCTAAATGGACAGCCCATGGGGGCCAGAGGACTTCTTCCTGAGGGTCCTGATGCTCCAAGGCTGCTGACTCTGGGAAGGAGCTGGGAGGGGCTTGGGGAGTACATGTGGGGTTCCAGACCTGCTGCCCCTGGACAGAGGGCCCTGAGGAAGGCTGGACGGTCGTCCTACACTGGCATCAGTGGCCTGGCCCAGGCTACCGTGATTGAGTGTCTTCCAGGAGAGGGTGCAGGCTGTGGGAGTGGGCTCCCTGTCTAGGGGAGTCTTGCAGGGGAGTAGCTGGGCTCCCGGAGCCCAGAGATCTCATGTTCATCTCCCCAGGTTCAAAGACACCTCAGGCTTCCCTGAGGCATAACAGAACGCTGCTCTCCTTCTCACTAGGGGTGGGGATGTGACTGAAGCGGGGTGGCCTTGTTTGTGCTGTGGGGGCAGGGGGCCCAGTACTTCGGAACACCCTGAGCAGCCTGAAGACCCACATGCAGGTGAGGAGACTGAAACCTTGAGAGGCCACAAGCAGGCTGCTTGCTCCAAGGACCCAGCCCCTGGCTGCAGCTGTTGCTTTACGGGAAGGAGACCAGTGGAGGGGGTTGAGGGGAGGGAAGGCAGTAGGGTCCCCTTGGGTCTGGATGCAAGGTTTCGCCCAAGGAAAGGGGGTCTGGGTGTCCTCAGTCCAGGGTGAGGAGAGTGTGAAGCCTCTCACACCTCCTTTCTTTACAGGGCAGGGAAACTGAGGCAGGAGTAAAAGACAGTAGTGAGTGAGGAACTGGGAAGGGGCTGGATTTGAATCCCAGGTTACTGCCCGAGCAGCTGGGACACTCACACTCTGTGAGCGTGCATGCTAAATTGCTTTAGTCATGTCCAACTCTGTGCGACCCCATGGACAGTAGCCTGCCAGGCTCCTCAGTCCATGGGGTTCTCCAGGCCAGAGTTCTGGAGTGGGCTGCCAGGCCCTCCTCCAGGGGGTCTTCACATTTCAGGGGAATCTTCCTGACCCAGGAATTGAACCTGTGTCTTTTCATCTCCTGCAATGGCAGGTGGGTTCTTTACCACCACCTGGGAAGCCCCTGGGACTCTATATATGCTTGTGTTTTTTTAAAAAAAGCTAAAGTTGTGTGGCTGGAGAGAAGTCAGTATGAGGTGGTCCCAGCAGCAAGGTCCCACGTACCTTACCTTGCTTAGCCATGCCCCAGCTGCTAGCAGGTGGTGAGAAAGATAAAGGTGACTCCAGTTTGCAGACAAGAAAACCGAGGCACAGAGAGGTTCTCTCTCCCTTAAGCTGAGTGGCTGAGTGAGTGTGAACCCGAGTCTTCAGGACCCTTTTCTGAGCTCAGAACCCCTGTCAACTGAGACGAATCCCCAACTACTCCAACAGCCCAGGACACTCCCTGGCTGCCCTCTTTACTGTGATGTGTGATCAGGCAGCCCTGGTGAACCCCAGCAGCTGGCTCCCTCTCCAAACTGCACCTTCCTTCTCTTTAAAGTGGGGGTCTTTGACATTCCCTGAAACACTCTTTTACAGCATCAGGCACCCCACTTGCATGTGGGGTGCCTCCTGCCCTGGGCCTGGGGACGTAGAGACTCACAGGCTGGGCAGACAGACCTTAAACCAAGAAGAAGGATAACCTCTGAAGGTGGGAGAATGTGAGTGAGGCTTCCCAGATTGGGCAGGGAGGGCTTCTCTGAGGAGGTGACATTTGAGTTGAAGAATGGATGTAAAGAAGGAGCCAGCCACGGGGAGAGCTGGGGGCAGGGCACTTCCTACAGAGGGCACAGCCTGTGCAAAGGCCCTGAGGCAGGTTTAAGGGAGCAGCTATGACAAGGCTGATGGTGCTGGAGCAGGTAGAGTGAGAGGAGATGGAGAAAGGTGAGAGGAAGTGGCGGGCAGGGCACGTGGAGCCGCTGGGGCCGAGGTGAGGGGTGTGGGTTGTGATCTAGAGGTGCTGGGAGCCACAGGAGGGTCAGGAGTAGGCAAGAAACAGATTGGAGGCTAGTCTTAGAGGCAAGACTAGCAGCCAGAGCTACGGCATATCAGGATTTCAGAGACAAGAGAGATGCACAAATCAAGCCAGCTTCTCAGCCTCTCTGCAATCCCTTCCCCACCCACCCCACCCCTCCTCTGCCAGGCCTTCTGTCCCCACTCCAGCCTCTCAGTGAGGAAAGCAATTAGTCTGGAGTGGCTGGTTGATTAATCTGCAGCTGAGAGGCCCAGAGGACCCTCCCCTCCCCCACCTGCAGCTCTGAGAGTTCCACCCTCCCACCACCCTTCTCCTACCCTCACTCTGGATGAGGGAGAGGCAGTCGGGCTGGATCCCAGGAGTCAGGGCTTGCTGAAGAACCACCCCTCCCAACCCACTGCAGGGCTATCAACTGCTCCCTATAGGGCCTGGCTTGTCTATTTCACCCCAGAACCAGCTATCTCCCCACCCCAAAAAGCCCAGATCCAAATTTCAAGCTGCCTCCTCTGGTTTCCCCTGGGAGTCCTGTGATGCTCAAATGGAACCTGAATTCACCAGCTTTTGGTGCTTCCTCCCAGATCTTCCCCATCTAGGTGGTGGTTGCCCCACCCACCCAGAGAACTGTGTGACTCGTCACCCATCGAAATCATGAGTTACCTTTGAATCCCCTTGAACATCCTATAGCTATAGCCTGTCTCTCAACCACCAAAACATGTCCCATATACACTCATGGGCCCCAGCCTGGCCCATGTTCCCCCCAGATGCTGTCCCAGCCTCTATTCTCCCCCAGTGGTCCCTGCTCCCTGGCAGACACAGGAGGCTCCTTAAAATCATAAAGGGAAGAACTTCCCTGGTAGGTCAGTGGATAAGACTCAGTTCTTGATTCAGGGGGCCCAGGTTTGATCCATGGTCAGGGAACTAGATCCCAAATATCACAACTGAGACCTGGCTCAGCCTAAATAAATAAATAAAATATGTTTTTTAAAAAAATCATAAAGCAAGTGGTGTAACTTGAGAGCTCTCAATCCACACCCAGAAGCAACACCCAACTCATCACCCCATCCCCGAGGCCCCACATCAATTTCCCACCAACTCACCTCCTCGAACTCCATTCCCGCCTCCCCTCACTGTCCATCTAACTGACCAGCTTGATCCCACCTCAGGGCCTGTGCATGTTCTGTTCCCTCTGCCTGGCATGCTACTTCCCTAGCTCTCCCCTGGCCAGCTCTTTTTCCTCTTTCCAGTCTCAGCTCAAAGTCCTCTCCTCAAAAGACCCTCAATTACCCCTGAGCAACATTAATGGCCCCTCCCCCAGTCACACCCCCAGTCCCTGGCGTGGTTTCCTCTTCTTCCTAGCACCATACAAGCCATCTTTTTGTATTCAATAAATAAATGGATGAACATAAATGTGGGCAAGTGATTTTCCCATCTAGAAATCCATTTCCTGAAGAAGAGGCAGCTGATGTCTCCATGGGCCTCCCGTTCTGGGAGGAGCCCATTGTTTCCACCTCCCCACCCTCAGCTTTCCCTGCACGTCCTCCAGCTGCCAGGGATCCTCCCTGGGGAACCTAGGATGGAACACTTCGATTTCTGCATTAGAATTCAGATGCCCCTGGGAGAGAAGGATGACGTGTGTGTGTGGGAACAGTCAGGTGTCCTGCATCCTAGGAGGATCAGATTCACGCAAAGAGCTGAAGGGAGAGTGGGGAGTTGAGCCGCCCCTGGCTGCGTGACCCTCAGCAGCTCATTTCCTCTCTGAGCTTTAACATCCTCCTCTGGGACATGGGAATAAGAGGGGCCACCTCACAAGGAAGGAAGTGAACCTAGAAGAGGTTCAACTGATGTCCTCTTCTCCTACCTTCTTCCCCATCCACCCTTGCCCTGGCTCTGGCCCAGATTAGCCTTCTAGTCTTGGCCTTCAAGTGGCTCAGTGGTAAGTAGAGAATCTTTTAGCAATACATGAGTCACAGGAGATGCTGATTCAATCCCTGGGTTGGGAAGATCCTCTGGAGAAGGAAAATGACAACCCATTCCAGTATTCTTGCCTGGAGAATCCCATGGACAGAGGAGCCTGGCGGGATACAGTCCATAGGGTTGGAAAGAGTTGGACACAAGACTCAAGTGACTTAGTATGCACACACACTTGGATCTCGGTTTCTCCATCTGAATATTGAGCCTGATGGTGGGGACACACTTGTGTAGTGCAGGGACAGAGACGCAGAAGGCTGGTTCTGAGCTCTGCCTCTCCCAAGTCCTCATTTGTGCCTTTGGCTCCTACCCCATCCCCATGGCCGCGGGTTCCAGTTTTGACGCTACTTCCTGGGGTCAGCACTGCGGACAGTTCCCAGCCTATGGCTGGCATATGCCTGCTGGACGATTCTGTTATTAGCAACTCCAAGGAACCCATGTGGATTTCATTACTGGTTGACAGATGAGGAAACTGAAGCATGCTTGGCCTAGACCATATCGCATGGATTGAACTCAGATCTGATGGGATGGAGAGTGCATCAATTCATCCTGATTCTGTCTGATTTATATATACATATATTCTGGCTATGCACAAAGTATATGGGATCTTAGTTCCCTGACCAAGGATCAAACCCATGCCCCTTGCATTGGAAGCTTGGTGTCTTAGCCACTGGACCACCAGGGAAGTTCCCTGTTTGATTTCTAAAGGTCTCAAGTGTTTACCCAGAGCATGTTTGCAAACACTATCTCATTTAATTTTTCCTGTTCAGTCCTTCCAACCAGAAGCCTCAGAATCCAGAACCTCATCTCCACCATTTCCTTACCACCTGCAACCTTGGGAAAGTTACTTAACCTCTGAGCCTCAGTTTTCTTGTTTTTACAGTGAGGATAATTGTACAAAATGGTCTCATTGTGTTCTTGTGAGCTGATCCATGAGGGATCCTTAGAACACCACCTATGTGGAATGAGTGTGTAAGAAAGAGTAGCTATTGGTACTGTTATTATTCACTTGTTTATTTACTGCATGTCTTATCTTTACATTTTAATAATAATAAGACATGCTAGAATACCATTACAGTGCATATTATTATAATATTATAATAAATAGCAGTATATATATATAATGTTATAAACAATAAATATACTATATATGAATTGATTGATAAAAAATATTTTTTCAGTGCCTACTGTGGGCCAGGCACTATTCATATCCTGCAAGGTTTGAGATCCACGTCCCCATTTCATCGATGGGGTAACTGAGGCTGAGAGAAGGAAATTCACTGAGGGGAAAAGAAGGACTGAGATACCACTCTCTGTGTCAGTCCAGGAATCTGGACTGAGAGAATGTCAGTTCCTAGAAGAATGTTTTCTGGAAGAAACAGAATGTGCAAAGTCTTGGAGTCAAGGGGATCAGGTGCATGAGCTGAACATAAATCAGTGTGGCTGGAAGGTGGGAGGGGAGCCTGGAGAGATGGGCAGGGGCTTGACCACACACGACCTGGTGAAGATACCTCAGAGGCTCCTTGTCCCCAGGGTTCCAGAGAGCTCCCACGCCTGGGAACGTGCTCATGTTTTGCTGCTGTCTCCCCAGCCAGTCCGGGAGCTGGCTGATTCCGGCTTGGCCCCCATGAGCCCCTTTGGCAATGGTGTCATCCAGACATGCTTCTCAGGGACCCCATTGCTGCCACGACTGTCACACTGCCTCAGGACCTCTGTAGACGTGGAGCCCAGGGCCTGTGTGCTGTTCAACGTCGGGGCTGGAGGGAACTAACAGGGCTGGCCCCAGGCAGGTCAAGAGGCTTGTGGGGATCAAGGGGGCCTGTCCCAGGAGAAAGAGAGTGCCTTGTCTAGCTGGACCTTTCTTTAACTTGTTCAACAAGCATTTGTTAAGCACCTACTGTGTGCCAGACCTTGTACTTGGAATATAGCCATGGGCATATGGCTATATTCACAGGATGATGGTGGAGACAGACTCATACTAACTGGAGAGATCAGGGTGATAAGGGAGCCCAGAGGAGGCTTCCAACCCAGCACTGTGGAGGGAGGGGGAGGGGGATGGGACGAGGAAGGGCTGCTAGGAATAAATGGTATCTAAGCTTAGCCTAAAGGACAAAGAGAGGTCAGCCAGGAGGAGGACAGGGACTGGTGGCCTAGTTGCTAAGTCATATCCCACTCATGCAACTCCATGAGCTGTACCCTGCCAGGCTCCTCTGTACATGGGATTTTCCAGGTGAAAATACTGGAGTGGGTTGCCATTTCCTACTCCAGGGGATCTTCCTAACCCAAGGATTAAACCCAGGTCTCCTTCATTGCAGGCAGGTTCTTTACTGACTGAGCCAGAAGTGTGTGCCAATTAGAAGAAACAGAATGTCTGGAGTCTTGGACTCAAGAGGATCAGCTGCATGAGTTGAACATAGACCAGTGTGGCTGGAAGATGGGAGGGGAGCCTGGAGAGGTGGGCAGGGGCTTGACCACCCAAGATCTCATGGGATATAAGGGGAGGCATGGGTGGGTTTTCAAGGCAGTGAGTTGATCAGATTGGCATTAAAAAAAAAAATCCCTGTGGCTACTGTAGGGAGCACTGTCAAAAGCAGAAGTGAAAACAACAGGGGTCCAATTAAGACCCCTTGACAGTTCTAGGCAGTAGATAGTGGTGCCTGGACCAGGGTGGGAGCCATTGGCTGGAGAGAAATAGGCAGATTCAGAAGTTATGTATAAAATAGACACACCAGGCTTTGGTGGGCACCAGCAGTAGGTAAGAGAGAGGGGATCTGGTGTGGACAGCTCCTGGTCTTTGACCCTTCACATGCGACATCCCTTTTCATCCTTGTAACAAAGCCAAGAGATGGGAACACCATCATTATCCCCATTTTCTGGAACAGAAACAGGTTTGGGGAGGGAAAGCAAGAGCCAGCCAGTGGCAGAACCCACACCCCCCACCGCTGGACCAAGTTGTCTCCCACTATCAGCTTTGGGGGGCTGGGGACTGAGCCAGATGGAATGGACAGAGAGGAGCAATTTGGCACCACCCAGCAAGACATGGCAGTATTGTAGCTGGGGCTCAGTCTGTCTGATTCCCTGGTACAAGCATTTTCCATTCTTCCCACTCGGGGACACAACTAGGGTAGAGGATAGACAGTCCTCATGGGAGATACCCTTGAGATGTCCTTGTGAGTTCTCTGAAAAGATCGGAGCTCTTCCTACCCCCAAATCTGTTGCACCAAATGGTCCCAAATACCTCCCTGCCTCGGCCCACACCCACCCTCTTACACCTGCTCTTGTCCATGTCTACTTCTGTTAATCATGATAGAAAATATGCTCGCCCTCCCTTTGCTACTTCCAAGAAAATAACCCCTGAGATTAGAATGTCTGGTGAGCAGGGCCTTGAGTTTCTAGAACTGGGGAAGGGAGGGGCACCCTGAGATTTGAGGGCAGAAATTGTGGCTGTAAGGAGGGGCCCAGGGCGTCACGGGGCAAATGAGATCCTGCCGTTTCCGCTGAGGGTCTGGGCGTCAGTGTGGTTATAAAAGAGTGCCCCTCTCTACCCACCCCAACCAGAGGCAGCTTCTTGTGTGCACACCCCAGGCATTGGAGCACTCTTCCATAGCCCTTCCCCATTTCTCTTTACTTCTCTGATTTCTGCCCAGCATGTATGGGGCTTTTAAGATCCCAAAGAGACCCGATCTGGGGCTGAACTGCTAAGCCTACCTTCCTGAGCAGAAAGACCGCCATCTGTGCCTACCTCTGAAGACTAGAGCCCTTGATTCTGCTTCCAGACACCTCTTTGCTACAGTCACAGAGGAAGGCTGAAGACCCGCTACTGCTTTCAGCATTTCCTGGGCCATCGACGCCCTGGTCTGGAGGTCTTCCTGAACCCCTGTCTGTCTTCCTGCCCTTGCCTTCAGAACCGACAGGTCGCGGACAGCTCCTCTCTGTCTTTGCCACTCGGAGCTCCTGAATCTACTACACTTTCAGCATCAGGAGTAGGATCAATGTTTCAGTGCTGGGAGTTTCCAGAGACCCTGTTTCCCTGCTCTCTGTTTGGCAGAAAACGGGAGGACAATTTCTGTCTTCACCCCAAGTCCATGTCTTGAACCTATTTCGTTCAGCTCTAGAGGGGACGGCAGACCATCCTTGGCGCAGGGGTCCTCCCCAGCCCCTTTCCCCAACCCCCACCCTCAAGTTCTTTTTGCCCTGCTATCTATCCTTCAGCACCACCTCAGTGAGGACAGCTCCTCGGGATCGGCCCCACCTTGAGCCCCTGTTGCTACCTTTTCCTGCCTCAGCACCTTCAGCGCGGACAGCTCCTCGCTGTCGTCTCCACTCCCGGCTCTGGCCGGGACTTCGGCTCAGACGCTCTTCCCTCCCGGGGACGGCTCTCGAGCCCTGCAATCCGCTTGCTCCCCAGTTCTGGCGCATGGAGACCCCAAAGGTCCAAGAAGGGCTAGAGGCATCCCGCGAGCTGAACTCCGCTCGCAGCCGCCAAGGCGTAGCCAGGGCCCCGAAGCACCTGTGGCGGCAGCCTCGGCGCCCCATCCGCATCCAGCAGCGCTTCCACTCAGACCCGGACAAGTCTGTGGGCCGCAGGGAGCGGGACTTGAGCCTGAGGCCAGCTCTCGAGAAGTCGCGGCGCTCCTGGCCCACCTCCTTCCACAGGCGGTAGGTGGGCGGGGGCAGGGCGGCGCGCAGGGCCTGGCGGGAGTAGGGGAGGGTCTTTGCTTTTTCAGGAGCGGGGGTCTCTGCCTCGTGGCTGCGGCCGGCGCTTCAGAGGAAAAGGCTGTTTTACGCGGGGGTGGAGATGGGGGCCGGTGGTGTCATGATTGCTTATGATGTGTGTGACACCGTGCTGCTGCATCCGAGTATGTGTGGGTCTGAGCAGTTACGACTCAGTGTGTGCTCCGCTGGCTGGGTCTCTGTGGGTGACGGGGTGTTCGGGTGTGTGTATACCAGTTATGTATGCGCTTGTATACCAGTTGTGTGCCTGCTTGAGTGTTTCCCCTTGGGGTGCCCGTGTGTGTTTGTGGCTGGGTGTGTTCTTGCTGTGATCCAGTTGGGTGTCCAAGGGTCCTCCAGATCCTGGATTGTCCTCGGGTGTTTGTGGGGTTTGTGGTCACAGAAAACATTTGAGGGGAGCTTGGGCTAGATATACTAGAGTGCCAGGGTCAGCCGTCTGCTGTGCTAGGGGGAGGAGCCTCCTCTGTTGCATATCCTGACACACACACACACACACACTCCCCCCCCCCCCGCGCACACGCGTGCGCGCGCGTACACACACACACACACACGTCCTCTGCCATCAGAGGAAAGCCTCTTGGGGAGCCTGAGCACAGGATGTTTCTTCCAGTGTGAGAATGAGGTGGAGAAGAGGGGAATCGAGGCGTGTAGGGGGCTGCTCCTGATTCATATAACCTGAGAGAGGGGGGCAGAATAAGACAAAGACAGAAGAGAAACACAGAGAAACAGGGGCCTTGGAGGGGCCAGAGAGGTCTCAGCACCACCAAGGAGCAGGGTCCTCCTTGGATGGGTGTGTGAGTGTGTGTGTGCTCACTTCTGTCAGACTCTTTGCAACACCCTGGACTACATGTAGCCACCAGGCTCCTCTGTCCATGGGATTTCACAGGCAAGAATACGGGAGCGAGTTGCCATTTCCTCCTCCAGGGGATCTTCCCCACCCAGGGATTGAACCTGTGTCTCCTGTATCTCCTACATAGGCAGGCTGATTCTTTACCACTGTGCCACTTGGGAAGCCCTTGGATGGGAGAGGGAGCTAAATCAGGCCAGACCTAGAGCTCTGGGTTTGAGGCCAGGCTGGGTGACCTTGAATGAGTCATTTTCTTCTCTAGCATGCCTGCTTAGTCATTCAGTCATATCTGATTCTTTGTGTCCCTGTGGACTGTAGCCTGCCAGGCTCCTCTGTCCATGGAATTTTTCAGGCAAGAGTACTGGAGTGGGTTACCATTTCCTCCTCTAGGGGATCTTCCCAAACCAGTGATCAAACCCATGTCTCCTGTGTCTCCTACACTGCAGGTGGGTTCTTTACCTGCTGAGCCATTGGGGAAGCCTATCCTCTCTGGGCTTTTCTCCTATTAATACTTTGGTCCATGGACCTCCCAGGGCTACTGATTTCTTGGTCAACAAGCCTGGCCTAACACCCCAGGCTGGCCCTCCAGCAGCCTTGATTGGTGTTTGGGGCAGCGGGGCTCCACGACCCGTAGGGTTGGCGCTTCCCCAGGTGGCCCAGCAGGCCCCTTGCCCCCACCCTCTAACCCTCAGTTCCCCACCCCTCCCTCCCGGTGACTCATGATTTTCCATCTTCCAGAAAGAACAAACGGAAACTAGGTTTGGGCCCATCTCGGGGGAGAACCACGTGGCCCTGGAAGGCAGGAGTGGTGGGTTGTGTTCCTGTGAGTGTGTGTGTGTTCTGCTTGTGCGTGTATGTGCACATATGGTGGGAGAGGCTCAGCCCTCAGGGAAGCTGGGTTCAAGGCCCATGTTCTGCGCACTTCCAAGCAAGTGGTGGTGCTTCCCTGAGTCTCAGTGTCTTCAGCAAAACGCAAACACAAAAACTCACAGGTTTTGAATTTTGTCAAGAACACTCTGTGCCAGAGCACAGGCCTCAGGGTGGCTTGCCTCCCCACCACCCCACGTGGATCACAAAAGTCTGGGAGGGTCTGAGTATCTTGTTCAGCAAACATTTATTTAACAGCTATTGTGTGCCACACCCTGGACTGGGGCACAGGCCAAGGGCAAGCGGGCACTCATAGGCTAATTGTAGAGACAGACATACCAGCTGGAGACCATACAGAGTTATCTATACTGTGATGGAATGAGATCAGGGTGCTGTAGGGCCCAGAGGAGGCTTCTGACCCAGCAGCTGGGGCCAGGAGGTGAGGAAGGACCACTTGGAAGAAGTGACCTCTAAGCTTAGCCTGAAGGATAAAGTGAAGTCCACTGAGGAGTGTAGAGAAGGGTGTGCCAAGAAGGAATAGAAAGTGTAAAGCCTCAGACTCAAGAAGATCAGATGTGTGAGGAGCTGAACACAGACCAATGTGGCTGGAGGGTGGGAGGGGAGGTTCTCTAATAATTTCTCAAGCATTTATTGAGTACCTACTAAGTGCTGGCCATGGAGGGCACAAGTGGGAACGAGGCAGACCTGGTCCTTCCTTCAAGGGGCTGGTGGGTGAAAGTGAAAGTCGCTCAATCGTGTCTGACTCTTTGTGACCCTGTGGACTGTGGCCCGCCAGGCTCCTCTGTCCATGGGATACTCTAGGCAAGAATACTGGAGTGGGTAGCCGTTCCCTTCCCCAGGAGATCTTCCCAACCCAGGGATTGAACCCAGATCTCCTGCATTGCAGGTGGATTCTTTACTGTCTGAACCACCAGGGAAGCCCAAGAAAACTGGAGTGGGTAGCCTATCCCTTCTCAGGGGATCTTCCCGACCCAGGGATCGAAGCGGGGCCTCCCACATTGCAGGTGGATTCTTTACCAGCTGAGCTACCTGGGAAGCTTTGGTGGGTGAGGCAGACACAGATCAAATAATCAGGACATTACATAGGAAATTGTACCAATAAGAGGAGGGTGCTCTGAGGATATTCATTTATTTAGCTGGTCAGGGAGGGCTTCCTGCAGAGGGCAATGCTTCAACTGTGACCTAAAAACCAAAAAAGTTAGCAGGGGAGGAGGCGTCCGGAGAGGGCATGGGTTAGGAATGAGCCTGGATGCTTCCAAAAAAACAGCAAGGAGCGGGAGATGATGAGCCTGGAGCAGAGTGAGCCAAGAGGAGGAGGCTGGGGAGACAGGCAGGGGTTAGGCTACACAAGGCTGCCAGGGAGGTGCGGATTCAGAAGTGAGGACAATGGGGAGCCACGGGAGGATCTGGAGCAGAGGAGAGTGAGATCTTACCCCTGTGGGCACTTGCACATGGGACTCAGCCTCCACTCTCCTCTCTCTCTAGATTCTTCAGGGAGACTTGGGCAAGTCATCGCTTCTCTCCAGACCCAGGTGTATTTGTACGGAAAACAGGGTAACAGCACGTACCTCCTGTCTCACTAGCGCCACCTAGTGGCAGAGGAGATAAGTGCTCGCCCAAGGAAGAGGCTCCCTCAAGTAGGGGAAATGGAGACATTGATGTGTCAGGGGCGCTAGAGACTGCTGGTCACCTCCCCAGGTCACATAGCATGCAGAGACAAAGTTAGGGTGAGACAAAGTCATGTCAGCACCTCCTTTGGCCTCTGCCCTCCTGGGTGAAGCTTGGAGTCTCCCAAGGTCAGGCAGGCCAGGCTTTGAATGCCGAGTCTTGGCTCTGCAGCTGTTTCTCCATCCAAAAAGCAACTGATAACAGTAAAAGCATTACTGTTAGAACTGGTCATAAAATATTTAAAGTTGAATCTATTAATGAAACATTAACATTAAAACTATCGATAAAGCATTA
This sequence comes from Bubalus kerabau, assembly GCF_029407905.1. Classification (NCBI taxonomy): domain Eukaryota; kingdom Metazoa; phylum Chordata; class Mammalia; order Artiodactyla; family Bovidae; genus Bubalus; species Bubalus kerabau. Next base: position 174,382,604 of record NC_073624.1, read on the forward strand.
ATGTCAGAGTAGCATCTGGGACTACACAGGCGATGGAGCTCAGTTCAGTTCACTTGCTCAGTCCAACTCTTTGCAACCCCATGGACTGCAGCACGTGAGGGTTCCCTGTCCATCACCAACTCCTGGAGCTTACTCAAACTCAGGGGATGGAGCTAGTTAAGCATTAAGTTGGGAGAGGCTGGGGAGCCTGCCAACCCAGGGTTGAGTGACTTCAGGCAATGAGCACCCTTCTCCGTGCCTCAATTTCCCCATCCACAAAATGAGAATACTAGTCCCCACTTTATAGAGCTGCTCTGAAAAGCAAATGACTTTTACGTGCACAGCCCTTGGCTCGGCACCAGAAGAGCAAGAAATGCTCAGTTTGTACCCACGTGTTTAGTCTTAACCTTCCATTTTGTGTCTGTGAACTCAGGAAAGGGACTAAATCTCTTTGCACCTCAGTGTCTCCTTGGGGCCACGAGAGCATCCTGAGCACCTCCCACAGGGCTGGGGGTGGTGTCAAGACTCCTTGGCCCCAACCCCAGTCTCTCCACTAGGCTGAGCCCGGCGGCCTTTATCCCCTGGGGACTAGCTATAATTAGGTCCAGTCACAGCAGCTACAGATGGTATTTTTGTCTTGGGGACAGAGAGTCTGATTCCCACCAGGTGTCCGGTTGCAGGGCCCTGGTGACAGAAGGGGGTTCCTAGCCAGACCCTTGAGACTCTGTCCTCCTGGGCCCCAGCGTGACTCCTCTGTGGGCCTCCAGTTTCTCATCTAAACAGTAGGGACCATAGTATGATCAAGATGTCAGGGGAGGGTCAGGGTCTCCCCACTGAAGCCTGATCTCCTGAAATAATATCTCACATCCCCCCAGGACTGCCAGAAACCTGGGTGGCATTTGTCTGGGCACCCCAAAACTGGTGAAGTCCCCTGGAGCACGGCTCAGGCAGGGGGGGCTGTTATCACACAGCAGGACACAGTCAAGCCCAGAGCTCCTGTGGGGCCTCAGCTGGGAGGCCCAGTCTCCTTGCACCTTGGTGACTTCTGTCACCAGCAGCTGGGTGTTCTGGGTCTCACCTCCAGGCATGACACTCTCTGAGACTTGGTTTTGTTTTCTGAAGAATGAGGCAGGGCCACCTGACCCCAGCAATCCAGGGTAAGCCAGCTGGTACAGACTCTTGAATGCCCCCCATCCCTGGCACTAGGGGCAAAGCTTCCCTTTTCGGGGGTCCTTCTAGGGGTGGGCTGTGGCAGCTGAAGCTACACAGGGCAGAAGGCTTGGCAGGAGTAGAGTGCGGATGTTTGTCCAGCGGAGACAGCAGGAGACGGGGAAGGATCCAGAGACAGGGACTGGAGAATGTCAGAGCAGGTGGAGGTCACGTGGGGGCTTGTGGAGGGGGACAGAAAGAGGGGGAGGAGACTTGCAGTGAAGACTTGAGTTTGTTTCCACCTTTTTCCAAGCCTCAGTTTCTCCACCAGACAAAAGACTCAAGGATTGTAGTTTCTGAGCAGGCTCTTGGTGGCTCTGGCCTCAGTTTCTCCATCTGGAAAATGGGCAGAGGGGGATTGAAAGTACTGTGTGGAATCCGGGCAGCCCCTCGGCATACTCGGAGACTCCCTGATAGTGGAGGGCACTTCCTTTTCTGACTTCCGTATCTCTCTTTTCAGCCCAGCAAGCTACACCTCTGGGGGACATGCTGACAGAGGGAAGTGGTGTAAGATGCAGTTTCTGGGCTCCCCCAAAGAAGGGAAGCAGAGAGCCCCGTCTAGCTCAGTGCCTCAGTTTCCCCATGTGTCCCCGTGGGGGTCCCTGAGCGGGTCCCGCGGCGAAGGCGGGGCGAGTGCGCCTTGGGTTCGCTCCCCGCCGGGCCCCGCCCCCGTGGCTGTCCAGAAAAGGTCCCGCGCAGCCAGTGCTGCGTCCAGCCTCCACGCGGTCTTGGCGATGCAGGGTGCCCCTGCTCCCGCCCCGGCCCCTGGGCCGAGCTCCCCTCGGGGCTCCCCACGGGGCTCCCCCGGGCTCTTCAGGAAGCTCCTGGTGAACCAGAGCATTCGCCTGCAGCGGCGCTTCACCGTGGCCCATCCGCTGTGGTGAGGCGAGACAAGGCCCCGCAGGAACCGCCGGGCTGGAGGTGGGAGGGGCAGAGTCAAGGACAGCGGGAGCCAGGTTGGAGGGTCAGGGCATAAAACCTCTGCTCCTTTGCCCTTTTTTCGGGGTTATCTCTCCGCCCCTGCTCTTTGTCTCTTTTAGTTGATGACTGCCTCTCTCTCTCCATCTGTTTCCCTCCACCCACCGCCTGGATACATGCCCAGGGGACCAGCCGTCTGTCCCTTTCCAGCTGCGTGCCCTGGAGCAGAACGGGCTGAGGCTCACGTCTCCTTCTGACCCTTGCCAACCCGGGGCGGGAGGGCTGAACGTCCAGGCAGTGAAGGGATGAGGGTCACTCCCCGCCTTGGTGTGCCCGGGCCATCCGCCCCGGTGCCAACAACGGGGTGGCCTGGTGGCCTCACACTAAGCCCTCGGTATCCTCGGAGGAAGATGTGGTTTGATGCAAGCCTTTGAGGCAGGGTGTTCGCGATGTATGAGGGCTTGTTGCTGTCCCAGGCTGAGAGCTCACAGGCGCGGAGCGCCACTTCTGCGCAGCCCCACTTAGTTACCTCCTTCAAAGACTCGTCCCACTGCTTTGGGTTTAAATTCCGGCCCTTCAAGAAGCCACTGTAACGTCGTGGGTTGCGAGGCAGAGGCTGGGGTTGGAGGTGGGGCTGGTGGGCGCCGACTGGGTCTGGTACCTTGCGCTTGGTTCGCGCGGCTTTAGCACCCAATTTGGTAACTTGGCACCTGGAGGCTGAGAGACTAAAGGTCCCTTCTCCAAGGTCACACGACCAATGACATCTGGGGTGTGTGTGGGGGCAGTCGTGACGGTGGTCCCTGATGGCACCATTTCAGGCCAGAGTGGGGTTCCGGGTTTGGGAGAACCCCACCCCCCCGGTGCACCAGCCGCCTGAGAAGAGGGGTCCCAGCCGAGGGCTTGGGAGTGAGCACAAAGGTGTCGAGGACGTCAAGGGTGTGAGGCTGGAGAAGGGCGGGTCTCTCCGAAGCCCCTGTGCCTCAGTTTACCTGTCTAACCGATGGACGGACGCGCCGTTCCCACAGTCCGTGCGACTTTCTCCCCGCCGCCCGCGTCATGGAACCACGGCTTGACCCCGCCGCTCTCGGCTAAGTTTAGAGCAGAAAGAAAAACAGCGTCGTCCGCAGCGAGAAAACACCGGCTCAGCCCTAACTCTCCGCACTCGCTTTTGGATTCGAACCCAGCACCCTGTGACCTCTCCTGGCCTCAGTTTCCCTATTTATCCACAGTTGTGCCTTTTCCAGAACCTTTGGGGAGAGGGGAGGGAGGGGTAGGTGGTAGCCATTCCCGGGCCTCCCCCTCGGATCGCAGGTTTAGGGTATCCACCGCCAGTACCCCGCCCCCAAGAGTCTCCGCCACTCACTCCGCCAGCTCCAAGGCCGGGGAAGCGCAAGGAAGCCCCGCCCCTCCGGGTGACGTCATGAGGCGGGAATTCAGAAGCTCTGGGAGTAGGGACTTCTGCGAGAGCCCAACTCGAAACGGACCGAGAGCGATCGGACACAGCCGAACATCCGAATGGGGCCGGACTAAACCGAATGTGCCTGACATGGCTTGAGCGCCACCCCGACTTGCTCGAAAACCTCGTGCGGCCGGACACAGCCGAACATGCCCGAAAACTTCCGAACATACCCGAGTGCAGTCGGAGGTAGCCAAATTCGGCTGAACTCACCCGACCGAACTCAGCGGGAAGAGGCCCAATCCTGTAAGACCAGACCCTCAGAGAACCCAGATTCTTGGGCTTCCCGGGTGGCTCAGACGGTAAAGAATCTGTCCGCAATGCGGGAGACCTGGGTTCGATCCCTGGGTTGGCCTGGGTTGGGAAAACCCGCTAGAGGAGGGCATGGCAACCCATTCCAGTATTCTTGCCTGGAGAATCCCATGGGCAGAGGAGGCTGGCAGGCCCCCGTCCATGGGGTCGCAAAGAGTGGGACACGACTGAGCAACTAAACACAGCAAAGCCCACTGACTGAACTCAGAGGGAAGAGGCCCAATTCTGTATGACCAGACCCAACTTAGTCAAACTCGGCCGTTCATGACTGAGTCGGGCAGAATCCTGCCGAATTCCTGACCCCCAACTCAGTCTGAACCGAATTCCCTGCTCAGAACTGAATTCCCTGCTCAGAGTCTTCCTTCTGGCAGGCGCCGATCCCAGCCCGTGGACTTGGACGGGATGACCTGGCAGGGGACCAGGTGGACACTGGACCTTGGCAAGGAGCCCTTTGTCTAGGGGCATCCCCCAGGGTCTTCCTGTCTCCGCCTTTCCTGCCTACTCCCTTCTCTGTGACCCACTTGCAGCCCCTCTCCCTGGTTGCAAACTCCTGGCCTCACACTTCTGTTCTAGCCCCACAGCCCCTGCCATTCTTTCTCTGACCTCTGACTCCAAGTGGGAGAGGCCTAGATTCCCCTTACTTCGTCAGAGTGTGGCTGGAGGGAGAGATGGGGCTGAGAGATAGGGGGATGGGGTTGGGGATTGCCTTGAACAGGGGAGGACCGGGCCCTGGGTAAAGGGTACAGCCCGTGCAAAGGCCTGAAGGAAGAGAACAGACAAAGCATTCAGGCCAAAAATAAAGCTGAGGAACTGGGGCGCTGAGGATGGGGCTGAGTGAGCTGGAGGCGAGGTTGATGAGATGGCTGCTACTGCTGCTAAGTCACTTCAGTCGTGTTCAACTCTGTGCGACCCCATGGACTGCAGCCTACCAGGCTCCTCCATCCATGGGATTTTCCGGGCATGGGGGCAGGGCTATATTATGGTTTAGGGTGAGGCCTGGAGCTGGGGTAAGGGACAGGCGGTTCAGGGCATAGCCAAGGACAGCTAAGGGTGCAGCCTCTCCTGGCTGTGGGGGGCCTTCCAGTGTGCCCCATCTAGGCAAAACCCAGGTGCCCTCCTGAGAGGAATGCCCAGGAAGTAATTTCCAGTCTCCATGCACTTACCCTTAGTAATCTGGGTAAGTTACGGGCGCCCTGTCGCCCTCCTCAGGCGTTGGGTTGTAACTCCCTAAAAGTGCGCTGGGGATGAAGTCTGCATGCGTGCTAAGTTGCTTGAGTTGTGTTCTACTCTGCGACCCTATGAACTGTAGCCCGCCAGGCTCCTCTGTCCTCTGTCCATAGGATTCTCCATACTGGAGTGGGTTGCCATGTCCTACCCAAAGGGGTCTTCCCAACCCAGGGACCAAATCCATGTCTATTAAGTCTCCTGCATTGGCAGGTGGGTTCTTTACCACTAGCGCCACTTGGGAAGCCTGGATGTAGTCTACGATACCCATACTAGAAACAGAGTGGTTGATGTCCACAGAAAAGCTGTGACCCATGGTCACACAGCCACTTAGAGACAAATCCAAAACTCACGTGCTGGAGTCCAGATTAGTGCCAGTGGAAAAGACTCTGGGGTTCAGAGGCAGAGATGGAGGCATGAGGGGCACTGTGTCCCTTAGTGCGGGTATGACTGTAACAGATGGACAAGCTGCAGGCTACTCCTGCCCTGCCCTGGGGAGGACATGAGAAAATGGATTTAGACTATGATGTGGCATCCATACGCCAGGACCCTCGGCTCTGACTATGTCTCCTTTGCCTTCAGCTTGGACCTGGAAAATGGGCTCTCGTGTGGGAGAAGCATCCTGGACCCTCAGGCCGGATCTGGCTTTGGCCAGATCATCCAAGCGCCTGCCCAGCACAGTCAGAGGCGGGAGTCCTTCCTGTACCGCTCAGACAGTGACTATGAACTCTCATCCAAAACCATGTCTCGGAACTCCTCCATGGCCAGCGACCTGTGAGTTTGAGGCTGGTGGGATAACACCTCCTCTTACTTTCTTCTTTCCTTTATTCCTCCATTTCACACACCTCCTTCAGGTGACCATTTGAGCTGGGCTTTGAAGTATAGATAGCAGTTTGCCAGACAAATCACTTAATTGAGCAGGATGACAATGCTAACCCGTGATTCTTTATGCTTGACTCCAGGTTGGGGTTGGGTGGTAATCCAGAAAGTCAATTAACAGAACAGGTTGGGGTTGGGTGGTAATCCAGAAAGTCAATTAACAGCAACCCAACAAAGTCCTTGATTTGAGCTTCCTAGTAGCCATCATTTCCTGCCTCTACTAAGACCCCTGTTGTCCCTGGTACTCAGATTCTCCATTTGTGAGATGGGGATAAAGTGAGTGATTGGTCAGAGGGGCTGTGATGGCCTTCAGAGAAGCGTCGGGTGAGGGGAGACCCGGGACTTCCAGGAAGACACTCCAAGGAAGCGCTCAGCTGAGGGCACAGTGTGGGTAAAAGCTGGAAGATGGGAAAGTTTGGGAGGGCTCCTCCTGACCGCCCTTCCATGTCCCGTCTCCCCACAGACACGGAGAAGACCTGATTGTGACGCCCTTTGCCCAGGTGAGTGCCCACCTCTTCCTTCCGTCGTGTGCCAAGCAGGCAGAGCCGACCCCTCCTTTCCAACGCTCACCACCCCTCTCCCGGCAGGTCCTAGCCAGTCTGCGGACAGTTCGAAGCAACGTTGCGGCCCTTGCCGGCGTGCAAGATCGCGGGGCAGCCAAGTACGCAGGGGGCGGGGCGGGGCGGGGCCTGGCAAAGAGGGGCGGGTTCAAAAGACGAGGTGGGCCAAGGAGAGTTGGGCGTGGGCGGAAGGGGTGCAGCTGTCAACTCTCCGGGGCGGGAAGGGGGGAGTAGCGTAGGAGGGGGCGGGGCCTGGGGGTCTTGGGGGCGGGCCCTATGGGTGAGGCAGGCCACTCCTGAGCCTACTATACTGCAGGCAGGCGTGCGTCTGTAACACCCCATCTGGCAGCCAGCCCCCTCCACCAAAAGGTAATGTGCCTACTCCTATCCCCTCCTTCCACTGTGGGACAGCTGTGAACTTCCTCTCTGTGGTGACCTCTCCAGTCCATGAATCTTTAAGCTGTGCTAATTCTAAGCCCTCTTCCCCCAAACACCCTTGGGGATGGAGAGAGCCGGGGGTCCTGAGTGGCCTCATTGGGAAGAGCTGCAGGGTCCAGATGCAGAGATGGGGGCAGGAGGGGCGCGGGGTTCCCGAGTGGGGGGTGGGGCAGACCCCTGATCAACTTGGCCCCCAGAAGACACTGGGCAGAAGCTGGCTTTGGAGACACTGGACGAGCTGGACTGGTGTCTGGATCAGCTGGAGACTTTGCAGACGCGGCACTCAGTGGGGGAGATGGCCTCCAACAAGGTGAGGGAGGCCAGATAACTGCGACCCCTTGCTTCTGTCCACAGGGCCCCGTCCTCACTGTTCTCATCTTCCTCTGCAGTTCAAGCGGATGCTGAACCGGGAGCTGACTCACCTGTCTGAAACCAGCCGTTCAGGGAATCAAGTGTCCGAGTACATATCCCAGACCTTCCTGGGTGAGCTATGGTGGGTCACTGCCTAGGCCAGATTGCAGAGATAGGAAGAGGGAAGAGAAAGAAAGCCTTCTACTGCAGAGTCCAACTGAGGAAGATAGAACCAGACACAGACACCTCCAGCCCTATGGGGTAAGGCTGGACCAGAGGGAGGAAGAGGAGGATCTTCCAGCAGGAGGGGGACATTAAAGTTAGGGTTTTGAAGCATGAGTAGAAGTTTGCCAAGGAGGAGCTAGCAGGAACCACGCAGCCGGGTCTCCAGTTTGGGAGATGGAAAGGACATTTGGCTTTCCAGAAAAAATGCTACGCTCCAGATGCCCAGAGGCCATGTCCAGCAGAAGGGGTTACTGAGATAGACCTTGAACAGAGGGGAAGGGTAGCTACAGGCCAGACAGGACTTTACTCTGAGATTACTTTGATTCCGGTAAAAGGCAGTAAGCTGATCTCAAGGCTTGGCAAGGTCCAGTGCCTGAAGCCAAGCAGACTAACGCTAGCAGGCGAACTGACTTCTCCGAGTCCTACCCTGCCCCACCTGCAGAGCAGCAGACTGAGGTGGAGTTACCCAGGGCGACCCCCGCGGAGACCCCGCAGCCCGTGTCCCAGATCAGCAGCCTGCGTGGACTTCCCCACAGTTCCAGTCTTTCCACAGCCACCGTCCCACGCTTTGGGGTCCAGACGGATCAGGAGGGGCAGCTGGCCAAGGTGGGTTTCCAGTGGGAATGCTGAAACCCAGGTTTGGCTGCATGCTCTGTGTGGACACCCTGTCTTGGCCCTCAGTTTGCCCACCTGTATACTGACCAGGTGGGGCTCATGGTAGGACCTGAGGCTGGGGATGGGGGTCAAGGCTCCAGAGTCTGTGGAAGCTGGGCTGGAGTTAAGCCACAGTCCTTCACATTTTAGGAACTGGAAGACACCAGCAAGTGGGGGCTTGATGTGTTCAAGGTGGCAGAGCTAAGTGGGAACCGGCCTCTCACAGCTATCATGTTCAGCATCTTTCAGGTACCTCCCCTGCCTGTGGCTTCTGATACCCTGTGTCTCCTCCAGTTCTTCCTACCTCAGGACCTCAGGGGACACATAATCCTCACATCCTCCCTAACATGTCTGAATAGGGTCATTTGAGTAGGGGCATTGAAGGATGGATAGGAGTTCATTAGGTTTAACAGTTCATTGCTGACTATCAACAAAACTCAGCCTTGGGCCAGGCCTGAAGAGACCCAGTCTGGAGGGAACAACTGTGCGGTCAGAGATGAGAAAGAGGGGACGGACAGAGACCAAGGGAATTGAGAGGGAAAGCAGGGGAGGCATCCTGGAAGAGGGGGCGCTTGAGAGCTGGCTAGGGATTCAGAAGGAGAGGCGGCACAGGAATAGTGCGTGCTGCCGCCCAGAGGCCGAGGTCCTGACTAGGGGCCTGTGATGGACCAGGAACGGGACCTGCTCAAGACATTTCAGATCCCAGCAGACACGCTTGCCACCTACCTACTGATGCTGGAGGGCCACTACCACAACGATGTGGCCTACCACAACAGCCTACATGCTGCTGACGTGGCCCAGTCCACACACGTGCTGCTCGCCACACCTGCGCTCGAGGTAGGGCCCTCGGGCTGCGGGCAGCTCTGGTGGGTGCCGGGCACAGAGGCCCTGTCCCTCACCTCGTATGCTCCATGCCCACTCAGGCCGTGTTCACAGACCTGGAAGTCCTGGCTGCCATCTTTGCAAGTGCCATCCACGATGTGGACCATCCAGGAGTCTCCAATCAGTTTCTCATTAACACCAGTGAGTTAGGGAGCTGGGCCCTGCCACCGCCTGTCAATCAAGTGATGTTAGGTGGTCCCATCCCTGCTCTGAAACAGCTGCCACAATCTTCTCTCCCTTAGGTGCTCGGAGCAGGCCTAGATATCCAGCAGATACCCAGTAAATGAGAGAATAATAAATGTGGCAGAGCTGATGTGAGCCGGCTGAGATTCTAAAGTTTAGGATACTGTAGGAGGTGTAAGCAATGGTTAGGTACCTCTTATATTTTGATACATCCCTGGAGAGCTGGAAATAAAGAGTGGAGCTCTGACTCAGTAGTTCATTCAACCAGCACTCAGCACTCTCTCCTGCCATGCCGAGTCTCCAAGGAGTCACCAGTCTCAAGGAGGCAGAGCTGAACACAGATGCCCCCAGCTCTGAAAAACCAGATCAGGGCCATGGGGAGAGACAGGGTCCTAGAAGGCTTTCTAGAGGAAGGGGGCATTAAAGTTGGGACTTCAATGCATGAGTAGGAGTTTGCCAAGACTTTACAGAACCAGCCTTTGGGTGGAGTGGGTTGGGTGTGCGGGTCTTGAGACTCTCCACCTCCCCCACAGACTCAGAGCTTGCACTTATGTACAATGATGCCTCCGTGCTGGAGAACCACCACCTAGCTGTGGGCTTCAAGCTGCTGCAAGCAGAGAACTGTGACATCTTTCAGAACCTCAGCACCAAGCAGCGGCTGAGCCTGCGCAAGATGGTCATTGACATAGTGAGATCACAGTGATGGATGGGAGGGTGATTTTGGCATGGCTGGGGGTTCAGTTGGATGAGGGCATCTCCCCATTCTGAGCCTGAGCTTCCTGGTTTTGTAAAATGAGACAATGACTGTCCAAGCCTTGGGTGGGACTTGGTTAGGCTAATCAAGTCTTCAATACAATTCACGTGCAAACTGTGTGGAAACTCTTTCTTTCTGGGAAACTCTTTCTTTTCCAGAAACTTTTCTTTCTAGAATTTCAGGTGCAACTTTATCTGCATTTGATATTTTTCAAGTTGGGAGACACCAGTACATTTTGTGATCTTATGTCTCAAGTCATTTATTTAACTAGCATTTATTGAGCATCTACTGTGTGCTTGCCCTTTGCCAGTGACCATTAGAATTCTTACCTTCATGAGACTTACACTCTGTGGCGGAGATGGACACATAGGCAGAGCCATGATGGGGGACCTGTAGACTGACCCTGTGATACAGAAGTGCTCAGGGTGGGAGGACTTCCCCAAGAGGGAACACTGAAGCCAGGGCCTGCAGAGTGCAGAAGATCATGGGATGGGGAGGAGTGTTTCCAGCAGAGGGAAAAGCATGTAGGGAGGGCTCAGAGGAAACCAAGGCTCCAAGTAAAGAATAACTAAAAGTTTGGTAAGGGAGAGTGGGAGCTTTGGGCAGTAGGCACCCCCAGCAGAAGCATCATTTGGGCCAGATGGGAGGTTTGGGGAGAAGATGTGAGACTTCTGTCTGATTCTCAGAGAAACCTGTGGGTCATTCCTGGGCTGGGCCTGTAGGGGTACAGCTAAGTAATTTTTAAACAGTCATGTTCAAGGCTGAACTTCCCTTCTAATGGCTGAAAACAGTCCTCCCAGCCACGCAGCAGCCACAGAGAAGTTTGGGGAGCACCAAGTACAGCTGTGACTCCCACAGCCCTCCGGATAAATCCCCCACTCCCCCCTGAGGCCGTCCCCACTCTTATCACCCTCACTTGCTCCTCTGTTGCGCCTGCGCTCATTTGTCCAGGCACAGCGGTCTCCTCTGTAGCCTCAGAGCCTTTCACTGGCTGTGTCCTCAGTGGGGTCTCTCTACTGCCCTCAGGCACACTCATCTCAGCCCCCAGGTTTAATCTCCTTCCCCCATGCCCTGTCCCACGTGTGGGATGCACCCCACAAGTCCAGCAACCTTGGAGAAGGGACTATTGACTCAGCCTCTTTGTGAGCTGGTTTTGCAACAAATCTCGTTACATGCCCCCATTTCTCAGGTGAGGACACTGAGGCTCAGAGGGTTGAAGAACCAAGTGGGTCCAGCATCTGCGAGGTGGGGAATGGGGATGGGGCAGGCATTATCTTCAGACCTGTCATCTTCCCTCGCCTGCCTCCAGGTGCTGGCCACGGACATGTCCAAACACATGAATCTCCTGGCTGACCTCAAGACCATGGTGGAGACCAAGAAGGTGACAAGTCTTGGAGTCTTGCTGCTAGACAACTATTCTGACCGCATCCAGGTGTGTGGCTCGGCAGCCCTGGGCTGATTTCCACAGCTCTCCTTTAGCTCCATGTAGGACGTGCCGACTGAATGTCCAACTTGAAGAAACAGAGGCACCTATGGTCATGCGCCTTTGTTTTAGCCACCTCTTCCCCTCCCTGGCCTCAGCTTCCCCACCTGTAAGATGGGCATGTCCATGGCACCGGCCTTTTTAGGGCAGGTACCAGGCCTGGGGGTGGCCTGGCCTGAGCCCTCCCGACCCTCAATCTCACTAGGTCTTGCAAAGCCTCGTGCACTGTGCTGACCTCAGCAACCCCACCAAGCCGCTACCACTCTACCGCCAGTGGACAGACCGTATCATGGCCGAGTTCTTCCAGCAGGGCGACTCTGAACGGGAATCAGGCCTGGACATCAGCCCCATGTGTGATAAGCACACAGCTTCAGTGGAGAAGTCCCAGGTCTGAGAGTGACTGATTTGAGCTGCTGGGCACTGGGGAGAGGGGAGAGAAAGGAGTGGCCGAGCTGACCCTATGATTCCTGGCTTGACCCCAGGCTGGCAAATGAGGCAATGTAGCCTAAGGGTCTGCCCTGGGCTGGGTCTGATGTGTCCCGGGATATATTCCCTCTGGGATGCCTTAAGAGAGATCTGCACTTACTCATGGAGTTTGGAAATGCTTGTTCTGGGTGACGTGGAGTATTTTAGAAGGGGTCCCAATCTGGGGGCACATTCATCAGCCCTGAGGAGTCAGGAGTCAGGGCTAAGGTGGATGGAAAGACTTAGGTGCTGGAGAAGCCTAGAAGGGGCAGGGGAGGTGTCCTAGAGGAGGGGTTTTTTTGAAGAGGGTTTTGAAGGATGAATAGGAGTTGGGAAATGGCATTCTAGGCAGAGGGGAACAAGCCTGTCTGGACTGGGCTTAGGTTCCACAATGACTCACCATTCAGCAACCTCTACCCCCTCAACTTTGTATTACCCACAGGTGGGTTTCATTGACTATATTGCCCATCCACTGTGGGAGACGTGGGCTGACCTGGTACACCCAGATGCACAGGACCTGCTGGACACTCTGGAGGACAACCGCGAGTGGTACCAGAGCAAGATCCCACGCAGCCCTGAGGACCCCACCAGCCCCAAGCAGGGTAGCCCTGACAGATTTCAGTTTCAGCTCACTCTGGAGGAGGCAGAAGAAGAGGAGGAAGCATTGGATGGGGAGGCCTCAAAGTCACCTGACACTGAGCTCCTATCCTCTGAGGCCAGCCCAGACCCTGGGGCCCCACACCTGGATTACCAGAGGACTGTGGGCAAGCCCTGCACGGACCATGAGGGCAATGCAATGGCTGAACCTTTGGGCACCTAATGGCCCCTGATGGGTGGGTGGACTTTCCAGGAAGAGGTCCCAGGTGGCCCCTGCCTTGCCTCCGCAGGGAGACAACTGGGCTTTTTGCTACAGGCAGGTCTCAGGGTTGAATCGGAGGCACCTGACTGGGGTCCACTCTGACCCTGGGATCAGCTGAGAGAGCTCTCCAAGGAGCTGGGCTGGTGGGGGGGCAGCGTCTTCCAGGGCCCTTGTGTTCTCCCCTCCTGGACTTCCACCCCTGGTGTGGAAAGGGAGTGTCTGCCAGGCACCTTTGTCCATCTTGTCCAGTGGTCACTCTTGAGCCACTCCATCACTTTATTCTTTCATGCTTTATCAGATATTTACTGGGCACGTACTGTGTGCCAGGCCTGTGCCTCTTAGGTGCCTCTGGGGTACCTCTGCACGAGGAGATGGGGAATCAGTCTCGAGGAGATGACCCCTCCCTTAGACACCTCCCCTAAGTCTACCAGGCAGGCAGCTCACTGAAAGAGAACAAGAATTTGAATGGGGGAGTTCTCAGCACCAAACTTCATCTGGACCCAATTCTGGCTCTGGAGTTCTGGTGGTGATAGGGGGGTGATGGTAGGGGCCAAGGAAGAGAGGGCTCTGTGTCAGGAACTGTCTCTGAACGTTGATTTAGCCTTCACTGCTTGTGCCCTGGATGTTGCTTTAAGTTGCTGTGGTTTCTGTCTTCAGGTCTAAGGATCCTGGTTCTCCCTGGCCCCAGGGCCTCCTGCTGGCTCCCTCATAGTCTCTCCGTTTTCTAGAACAGTAACAAAAGCACAGGATTCTCCTTCAAGGAAGGTTCTCTCCATCTTCTGATTCTGAGGCTGTCTAGACTCCCCACAGGGAAAAGGAGGCCTCTGACTTTCTTGTGAGTCATCACCCCTTCTGGGCTTCAGTTTCCCCTCTATGGCCTGATCCTGGTACTTGGGTAAATAATGGTTGGAGGGTGATGTGTGTGACCTCCCTGAAATATCTTAGAAATATGGGGCATTTGCTTGGATTAAAATAAACTTTATCACACAGAATTAGTACCGTGCCCGTTTCACGAATGGGGAAACAGGAGCGGAGAGTCTGTCCTGTGGTCTCAGGGCTCAAGGCCATGCTGCTGGACTCCAGACGTTAGCCAGCGGCGCCCCCTGGTGGCAGGAGGCGCGAGGGGAGGCGGGGAGAATTCGGGGGGGTCCTCGCCTTGCAGGAAGTCTCTCCGCGCCCGGCTAAGTGGAGTTCATCCTGAGGGTTGCGGGCGTGGGGGAGAGCAGGTGGGTGGCTCTGTGCTCAAGTCTCAGATTCAATTTTCACTTCCGGAGTCCTCAGTATCCCCCATCCCCCGTCCCCCCACCCTGCTACCCTCCCTCCCTGTGTGTCTGAAGATTTATACATGACAGAAGTCATTACAGACCAGCCTCTGGCTTCATTCCTAAATAATTTCATTAATAATTCCATTCCATTGATAATTCATCGTCATCACAATTAATCATCTAACTTCACTGAGGGAGAATTAAAGGGCATCTGGATCATGAACTTGGTACATTTCCTTCCAGGCTTTTAAAAGGCAGAGATTTATGGGATTTTTATTTATAATTTTTTTATCCTTTCCCCTTTACCTGCAAGTAATATATGGTCACTGTAGAGAATTTGCAAATAATGGAAACATGTAAGGATGAAAATAAAATTCTGCTGTAACCTCACCCCTAGATCATCTGCCTTCAGCATTTCACCTTATTTCTGTTTTCTTCTCCCCCTCATTCATAAGAACATTCATATGTTCTCCTTCAATTTGGGCCACAGCTATTCCTCCCTCTCCTCCTTACTGTGAACACTATGCAGGCTGGCTTTTCATACCCCAAGCACAGTGCCACCTCAGGCCCTTTGCACATGCTGTGCCTGCCACCTGGAATACTTCTGTGCCTCATCCTCACCCTTTGGGTCTCAGCTCAGCATCCCCTCCTCCAGGAAGTCCTTCCTGACTCTCCCACCCCCACTCCAGGCTGGCAATAGTAGAAGCTCTCTGGGATTCTTTGCTTTGTTTCTACCACCCTCTCCAGACTGAGATCTTCAGACTCCCCCAGAGACTGACTTTGATGACTTCAACAAATCTCTTAACCTTCCTGAGCCTTTGTCATTTCACAGGTAGAATGGGCTTGCTTTGTGCGTGTGTGTGTGCGAAGCTGCTTCAGTCATATCCGACTCTTTGTGACTCTGTGGACTGTAGCCTCCCAGGCTCCTCTGTCCATGGGATTCTCCAGGCAAGAAAACGGGAGAGGGTTGCCATGCCCTTCTCCAGGGGATCTTCTCGACCCAGGGATTGAACCGCATCTGTTATGTCTCCTGCATTGGCGGGAGGGCTCTTTACCACTAGTGCCCTCTTCTTTCCGTTTCACAGAAGTAGGAACTGAAGCTCACAGAGAGAGGGAGGAAGAAGTCACTCGCATGCTCCAGGTCCCCCATTTTCTCCCATTTAGGGTCTTTCCTGAGGGGCACACTCTTTGCCTTTGTGGCCCACCCTAGACCCAAAGGGAAGGAGAAGTTCTTTAGGACCCCTGGGAACTTTCAGGCCTTGACTCTAGGACCTGTTTGCCCTCTGTTTAGGGAGAAAATATTGCCTGGCCTCCTTTACAGAGCTGAAGAGGGGTGTCCCTTGAGCTTATTTAGTGAGTTCTGGCCTCAAGGCCTTTGCACTTGCTGTTTCCTCTGTCAGAGCGCTGTCCCCCCACTTCTCCCAGTGGCCAGCTCCTTTTCCTCCTTAAGATTCCTGCTCAAATGTCACTTCCTCGGAGAGGCCTTCCCTAACCTCAGTGGCCAAAGTCACCCTCCCTTCAATCCTTCATTGATTCATTGATCCATTCATATCATACCATCACAGGGCACCTACTGTGTCTACAGGTGTAGGTGCTAAGGACACCAATCCCTGACTCTCAGAGCTCACAGCTGGCTGTTGAATAAATGAGTTAGCATGACACTTCTGATGGGATGTGTCAGGAAGGAGAAATACATGACATGATAGGAAGTGATGGGGTGAAAGCAGAGCTTCCAGAGGGAGGTGGGTGTTGATTGGAGACCTGAAGATGAGAGAGCCAGGCACAGAGAGAGCTAGGGAAACAGCTCAGGCAGAGGAAACAGCAGGTGCAAAGGCCCTGAGGCAAGATTGCATCTGGAACCTAAAATATGGAGTGACTCACCAGAGGAGAAAGATGAGTTAGTGGGGACGTAGTGGGGTGGGATCTGAGAGGGTTTGGAGCCCTTGTCCCAGCGCCCCCACCCCCAGCTATGTCTCCCTGGCCACATAGGACACCTCCCCTGAAGTCTGTAGCTCGCACCTCCAATTCAACCATCCCTAACTCCAGATCCTTTTTCTGATTCTTAGCAATGAAGTCCTTCCATTATTTTTACTTTAAAATACCAAATACCTCTGGGCAGAAGCTGGTGCACATTGTTGTGAGCTTTTACCCTTTGGGGAAAAAATAAATGGGTATCGCCGACTTTCGCCTGAACATGCATCTGGGAGGTCAGGGAGCCTGGCAAACTCGCATGCCTTCACCTCCATCAGGGCAACGCCTGGAGCCCCCCACTCCCCACCCCAAAGCGGAAATTCGACTGCTGGTCTTCCAGTGGGGCGAGTTGGAGGTGGATTTATATTTATATTTAAAAATTTTTTCCCAATTCACCGCAGTGGGTTTGTGATACTTTTATAGTCCGAGTGAGGAGGAGGGACAAAGATGTTATCCTTTGGAAAAAATAGATTTCCCAACTGCAGGGAGAGCGGGTGTGGGGGGGTACTTCTCCGCACTTCCGGGGCGCTGGGGGCGGGGGGCGGCCTCCAGGCGCTAAGTTATTCTGGTCTCTAGGCGCCTCTGCAGCTGGTGAGCTTTTTATAAACAGGACCAGCCCCGCCCCTCGTCTCCAGAGGAGGAATCAGGGAGATCAGAATTTTCCTGGGGCCACACGCCCCCTGCCGGGTGTGGAGAGTGGAGCTGGGGCGGACGGTAGCGCCCAGGAATCGAGGCCGAGGTCTTGTTCTTCCGCGCCACCCCCCATTCTGACTTTTTCACATCAGGATCGTTGGGGGATAACGGGTAATCTTGGACCCCAGAGTCTCCATCTCTGAGTCTAGTTTTGCCAGGATGGTGGAGGGAGGACTCTCCATCCCCGTCTTTTAGCTCAGGAGTCCGACAGGAGTACAGCATCTCCCACCCCACCCCACTCCTTTATTGCAGGGTCTTTGAACCTCACTGTTTCCTACGTTTTTTTTTTTGTTGTTGTTGTTGTTGTTTGTTTGTTTTAACCGCAGACTTTGTGAGATTAGGGGACAGGCTGTTTTCCTGCCCTACTTCCGCCATTTGGATTTTTCCTTGAATTTGACTTTGAATTTTTCTCTGGAAAATGGGGCGCAGGAAGGAGAGGGGTTCCCGGGGGTTCCCGGAGTGTCCGTCAGCCTCCTCTTTTCCGGAAATTGGTGGCAGAGGGTGGCTCTCTTGATCCCGATTTCTCCTTTCTTCATCTCAGAAGAAGGGTGGAGCATCTACTAGCCCGACCCCCTTCAGGGGTCTTGAGTGTGTTAGTCGCTCAATCGTGTCCAGTTCTTTGCGACCCCATGGACTATACAGCCCACCAGGCTCCTCTGTCCGTGGAATTATCCAGGCAAGAATACTGGAATGGGTAGCCATTCTCTTCGCCAGAGGATCTTCCCAACCCAGGGATCGAACCCAGGTCTTCCGCATTGCAGTCAGATTCTTTACCGTCTGAGCCACCAGGGTACATATCAGCAATGAGACAGGGTCTATCTTGATCCCTATTTCCGCTATTTCTTCTTTTATACTTATTTTGAACCCCGTAAATAGGAGATATGGAGCATTTTCTCGAACCTCGCTTCCTCTTTTCTGAAATTGGGAATAGGGGGAATTTAATGAGCGGTCACAGCACCTTGGACTGAACGGGGACCTCCTGAGTCTAAGACCTGGGGTGCGTGGGGGCGGGGAAGGGGAACGCCCCCAGAAGACTCAGGCTCAGTTGAGGCCTCAACCTCTGGGCCCTTCAATCGCCCTGAAGCCACCATTGGACAGGAGGAGGGGGGTGGCAATCTTTGACTGGTTACTTACCCCGTCGCTCGAGCACTTAAGCCAGTGAGAAGGCGCTGCTAAGCCCCGCCTCCCTTATTCTGAAGAGAGGCGGAGCCAGCAAGCGATTCCTCCCCTCCTGCACCGCTTCTGCTAGCTACTGGATGAGCTCTCTGCGCCCCGCCCCGTTCTCGCGTCAATCTGCGCAAGAGCCCCGCCCCTCCCGGCTCTGCCTGCGACACTAGACCATATCTCCATCCGTGGCTCCGCCCTAGAATGGCATCACGGCCGTATCTGCATGTGAGGCCCCGCCCCGCCCTTTGCAGGACGTCACCGAGGACTGCAGGGGCCTCAGCCGCTGCCGCCGCCTCCGCTGCAGCGCAGCCCCACATCACCACACCGGGGACCCCGTCACTTCACCGCCACTGCCAAAAAAGTCGCCGCCGCTAGGGTCGCCACAGCATCAGTGCAGAACAAGGTGAGCTCCCAGGCCTCCAGGTGCGCTTCCGCGCCGAGCACCTATATAACCTTCATTTGACTGGTGGTCTGGTTGGGATAGGGGACGAAGTTGGCCGGCCTTAAATGAGGCAGGAGGATGCGGCGGTCGCGAGCCTGGGGAGGGGGAGGGCCTCGGCTCCCTCTACCTGCCTTGTCCTCACCCCCACCTCCATCCCTCCACCCCCGGCTCTGCGGTGGAGGGGGAGGGGAGATGAGGAGAGTGCCTTGCGGGAAGCTGTGCGCGCGGGAGGCTCTGCGTGCGCGTGCGCGTGGAGTGCACACGCGTGTGCGCGCCCGCCTGTGCAAGAGGGTCTATGTGTACCCTTGCTTGTTTACCAGGGTGTGCTCGTGCATACCCTGGGGATCCCGACCCAAGATTGTGAGTGTTACAGGCATGTGGAGGCAGACGCGTGAACTGCGCGTGTGCGTGCACAACAGTGTGCCTATGTGCACAGAGATGTGTGCCTGTGTGGGTGACGTGTACTGGGTTGCATGGGTGGAGGACGCATTGCGCACGGTGGATTTACACATTTGTATATACATGTTGGCGTGCAGACAGGTGTCTGGCTCTTTCCCGTGCACCGAGCGTGTCCCAGTGTGTGCCCTGCTGTGTGCACGTGAGCGTGTGCACGTCCCGTGCCTATCACGTGATATAGCTGTCACAGCTCGAGCTCTCCCAGCCTGGGAGTCTGGAGAAGGACGGCAGACACGCGTCCCCGCGGTACAGTACACGCGTGTGCACGTGCGCCCGCGAGGCTCAGTTCTGAGGAACATGAATGATTGATGGGGGGCGGGGCCGGCCGCAGTTAGTCACCTCTCCTGGCGCAGCTGTAGGGCTTAGGTTACAACCGGGCCCGGGGCACAGGCCTGCTGGAGGGGGCTGCAAGGTGTCTCCATCCCCTTCGCTCTGAGGTCCTCCCCTGGAACCTCAGGCCTTTCAAGGTCACGGCCCGCCCTCTGCGGTGGGGCGCGCCGTTAGTACTGGGGCTCCTGAAGGGATAAGAGTAATCTCCGTCTCTCGCTGGGAGCTCTCTAGCCTGAGCCTGGGCGTTTGGGGACGGAGAGGGATCCCTCACCTTCGCCTACGCCCCACACCCCCAGATGGCATCTGCCACAGACGCTCGCTATGGGCAGAAGGAATCTTCGGACCAGAACTTCGACTACATGTTCAAAATCCTCATCATCGGAAACAGCAGCGTGGGCAAGACATCTTTCCTCTTCCGCTACGCAGACGACTCCTTCACGCCTGCCTTTGTCAGCACTGTAGGCATCGACTTCAAGGTCAAGACCATCTACCGAAACGATAAGAGGATCAAGCTGCAGATCTGGGTGGGTCCAGCTGGGGGGCCTTCTGGCTCCATCACTCTCCCCCAACCAGGAACAGCAGCCCCAGCTCTGCCTATTTCTTTCCTGTCTAGATTCACTCATTACACACTGGGCATTTATGAGGCGCTTACTGTGTACCAGGGGCTAGAGGCACAAAAGAGAGTGTCCCCTTTCTCCCATCAGTGCTCTCCAGGGGTGGGGAAGGGGTAAATGCTGGGTCCTGTCCTACCCCTGGCATCATCAGATGCATCGCTTGCTTAGTGCCTCAGTTTCCCCATGTTCAAGTTCCTCCACGAGTGTCTGGATGAGGTTTCAGAGGGATCCTGACTCCTCAACCTCATTCCCTGGGCCAAGAGCAGGCTTCTCCACCAGGGTCTTCTGGCCACCTCCCTCAACACCTCTGGGTCCTAAAGGGATCTGATAAATCACAAGCCAGAGCTGGTTGTCCCCTGCTCACAGTCCTTCCATGGCTCCCATCTCATTCTTGGTAACACCTGCAACCTTCCCCTGGCTGAGGGGACCCTGCCTGGTCAGCCCCTGTTGGTGCCTCATCTCATCTGTCTCCCTCTGTCTCCAGCCTCTTCATTGTTCCTCAAATGTACCAGACCCAGTCCCACTTCAGGGCATTTGCCTAGACTTTCCTTCCCCTGACCCCCGTATGACTCCCTCCCTCATCCTGCAAGTTTTTAAATTGTCCCCCATCCCACACTGCCCATCCTTGCCTGGTTTTTTTTCTTCTCCTGTCTCATTACTTTCTGACGGTACATTTCCGTGATGAGGATGCATTTTCTTTCTTGTCCTGGGTTGATTCTGTTTCCTGCACAGAACTGTCAGTTCCAAAAGGGGAGTGATTTGGGCCCATTTTGTTAACGACTGTGTCCTCAGTGCCCAGCACAGGGTGTGGCACAGGTCCCTATGTGTGGAATGAATGAAGGAATGATGCTGTAGGTACCTTGGGATCACTGGTACTACCTTCCCTGGGACAGGCAGCTGACTCACTCTTCCTGACCCACTGTGCCTCTGGGCAAGCCCCTGCTCCTCTGAGCCTCAAGGGGGCTGGACCCCACCATCTCAGAGTTCATTCCCATGCGGAGGAACTTCCATGTATCTCTGCTCTGACACCCCACCTCTCCTTCCCAGGACACAGCAGGGCAAGAGCGGTACCGGACCATCACGACAGCCTACTACCGGGGCGCCATGGGCTTCATCCTCATGTACGACATCACCAACGAGGAGTCCTTCAATGCTGTGCAGGACTGGTACGTGAGCCCCCACCCGCCCTCTTCTGAGCCAGGCTTCGTGTAAAGCCTGGGGTACAGGCAGAGATGAGAGATCCCAGCCCCTTGCCAGAAATGTAAATAACAATATCAGGGTCCCAGCTATGCTATAAATCTATAATCATTAAAACAATGTGGCATCAGCTCCAAATAATGGGAAAGAAAGATTTTAGGTAGGAAAATGAAACTATAAACATATAAAGGGAAAAAAAAGACTGGGAGGGACAGAAAATATAAAGATAGCTTGTAAGTTTTGAAGGTATAAACATTTACATTTTCTGCTGAGAGTAATGATAAATTTTGAGAAAATGTTTGAATTTGTTAAAGAGGGAGAATTCTCCTCTGCGGGTGGGGGATCTGGGAAGGGTGGGAAAGACTTCTTGAAAGAGGGACTCTCAAGTTCAGGAACTGTGGGAGCAGGCCCCTGAAGAGAGAAGAGTGTTCCTGGCAGGACAAAGGCAGGAGGAGAGACTGAAACTGCCCTCCTCAAGAATTAATGGGACAGGATTTCCCTGGTGGTTCAGTGGGCTTCCCTGGTGGCTCAGATGGTAAAGAATCTACCTACAACGCAGGAGACCCAGGTTCCATCCCTGGGTCAGGAAGATCCCCTGCAGAAGGGAATGGCTACCTACTCCAGTATTTTTGCCTGGAGAATTCCATGGACAGAGGAGCCTGGTAGGCTGCAGTCCCTGGGGTCACTAAGAGTCAGACATGACTAAGTGACTTAACTTTCACTTTCCAGTGGCTAAGACTTTGCACTCCCAGTGCAGGGGGCCCAGGTTCTATCCCTGGTCAGGGAACTAGATCCCACATCCTGCAAGGAAGATCAAAGACCCCGTATGCCGCAACTAAGACCTGGCATAGCCAAATAAATAAATATTAAAAATAGAGAATTAATGGGAGGTGGGGGCTTGAATAGGATGAGTGACAAGGAGATGGGGGAGGGGGTTGGTGCTCAGATTCTCCAAGCCCCAACCTTCCTCTGTCACCATCTCCTCCAGGTCAACCCAGATCAAGACCTACTCATGGGACAATGCCCAGGTGCTGCTGGTAGGGAACAAGTGTGACATGGAGGACGAGCGGGTGGTGTCATCGGAACGTGGTCGACAACTGGCAGACCACCTTGGTGAGTACCCAGTGATGCTGGACATCACAGGCTAGGAAAGGGACACTGAGGCCCTGAAAGGGGAAGACACACACCCAAGGTCTCACAGCTAAGCCACGATGTGGCCTGGATTTGAATCCTGATAATTTATACTCTCTGTGAGCTGGCCTTTGATCCAGGGGCCATTTCAGGTGGGTCTTGAGGGATGTTTAGGAGTTCACTCTGCAAGAAGTTAATGATTCATTCTGATACTGTCACTGCCCAGACTAGTGCTGGGTGTTGCTGGGTCCAAGAGGCCTCCAGATTTGTGAAAGGGAGGGATCTGGGCTGGCGGAACTAGCAGGGAGCCAGGCTCTGCCTGGCATAGGTAAGGCTTCCTGGAAATGGGGCATTGGAACTGGTATTTGAAGAAAAAGGGTGATCTTTCAGACAGAAGAAACAGTGTGACCAGATGTGGGAAAGATCTTTTTGGCAAATAGTTTTACATGACTGGAACATGGGGATCACTTGGAGGAAATATGATTGATCATGCAGGACCTGAACTACAAGCTGGGGAGTCAGACTCTTCAGAGGGGAGTAGGAAGCCACGGAGTTTGTGTGAGCAGGAAAGGCCTGGATCTGTGTCAGATGCTGCCAGGACCAGGGCTGGGCCAGATGGTGGGAGCAGGGAATTAGCCCATCACCCTATTTATTATCATAGCTATTTATTTATTGGAGATGTCCCCCAGGGGCTTGGGCACCCCCTTGTTCCATGCAGGGGCTCTGGGAACAATGAGAAGAGGAGAATTTTAGGGTGAAGAAAGGAGTCCAGGAAATAAAGGCTGACTCAGTCCACTGTTGCTTCGCCATGGGACTTGTCCATGCCTTTAACATGCATCTGGCACTGGGAAACTCCAGGTGTTACCTGTCCTCAGCAAAGTGTGTCTGGGCGTGGGGGGTCCAGCGTCCTCACCCCTCCCTTCCCCGACCACAGGGTTCGAGTTCTTTGAGGCAAGTGCCAAGGACAACATTAATGTCAAGCAGACCTTTGAGCGCCTTGTGGATGTCATCTGCGAGAAGATGTCTGAGTCATTGGACACGGCCGATCCCGCAGTCACGGGCGCTAAGCAGGGCCCACAGCTCGCGGACCAGCAGGCGCCTCCGCATCAGGACTGTGCCTGCTGAGAGCCGCCCTGTCCCGCCCCGCCCCATCCTGGTCCCGCCCCTGCCCACCCTCTGGGCCTGAGCCAGGGCCCCTACTGGCCATGGGCGTGAGTCCCCTGCCCCGATTTAGCCCATCACCCTATTTATTATCGTAGCTATTTATTTATTTATTGGAGATGTCCCCCAGGGGCTCGGGCACCCCCCTCTTCCATGCCCCACCCTGTACATACAGCCCTGTTCTCGCTCTGCAGTGGCGTGTCGTGGCCCTGTGAACTCACCACTCACTCTTCCCTCCAGACCCCACCTTTTTATAAATTCACCCCCATCAACAGTTATCAGTTTTGAAGAGGCGGCCAGATGACACCCCAGGGCAGGCTGGTCGGGTGATGGGAGGTAGCCAGCCTCCTGGCTGTGGCATGGTGGGTCCAGGCGGCTGCAGGCATCTCAACGTGGACCACTGGGTGGGTCAGAGCCAGGAAATGGCCCACCTGGCTCTTCACCCCCAAGGTTGTACCTTTTATGGGAGCAGGGTGGGGGTGGGGAGGCTGCTGCAGATATGCACCACCCTGGGATACCACTCCCCACCAGACCTGTTTTGACGTCATGAGTGTCATACATGCCCCCCAGCCCCCCAGGAGATGTCATGACAACACTACACACACCCAATAAAGTGAATGGATGACACAATGTCCCTATGAGCACCGGCCTGATAATGCTGGCTCTATTCATCCACAAGATTTTCAATTACAAAGAGAATTTAATGGTACTTCCACACTCCATGACTAGAGGATAAGACTGGAGGCTCCAAATTCTGGGGCCCGGATCCAAGCGGATGGGCGATATCCCCCACCTTGGTCCCAGCGCCCAGGCTACAGTAGTGTTGAGGGCTTGGTGCTAGCTGGCTGGCTGAGACCCCAGAGCTGAGGATGGCCCATCACGAGTCACTTGAAGCTGTCCCAGAAAGGCTGAGGTACAAACTGTCCATCTTCATGGTTGTATTCCAGAGGCAGAAACTGAGGCCTGGCAGTGGGCTTGGCAGGGGCAGCCCAAGCAGATGCCCAGAAGTCAGGGTGTGGCTAGGACTTGGCCTAGGAGTCGGTTCCCCTTTCTGCCCAGGTGGCTGGTCAGCGGCAGCTCAGTCAGTCTTGCCTTGCTGTCTGGCATCTGGGGGCTCAGTCTGTATGGTGCCCAGGGCCACACAGCCTGGGGCTGTCAGAGGGCCTGGGATCTGACCGCACAAGAGCATCTGGTTACATGTGCTGTTCACCCCCCTAGGCACCCCACTGAACCCTCCTCCAAACCCTTGGCACTGGGGTCAGCCTCGCTGGACAGATGTGGGCTTGGTCCTCACCTCATTGGTGATCAGCAACCTGCCCACCCACCATGGGGTGCAGGCAGGCTGTCAGGAAATAAAGGCTGACACAGGCAGCCCTCACACTGAAGGGTAGTTGTACTGCCATTTGGGGCTCACACATGTGCCCCCCTCCCCCAGGAGTCCCCTGGGTGCTTGGTCCGCCCACTGCGCTCACCCGGTATTTCAGGTAGGAGAGGTAGGTGTCCCACCCTAGCGTCAGGCCGTTGATGTAGGTGACTCGGAACTGGGGGGGCACGAAGAGGAAATTCACCAGCTGCGCAGCAGGCCACACGCACCAGTCAGCCTATGGGGAGGGGTGGAATGTAGTGAGGGGCGGAGCCAGGAGGGACCTGGGTGGGGCCTGAAAGGAGGGTCAGAAGCGAGATGGAAGTGGGTGGAGGAGAAGGGATAAGCGGGGCCTGGGCAGGCATGCCCACCTTGTAGAATTCCCAGAACTTGTCCCGCAGCTCCTGACAGCTCTTGTCCAGGGTCTGGCCCTCCAGGCAGCCAAGGCCTAGGAAGGAAACCAAGAAATGAGAGTATCAGGGGCTGGGGAGTATGGAGTACAGTGGTAAAGCGGGTAGGGTAGGACCCATGAGGAACAGAGCTTCCCTAATGGCTCAGCAGGTGAAGAATCCACCTGCAGTGTAGGAGACACAGGAGACTCGGGTTTGATCCCTGGGTCAGGAAGATGCCCTGGAGGAGGAAATGGAAACCCACTCCAGTATTCTTGCTTGAAAAATCCCATGGGGAGGAGCCTGGCAGGCTACAGTCCACAGGGTCGCAAAGAGTCGGACACAACTGAGCAACTAATCACCACCCCAGGCAGCGGAACAGTGTCCCAAGCAGAGGAACCGGGACGTTTAAAGGCCTTGCAGTGGGAAGTGGGGCACAGCAGGGAGGCTGAAATGGGTGAACAAGAAGTGAGAGGTCTGTCCTGTATAAACTCGTACCCTGTGGGACGGTGACACACCCTTGCTGAGGCGGTTTTATTACCAGTCCTGTACCTTCCTTTACCTTTACAGATAATGAAACTGGCCCTGGGTGGCAAGGAATGAACAGCTCTGCAGGGTTAGGGTGATTGTGCCCTGCCAACCTCAGTCTCACCTCCCCTTCCTCCAGCCTCAGGGCCTTTGCACCAGCTGTCCTCCCCCTCCACACACCCCCCCCCGCCCCCCACCTCCCTCCCGGCCCGCTGGCTCCTTCTTCATGTCTCATCTCAGCGTCTTCTCCTTGGAGAGGTTCTCCCAATCATCATCTCAGACACTGTCTTCACCCTTCCTACACGTAGCACCACTGTCTGTGATTCTGCCATTCACACCTGACTTCATTGGGTCTATCCAGTCACCACTGTACCCCAGCCTCCAGTCCCGGGCCACCCACACAGGAGGTGCATCGATAACACATCTCCACGTTCTGGACACAAAACTGACTCTACCCCCCTGACCCCCTGATCCAGGAGAGACCAAACCCAAGTTCACGGGACTCCTTACCCAAGAAGTACCAGACGCCAAGCATAGGAGAGGCCACCAGTTGGTCAATGAGGACCTTCTTGAGGACGTTTGGGAGG
Organism: Bubalus kerabau; assembly: GCF_029407905.1. Lineage (NCBI taxonomy): Eukaryota > Metazoa > Chordata > Mammalia > Artiodactyla > Bovidae > Bubalus > Bubalus kerabau. The sequence goes on from NC_073624.1 coordinate 174,408,729, forward strand.
CCAGGGAAGCCGGATGCAGGGAACAGGCGGTCCAGCCAGAGATACCAATAGTGCAGGAAGGGGCCCATGCTGCAGCCGACTGCAAACATGCTCACTGTGGACAGTCCAAGAGTTAAGGGGGGCACGTTAGGCCAGCAACCTTCCCCCCCAATTCACTCCCTCCCTGGCTAAGGCCTGGGTAAGCCTGACGCCCTCCTAGGGCCGAACCGAATATTCTTCCATTATTAGCCCCACCGCCAGGTACCATTCCAAGAGGTGCTTTTGCATCTTCCCTCATTCCCTCACTACTCTATCAAAGGATACCACCATCGCCCCGCTTTCCGAAGGAGGAAACAGAGGCACAGCTAATAGGGAAGTGTGGGACCAGGGTGCGACCCAAGCTGGCTGGCAGCCAGATGCTGTGCCTTTGACTACCTCGGGTGCAGCATATCGTGCTCAATGGTAAGTCTGTCAGTGCAAGAGAGAGGGTAGCAGATTAGGGGGTGGGCGAAGACCTGACCGTCAGGATGGCAGCGGACAGAAACCCTACGTATTGGAGATGAGATGAAGACTCGAGGGGGAAGGGACGGGAGAACGGGGAGGGCGTGTCTAGGTTGCACGCTGAAGTAAAGGGTCTTAAGGAACTGAGGTCACTGGACATAGTCACGGAGCTCAGGTCCGGTTCACAGGTCTCCGGATCTGAAGTTGGGGGCAAAGATCTGGGGTGAAAAGCCAGCAGCACCGGTGCCCTTACCTGAGCGCCGCGGGTCGAACTTCTGGCCGGGCCGGGCGCGAATCTCCCAGGTCTGGCGCGCCCCATCCCCAGCCGCCATGAGAACGCCGCATCCCAGGGTATTGGTTACGAGCAACGCACGGCCTTGGAACAGGGGCTGACCCGCAGCCCAAAGGCCGCGCAGCCAGCGCCAGCCGCCGGACGGCATCGTCCGCCGGACACAGGAACCGGCACACCGGGCCGCCCCGCCCATGCCGGCCAATCCCAAGTCGCCGCCGAGTCCCGGTTACCCGCCCCGCGCGGTGGTACCCAATCGAACGCTGCCTTCGTGATTTGTATGCCCGCCCCAAATCGCTCCAGTCAATCGCCGACTGCTTCGAAGCCTCACACCTCCTTCCGCGCCTTACGGACCAATCACACAAGGCTTAGCGTCACTCCAATTACTGACGTTCCACCCTCGTTTTCCCGCCCCCTTCTGCTCTGGCCTATGGGTAACCGTCGTCACCCTCTTATTTGACCGCCCAGTACTTCACTGACCAATCACTGACTTTAAGATGGAAAAATCACAGCCTGTTGTCTTGCCTCCCGCATTGAGATGGCCAATCTACGGCCGTTACCGAGTTCTCCCGTGTAAATTGCCCTGCAGATTTCCAGATTCTCCTTCAATTCCTGAAAAGTGATGGCCACCAGGGCGGAAATCCAATCCCGCAGAGGTTCGGGGACGTGCAGGCGGGGCTCCGGTTCTGCTGCACGCGCAGGCTGCCGGGATTCCTGTCTGGACGTTGACCTTGGTCCTGACTACTGCTGGGTCTGACCTAAGTTCCACAATAATGATAGTACTTAAGACGCTACGCACGGTTCTGGGCACATGACGTGCTTTAAGAAATTTGACAGCAACTTTGTGTTGCTGCAGTGATAATTATAATCTGAGTTTCAGTGGAAGTCTATGCATTACTTACAGGAGCAGGGTGTCTAGAGCCTGTGGGCCAAATTCTGTCGCCACCTGTTTTGGTGAGGTTCAAGAGCTAAGAATTTTCTTAACTTTTTTTGATTGGTCGATGAAAAAAATCCAGGTACTGCTCTGAGAAGTGGGAAAATTGTATGAAATTCCGATTTTCGAATCCATAAATAAAGATATATTGGAACACAGCCATGCCCATTTGTTTTTTTTATTGTCTATTCTCAACTACAATGAGGAGTTGCAACAAAGATTGTATGGTCTACAAAAACTAAACTGTTTTTACAAAAAAAAATTTATTTATTTTATTTTATTTTTTTGCTCTTTGTTAGAGGACACTCTTCAGTTTCCTGATTTTGATTCTATGGGAGATATTTGATAAACCGCATGGTTATAACTGAGAACACCAAAAAGTAATTCTTATTTATAAACATGCAAATGAATTCTGCCAAGTAAAGAGACACTCACCCCATTTTTTTTTTTTTGGCCTTTATTTGCACATTCATTTTACACTTCCTGTTCTGTCTCTTGTTTGGAACTTCTTTGAAATGGTTTTAACGCCTGACAAGTTCCCTTTATTAATAACGAGTTAACAGTAGTTTTTAACACATGCTCATTTTTATATCTGTATGAGAGGTGTGATTTTAACTTTTCGGGAAAAATGATCCTTCAAACACTTCCTATTGCAGTCAAGTACCTCATTCTGGTATTCCGGGCTCCAGATTTTACTGCATTTTGGTGGGAAACTTTCAAAATGGCTTGAAGAGGGGTAAGAGTCAAGTTATGGTTCACAAAACAGAGTCAGATAAACTTTTTCCATGAGAAAGTACATTTCATGGTAGCTGAAGCCCTGGCAACTCCAAATGAGTAAGAGAATTTTGCTATTTCTCTATTTTTCTCATTTCTGTTTTCCTTTCTCTAAATATGATTTTGATGCCTTTGAAATGGGAGGGAAGGGGGCATAGCACAATCTTTGAAAGAATGACATAGCCCAAGGACACAACATATACAGATTAGACCAAATGGGTTCAAGATGGTGGACAAGACAGCTCCTACTAGACCTTGAGCCTCAGTATATGTTCACTATAACACATCACCCAGCTAAGTGACTGGAGAAGGCAATGGCACCCCACTCCAGTACTCTTGCCTGGAAAATCCCATGGACGGAGGAGCCTGGTAGGCTGCAGACCATGGGATTGCTAAGAGTTGGACACGACTGAGCGACTTCACTTTCACTTTTCACTTTCCTGCATTGGAGAAGGAAATGGCAACCCACTCCAGTGTTCTTGCCTGGAGAATCCCAGGGATGGGGGAGCCTGGTGGGCTGCCGTCTATGGAATCGTACACAGTCGGACACGACTGAAGCGACTTAGCAGCAGCAGGCTAAGTGACACATCCACAGGCACCATGACAGTTCCAAGGCAAACCAAAGATCAAAACGTGGGCAGTGGCCCAATTCCTAGAAATTTCTGCCCGCTTCCCCAAAATAGTTGGAAAAATCCTCCTGTGTATTAGTTTATGAAATTACCCAACCCATAAAAGCTAACCACAGTACACTTGAGGCAGCACTCACCATCTGCCACAGCCCACACTGTCTGGGGAGTGTGTTTCTCACTCTTGCCTTCTGAGATGGCCTACAGTCTGTCTGTGGAGTGTTTCTCTCTGGATAAATCCACTTCTTACGTATCACTTTGTCTCTTACTGACTTCTTTCTGCAATGAGACATCAAGAACCTGAGCTTCATTAGGTCCTGAAACCAGGCACCGTGGGTTTTGGCTGGGTCTGTGTCCCAGCCCCTTGGGTTTAAGTCCCAAGCAGGATTTTGGCCGAGCTCAAGTCCTGGCACATGGGTTCAAGTCCCATTCTGAGGTGAGTGGTTGTAGCTGGCAACCACAAAGGGACAGTGAAAAGGTAAGAAGAGGTTTAGAGTTAGGCCTTGGTCCTACAGAGGCCCTTGGGGAACCATGAGCCAAGTATACAGGAGAGGACCTTTTACTGATGTCTGCCCATTTCCCCATCCTGCCCCCAACTCTAATCCTAGGTTTATTCAACACAATTACTTTACTCTACACAACAAAATACAAACATAACATTATCTCAAATGTTAGTGACTAGTGAAACTCTCTCAGTGGTGTCCAACTGTTTGTGACTCTAGGCCAGAATACTGAAGTGGGTAGCTTTTCCCTTCTCCAGGGGATCTTCCCAACCCAGGGATCAAACCCAGGTCTCCCGCATTGCAGGCAGTTTCTTTATCAGCTGAGCCACAAAGGAAGCTCGTCTCAAATACTACAAAGTTACAAAACTCAAAACAGAGAATTTATAGTACAATAAAGCCACCAGGCCTTTCCTGGTGGCTCAGACAGTAAAGAATGTACCTGCAATGTAGGTGACCTGGATTCAATCCCTGGGTCAGGAATTTGCCCTGGAGAAGGGAATGACTTCCCAACTCCTGTATTCTTGCCTGGAGAATGCCATGGCCAGATGAGCCTGGTGGGCTACAGTCCATGAGATTGCAAAGAGTCAGACACAACTGAGCAGCTAAACATGCACACACGTATAATAAACATCAAAAAAGCAATGGACACGTTGCCAAGGTAACCTTCACCACTGCCGTGAATACCAACACAATGAGGGTTTCAATGATGATCTAGATTTAAACTCACAATATCAGAGAGGGTGGAAAAGTGTGTGCGTGTGTGTGCACGCACGTGCACATCCACGTATGCACATGCTGCTGCTGCTAAGTCGCTTCAGTCACGTCCAGCTCTGTGCGACCCCATAGACGGCAGCCCACCAGGCTCCCCTGTCCCTGGGATTCTCCAGGCAAGAACAATGGAGTGGGTTGCCATTTCCTTCTCCAATGCAGGCAAGTGAAAAGTGAAAGTGAAGTCACTCAGTCGTGTCCAACTCTTAGCGACCCCATGGACTGCAGCCTACCAGGCTCCTCCGTCCATGGGATTTTCCAAGCAAGAGTACTGGAGTGGGGTGCCATCGCCTTCTCTGACGTATGCACATGAGTACTTGGGAAAAGAACTCTTGGGGCAAATAACATCTGCTCACTTTTGACCTGGTGGGTAAAATCCATATCTTTTGCACATCTGTGAAATATTTCCTGCTGTAGGGCAAGAAATGTCACAGCTATCCGATATTCTGAATTTCTGAGCCATATGGACGAGGGCAAGTGGTGCCATTTCCTACACAAAGAATTTAAGGATGTGACAGTTATCATGACTACAGCCCTTCAGTGTGACCTAAGGGAATTCAAGAAGAGAAGAATATTGCTATAAAAATGCAGGATGCTGGCCCCAGAGAGCTGAGATACATATGAAAGGAATCACATCGATAATCCCAGACTCTTGCATTGTTCCGTGCATAGAAGAACTCTAAATTCCTTAACTTGATATCTGGTTTTCCTTACTTAACAATAATCTTTGATGTTCAGGCTGCTTGCCCCCATTGTTGCAAATTAGTAAATAGCCCGACTCCCTCTCCTGCCTGCTTGGAGCAGTTTTACAGGGCTACTGAGATACTGTCTCTTGGGCTTGGAGTCCTTAACATTCCCACAAAATAAAATAACTCTTTACTTTCAGGTTGTGACTGGTTTTTGTGGGTTTTTTTTTGTTTTTTTTGTTTTTGTAGTCTACACATCCAACAGCAGGTCTAGGACAGAATTGTTAATATCTACACTCCTCTCCTTGACTCTTCGGTTTTTCTCCTACGTTCTTGCTTTCTTGTTCACTCCTGCTCCACTTCTTTTTTTCTTCTGTTAACCCCAGAACACCTGTGTGACCACCAAGGCGTACTCTTTTTCCTCTTGCTCCTCTCCCTCTGGCCCTTCCAAGTGCCAACTCTTTGTTGCTGCTGTTCAGTTGCTCAGTCATGTCCAACTCTTTGTGAACCCATGGACTGCAGTACGCTAGGCTTCCCTGTCCTTCACCATCTCCCGGAGTCTGCTCATTGAAGCCACATGTTCCAGAAAACAAACTCACTCAGAAGGACAATGCAGATAGTGGAGTGCAGTTTATTACACCGGCGGGCCCAAGGACTCCTCTTAGCCAAGGACCCCACCCAGTTTTTGTGAAAACATTTCCTGAAACTAGTCTGAACAAAGGAAAAAGAAAGATACAATCAAAGTTAACCTGTGATTCTATGCCTTAAGCCTAGGTAGTTAACTGTGGACAATTATCAATAGACCTATGGTCATAACCCAATAAGCATAATAGAATGTATTATGTATTACATTAATAATACATTAATGTATTAATAATACATTAATAATACGTTAATGTATTATAACTGAATGTCTATTCGGTTACACAGATAATTAGGGTATTCTTTTAGATGATGGAGAGCCCTGGGGCTCTTCCTTCCAGGGGCCTGGTTTTCCAGTTGGTATATTGTTTCCATAGATACTGGGCATATAGCTCAAAGTCCACAGTCTGGCCCAAGATGGAGCCCTGCTTTCAAGATAGAGCTTGTTCTGTTTCCTCCTTCATGCTCAGACTCCTGTCCATTGAGTTGATGATGTCATCTAACCATCTCATCCTCTGTTGCCCACTTTTCCTCCTGCCCTCAATCTTTCCCAGCTTCAGTCTTTCCCAATGAGTCAGCTCTTTGCATCAGGTGGCCAAAGTATTGGAGCTTCAGCTTCAGCATAGTCCTTCCAATGAGTATTCAGGGTTGATTTCCTTTAGAATTGACTGGTTTGACCTCCTTGCTGTCCAAAGAATTCTCAAGATTCTTCTCCAGCATCACAGTTCGAAAGCATCAGTTCTTCGGGGCTCAGCTTTACTTATGGTTCAACTCTCACATCCATACACTACTGGAAAAACTGTAGCTTTGACTAGCTATAACTTTGTGTAGTCTCTGCTTTTTAATATGCTGTCTAGGTTTGTCATAATTTTTCTTCCAAGGAACAAGCGTCTTTTAATTTAATGACTGTAATCACTGTCTGCAGTGATTTTGGAGCCCAAGAAAATAAAGTCTGTCACTGTTTTCATTTTTTCTCTATTTGCCATAAAGTGTTGGGACTGGATGCCATAATCTTTGTTTTCTGAAAGTTGAGTTTTGTGGCAGCTTTTTAACTCTCTTCTTTCACCTTCATCAAGAGCCTCTTTAGTTCCTCTTTGCTTTCTGCCATAAGAATGGTATCATCTGCATATCTGAAGTTATTGATATTTCTCCCAGCAATTTTGATTCCAGCTTGAGCTTCATTCAGCCAGCATTTTGCATTATGTACTCTGCATATAAGTTAAATAAGCAAGGTGACAGTATGCAGCTTTGACGTACTCCTTTCCCAGTTTGGAACCAGTCCATTGTTTCATGTCTGGTTCTAACTGTTACTTCTTGACCTGCCTACAGGTTTCTCAGGAGGCAGGTCAGGTGGTCTGGAATTCCCATCTCTTTAAGAATTTTCCACAGTTTGTTGTGATCACACAGTCAAAGGCTTTCGCATAGTCAATGAAGCAGAAGCAGATGTTTTTCTGGAATTCCCTTGTTTTTTTCTATGATCCAGTGGATGTTGACAATTTGATCTCTGGTTCCTCTGCCTTTTCTAAATCCAGCTTGAACATATGGAAGTTCTTGGTTCACATACTGTTGAAGCCTAACTTGAAGGATTTTGAGCACTACTTTGCCAGCATGTGAAGTCAATTGTGGGGTAGTTTGAACATTCTTTGGCATTGCTCTTCTTTGGGATTAGAGTGAAAACTGACCATTTCCAGTCCTGTGGTCACTGCAGAGTTTTCCAAACTTGCTGGCATATTGAGTGCAGCACTTTCACAGCATCATCTTTTAGGATTTGAAATAGCTCAACTGGAATTCTATCACCTCCACTAGCTTTGTTCATGGTGATGCTTCCTAAGGTCCACTTGACTTAGCATTCCAGGACGTCTGGCTCTAGGTGAGTGATCACACCATCATGGTTATCCAGGTCATTAAGACCTTTTTTGTACAGTTTTGCTGTGTATTCTTGCCACCTTTTCTACTTCTGTTAGGTCTGAGGTTGGAAATAGATGGGCTCCCATTTGGACATTACCATCAGCCAGCCTCCTGTTTGCATTTCCTGAGGCAACAGACAGGTGGACTCAAGTTGAGGAATTTACAACCAGCCTCCTGTTTGCTCTCTGGAATGGAAGTAACCACAGAAACAGGGTAAATAGCTAGTCTTTGTCTCTTGTAAACATCTATGGGAATAATCATGGCAAGGACAAAGAGAGGGAAGAAAAAACCCCTCACAGTAAAGGATAAGGGAGACACTACATCTGCTCAGAAAGGCTCCATGGAGTCAAAAGTCAGAGGATAATCCAAACCACAATGAGTCTTGCTCCTCCCAGAAGCTCTCACTTGGAGAACCATCTTGGCTAGGGTGTGCCTGTGCACCCCAGGGGAGGGTCCTGAGACAAATTAACCAGGGAGGGGACAGAGCAAGATGATTGGCCTGAGTGAAGACAAAGATCTAGAGGACTCTCCCCTTATATAGGCTTTTAACTTCCCAAAGCCGCAACTCTTTCTGAGCTCGCCTGTATGCCTTTCCGCATATGCTTTTCTTTTCAATAAACTTTTTGCTTTACTCTTTACCTTCTTCCTCCTTGCCTGAATTCGCCCTTGACTAGGCAGAAAAGGACTAGGGACGCTAGTCTTAGCTGCTTGCCCTTGTGGTCCAGTGGTTAAGACTCCAGGTCTGGGAAACTAACACCTCGCTTCCAGCTACCCCTTGCTTCCGCTTGCTTCAAGCTGCTGTTTACTGCTGCCCAGGTCCAAAATCAGGTCCGTATCATTTCTGTCCGGTATTCTGCTCATCTTTGCATGAAATGTTCCTTTGGTATCTCTAATTTTCTTGAAGAGATCTCTAGTCTTTCCCAGTCTATTGTTTTCCTCTATTTCTTTACATTGATCACTGAGGAAGGCTTCTTATCTCTCCTTGCTTTTCTTTGGAACTCTGCATTCAGATGGGTATATATTTCCTTTTCTCCTTTGCCTTTCACTTCTCTGCTCTTCTTAGCTATCTGTAAGGCCTCCTCAGACATCTATTTGCCTTGTTGCATTTCTTTTCCTTGGATGATTTTGGTCACTGCCTCCTGAACAATGTCACAAACCTCTGTCCATAGTTCTTCAGGCATTCTCTCTATCAGATCTAATCCCTTGAATCTATCTGTCATTTTCCCTGTATAATCATAAAGGACTTGATTTAGGTCATACCTGAATGGTCTAGTGGTTTTCCCTACTTTCTTCAGTTTAAGTCTGACTTTTTCGATAAGGAGTTCATGATCTGAGCCACAGTCAACACCTGGTCTTGTTTTTGCTGACTGTATAGAGCTTCTCCATCTTTGGCTGCAAAGAATATTGTCAATCTGATTTCAGTATTGACCATCTGGTTATGCCCATGTGTAGAGTCTTCTCTTGTGTGGTTGGAAGAGGGTTGCTATGACCAGTGTATTCTCTTGGAGAAACTATTAGCCTTTGCCCTGCTTCATTTTGTACTCCAAGGCCAAATTTACCTGTTACTCCAGGTATCTCTTGACTTCCTACTTTTGCATTCCAGTCCCCTCTGATGAAAAGGACATCTTGTTTTCATGTTAGTTCTAGAAGGTCTTGTAGCTCTTCATAGAACCATTCAACTTCAGCTTCTTCAGCATAACCGGTTGGGGCATAGACTTGGATTACTGTGATACTGAATTGTTTGCCTTGGAAACGAACCGAGTTCATTCTGGCATTTTTGAGACTGCATTCAAGTACTGCATTTCAGACTCTTATTGACTGTGAGGGCCACTCCATTTCTTCTAAGGGATTCTTGCCCACAGTAGTAGATATAATGTTATCTGAATTAAATTAAATGGATCCCTGAGTTATGATACTATATTGCTGTTAGATTTATGTTGTAAAAAGAAACTTAAATGGAGTGAGCTTCTGTACATTCAAATTTTCATAGCCTTGAGTTTAGACTATGAGACCCAAAAGGAATTTAAGATGTGTGTAGCTCAGGGGGAGAATTCTAGTAAGGACACGGATGACATTTTAATTTACCCGATGGGGCCATCCAAGCAAAGAGGAGCTACTCCCTGCCTTCTGGGAGTAGCTGTTGCCCCAGAAGAGGCCACCGTACCAGAAGCAGCTGTGGCAACAGAGGCCACCCCTCCGACAGGAGGCCCTCCTCCGCCAAGGCTTTTGGCCAAAGGGAAGACACAGCTGGGGAAGAAAAGAGGCCCCACCCACATTCAGGAACCTCTTCTTTGTACCCTGAGTTACGCAAGGGACTATCCTCAGTCTAGCTAGCACTCACAGCAGTCTGACTTACCAATCAACTGTCCCTGACTCTTTGTGATCCTATGGACTGCAGCACACCAGGCTTCCCTGTCCTTTGCTATCTCCCTGAGTTTGCTCAGACTCATGCCCATTGAGTCAGTGATGCCATCCAACCATCTCATCCTCTGTCTTTCCCTTTTCTTCCTGCACTCAATTTTACCCAGCATCAGGGTCTTTTCCAGTGAGTCAGCTCTTAGCATCATGTGGCCAAAGTATTGGAGCTTCAGCTTCAACATCAGTCCTTCCGATGAATATTCAGGGTTGATTTCCTTTAGGATTGACTGGTTTGATCTTGCTGTCCAAGGGATTCTCAAGAGTATTGTCCAGCACCACAGTTTGAAATCATCAATTCTTTGGCACTCAGGCTTATTTATGGTCCAACTCTCATATCCATACATGACTACTGGAAAAACCATAGCTTTGACTAGACAGGCTTTTGTAGGAAAAGTGGCATCTGCTTTTTTAATATGCTGTCTAGGTTTGTCATAGCTTTTCTTCCAAGTAGCAAGGATCTTTTGATTTCATGGCTGCAGTCATCATCTGCAGTGGTTTTGGAGTCCAAGAAAATAAAGTCTGTCACTGTTTCCGTTATTTCCCCACCTATTTGCCAAGAAGTGATGGGATCAGATGCCATGATCTTCGTTTTTTGAATGTTGAGTTTTAAGCCAGCTTTTGCACTCTCTTCACCTTCATCAAGAGGGTCTTTAGTTCCTCTTTGCTTTCTGCCATTAAGGTGGTTCAGTTCAGTTCAGTCGCTTAGTTGTGTCCAACTCTTTGTGACCCCATGGACTGCAGCATGCCAGGCTTCTCTGTTCATCACCAACTCCTGGAGCTTGCTCAAACTCATATCCATCAAGTCAGTGATGCCATCCAACCATCTCATCCTCTATCGTCCCCTTCTCCATCTGCCTTCAATCTTTCCCAGCACCAGGGTCTTTTCCAATGAGTCAGTTCTTTGCATCAGGTGGCCAGAGTATTGGAGTTTCAGCTTCAACATCAGTCCTTCCAATGAATGTTCAGAACTGATTTCCTTTAGGATTGACTGATTTGATCACCTCTCAGTCCAAGGGACTCGCAAGAGTTTTCTCCAACACCACAGTTCAAAAGCATCAATTCTTCAGTGCTCAGCTTTCTTTATAGTCCAGCTTTCACATCCATACATGACTAGTGGAAAAACCATAGCTCTGACTACATGGACTTTTGTCGACAACGTAACATCTCTGCTTTTTTATATGCTGTCTAGATTGGTCATAGCTTTTCTTCCAAGGAGCAAGCATTTTTTAATTTCATGGCAGCAGTCACCATATGAAGTGATTTTGGATCCCAGGAAATTAAAGTCACTCACTATTTCCATTGTTTTCCTATCTATATGCCATGAAGTGAAGGGACCAGTTGCCATAGTCTTCGTTTTTTGAATGTTGAGTTTTAAGCCAGCTTTTTGACTCTTTTCTTTCTCTTTCATCAAGAAGCTCTTCAGTTCCTCTTCACTTTCTGCCATAAGGTTGGTGTCATCTGCTTATTTGAGATTATTGATATTTCTCCTGGCAATCTTGATTCCAGCTTGTGCTTTGTCCAGCCCGGCATTTTGCATGATGTACTCTGCATATAAGTTAAATAAGTGGGGTGAAAATATACATCCCTGATGTACTCCTTTCCCAATTTGGAACCAGTCTCTTTTTGTGTGTCCAGTTCTAACTGTTGCTTCTTGACCTGCATACAGGTTTCTCAAGAGGCAGGTCAGGTGGTCTGGTATTCCCATCTCTTTCAGAATTTTCCACAGCTTGTAGTTATCAACACAATCGAAGGCTTTGGCATAGTCAATAAAGCAGAAATAGATGTTTTTCTGGAACTCTCTTGCTTTTTCGATGATCCAGTGAATGTTGGCAATTTGATCTCTGGTTCCTCTGCCTTTTCTAAATCCAGTTTGAACATTTGGAAGTTCACGGTTCACGTACTGTTGAAGCCTGGCTTGGAGGATTTTGAGTATTCCTTTGCTAGCGTGTGAGATGAGTGCAGTTGTGAGATAGTCTGAACATTCTCTGGCATTGCCTTTCTTTGGAATTGGAATGAAAATTAACCTTTTCCAGTCCTGTGGCCACTACAGAGTTTTCCAAATTTGCTGATATATTGAGTGCAGCATTTTCACAGCATCATCTTTCAGGATTTGAAATAGCTCAACTGGAATTCCATCACCTCCACTAGCTTTGTTCGTAGCGATGCTTCCTAAGCCCCACTTGACTTCGCATTCCAGGATGTCTGGCTCCAGGTGAGTGATCACACCATCGTGATTATCTGGGTCAGGAAGATCTTTTTTGTATAGTTCTTCTGTGTATTCTTGTCACCTCTTCTTAGTATCTTCTGCTTCTGTTAGGTCCATACCATTTCTCTCCTTTATTGAGCCCATCTTTGCATGAAATGTTCCCTTGGTACCTCTAATGTTCTTGAAGAGATTTCTAGTCTTTCCCAGTCTATTGTTTTCCTCTATTTCTTTGCAATGGTCACTGAGGAAGGCTTTCTTATGTCTCCTTGCTCTTTTTTGGAACTCTGCATTCAAATGGGTATATCTTTCTTTTTCTCCTTTGCCTTTTGCTTCTCTTCTTTTCTCAGCTATTTGTAAGGCCTCCTCAGACAACCTTTTTGCCTTTTTGCATTTCTCTTTCTTGGGGATGGTCTTGATAGCTGCCTCCTGTACAATGTCATGAACCTGTGTCCATAGTTCTTCAGTCAGTCTGTCTATCAGATCTAATCCCTTGAATGTATTTGTCACTTCCACTGTATAATTGTAAGCGATTTGATTTAGGTCATACCTGAATGGCCTAGTGGTTTTCCCCACTTTCTTCAGTTTAAGTCTGACTTTTTCGATAAGGAGTTCATGATCTGAGCCACAGTCAACTCCCAGTCTTGTTTTTGCTGACTGTATAGAGCTTCTCCATCTTTGGCTGCAAAGAATATAGTCAATCTGATTTCAGTATTGACCATCTGGTTATGCCCATGTGTAGAGTCTTCTCTTGTGTGGTTGGAAGAGGGTGTTTGCTATGACCAGTGCGTTCTCTTGGCAAAACTCTATTAGCCTTTGCCCTGCTTCATTTTGTACTCCAAGGCCAAATTTACCTGTTACTCCAGGTATCTCTTGACTTCCTACTTTTGCATTCCAGTCCCCTCTGATGAAAAGGACATCTTGTTTTCATGTTAGTTCTAGAAGGTCTTGTAGCTCTTCATAGAACCATTCAACTTCAGCTTCTTCAGCACAACTGGTTGGGGCATATACTTGGAGTGCGTGAGTGAGTGAGTGAAAGTCACTCAGTCATGTCTGACTCTTTGCGACCCCATAGACTATACAGTCCATGGAATTCTCCAGGCCAGAATACTGGAGTGGGTAGCCTTTTCCTTCTCCAGGGGCTCTTCCCAACCCAGGGATCGAACCCAGGTCTCCTAAATTGTTTGCCTTGGAACTGAACCGAGTTCATTCTGGCATTTTTGAGATTGCATCCAAGTACTGCATTTCAGACTCTTTTTTGTTGACTATGATGGCTACTCCATTTCTTCTAAGGGATTCTTGCCCACAGTAGTAGATATAATGGTCTCTGAGTTAAATTCACCCATTTCAGTCCATTTTAGTTCACTGATTCCTAGAATGTCGATGTTCACTCTTGACATCTCCTGCTTGACCACTTCTAATTTACCTTGATTCGTGAACCTAACATTCCAGGTTCCTATGCAATATTGCTCTTTACAGCATCGGGCTTTACTTCCGTCACCAGTCACATCCACATCTGGGTGTTGTTTTTGCTTTGGCTCTGTCCCTTCATTCTTTCTGTAGTTATTTCTCCACTCTTCTCCAGTAGCATATTGGCACCTACCGAACTGGGGAGTTCATCTTTCCGTGTCATATCTTTTTGCCTTTTCATACTGTTCCTACTCTTCATTAAGGTGGCATCATCTGCATATCTGAGGTTGTTGATATTTCTCCAGGCAATCTTGATTCCAGCTTGTGTGATTCGTCCAATGCAGCATTTCTCATGATGTACTCTGCATGTAAGTTAAATAAGCAGGGTGACAATATATAGCCTTGACGTAGTGCTTTCCTAATTTGGAACAAGTCCGTTGTCCCATGTCTGCTTCTGTTGCTTCTTGACCTGCACACAGGTTTCTCAGGAGGCAGGTAAAGTGGTCTGGTATTCCCATAACTCTCTGCTTTCAGGTTGTGACTAGTTTTTTAGTCAACACAGAAAATTCAGAAAGCAACTGCTGGTCTTCAGACTCCAATGAGCCATCATTACTCCAATTGACTTATTTAGTTTTCAATGATTGGGATATGGCTACAAAGGATGAACGAGCTCAGAGAAATATGCATGAGGCCCAAATGATTGCAGCTGCTTTGTCTGCTCAGAGTCGACCAATTGGGAGACTGCTTCTTGTGGCCAATCTGGCCCTGGCAGACCACTAGGTCCATGGGTACCCAAACAAGGAAGGTGTATCCTATGTGGACAAAAGGGACACTGGAGGGAAGATTGTGATCAATGTGCCCTTTGCACATAGCCAGGGCATTGGCAGATGGATGTCCCAGGGGCCAGAGAGTGAGGTGGGGAGGCCTTCCACCCTTGTCGGTTTCACTGTCAGAAGACCTACCAGCCCGAAGCTAAAAGGGGCTCTTCCTGGAGATACTATCTGCATAACTAGCCTCAGGTGGTTATTGATGTGCCAGGCTACTTGATAGAATTTCTTGTAGACAACCTTCTCGATCTTAACCCAAGGGTTGGAAAACTTAGCAATCGTAAGGAATACATAATGAGGTTGTCAGGGAAGAAACAGGGGCACACTTTCCTGGAGCCCCTTTTGTGCAACGTCAATGGCCAGCTGTTTTTACATTCCTTTCAATTTGTGCCTTATTGTCCCATTCCTTTGATGGGAAGAGATTTGTTAACTAAGTTAGGGTCATTCCGTTTCTCAAGGGGCAAGGGAACCACCCTTATCGCCAAATGGCTCTAACAGAAAGCAGAAAGCAACAGACTGAATCTGAAGTTGAGATGGAAGCCTTAGTAGACCCTGGAGTGTGAAGTATCGAGGATCCAGGCCTGGCCAAAGATATCCAGCCAGTGGTTATTAAACAAGACCCTCAAGAAATGGCTGGTGTTCACTGTAGGGGACATCAGTCTCAGATTCCCAGGTCTGAAATTGGAAAGGGAAATCACCACGTTGACCAAGAAGCGAAGAAAGCAGCATGCACACCAACAGATAAAATAAAAGCAGTTTTACACGTCCCAGGCTTGATAGAGGAAATGCCACAACCCTGTTATATGAAGGAGGAAGATTGGGCTAAAAATAGGGGGTTAATAAGTCAAAAGATATGGTATATGTTAGATGAAAAGATTATGATCCCACAAACTCAGTGATGGAAAGTAATCAAGGCTTTACCTGAAACCATCCACGATAAACGTGACACTCTTTGGAATTTACTGCAAAGGCAGAATATTGTGCTTTTATTCCAGATAACTCTGCTAATGTATCTCAATTACTAAGTCACATTGCACAAAAAATAGAGGCTGTAAATGACCCTCTCCCAGATTTAGGAACTATTTTGGGAAAATGGTTCAAGTCCCTAAGATCATGGCTAAAATGTTGAAACAGGAACTATGATGCCTCTGTGTTTGTTTGTGTGTTCATATGTGTCTATGTGTGTGTTATAGACATATAGTATTGCCAAAAACTAATTCATAAAATGGCTCTATTTGATTGACCTAAAGGAAATTAAGCACATATATATATTCAGAAATACAAAATAATCTGGTCAGAGTAAGTTTCAGGTTCATGTTATCTGGAAAGTATTCAGGGTAAAACTGATATCTGGTATTGAAGGTGGCTTAAACTTGTTGGTTGATTAATACAGACATGTCTTTAGAGTCATCGATGTTAAGTATAATACTTCTGTTGTACCTAGGTTTACTAGATCTAATTGTATCTATCGAACATTTGTCAGCAAGAATAGTAACATGGAAAAAACTTTTAAGAAAAATCAGATACGTGTTTTTAGTAAAAAAAAAAAAGGTGTGAGGAATGAAAAAATACTGAAAAGAATTATGCATGATCAGGATTTTCTAAGACTGGATTAAATTTAGTTGGGCAAATGGATTTTGTTGGGAATGGGCTAGGACAAGACTGGATTTGGATTCTCCCTCCAAAGTATTCTTGAAATGCTGCTTTTCACAACAGATTGTGTGAGTTTCTTGGCCTTTAATTGATTTGTATGTGCTTGTGAGATCTTTTGTAACTTTGGTTAAGGAATAAGTGTTGTTTGACAGTGACCTATAGTCTTATTTGACAAGTTTTAAAACTTTTTGACAAACATCTGGAATACCAAATTTTAATTAATTTTAATTAAAGTTCTGATTTCCAGCTTTGGAGGGTCTCTGAAAGAGAAATATTTAACACACACATATTTGGTATGTTATGTTAAATATTATTGTAATGTCATGTAATGGAAATGGTTATTGTAACCAAGATTTTTTTTTATCAGTTACACAGTGGGTTGCATGCTTAGTCGCTCAGTCTTGTCTGACTCTTTGCAACCCCATGCACTGTAGCCCACCAGGCTCCTCTGTCCATAAGGATTCTCCAGGCAAGAATACTGGAGAGGGTTGCCATGCCCTTCTCCAGGGTATCTTCCCAACCCAGGGATCGAACACAGGTCTCTCACATTGCAGGCGGATTCTTTACAAGTATACTGTAATCAGATATTTAACTATGCCTTTTGAGTCTTTTGTCATTTATAGATATTTTTGTACTCTGGTGCTGTTACAAAAAGTACTTCATCACCCAGAAGATTCTTAGAAGGCTAAGGAAGTGTTTGCTGTAGCCAATACTTATTGCGGGACCCTGTTATGTTAGCGCTTATCCAGTCCTTCTTCTCTCCACCCATTTAACCTACAGATGTCTGTTCTCCCTCTCTTTCTTGCTTAACTGCACTCTGAAAATGATTGCCATCTAGCTACACTTGATGTGTATCCTCCCAAGACAGCACTCCCTAACAGTCCTTTCCTCTGGGAGCATTCTTCATTCCAGAAAGAATGTTACAGGAGGGTGACCTCTAAGACTACCAGAACCTGTCTTGGAATCACATGATGCCTCATGATCTCAGTGGCCCCAGGAGGAGGAGAAGAATGTAAGACCACAGCAACTCTGATACTTATCTTCAGCCTTATTTTTCATCCTAAAACTTGAAGGCCTTTTCTAACTTCCCAGGAGGTGGGGCATGGTCTTGAAAGCATTAGCTTGCTGTGGTCCCCCTTTGCCTTGCAAAGTAATAAACCTACTCCTTTCTACTCCTCTAAAACTCTTGTCTCCATATTCATATTCGGCATCGGTGAACAGAGCCCGGGTTTTTTGTGTGTGTGACACAGTGGCATCAGTTCCACATGAAGATGCTGGCTATGTGGGGGTTCCAGTCCATACAGATTAAAACAAGGAGCTGTCCTGAACCGGGGCCCCTAGGTCAGGTATCTGGAGATTTTTACTCACTGACAGGAGGGTCCACACCCCTATTCAGCCTTGAAGCAGTTACAGAAGATACCACCGTTGTCCTTCTGCTTCTTATAAGAACATGGGAGTAAAATATCTGAGGGGAGAACACAACAGGACGGGAGGAGACAGGGCACAATTTTTGAAAGAATGACATAGCCCAAGGACACAAAATAAACTGATAAGAACCAAATGGGTTCAAGACGGTGGACAAGCCACCTTCCACTAGACCTTGAGCCTCAGTATACGCTCACTGTAACACATCAACAAGCTAAGTCACACACTCGCACATGCCATGACAGTTCCCAGGCTGATCATTAAAGATCAGAATGTGGCGGCCCAATTCCTGGAAATCTCTGCCCCTTCCCAAATAGTTGGAATAACCTGCTCATTAACTGATGTAATTACCCAGCCCATAAAAGCTAACCACACCACATTTTGAGGCCACACTCGCCCTCTGTGACAGCCCACACGCTTGTCTGTGGGATGTCTTTCTAAACAAATCCACTTCTTACCTATCACTTTGTCTCTCACTGAATTCTTTCTGCGATGAGACATCAAGAACCTGAGCTTCATTAGGCCCTGAAACCGGGTGTTGTGATCTCAGTTGGAAGACTGGGTTTTGGCTGTGTTCCAGTCCCAGCCCCATGGGTTCAAGTCCTAGTCTGAGCTGAAAGTGAAAGTTGCTCAGTGGTGTCCGACTCTTTGCGACCCCATGGACTATAGCCTGCCAGGCTCCTCTGTCCATGGAATTCTCCAAGCCAGAATATTGGAGTGGGTAAGCTGTTCCTTTTAACAGGGGATCTTCCAAACCCGGAGATCAAACCCTGGTCTCCCACATTACAGGCAGATTCCTTACCATCTGAGCTACCAGGGAAGCCCACAGTCTGAGCTGATGGATGATGTCATTGGCAGGGCTTCCCAGGTGATGGTAAAGAACCCACCTGCCAAAGCAGGAGACACCAGAAACATGGGTTCAATCCCTGGGTAGGGAAGACCCCCTGAAGGAGGGCATGGCAACCCAATCCAGCATTCTTGCCTGGAGAATCCCATAAACAGAGGAGCTTAGCAGGCTACAGTCCATAGAGTCTCAAAGAGTCGGACACAACTGAAACGACTTAGCACGCACACACACAATGTCATTGCTGCTGCTGCTGCTAAGTTGCTTCAGTCATGTCTGACTCAGTGCGACCCCATGGACGGCAGCCTACCAGGCTTCTCCGTCCATGGGATTCTCCAGGCAATAACACTGGAATGGGTTGCCATTTCCTTCTCCAATGCATTAAAGTGGAAAGTGAAAGTGAAGTCGCTCAATCATGTCTGACTCTTAGCGACCCCATGGACTGCAGCCAACCAGGCTCCTCCATCCATGGGATTTTCCGGGCAACAGTACTGGAGTGGGGTGCCATTGCCTTCTCCCACACGATGTCATTAGGGACTGGGAATTTGGCTTTATATGACCATTTGGCATTCCCTATCAATGGATTACTGATTTCTGGTTGAAAAGAAATGGAAGGTCTATTCCGGATTTAGTGCCCAGGGACTAGTTAGGGACTTCTTTGGCTATCCAGTGGTTAAGATTCCATACTTCCACTCCAGGGGGGTTGAGTTTGATCCCTGGTCAGGGAACCAAGAATCCACATGGTGTAGACAAAGTTTTTTCTTAAAGGTCAAAATGTCAAAAGAATTTAGCGCCCATCGAGGAACAGCTTTTGATGTCTGGACGTGATATTGAGTGTTTCTGTTGAAAGAATTCAGAACATGCCACCCCTCCACCAATATGCTACTCTAGCAGACTGATTATTTTGAGTTCAAGGCATTAGTATAACAGCAAGATGCAAGAAGGGCTCTGGGAACTTCCTTTTTATTCCTGAAAGCAAGAAATAAACTTCCCATGGGAAAGTTTTCTTCCCTATACTGGGAGGAAGAAACCTTTTATCCTCAGAGACAGAGTCAGATTTTTCTCAAAAGATTTTTTTCCATGAGGACAATCCGTACTAACAGGTCTTTTGAAATAACTTATCCTCCTTGTCTCCCCAGGTATTTCAATAGCTTTTCTGTAGTTGCTCCTCTGTTCCACCTAGTAAATAACAAGTCTTTTGGTCTTCATTTTCTTCTTTTTTTTTGGCAAAGTTTCCCACATACACATAAATTTTGTGTGCTTTCGCCCCTGTTAATCTGTCTTGTATGTCAGTTTCAGTTGGAGACCCTAGAAGGTGAGGAAAATTCTACATCCACTATGGTTCTGGAGACAAGAATGGGCTAGCATTGGCAGGGATGCAATTGACTTCTGGGTCTGCAACTTAGAGATCCAAGGACCAGGCTGGAGCAGAAGCTAGAATCCTTACCATATCTGTCTCCCTGATTGCTGTCTGTGGTACCTCGCAGAGAGAGGATGGTAAACAATTTCTCTTTATCTTTTTCTTTCCGGGTGGATTGGCCAGAGAAAAGCATTTGAAAGGATTAGTTCTTTGGGTAGTTAACTCTTGTGAGCTTTTTTTCTTTTTTTGGCCGTGCTGTAAGGAAAGCAGGATCTTAGTTCCTTGACCAAGGATGGAACCTGTGCCCCCGGTAGTGGAAGCTCTGAGTCCTAACCACTAGATCACGAGGAAATTCCCAGAACTCTTGTAAATTTTGTGTGGGGTACCCACTTGTCAACCCTTTCCCTCCCAGGGACAGCTATTTCCTCTATGTTTCCTATTGTGTGCTGAGAGCTTGGCTTGGCTTTCTGTCTGCCGGGACATGCCGGCATGTTTGGTCCTGAGTGTCAGACCCTCAGGTGAGAACCTTGAGAATATGCTGATAGCCACACACAAATGTATTTTGCACCCCATTTGTGGATAGGGTCCTACCGACCACTGAGCCTCTGAGGGAAATTGTCCAAGTCTTTCTCTCTTTTGGTCATCTTTGAGAGAGGCTCTGGATCTTGAAGGGGCTTCCCAGGTGGCACCCACCTGCCAATGCAGGAAACAGCAGAGATGTGGGTTCGATCCCTGGGTCGGGAAGATTCCCTGGAGGAGGGCATGGCAATGCACTCCAGTATTCTTGCCTAGAGAATCCCCTGGACAGAGGAGCCTGGTGGGCTACAGTCCATGGGTCCCAAAGAGCGGGACACGATTTAGCATACTTGCTGGATTTGAGAGGGTGCCATTTTTTGCACTCTTTGGGAAAATCTCATGCATCCATGAGAGGGCTTCTCTGGTGGCTCAGATAAGAAAGAATCTGCCTGAAATGTGGGAGACCTGGGTCAGGAAGATTCCCTGGAGAAAGGAATAGCTACCCATTCCAGTATTCTGTCCTGGAGAATTCCATGGATTAAGAATCCTGGTGGGGTTACTCGACTGAGCAACTAACACTTTCACTTCACTTCATGCACCCATGGTTTAGTCACAGGAGACTGACTGATTTTGAATCACTTGAAATAAGTATGCTTTTGGTTTAAAAATAGTAGGAAAAAAATGAGTTCAGTACTGTTGGGAAATTTTACTGTTTGAGCTGAAACCAGATATTGAAAGGATTTTTTTTTTTTTTAAGGAAGTCTATGGCTTATTTGGTGGAGAAGGCAATGGCACCCCACTCCAGTCCTCTTGCCTGGAAAATCCCACGGACGGAGGAGCCTGGTAGGCTGCAGTCCATGGGGTCGCTAGGAGTCGGACACGACTGAGCGACTTCACTTTCACTTTTCACTTTCATGCATTGGAGAAGGAAATGGCAACCCACTCCAGTGTTCTTGCCTGGAGAATCCCAGGGACGGGGGGGCCTGGTGGGCTGCCATCTCTGGGGTCGCACAGAGTCAGATATGACTGAAGTGACTTAGCAGCAGCAGCAGCAGCATGGCTTATTTGGAGAAATTGGCTTAATTGGAGATATATTCAGAGTCTGATTGGAAGGATAATCAAGGCCTTCTCTCCTAAGCTAAAATGGAATTATATATCAGAGGGCTATTTGGAAACATACTGGCAAGCAAAAAAGTTTTAAAAGCCTTTTTTCAAGGGCTTCCCTCATGGCTCAATGGTAAAGAATCCCTCTGACAACGCAGGAGACATGAGTTGAATCCGTGATCGAAGAAGATCCCAAGTGCCTTGGAGCAACTAAGCCCATGTCCAGAACTTCTCCACAATGAGAAGCTTGTGAATCTACTAGAGAATCAACTAGAGAGTAGCCACTGCTCTCTGCAACTAGAGAAAAGCCCTTGCAGCAACAAAGATTCAGCATGGCTATAAATAAATGAATAAATAAATAAAATTATTTTCAAAAAGCCTTCTTCACAAATACTAGTTAACTTATTCCATCTGCCAGAAACACAATTTGCATCCAATTATTTTTTCTTAAATAATGAGTTTAAAATTCTTGTACTTGTTTCATGGCTAAACTTTAAAAATAAAAGCTACAAACTCTCTGTTTGCTTTTGTCTCTATGATTGCCTGTGTATCCATGTTGTTGCGTCCTTTAATGGACTGGAACCTGGTGGTCCAGAGTCGACGATAAAAGTGAAAGAGAGAAAGAAGCTAGTATTTCCTGGTTTACGCAGAAAACCAATAAAACCCTAGAACAGGGCTTGCACCACTTACGAAGGCACAGGGTGTCCTCTCGAGGAGGTCTTGAAAGCCCGGGCAGGAGAGTGAGCTCAGTGGGTTTCCACACTCCAGAGAATTAGCCAGAGGGACAGAGAGAGAGAGAGAGAGAGAGAGAGGGAGAGAGAAAGAAAGACACGGGGACCCAAGTCTCTGGTGGAGCAAGGGTGCTTCAATGATCTTTCTGTGAGTATATATAGGCTGGTATACAAGGAATTTCTTTAAACAATGATAAAGATCAGAAAACCAAACGTACAACAACCGTTATCAAGGAAACAAGGAATTAGCAATGGTCATAAGGTCAGAAGACAATCTATATGTCAAGAAAGAGAGTCGTGAACAAGCAGTTTTGTCGTAAGGAGACTGTTTACTGAAGGAAATCCACAAATGTGTTTTATCTCATGACCTCATTCCTGGGAGCAGCGTGCCACTCCACTCGTTCCTGTTGTCAGGAGCTGATAAGGAACAAGGATTTATGAGAGACAGAAAACAGCACACAGGAATCCTCCTGTTAAACATTTCCTGACACTGTTACATGTATGTAATATTTTTTTTTTTTACCTCTAGGAAGTATTGCTAAAAATTAACTTGTAAAAGAGCTCTATTTAGTTGGCTTTAAAAAAGGTACTTACATGGATTAGTCAAACAAACAAATTTAGCTGTCTCGGCTAAATGTTTAAGATTTTAAAACCATGAACTCAACTTAAGGACAAAACAAATGATAAAAGTGAGTTGCTTGACATATATCAACAGTAAACTTTAAAATAACAGAAGTCTGGACTTCCCTGGCGGCACAGTGAATAAGAATCCACGTGCCACTGCAGGGGACACGGGTTCGATCCCTGGTCCAGGGAGATCGCTCTTGCTGGGGAGCAACTCAGCCTGTGTGCCACAACTGAGCCAGTGTTCTAGAGCCCGTGCTCTGCAACAAGAGAAGCCACCGCGATAAGAAACCTGGGGACGGCAGCAAAGAGTAGCCCCCGCTCACCACAACTAAAGACAGCCTGTGCACAGCAACAAAGATCCTGCAGATCCAAAAATAATCGATTGATTAAAAAATTATATAAAGGAAGTCATATATTTAACTTTTTATATTCTTTGCTTCTGTGATTTTTGACACTTGCCTGATTTATCAACAAGAAAAATAGAGTAAGGTCATGGCTAGCTATTTAACGACTCATGAAAATTTCACGAGTAATCTAAGTATAATTGTTAGAAAACAAGTAATAGGTATAAATGAGATACACGTTTATAAGTGAGCTTTTCAACAATAATTATGTGTTACAATATGTGTGCTTAAAAATAACTTCCAGAATCATTATGGAAGCTTGAAACCTTGGAGTTACACTAAGTTAAGAAATGATGGATCATTGAATATGTAGATCATTTTCAAATAAGGGAAAATACTACAATATTAATTAATAAACATAAGCTTATCTCTTTGGCTTCTTAATTTTTACAGAGGCACTAATGATGTTTAGACTACTAATGTGTCCTTTGCCACATCAAAAAATTGTATTAGAAGGAAGCATATGCCTCTACAGATTATTAAATGATATATTCATAATTTTGTGAGTCTACTGCAGAATATTGGTATAGACATTAGTATAAATGTTGGTATGGCCACAGACAGTTTACAATTGCTTGCTTCCTAGTTTTCATTGGAAATTAGAGTTACTAATGAACTGTGGTGTTGGAGAAGACTCTTGAGAGTCCCTTGGACTGCAAGGAGATCCAACCAGTCCATTCTGAAGGAGATCAGCCCTGGGTGTTCTTTGGAAGGAATGATGCTAAAACTGAAACTCCAGTACTTTGGCCACCTCATGCGAAGAGTTGACTCATTGGAAAAGACTCTGATGCTCAGAGGGATTGGGGGCAGGAGGAAAAGGGGACGATAGAGGATGAGATGGCTGGATGGCATCACCGATTCAATGGACGTGAGTGTGAGTGAACCGCAGGAGTTGGTGATAGACAGGGAGGCCTGGCATGGTGCAATTCATGGGGTCGCAAAGAGTCGGACACGACTGAGCAACTGAACTGAACTGAAGAATGGTTGCATAGTAATCTATGAATTTTTTAACCAAGTGTTCAAATCTTTCATGTTTTGGACAAGCTTCCCAAAATCGAATTCTGAATTTTACTTCCCCTATGCTGTTTCCTCTTGAGCCACAGCTGAACTTTATGAAGCTATAAACTCTGTCTGCATGCCTGGTGATGGCTTAGTGGCTCAGTCGTGTCTGACTCTTTGAGACCCCATGGACTGTTGCCCACCAGGCTCCTCTGTCCATGGAATTTTCCAGGCAAGAATACTGGAGTGGTTTGCCATTTCCTTCTCCAGGGGATCTTCCTGACCCAGGGATCAAACCCAGGTCTCCTGCATTACAGGTGATTCTTTACCGAATGAGCCACCATCTGCCTGCCTGCTGCTGCTAAGTCGCTTCAGTCGTGTCCGACTCTAGGCGACCCCAGAGACGGCAGCCCACCGGGCTCCCCCATCCCTGGGTTCTCCAGGCAAGAGCACTGGAGTGGGTTGCCATTTCCTTCTCCAATGCAGGGAAGTGAAAAGTGAAAGTGAAGTCGCTCAGTTGTGTCTATAATTCAGAGGCCTTTACTTCTCACTGTGAGTATATTTTTCTATATCAGGAAGTGTGAGAGGCAGCATTCTAAGACATGGTCCCAAGATTTCTGCCTCAGATTTATATCTGTACATCCTCCTTAAGTGTAGGTAGAACTCGTGAATATGATAAAATGGCAAATATGATGTGATGTTGTATTTTAGAAGGAATTTGTAAAAAATTTCATTTTACTCAAGTATGGTTGCTTTACAATGCTGTATTAATTTTTAGAAGGGATTTTGTAGTCATAATTACTCTAGTCAGTTAATTAAAAAGAAGCTTGGCTAGTGCCCTCCTTGTGACATATTTCTTTTTCTTCATTGATGTATAGTTGATATATCCTAGTATATAAATTAGTTGTACACAGTCACAACAACACAAATTAGTTGTAGAGTCACAATTTTTAAAGGTTACACTCCATTTGTAGTTATTATAAAACATTGGCTATAGTTTCCGTGATATACAATGTATCCTTGTAGCATATGTGTGTTGGTCGCTCAGTCGTGTCTGACGGCAACATGGAATTCTCCAGGCAAGAATACTGGGGTGAGAAACCATTTCCTTCTCCAGGGAATCTTTCTGGCTGGGGGATTCAAATCGTGATCTCCCGCATTGTAATCAGGTTCTTTACCATGTGAGCCACCAGGGAAGCCCATCCTTGTAGCGTGTGAGTGTGTGTGTGTGTGTTTGTGTGTGTGTTCAGTCACTTCAGTAGTGTCCGACTCTTTGAGACCCTAGGACTGTAACCCACCAGGCTCCTCTGTCCATGGGATTCTCCAGGCAAGAATACTGCAGTGGGTTGCCATGCCCTCCTCCAGGGGATCTTCGCAGCCCTGGGATTGAACTTTCATCTGCTTCCATCTCCTGCACTGCAGGCAGATTCTTTACCCACTGAGCCACCAGGGAAGCCCCTTTGTAGCATATTTTATGCCTGATGGTCTGTACCTCTTAATCCCTTACCTCTATATTGCCCCTCCACCCCTCTCCACTGGTAATCACTATTTTGTTCTCTATATCTGGGAGTCTGCCTCTTTTTTGGTATATTCACTAGCAAGTTGTCATTTTTTAGCTCTGTGAAAAATTTCTATGTGGCAGATTCCTGAAGGGGCATTTACTGATATCAGGGAACCACAGGACAGACTTATCAGTCCTAATTCCAGTTATTTGTTCAAATGTAAACTTGGCCATGATCCCACCATATTGCATTTAGCTATCCCTCTCCTTAGGCTCCTCCAGTCTCTGATCTTTCTGGTTTTTTTCTTGTCCTTCAGGGTTTTTTCTTGCTTTTTATGACCATGACACCTTTGAAGAGGACCGGTGGGGCACTTGGTAGAATATCCCTCCATTTGGGGTCAGGTGCTGTTTTCTCGTGGTTAGATTGGGGTTCACAAAGGTGTCCGTGAGAAAGCGCATGATACTGCATGACTTACTCCTGGTGACGCTCGCCCGAAGCATGTGACCCTCACCTGGACCACATGGTTCAGGGGCTGTCTGCCAGCTGTTTCTGCTCCACTATCGAGTTACCATTTCTCACTTTCCCTTCTTTGGAATTGAGTCCCTGAATCCAGCCCACTCTCAGCGTTGGGGTGAGGGGGTGGAATTAAGCTCCACTTTCTGGAAGAGAGACCATCCCCAGATAGGATTTCATCAACCAGTGTCAAGAGACTAAGTTGGACTTTTGGCAGAAGTGCTACAAAACCCTCTCAGGAAAGCTGGCTTGTCCCTAGCTTGCAGGGTAAGCCTTACAGATCCAGCCAGGCCAACCTTTGCAGATTTCGGGGACATCAAAGAAGAGTCAAATTCACCAAAAGGCATAGATATAGCAGGTGAAGCTCAGGCTCGTATCTTCAGTTAGCAAAGGATAGAGGCTTTTGGAAGTCCACTTTGAGATTCCTTATGGAAACTTCCAGTAAAGCAAGCTGAACTCTTGCTGTACCCATGTAAAATAATCAGGGCAAATTCGATGAGACCTGGCAAGGAAGGTCTTTCTTTGAGATTATTTTTAACAAAAGGGACAGCTCAAATATTATTTAGTCATAAAAAAACAGAAGGAAATCCTACCATCTGTGGCACCGTGGATGAAGCTGGTAGGTGTCATGCTAAGAGAAATTAGCCAGACAGAGAACGATTAAAATCTGCGTGATTTCACTTATGTGTGGAAGTTAAAATAGCCCAACTCACAGAAACAGAAGAATGCCGGTTTTCAGGAGCTAGGGGATGGGGTGAGGAATGGGGTGACGTTGGTCAAAGGGTACAAACTTTTACCATAAGCCCTGAGGATCTAAGGCACAGCATGGTGCCTATAGTTAGAGCGCTGTATTGTTACATGTGAAAGTTGCTAAGCAAGTAAATTTTAAGCATTCTAACCACATACACCAACTGCAGATCATGTAGGACTGTATTTATTGGGGGGAAAAAATCTGTGTAGGCTGTTTCCCTGGTGGTCCAGTGATTAAGAGTCCGCCTTGCAATGTATGGACACCGATTCCATCTCTGGTCTATTAAGATCCCACATGCTGAGCAGCAACTAAGCCCGTGCGCCACGACAAGCCCGTGCTCTCGAGTCTGTGGGCCGCCATGATGCCTGAACGCCTTCAAGCCCGTGCACGGCAACAGGAGAAGCCGCCGCAGTGAGAGGCCCATGGACTGCGGTGAAGAGCAGACCCCAGCTCGCCGCAACTAGAGGAAGCCTGCACGCAGCAACGAAGATCCAGCTCAGCCAAAAATAAATAAACAAAATTATTTTACAAAATCTGTGCAGAAGTGGATCTATGCAGTTCAAGCCTGTGTTGGTCAAGGGTCAACTGTATTAAGATTATAAAAACATCATAAAACTGGGCGCAAAAAAAGGGAAAGCTGATCATTTCTCTGCCCCTGTGAGTCAGTTTGCCCAATCATTTCAATATTCCTGATCTATAAACCTGTTTGTTCTTTGAATATCTGACCAGTTGCCCCTCACAAATCATGAAATAGAGAAAATCTTTAACATGCATTCATTTTACACCAGCGTGAGAACCATGACTTGTTCCCCTTCTTTGAAAGTTATCCTGTAACATGGCCTGTTGTTCTTAGATGTCTCAGCCTGGCACTCTAACTCCAGATCTTGTTGCTGTCTGGGTCTTTTCACACTTGTTCCCCTTCCCTGGAACTCCATGACTTCTCCCCAGTAAACATATTCTTTCAAACTCCCCAGACAAGGTCACTGCCCCACCTGTGGCCTTGCATGATTCCAGTTACCATTTTCTGGCTTAACCCATAACGCCTAGTGTGGGGCAGCGTAAAAGAGTAGCTAGGGATGTGTGTTGATGTAACGGGTATATTTTTTGCCTAATGAACTCCTAGTCACCCTTCAAAACCCCAGCCCTAATGTCCCTCCTTCCTATGAAGAACCTTCATTTCTCCTCTGGGCTCCTCTAGTACTGGTGCCTCCCACTCTGGCCCATCCCTGCCCCATGGGACTAGGGCTATCTGTCTGGCTCTTCATCCCCAGGACAGGGAGGTTCTCAGGGGTCCCAGCATTGTGCATATCTGGAAAAAGGAGATTTGCTGAATCACAAAATCCAAAAGTGTTTATTAAGTGAGTTTCGATGTAGCACCATTCACAGTGAGACAAGATTCTTGATCCTGGGGCAGAATTTTGAGTCTGGGCTTCGTAGAATAGGTAGAAGTAGTGGCTTTGCTGAGTCAGGGATCAAAAAACAAGGACAGGTGTGATTTCGTTCTTCTTGCACCAGCTCCCTTCCAGGACACCGGTTGTCAGTCACTTGAAGTGGACTTCCTTGGACAGCTCAGCTGTGAGTTGGCAGACATCTGGCTTCTGGCCCTGGAGAAGGTGGACGTGAGTTGGGGTCCTGAAGGGAGACCCTACCCTACCCCCCCAGCCAGATCCCTCCATTCCCTGCCTGGCTTACCTGGTACAACCGGCAGACAAGGTGTAGGAGATGTTCCTCATCTTTCATGTGTTCCTGAACAAGCAAGACAGGGGGTTAAAAGTTCCACTGGCCCCCAGTCTGGCCCTTGCCTCCTGCCTCCCAGATCAATGCACATGCCCATCAGCCCAGTCCCTGCCGGGGGGCCCCAAGAGTTCTTACCCCATTGACGACGACCCAGGGTACGTATTTGTGGGGTGGCCGCAGAGCGTCCGTGAGCTGAGCGTTGATGTGCAAGAGCTGCATGCCACGGTTTCCTGTAGCACACTCCATGATGGAATCCGCGGACACCTTTGGCGCATAGATCTGCAGGCACTGAGGGCAGATGGGGAGCTGGTCAGCAGGGGCATTGCCTCAGCTTCCTCCCTGTTATCTCCCCAACGGTCCTCCTTCTAGCAACCCCCACGCCCCCAAGCCCAGTTTCTGCCTCCTTACTGACGACAGGAGACAGTCGGGTTTCCAGGGATGCAGCAAGGCTCCTAAACAGCAAGTGCTTAAGACATGCCTGAGTGGAGGCCCCAGGGCAGGGGCTCAGGAAGAAGACCTCCAAGAAGACCAGACCTGCAGCCCCACCCCTGCAGTGTTTTATTTTCCCCAGAGCATCCGTAGTCGCTGTTCCCTCTGCCGGGAACACTTTTCCTCCTCCTTCCTCTGAGTCTCCTGAGTGTTCCCTCCTCTTTTGCACACCCCCAGCCACACTATGACTCTGCAGGGCTTGGAGGTGTCTTAGGGAGGCTTCAGGTCTCTTGGGTGGCCCAGATGCTTGATGAATAAATAAACAATCAGGGCAGATGAGTCACCCTTTTGGGAGTTCTTTTTCATAATCCTCCAGGGAGGGAGGTGGGCCAGAGGTGTCATCTCCATACCCCAGAGAAGGATCACTGTCTGTATCCTTGTATATTCCTGTTCAACCAAGCCCAGCTCAGAGGCACCTCGTCCAGGAAGCCCTCCCTGATCTATCAGGCAGGCCCGCAGAAGATCTTGGTTCTCTCCATTCAGAGACTGAATCTTTGAGAAAGGAGGCTGTATTCCTGGGACTGCACAGAGAGTGGCAGTTGGGGCCAGGACTTGAGCCTGAGTCTGTCTGGATGCAGGGAGGCCAGGGCCCCCCAACCCAGGCTGAATGAGGGGTGCTACTCACCGGCTTCAGGTTTTGCTCCATGTCATCCATTTCCTCCAGGCAGACAATGGTCAGGATGGCTATTTTCTGCTCCAGCTGGTCCAGTAGGCAGGCCTGGGGGTGGAAGCGGGCAGGCAAGGATGTGAATGGCTCAGAGCACCCTCCACCCCAAGGACCACCCCAGGAATAATCACGAGGTGTCCACCAATCAAGTGGAGAACAAAGACACGATTAAATGGAGGCACAGAGGCAAGGGACAGAGCTGTCTGCAATCCCTTCTGAGTCATGATTTCACCTTCCTTATCAGGGCAGTCGCCCCAGCCTCTGTGCCCCTCCCTTGGGAACTGGGGGAGAGGGGAGCTGCTCACCTCCACTTTGTTAAGCAGGCACTCCCGCTCTCCATGCTGGCACGTGAACTCCCACTTGCCGCTGACGTTTCTTTCCTGAAAAACAAGGAGGTGAGTGCTGGCTGGCCCCTCCCCCAGACCTCCTTCCTGTGGCCACGTGCCTCCCTTTTCCAGTCCCCAGGCACCTGAGCGTTCCCATAAGGCACTAAGGTGACGTTGAGGATTTCCAACACCATCAGCCACGTCGGGAAGAGTTCTCGGATCAGGAATTCCCGGCAGCCAGGGCACAGCGCCTCATAGTAGAGGCTCACGTTGACCAGGGGAACATCAGGCTTCTGGGGCGATGCCTGCAGGCACAGCTCACCGAGCTGCACAGGAGGAAGGGGTGTGAGTCAAGTTAAACTCTCTCGGAGGAAGGAAGCTGCAGACAGTAGGTGTTCTATCTCACACTCCTTCCCCACCTTGCCAGGTGGGAGTCTGATGCTGAGGCTTCACCGAAAGCCTAAATCTTCCTAAATATCAGTCAGATTGCAAGATGGATGTGACACAGATTTGCAAACAGTAGGCAGTTAATGGAGGCACAAGACTTGCTTTCCTCCAGGAGATGAAACTTCTTACCCAGGGGGAGACAGGGTGGAAGAAGTCATGGCCTTCACCCGCCTGGGTCACTGCGGGTCAGCCCTGACTTCCGGTGGTGTGTATCACCACCGCCTGCTCCTTTGTGGCCACTTCATCCCCTCGAGCCATGGCCCCGGGCTGAGCAAGGCCCTACACCTCACTGACTCCTTATTTACTCTTCCTCTCCACCAGCCCACTGAACTCCTCCCAAGGCTACTGCAGAGGCGGCGCCTAATAGGTGCTGACTTCCGGCTCCAGCTGAGGGGTGCGGGCGGCCGAGTCTGTGAGCAAGTGGTTTAGCCTCCGGGGCATCTGTTTACTCCGGCCCACAAAAACGCGTGCTCTTCCCGGAACGAAACGCACCCTCGATGAATGCCCGTGGCCAGGGGCCGGCAGCTCAGCTAGTCTGGGCTTCCTTCCCCTGGCCTAAAAGAGAAGACTCTGATTCTCGCTCCAGATGTACACAGTTGGTGCTCAATGCACCTTGGGGGGAGGAGGGAGTTGCGGGAGGATGGGGTGGGGGACAGCTGAGGGACTCGGACTTCAGATAGGAAAGCGAAAGGGAAAAGAAAGTATGGCTAAAGTGCCGGATTGAAGGGTGGGGCTGGGGAGGGGCTCGCCACCCCCCTCCCCCCGGGTAGCGTCCTCTCCGGACCCCGGTGGTCCCCGTCGAAGTCGGGGGGGTGGTGGGAAGAGAGGAGCGGCCGGTCCCCCACCTGGGCGCGGGTCCCGGCTGGCCCGCCCGCCGCGTCGCCGACGCTACCTGGCAGGGGGCCGCCCCCTCGGGGAGTGCTTCCAGCAAGGACCACCGCTTTGCGGCGGGGACCTCCGGCGGCAGCAGCAGCAGCAGCACGAACAGGAGAGGCGACGAGGCCATCACAGCGGCGGCGAACACGCGACGGCGGGGAGCCGTGGCCCCGGGAAGAAGCCGCCTTTAACTCGGCGGTGGCCCGGCCCCCAGGCGGAACCCGCCTCCCGGTGCCCACGCCCCACGGGGGCCCGGGCTGGTGCCTCTGGGTATCTCTACTTTTCTCTCTGGGTCTTTCTTCCCATCCCAACCCCACCCCAGCCCCATTCCCTGCCCCCACCCCCCGCCAGGTGCTGGGCCCCGCAGTTCTTGAACAACGCGCTGCCCTTCCGTCTCCCCCAACCCTTCCCCGCAATCAGCCCGGCCCAGCCCTGTGAAACTGAGGCTGAGCACCTCGAGCAGAGGTGAGGTCGGGGCTTAGAGACAGAGAAACAGAGAGATCGAGAGATAGGAGGTCTCTATGTGCCCACGGATTCCTCTGGGGGCCGTTAGAGCAGTCCTGCCCCGCCCCCACCCCGGACCTAGCCCATGGACCCGACTCTTCGACCTCCCTACCCTGTGTTCCCACGGGAGGTGATCCCTTGCCCCGGCGTGGGCAGCCAGGCCCCCTCTCCTAGCTTGGCCCATACCCCTCCTCATTCCCAAGCTTCACCCCTCCCCCTCTCAGGCTTCCCCCCCAACCCGGACAGCGTGGTCGCGTGGGGCTGACTCAGGCTTGACCACAGCAGGGCCAGAAAGCAGAAGCCAGTGCTGGGAGGGGCACCTCACTTCTCTCGGCACCCCCATCCCTGGCTGGAGGGTGGGAAGAGAAAGCTGGTCTTCCTTCTTGCCGCTCTCCTGGGCTTGAGGAGGGATGCACCCCTGCCCTCTGCCAGCTCCTTTGGTAGAAGAGACACCTGGGTTGGAGCAGTCATTACCTGAAGCCTGTGTGGTGTATTAATACATGGGATGTGGGATGGCCCTGTAGGACCCAAATCCAGGGGCATCAGGCAGACCCAATTTTGCTCCAGGACTGTGCTGGACACCTCAGGTGATGAAGCCCCAGCTTCTCTTTCTATAAAGTAGAAGTGAGGTTTAGGGACTAAAGCTATCATGAAGGGCTCGGAACAGAGGGAGCATTGCCCCAGGATGGGGGTAGGGTGGAAGGTGTTCACAGGATGGCAGACTGGGCAGAGAGAATAACCTAGATAAAGGCTTGGAGGCTAGGAGTGTTGGGGAAGGAACCAACACGTTCAGACTTTGCAAGGCAAGGATTTGGGCCCCACGGGAGGAAACGCTCCCCACCCTTGCCGGGAAATCAGTCCAGCCCCCAGCTCCACAGCCCAGGTCCCCCTCGAGTTCTGGGGAAACCCCAGCCCACATGGCCACATTCATAGCAGCAGGTTCGGGTGCTGGGGTTCCCCTGAAGTCCCCATGGCTGGAAGATCCCACCTCATTCTTTTGAACCCTTCGCAGAACCCCTTTCCTTTGTGAAGCCTCTGCAAGGCTAAGCGACACGGCTTTGGGGAACTTTGTATTCAGTCCTGTACTGGGCTGAAGAAATAGCAATAAATATAATTGCTACAATTTTTCCAGTGGGTATTAAGCACCAGCCTTATTTGGAGGAATTCCTAAAGGTAACCTCACCCATTTGAGCATGAAATCCTCAGAGATGCCCAGTAGAGACTGTTGGCCTTACTTGATAAGAGGAAATGGGACGGAAACGGGAGGTGACGTTCCCAAGGAGACACAGTTGGTTGAGTGTGGAGACCAGCTAGAGGCTATGTGGGACGTTCTCTTCTGTGCTCAGGCTCCACCCGGCTGGGCTCACGGGACTGAGAAGGTGAGCTTTACCCTGCTTCCACTCAGGGCGTGGGGGAAGCCCTCAGTGGGGGCAGAGTCTGGGCTGGAGTTATTTAGAGGGTGCCTCCTGACTGGTCAGTCACTCAAGTGGGGACAGTGCTTGGGGAGGACCGAAGCTTTGAGGCCAAAGAAGGTAACTCCTGTCCCTCTGAGAGCCCAGGGGAGAGATGGATCAGACAGCGGCTCCTTCATCCCTGGGGGCTGTCTCAGCCACATTGGGTCCTGACAGGTGCCGTGGGCTGGGGAGGAGAGGAGGTTCCCAGCCCTGGGGGTGTGTGAGGGGAGGGCAGAGGGAATGGTGACTGAGTCCGGGTCAGTGCCACCATGAGGACCCAGCTCAGTGTCCCTAGAGCCACGGCAGGCCGCACTGGGCAGGTGTGGAGAAGAGGGGTTTGACACTGTGGGGATCCAGGACACAGGAGGCCCCTCTGGGTGGCATGGGAGTGGGTGTGACAGTCTTTTCTGCTTGGCCACAAGGAAGCTGCACATTAGAGGGGTGGCGATTTTCTGGGGCCAGGGATGGTGGCTGAGTGTCAGAATTCAAACTCAAACTCAAAACTTGGGAGCTATGGCCTGGGGTCCCTGCAGCAGAGGCTGGGGTCTGAGCCTCTCTGCCGTGTGACCTCAGGCAGGTCTCAGTCTCTCTGCACATGAGCAGTCTAAGCTGCGATGGCAAGGGAGGTGGGGGAGGAGGCAGGGGCTGGCAGCCTCCATTCGGCAGCCCAGAGCTAAAGCCTGTCACTGAAAACAGAAGCGTCCATCGAGTTCAATGTTTTATATCCATTATCAGTATCAACGTACCATACAAAACCCGCCTGCCAGCCTAGCCAGACAGGCAGGAAAAGGGGGGTGGGGTCCGTGGGTGGCATAGAAAATCAGGGCTCTCGTCCCAAAAGAGGAGAGAAAAGAGGGCTTTAGGTACACTTGAGGGAAAATGAAACCAGAGCCCAACATGATGGAGAAGAAGCCTTGAGTCTGCGTTGACTAGGGTGCTGGCACCGTTATGTGCCGGCTGCCCGGAGGTGCTGGTGGCCTCAGTTCCTGGGAGGCCTGGGGTCAGCCTGTGAGTTTATTTTTAATTATTTTCTTTTTCAGGGGTACTTCTTGGCAGCAGCCCCACAGTGGGGACAACCCGGGGCCGGGTTTCACTTCAGGGTTTGAAAGGGAAGTTGGGGTCTATGGGGCAGGTCCCGCCTGGCCCCAGACGTCACGGCTGAGGTTCTTCGAAGTGGCCAAGCGAAGTTCCTTCCTGCCCTGACCCCAGGTCTATGGCTTAAAAATGGGGGCACCCAGGCGGGGGCCACGCAGCCCAGGGGCCTCTGTAAACACGGCAGGTGCAGCCAGGTGGGGCTCTGGGGACCCCCGGAGGCCCGTGGGGGACAGGGCACAAGGTTGTGGGTGGCCAGAGCCGTTGGAGGGCAGTGATTGTGGGGGCAAGGGCTGTGGAGTTGGGGAGGCGGGACCCCCAACACGGATACACAGAGACGGGGGGCGCGGGGGACAGATGGAGCTAGAAAGAGACCGAGTGACAGCAGGGGACAGAAAGAGACTCAGAGAAAGATGGAGAGAGAAGCAGACAGAGAGACAGACAGAACTGCGGAGAGAGGAAGAGAAAAACATACACCTGGAGAGATTCACAAAGAAGAGACAGGCGGAGGAGACCCAAGGAAGAGACAGATTAGACAGACAGACTCCAGATGCAGCGGCTCCGCTCTGGGCCCAGCCGGCGGGGCCCAGGCCCTGGGGGCGCGCCTGCTCAGCGCGCAGCCGGCGGGGGCCCAGGCCCGGGGGCGCGCACGGGGTGAGCGAGCGTGACGGTCAGCGCATCGTTGTGCTGCACCAGGGAGGCGTGCTGGTAGTGGAGGACGAGCTCCTTCAGGGACCCGTACAGGTTGTAGGGCTCCGCGAAGCCGAAGCCCGTGGCCGTGCGGTAGATGACGCAGTGCTTGGTGTCCCCGTCCACCCTGCGGAGGCGGGCTGGGTCAGAAGGGCGCCCGCCCTTGCAGGCTTTCCCAACTCCGCCCCACGGCTCCTCTCAGGTGACCCCGCCTGGGACCCCTACTTCCCCATCTCCTGGGTGCTGGCTGCTGACCAGGCCCCGACCCTGCTTTGATCCTGCCCCAGCTTCCCCCCCTGTCCCCAAGAACCCAGGGCTTCTTCCCGGCTGTCTCCCAAGGCCGAACATACAGCTGGTGCTCAATGAGAGCCCTCAAAAGGAATGGGTGGATCCCCCTCCCAACATTCAGCCATTCTCAGTTCCCTGGCCAGGCACTCACACCACAGAACAGGCGTAGCAACCCCGCTGGCTGCTCTCACGGATGAGGAAGGTACCGTCCCGCTTGCCACTCAGCATTTCCTCAGCTTGGGTGCGGTTGATCTTGCCTACATACCAGGTGCGTTCCTCGTGGTGGGGGAGGTCATCCTCATCCTCCATCAGTGAGTACTGGCTGTGGGGGAGGCAGGGAGGAGCCCTGGTCACTTACTCACCAGCCTCCAAGGTCCCCCTGTCACCTGGACAACGCTCCTTCCCTGGTGAACTCCTATTCACCCTGCAAAACCCACACAAAACGGCCCCTCCTCTAAGAACACCCCTCCAACCCCTCCACCCCTTGCCTGAAGTGGTCACTCACTCCTCAGTCTCATTCTTGATCCCCAACCATTCGTTGATTTTCTTCTGCCGGGCACCCTTCTGAGTGAGCCACCTGGAGGGAAGAGGAAAGGTGGGCTCCTGCTGCTTGGCTGGGAGGGGAACAGAGGCTGCAGCATAGGAAAGGCAAGCCCTCCGTGGTCCTGGCCAGCCAGGCTGGAGGCAAGGGCTGACCTGAGTAGGTTCTGGGAGCAGTACCCCCGGTTACCACAAGGGGTCAGCCTTGGCCAGGGCAAGGACAGCTTCAACTCAGGTGGATGCCCCAGGCTCTGCCAGGGAACCCCGCTCTGCTCCCCCAACCCGCGTCTGTTAACACTTTTTGAGACCCCAGACTGTGCCATCACAAGCTGTTATCAGCATCAGAAGCTCAGTCCAGGGGGCTGCACGGTAGTGCGCCTTTGCACATGGCAGCTGTCTGTTCTGAACCTTAGTTTCCCCCACCTGCAAAAGAGAAACTTGACAATATTTCAGAGGACCAAGTGAGCTAATGTATGCACGGTGCTCAGCACACACTAGGTGCACACAAGTGTCAAAGGTCCAGGTGGGAGGGGGAAGCCTCAGAAACGGGATCTTGGGCTCAGGTTGGGCACTGCATGCCGGGTCACGGAGTTGGCATTTGTCCGGGGCTCCCAGTGACTCAGCCATGTTGCAGTAGCGCTCCCATTTCACAGCTGAGGCTGAATGGAGCTGCTGTACAGGGAGCCCTTTTTTTTGGCAGCACCATGCTTAGTTCCTCCACCAGGGATCAAACCTGTGCCCTCTGCCATGGAAGCACAGAGTCTTAACCACTGGATCACTAGGGAAGTCCAAGAGCCCTTCTGAGTGGGCCAGGAGGGGCCTGATCGAGAGGGAAGGGGGCTGGTGGACAGATGAGGGGGTAGGGAGGTAGACGGGACTACCTGGTGGAGAAAGTGAGTGAGATACATGCAGAGGTCACCGCTCCAGGTGCCCCTGCATTAATGGGGGGACCCCCAGGCAAGCGCGGAGCCAGGCACTCACACAAGGTACTGGTCTCGGATCTTGCGCAACTGCATGAGGTCTGGCTTGAGGCTGTTCATGCGCTTGTCGATCTCTCGGTTGTCAGAGGCCTGTGCCCGCAGCTCCTGCTCCAGCTTTGTGCGGCTCTCGTGGATCTCGGCAATGCGAGACTTGAGCCGCTCCGAGTTTAGCAGGATCCTGTGGGAGGAGTGGCTCAGAGGCCTCAGACTGGCTCCCAGTCTCTAAGCCTCTGGACAGGCTGCTTCCCTGATTTCTCTTTCTGGCAAACTCCTATTCATCCTTCAAAGTCCACTTCAACTGACCCTCTCCCTCTCTTGGAACCCAGGCTGCCCACCCTGTTTCCTTTCTTTCCCCACTTGAGCTGTGTTGGAGCAGGGTGCGGTAGGGCAGAGAAGAGGAATTGGACTCACCTCTGCATTTCTTTCTCGTTGCCCTCACGTCGGAAGCGCTCCAGATATTCCTTGCTGCACTTCTCCTGCGTCTGGCCCTGCTCTTCAAAGATCTTGATGGTCTCATTGAAGGCTTCGATGGCTGTGCGCTTCATCTGCAGTTCCTGAAAGAGGGGTAAGTCTGAGCACCTCCTGGGACTCCCGGCAAGTCCCTCATGAGAGGTAAAGGCAGATCCCAACTCTGATATGGAGGCATTGTTCAAGTTGGTTCCTCCACCAGGGGCACCGTTCCTCTAGCTGCACCGAACGAACTCCTATTCCGCCTTCAAAGCCCACATACCCCAACCCACTCTTCTTTTAGATTCTCCTTTGGGCATCTTACAAAACAACTGGGTGCGTGAGCGCTGCTCAGAATTAATGATAAATCTAGTTGCTACAATTCGTGGGGCTCCTTCTCAGGGTAGATGCTGCACCAAGCCCCTTTCATGCATCCTCTCATCAAACCTCCCAACAGCCTACACAAAGTCAGAATTGTTAATGGGGAAACTGAGGCTTGGGAGGCCTAAGCCATTTCCAAGGTCATGATGCTCCTAACTGATCCCAGACAATTGTCCTGTCCACTCAGAACCTCAGGTAACCTGTCTTCAGAAAGGAGACAAGAAAGAGACTGCTCAGAGATTACAGGGGAGACAGAGAAACTCCCTGATGGAGATGGGATGTTCAATGTGAATAAGTTGCATCTCAACTTACAAAAGAAGTTTATTAACACAGTCCTGGAGTGATAAAACCTTTCCCCACTTGCCTGTTTTTAAAAGATACTGCTCTATCCCATGACCTCCTGACCCTTTGTCTTAGGCAACTCTTGGTGAGGTGGTTACCATCATTTTGATAACATCCAGGTTGAAGGGGATGGAGAAGAAAAGGAACTGAAACTCATGGTCCCAGTTTCCAGATAGGGAGACTGAGACCCAGAGGCTCAACCAAGACACCTCCCATGGCTTAGCCGCTCATGAGGCTGCTTGGTACCTCCTCATCTGTGTTTTTGTTTGTTTTTTAGAACCATATATATTGATTTCTGGGCTTCCCTCAGAGCTCAATTGGTAAAGAATCTGCCTGCAATGCAGGAGTCACAGATTCAATCCTTAGGTCGGGAAGATCCTCTGGAGAAGGAAATGGCAACCCACTCCAGTATTTTTGCCTGGAGAATCCCATGGACAGAGGAACCTGGCGGGCTACAGTCCATGGGATAGCAAGAGTCAGACACAACTCAGCAACTAAACCACCCCCGCATTGATTTCTATGTTTTCAGGCAGTCCCTGGTGCTAAGAGCCTGCTCTGTGACCTAGAAGTGGACGTCTGGCACTGCGACCTTAGCACTGCCCTCTGCACCCAGGCCTCCCTGGGGTGTGCTTGCCCGTGGTACCTGAGAGGTGCGCGTGTACTCCTCGTAGAGCTGGTCGTACTCGCGGCTCTTGTCCTGGTACTGCTGGTGGTAGACCTTGAGCTGGGCACCCACCGCCTCCACGCTGTCCTCCTTGACGATCTGGTCCTGGGAATACCCAGTGCCATCAGGCAAGCTACCTGGGAAACTGAGGCCCAGCGCCAGCCGGGCACCGCCAACCCCCGCCCCCAGCGCCCACCCCAGCCCCCGACCTGTTGGTACTTGGACACTGGGTAGAGGAGCCGGGTGTCCAGCTTGGCGTTGTACTGGGCCAGTGACTCATGGCGGTAGTGGGTGATGAGGTCCACGACAGAGCAGAAGGTGAGCGGCTCCGAGAAGCCGTAGTGCCCGTCTCGGTGGAAGACCTTGATCAGCTTGTTGTTTCCGCCCTTCCTGGGGTGGGTGAGGGGGTGTCAGCGCCCAGCGGCAGGTCCATCTGTGTGGCACTGCCTGTGTGACCCCTAGTCCTCTGACCTGAGTGGCCCGCTCCCACCCCTCGTCCCAGTCTCCCTGAAGGGATGGGCCCCCACCTGAGGGTCAGCGTGTACTCTCCCTGGATCTTGCTGGAGGCATCTCGGACCAGGAAGGTGCCATCGGGCGTGTCCCGCAGTTTCTCGTTTACCTCCTCCCTGTGGAGACAGCCGGGATGGGTGCCCGCTGGGAGGCCCTGCCCCCCAGGTTCTGCGGCCCTGTCCAAGAGTCCTACCTGGAGATGTCACCCCAGTACCACTCGGCGTCCTGCAGGGAGGGTGGGCTGCCCCCATTGGCCAGACCTGTGGGGGCTGGCTTTGTCTTGGGGGGTTTTGGTGGCAGTGCTGGGGGACAGGAAAACAAATACGCATTGAGCACCAACTGTATACCAGGGTGAGCTCCCCTGGCAACTGAGCCTGCTGATACAGGCAGGGCCCCGAGTCAGCATTCTCATCCCCAAGAGCTAATCCAAGGGGGTGGGGGTCACCTGGGGGGGCAACCTCCTGCTCCTCCAGATGTTCCTGAAGCAGCTTCTCCACCAGCAGCGCAGGAAAGTCCGGGGTGGGCTCGGTCCTAGGGGGAAGGGGAGTGTGGTGAGTGCTGGTGTGCACATGGCCTTGTGTGTGCTTGCACACCTGGCAGGGGGTACGTGTGAAAGCATGCGAGTGGAAGAAGAGTAGATGCTGCAGGCAGGCGTGGGAGACCCACTACTGTCTCTGCACATGCAGCAAGCGATGGGTAAGTCTCATGCAACAAACAGGAGTCCAGCACGTGGGGTGGGGAAGCAGAAAGAAGAACAGACACAATCCACTTGCCTGCTCTCTGGTCCAAGCCCCTTCGCCTTGTCCCAAGCCCTGATGGAGTCTTCTTGGAGCTCAAGTCTCACCCCCAGTCATCTTTCCTAGCCCGCCCATCACCACAGCTCTGGCCTCTTCCCCATGGGGCCCTCATCCACACTCTCCTCTCCTTTCTAGACCCCTCCTTGGCTACATCTCCGGCCACACCTTTCTCTAGAACCCCACCCCTTTCTGCTTCGACTCAGCCCCGCCCCCCAGAATCGGCCTCTCACCCGTCGGGTGCGCCCCCTGGCGGCGGAGAGGGCGGCGGCGGCGCGCGCAGCAGCAGCGGCCCGAAGGTGGCGCCCAGGGCACGGACCGCGGCGCCCGGGGCTGGGGCGCGCCCGGCCACCCGGCCCAGGTGCTGGAGCAGGAAGCGCAGCGTGAGCGCATGGTGCAGTGGCAGCGTCGGGGGCTCCAAGGCCGGCCCCACGGGCCCCGCAGCCTCTGCGGACAGATGGCCAGGGTTGAATTGAGCCAGGGCTTGAGTCCGCCTGCCCAATGCCTTCCCCAGCCCGGGCTTCCCTCCAGATTTACCCCGCAGGGCTCGGTGTGCCTCGGCCGCAGCCTCGGGTGTCACGAGGGGCGCTGGCAGCGCCAGCAGGAAGCCTTTCACACCATCTGACAGGGCTGCCGCATCCCACTGCTCCACGTCACTCAGGGACCAGTCTGTGGGTGCAAGGGGGATACCTCGGTCCAAGGCGGGCGCAGGGAGGGGGACACATCTGTCCAGGGCAGGTTCCTTTCCCACTCACCCACTGAAGCTTGCCCTCACCTGTGCGCACAGCGGGTGGCTCAGGCCTGTAGCTGTCCAGCCCTGGGGGGAAGGGATAGGGTAGGTCAGCGTCACCCTAGGTGCCAAGACCAGCTCTGAAATGCTGCCTCTACCCCATGTGGGGTCTGGGGTGGCTACTCAACCTCCCAGAGGTAAGAGCAGAGGGAGGGGAGGGAAATGGTAGCAGAGGGCATGGCACATGCTATGCAGGGGTCCACGTTCCCTAGGGAGTTATTCCTTCCCCAACTCAACAGGGAGACCCAGAGCATCCAGACTCAGCCTCTCCATGCAACCTGAGCCCAGGGAAGAGGATGAGTTGCCTATCCCCAGAGGTAAGCAAGCAGAATCCAGGGGCTGCAGGCAGGCCAAGGCTCACCTGTCCGTTCAATGGCCTCCACCAGCTTCACCAGGATAGGGGGAGCCACATCAGGGGGGGAGAACTGCTCGGGTAGGTCAGGGAGTGTAAGGCCTGGCAGGAGGGGACGCAGTGTTGGCAGGGTCCCTAGAAGGACCCCAGCCCCATCTTTGCCTGCTGCATCTCAGCCCAAGGGCCTGGCATCTGGCCCACTACCCTGGGGGAGACAGAAGGCCCAGCTGGTGGAGCTGGGAGGGCTGAGCTGGTGGGAAACAGTGTTCTGGGTTAAAAGATCAGTTCACACAACTTCAGACATGAGGTGGAGCGGATTGACCAGTGTCAACCAAATGGGATGTCCACTTCCTAATCTCTCAGATATAATGACGATAAGGGTTTCACGACGAGACCATCTTGGATTAAACCCAAGGACTGGTGTCTTTATAAGAGAAGGCCATCTGAAGAGAGAGGCAGAGATTGGGGTGATGTCGCACTAAACCAAAGTATGCCTGGAACCCCTAAAAGCTGGGAGAAGCAAGGAAAGCTCCTCCCGTAAGGTGGAGAGAGCACAGCCCTGCCCACACCTTGGGCTAGACTTCTGGTCTCTAGAACCAGCAGAACACGCTCCCGTTGTTTGAACGGCCCCTGGCTCGTGGCAATTCATTACAGCAGCCACAGGACACTCATGCAGCAGGCTTAGGACTCTGCTGTTGCTTGCTGGCCAACCTCGGGCACAGGACATACCCTCTCTGTGCCTTGGATCCTGCAGCTGAGAAACTGGTCAATGGCATCATCTCTCCTTTCTTAGCGGGAACAACAAAGCAGTTGAAAAGAATAAATGGAAAATATCTCATCGGGGTCAGGACATCTCATCCCAAGAAAAGTCTCCATTTTCTAAGTCACTTTGTTTTAAAAAAAAAAAAGTCCCCCCTTTTAAAAATGCTGACCCCCTTCCGTGTCCCAGCCCCCTCCTGGCCCCACGTTTCGCCCCACCCAACCTTCTGTGTTCAGGCGCTCTGCCGGCACAGCCACCATTTGATGCAGCTTTGGCCCTTGGCGGGGACGCCCTGGCACACAGCAGGGGCAAGCCAGGGCCTGTGGGGCCTCCCTGAGTGATGGGCCAGGTGGTGCTTGAACTGCAGAAAGGCCCAGCTGTGTCAAAAATGCAAAAAAAAAAAAAGAGCAAACAAGGGGAGGTGGGTGACATCCAGCTGGTAAGGGGGCCACAGTTCCGAAACTCCACTCTGAAATTTGCCTGTCTGCAACGCAGGGAGGGAGGTCCCATTAGAATAGGCGTCACCCTCCATTTTACGGATGAGAAACCGAGTTTCAGGAAAAGAGCAAGCTCCCCTAGATGCACAGGCCAGCGGGGGCCCAGGTGACATCAGGGCTCGGCACACAGCTCCCTGTGCAAAGCTGCATGGAGGGAAGGCAGGCAGCTACAGCGTGTTGCCTAGTGGTCCTCAGAGGGTCAGGGCTTGAACAGAAGGACCAATACCCCCCATTTCCAGATGAGGAGACCGAGGCCTGGAGAGGGCTGGCCCTAGCCCATGTCACGTGGCCCTGGGAGATTGGGAGGGCGGAGCTGGGTGGCTGCCTGGGAGTGGGGATGTGTGTGGTGGCTGGACCCAGGCCAGGCAGAGGAGGGAGGCGGCTGTTACCAGGGGGAGAGGCAGACTCTGGCGGGGAGCCCGGATGGGGCCGCCTCCTGCTCCTCCAGGCTGAGGCGGGACGCAGGCACAGGTTCCGGAGACACCAGATGCTGCAAAGCCCAAGCCTGCAGCATGCCGCCTCGGCACCCCGCCACCCCACACCATGGGGACTCTGGGCTGACCCTCTTTGGGCATCAGAGTCCCTTGGGCACAAAACCAGGTGGGCCATTGGGAGGGGCCATGGTGCCTCTCAAGGCTTTGGCCTTCACTGGGTGACTCCCTGAGCGAGTGGTTCGACTCCCTAGCACCTTGGTCTCCCTATGTGTACACGGGGCCACGCTGGGCCACCGTGAGTGATGAGGCAGACCACGCTGGGTGCTCAGCACTCATCAGCCTCCTTCCTACAACTTGTGCCTCGTTTCCCCGCCCAGCATACAGGCTGGCATGCAGTCACAATGCACATTCAGTGCCCTGGTTCTCCACTCCCAGCATGCTCTTTGGAGGGAGGGGGGGCCAAGGGTCTCTTTGAAAGGGACGGAGCATCCTCACATGCCACTGTGCTGTGTGGCCTCAACTGAGTAGCCCACCTTTGGGCTTTTTGGCTCCCATCATTCTGGAAATCAGAAAACCAGGGTTATAACAAAGGGGGGCGGGTTTCTCAAGGGATTCCGTCTGCAAACCACAAGATGAAGTTAAATTGAGCCTCTGAATCTTCCTGGACACTCCCTATTGTCTTCAGAATCAATCCCATGAAATCCAAGGTGAGGACCCTGCCCCTTCCTCACTCGGCTCCACTTGTCAGGGCTGGTTCCCTGAACCTGCTGTGACATTCCCTCAGGGCCTTTGTCTTTGCTTTGCCTGCTGCCTTCTCCCCCTACTCTCTGAGAGGCTTCTTTCTCTCGGCATCTGTCATCACTTAATCACCTTCTTCTCACTTCTTGAACCAGAAGCCCCATGAGAGCAGGGCGAGGCTAGTGTGTC
Organism: Bubalus kerabau; assembly: GCF_029407905.1. Taxonomy (NCBI): domain Eukaryota; kingdom Metazoa; phylum Chordata; class Mammalia; order Artiodactyla; family Bovidae; genus Bubalus; species Bubalus kerabau. The sequence goes on from NC_073624.1 coordinate 174,452,614, forward strand.
CGCCTCTGGGTGCCCAGCCACGAACTGCACCCAGCCCTCCATAGCAGTGTAATTGATACCTGCCAACCAATCAGATATCCTCATTCCTCCTCTCTGGGGAGAAGCACCATTGCCTCATGGGAAAGAAGAGGAAACTGAGGGTATGCGGGCACTCCCGGTTTCTCTCATCTCTGCCAGGGGCCCAGTCTGCTGCTCACCTGGCTCAGGGGGCCCATCTCGGGGCCTGGCGGGCAGTGGGCGGGGGCCACGTGGGCGAGGGCCAGGCCGGGCCAAGGCCACGGGCCCCAGGAACTCCACATAGGTGCCAGGGAAGTCGCCACGCTGCCGGGTACGCTCATTGAGGCCAGGCATCCAGCCTACACTCTGCGGGCAGCGCTCATTGCCCTCGGCCACGCCCAGCGCCTGCAGGGCGGCCCTGCTCACCACCAGCACATCACCCGGAAGCAGCTCCAGGTCCTCCGGCCGCTCCCGGCGGAATGGGTACAATGCACGGTATTGGAAGCCCTCAGGGCCAGCCATGGCTGGCAGGGTGGGGTCTGGATGGTCAGGTGGCTGCTTGGGGCCCCAGTGGCCCCATCAGCCCGGGGTGGGGGGCCGGGAGGGTCCGCTGGGAGGGCTTGGGGACTCAGGCTTCGATTTTCACCAAGAAGTTACAGGTGACCACCCGGGATGCTCACGCTTTGCTTCCCACCATTATTTCATGACCCTAACAAGGGTCACTCGTTGCTTGTCCACCATTCGTCAACTGGTGGGAGGGGGTCGGCAGCCTGATCTCAGGTCACTCAGCTGCTGCGTCCCCCCTCAATCCGTAGGGCGGGGCCGGGTCGCTCACTCCCTCACGTGGGGGGCCATCGGCTCCCGAGGCTGGCGGCTCTTCCAGCTGCGCCAGGCGAGGGGGCCGAGGGCACGGGCTGTCACCATGCTCGGCTCGGGACACCGACCTAGGGGGAGAGGGGTGGGGCAGCATGAGTCGGTTTGAACTCCTGCCACCCTCAATTCAGAGCCAAACCCAAATCCCAGGTTAGAATCCCCTAACTGGGTACCCTTGGGTCAGTCCCTGCACCTCTCTGGGCCTCTGTTTCCCCAGCTGTAAAATGGGTGAATAGCCCTCCCTTGGGTTTGTTGGGGGCAGAGCTCCCAAGAATCTGTCCTGGGCATACTACAAGTTCAGTAAACAAGTTCTTCTTCGCCCCTGTTAGAGATGGGGAAACTAAGGCTCAGAGTAGGCAGGTCTCTGTTGGACCATTCAGTGGGCCAGGAAGCCAGGACTGAAAAGCTCAGAGCTGCCCATTTTCACAAGGCCCAGGATGCATCCATCCCAAATGGCCAGTTAAACCCTGAATGCTCAGGGCGTATGGGTGATGATGTTCAGCGTGCTGTGGAGCCCTGAGGAGGGGCTGGGATGGCTGAGTGCAGTAAGAGGCGGCAGGGGCCAAAAGAGATAGGGAATGAAGTCCAAGCAGATGTCATAGCACAAGCAAAGGTGAGTCCAAGCAAATGGATCTCTGATCTCTGCAAGGGGAGGAGAGAACGGGGCAGTGGTGGTGGGGGTCCCTGACATGTCTCAGCTTCAGGCCCACAATAGGTACTTAAAACAGAAAAGGGTTGGTGGGAGGCCAAGAGGGCCTTAGCCCCACAACAGACATAGAGCTCGGAAAGGGTAGAAGGAAGGAGGGCACTGCAGCTGCCAAGCGGGTGGCTGCTGTATGCAGGGGCAATGATCACCCCCAAGGAGCCACCAATCTCAGGAGACACAGCCCAGCACAGACGCATTCTCAATCACAGCCCTGCAGGTTGGGTCTTCCTGAGAGATTGGGGGTGGGGTGGGGTGGGGGGCGGTGCTTTTCCAAAAGGCGGGTCCTCACAGAGGACAGGAGGAGCACTGGTCAGAAGGACTAGTACAGGCAAAGGCTGGATAGCCAGAAATACTTGTCAAGAGTTCAGAGTGGCCTTAAGAAAGCCACAGGCCATGCAGGGCCTTGGGGGCCAGGCAGAGGGTCAGGTTTTATCCGTCGACCGCGGGGAACCGCTAGAGGTGTCCAAGTACTGGGCACAAGCTCCACATTCCAGGACGCCCCAACTTATCCGCTCCCTGGCCCCTGGCGCCCCATTCTACAGATGGGGAAACTGAGGCCCAGCGACAGGGACGTCCAGAAAACCGCCTGAATCCGCTTGCCTGCCCGCCTCCGCGCCCCGCCGTGCACACGTTTGCACACGCCCCGGTGTGCGCGCCTAGGAACCAGCGCTCCCCGAATCCAAGAGGCGGGGTGGAGGGGCCAGGCTGGGGGCTTGGCGGGGGACGCAGGGCCTGCGCGCTCACGCGTGTGCAAACGTGCACTCGGGCCTGCGTGGACCCCGAAGCCAAGCTCGGGGGCCGGAAGCGCAGTCGACCCTCTACCGTCTTGCACCCCACCACCTCACTATGCCCCACACAATGCTTGGGCGCCCCCTCTTTACTGCTCGACGCCCCACTCCCGGCAGGGCCTCCCTCAATTCAAGGCCGCGGCTCCAACCCCTTATCTCTGCCTACAGTTCGCCGTTCCACCCTCATCTTACAGGGCAGGCTGCACCAGGGCCAGGTCGAGCCCGAGGCCTCCCGCTCCCTGCGGCCCCCAGTTCCCGCGGGGCCCGATGCAGCCCTGCTCGCGTTCCAGCTTCCACCGCGGCCCCATACTCTGCCTGGGCGCCCCGCATCTGAGCGCACCCCTAACCCGGCCTGCCACGCGGACAGCTCACACCTGGTCGTAGCCGCCACCGCTGCCGCCGCGGCCACCGTCACGCCGAACCGAGCCAGACCCGTGGCTTCACCGCGGCCGCCGTCGCCGCAGCCGCGGGATCCCCGCCTCCGCCGCTGCCGCCGCGGTTCCGAACGGTCGGGCCCTCCCCCCGGCGGAAACGGCCGAGTGCATTCGGGCCGGGCGAGCGATCTGGGGCCGAGGCGGGGCCAGAGGACGCCCGAGTGCTTCCGGAAAGAGCCGAACGTACTCCCGCGGGACTGGAGGGTAACGCGGAGCAAACGTGCCCCGAGACAGCCGATCATTTCCGGAAACAGTCGAACACAATCGGGTCAGATGAGTCATTCGGAGGCTGGGCTCGGCTAGGCTCGGCTGTGCTGAGATGCCCAAGATTCTGGAAACGGCCGAGCGCTCTCCAGCCGGACTCGCAAAACAGGCTGGCCCCCGAAACTTCGGAAACTTACTGGAAAGAACCAAGTGGGCTTGGCCTCAAATGAGGCCCTGAGAACTTAGATCCAGAGGCGACTACCCACTTCTGGAAACTGCCGAGGCAGGGACGGCTCCCGAGAGCAAGTGAGGTGGCCCTGAGCTCAAGGAACTGAAGGTGGCATTTAGGTGGAAGGGGCTCGCCACAGAAAGCTGAACCTTTCAGGAAACAAGCTGAGGGCCGAGAAGGGATCAGGCTTCAAAGCCGGGGTTTCCATGGTAGCCCAGAGCGTCTAGAAAACAACTGAACTCGCGGGCGGAGAGAACTACCCCAATGCCGGCCCACAGGCGTACGACTGTTTCCGGAAAGAGCCGAAGACACTCGGAGACAAGGGGCGTGGCCAAAGCTTTCCGACCCTTCCTAACACTTCAGAAGTAATCTGAACGCGCTCAGGCTGGGTTCCGACGTGGTGAGGGGAATTTTAGGGCACAGCCCAAGCGAAGACCAGTATAAAAAGGTCACAAAGATGGCTTATTTATTATCACGGCTTCAAGGCCCAGACGGTGTTTTAGGGACAGAGCCCATGATAGGTACTCAACCGGGAGAGGGTAGCAGGAGCCCTGGATCAGAGAAGGCATCAAGAAGGATCTCAATGGTGAACTCCCAGCAGCCTTCAAAACCCACTTCAGGTGACTTTGAGCCAAGGGTCTATTTTCATCCCAACCCCACCCCACTCTTCCCTTACCCTTTTCTCAGCCCCTCAGAAATCCAGACATCGGACCTCCTCTTTGTAAATGTGAGCTTTTATTCACTGTCAGCTCCAGGATGGAAGGCGGGAGCAAAAATCATGCACAGCCTTGATCTAGCTCCAACACCAGGCAGTGCTGTGTGGGTGTCTCCGGAAGGAACGCAGAGTGGGCTGCAGAGCCTGGAAAGTGCCCTTATCATGTGGGACACAGCCATTACGTTAGCCATCTCCCAATGGGAAATGGAGGCTCTGAGATGCCCGGTGGGTCACACAGCATTTCAGGGGAGAGGGTTGGAGTTGGAGTCTGCTGTATCTGACAACAGATTCTCCACAGCTCCCTTGACAATGCCCAGGACAGGGGCTGGCTGCATGACTCTTACCAGGAAAGCGTGGGGCATGTCTGTGCCCCTTGCCAGGCCTTAGTTATGGGGAGGACACCACCACCCCTAGCCTTCTCAAGGCTGACTGAGGGAGAAGCCACAAGTAAAAGCGCTTGGCATACAGTAGGTACTTAATAAATAGTCATTAGTATTAGTTTTGTAAACACAAGGAAACTGAGGCACAGAGTGGGGAAGCCATTTTCCCAGAGCCAGTGAAGCCAAGATTGCAACTTGGGCCTCACTGACCCCCAGTTGGATTTTCTTATTCGGATTTCATCCCAGCAAGGCTCTGACATATAGAGGGCACTTCCCAGGGGGTGTTTCAGACACATCATGGTCAAGTTCTCACCCTGGTAGGCATCAAATACAAAACAATCTTGTCCAGGGTGGACATTCTTCCCCTACCCTGGCAGTGCCCTTTGAGGCCTCTGCCTCCTGGGGCATCAGTGTGAAGTGCATGACTCCTCTGTCTGTATTTGGTGAACTTCTACTCATACATCAAAGCCCCAGTTCCCACAACCCCTAAGCCTATAGAACTGGAGGCAGATTCTAGCAAGGCTGGCCTGGAGATGGAGGCCATGATGGTGGGAAGTGGCCTGCAGAATCCAGTCCATCATCAGAATTACTTCGTTTTGTGGTGGAGGGGAATTGTTTACAGACTCGCCAAGTCATCCAAACTGGGCCTGGACTGATAAGCTAGGCTGCATCCCTTCAAATGTATGGGTCTTAAGTCAGGGATGGGTCAAGTAACACAATACACAAAAAAACTTTAAAAGAACAGAAAAACCATAAAACATGAACACGCGTTGACTTGTCCAAAGTGCTTCCTTCTCAGCCCAGGGGGGCAGGGTTTACAAATGGGTCCCAGGTGCCTGGGGCAAGACCCGGGCAGCCGCCTTAAGGGTGGCGACTCAGTCTGACTATCGCTTATAAAAAGTAATAAATTAGTTGCAGGGATTTGCTGCTATTTACAATGCCACCCTAGTCTCCCATTCCTGCCCCTACGGGCCCCAGATCGACCAGCTCCAGAACATGAAGGAGGCACTGTCTACACCTTCTGGCAAGAACTGCGATGACCTCTCTTCTTTCAGATGTCAAAGGCTGGTGGCTCAGTCTCCATCCAGGTGTCAGTTTATGGAAAACACATTCCACAGAAAATGCATTGACTGCCAGGCCAGGGGGAGGCCAGGTAGATTAGTCTTTCCCAGAGGGTCCGAGGGTTCCTGACACAGCCTCAGCACCCTCCACGGCAATTTGCGGCACCAAGGTGGGTGGCCCAGTGGCTTCTTCCAGTGGCTCGTCAAAGCTCACCTCCTGCACGGCCTCCTGCTTCTTGAAGGAGTCTCGGCGCTCAGACAGATGCAGCCGTCGCATGATCACCAGCTCAGAGTCCGGCCCACGGCTGCGGCGCCCCAGATCCCCGTCCAGTCGCTCACCTGTACCCAGCTTGTCAGCTGACTGGCCTCGGCGCAGCCTTGGGGATCGGGCAGGCACAGGCGGATGCCCTGGCAGGGGTGAGGGTGAGCGGGGTGGGGGCGCAGGCACAGGTGGGCAGGCCAGTGGGGAGGGTGGGATGCTGCTGGTGGACTTGCGGCGGCCGGCTTTGGGGCGAGGTGGCCCGAGCTTGGCGGCCAGGCCATGCAGGGAGCTGGGGCGGGTGTGGCCAGCGGCAGCTGGAGATGCAGGGCTGCTGGAGCTTGGGGATATACTGGGTGGAGACGCTGTGTCTGTGGGTGACAGCGGAGGGTCAGGCCACCAGTCTCAATGTCCCAGCCTCGAGGTGGGCCCTGGGACTGACTGCAAAGCCCATATCATTTCCAGGCATGTGGTCACCTATCAGGCCTGGTTTTCCCTTTGTCTGCACGGGCTCTTCCTTTGGCTTAGATCTGGTAAACTCCTATTCAACCATCAAAGCTCTAGCACCTTTTCACCCACTTCTTATCTAAATGTCCCACCAAATCATTCGGCCAAAGGTACCTGTCCACTGTCCATCTGTCCATCCCATGAGCCATCTACCCACTGGTTCAGGAAGTTATCCAATAAGGGCCCTGCCTCTGCCTGTACCCACTCTCCACCCCTAGGCCTCAGCCTCAGAGGATGTCTGGTCTAAGAAGGGCAACGATGGCATAGATACCCCCAGCCTCTTGAGGTCAGGGAAGGCTAGAGGGAGAGACAGCAGTGGGGCCCTCAGAAGGCAGGGAGGGCTTCCTGGGAGAGCAGCTCTGTGGCTCTCCTCTAGGATGCCTTCCTTCCTCTGTGGACTGCCTCAGCCTGTCTCTCTCTCCCTCTAGACTGATGCTAACCTAGTGGAAACAGGGGTGTCCATCTCTGGCTGTCTCTCACAGACTGGGGAACCTCAGGGGGACCATCCTTTCTTGCTCTAGAACTATCCTTCCATATCTTCTCTGGCTCACTCACTCTCTGTGGATCCCTATTGCCCCCCGCCCCAATTTAAGCCCAGCTCTTTGGCTTGATCCATTCCCCCAATCCCCTCTGCCTAGCCTCCCTCTAGCTTCCGCATCCCTCTTGTCTAGACGCCCATTGCTTGTGATGTTCCCTTCTGCTGGACACGCCCTTCCCTGCCCTCACACCTGCCCTGCCCACCCCAGGCTGCCTTTGAGGCAGTCATTCATCATGTCACTTCATCCTTCCAACTCTGTTCGCCCCGCCTCCCTGGGCCAACCACTGCAGCCCCATGTGGTCCTTCTTCCCAGGATGGTTCTGGGGGGTGCACCCACCTGCTGGGGCATCGGGAGCCGGGCTGCGGCACGGTGTGGTGGGGCTGGGGGACAGGCTGTGGGTGGGGGAGCCTGGGAGGCTTTCGCTGGATGACAGGGACTGGTGGAGGCCGGAGGAGAAGCTGCGGCTGGTGTGCAGCACGGACGACTGTTTTGAGATCTTCTTGAAGAGCGATTTCCGCCTAGGGGTTAGAAACCCAGATTCTCTACAAGTCCCGCCCCCCCAGTGGCCGGGGCTGCACAACCATGCCACGCGTCCTGCATCAACCCTCCACGGGGGCCGGCCCGCCGCTCACCGGTCCTGTGTCTCCCGCCTTCGGCTCCGCTTGCTCCTGCGCGCCATGCGGCCCTTGGTCACGTTCTTCCGCGCGGGGCCCACCTTGATGGACGTGTTCTCCAGTGCTGTGGTCCGAAGGGCGATCTTGTTGCCACTCTGCAGGAAGGATGGCGAGGGGTCGTCACTGTGCCTCCTAGCCTGTGAGACCTCCACCCACCTACTCGTCCATCAAAAGCCCTGGATCCTAACCACCCATTTCTCAACTAATGGCCTCCCCACTCACTGGGCCAAAGATGGATGTGTGCCATCTGTCCATCCATCCAATGAGCCATCGACTCACCCACTGGTCCCAGGAGCTATCCACCCAGTGGCCTGCCTCCTCACTTGTGCCCACCTTTCCTCCCCTGGGCCTCAGCCCTCGAGGAGGCAGGAGGCAAAGATGGCCCAGATACCACCCCCACAGGGTCAAGGTGGGCCAGAGGGAAGGTCAGGAGTGGGGCCCCAGGGGGCTTCCTGGAGGAGTGGCTATGAGGGGTGATATAAGAGGGCTAAAGAAGGAAGCTGGGACTTTCCTGGCTGTCCAGTTATTAGGACTTGCAATTCCACTGCACGGGGTGCGTGTTTGATCCCTGTTCAGGGAACTAAGATGCCGCATGCCACTTGGCCAAAAAAATAAAAAAGAAGGAAGAAAAAGAGAAGAAAGAAGCAGAGGGGAGGAGGAATGCAGGGCCCAAGTGGAATGCTGTGGTTGGAGGGAGAGAACTACATGGAATCGGCAGCTGAGACAAAGGGGAGGGGACGGGGGTTACAGGAGCAGCGCGGGGAGATCAGGGTACTTTGAGGATGGACCAGGGGTGGGGGCTCAGAGCCCTATGGGTAGGCCGGGGTGGGTGGTGGGAGTAGGGGGGAAGAGGGCTGCACCTTCAGCAACAGCTCCACGACATCCATGTGCACCAATCCCAGGACGGACTCCCCATTGATGTGGGTGATCAGGTCCCCAGCTCGCAGACCCGCCTCCTGGGCAGGGCTTCCTTCCTCCACACTCTGGGGTTGGGGTAGCGGGGCACGGAGGGCAGACGGTCAGTGGTCTGGGCCCCACAGACAGAGACCCCAGCCCAGCTGAGTCAGCCTCGGGCCCCCAGCAAGCTGATGCTTCCACTCTGCCTGGTTTCCCAGCTTTCCCAGACTAACAAACGCAGATCTGCAAGGAAAGCCCCACACCAGGGCAGAGCCGGACTCCAACCAGGTCCGGCTGTTCCTGCCCATCCCGGGGCCAACTTACCCACACCACGTGGTGCACAGTGTAGACGTCACTGTCGCCCATGTAGACGCGGATTGCCCGCAGGTTGAAGCCGTACTTCTTGCCCGAGCTGTGGATGACGATGGGGGGCCGCAGGCTGCCACACACGGGGGAAGGGTCTCGGCTTGGAGAGGAGTCGCGGGACGATGGGTTAGAGGACAGTGAGCGTGGGGATAGGGGGCTCATGAGGGGGCCACCGCTGCCATCATCTGCAGGGACAAGGTTCAGGGAGGATTCACTGCCTTGGGGGGCCCCTCACAAGGCACCTTCCCCTCCCCCTGCACACTGATGGCTGTTTCATGTTTTTGTTTTTTGACCACACCACGAAGCCTGTAGGATCTTAGTTCCCTGACCAGGGATCGAACCATGCCCCCTCTAGTGGGAGCACAGAGTCTTAATCACTGGACCACCAGGGAAGTTCCCATACTGATCACTCTGGCTGCTTTGCTGCTGCTTCAATGCCCCCAGACACCTTCCCCCGCCCCTTCGAGTCTTGGCACATGCAGTGCCCACTGCCAAGAATGCCAGTCCCCTCCCCCTGCTGCTTCCCCTCTCCTGGACTCAGCCGTAAACAGCAGCCCCCACATCACCTGGAAGGACCCCTGCCAGCTACCACGGGCCAAAACGGCCTCCACCCTGTGGTTAAAAATGGACGTGGGCAGGCACGCCAAGACAAGGCTGGGCCATGGGTGTTACCTGCTGTGATGATGAGCGACAGGGCGGACACGGAGGCTGACTTGGGCACGCGGCCTCCGCTGGGGGAGGTCCTGCATTTCTCGGGGGCAGAGTCTCTCTGGCTCCCGAGGCGGCGGCCCCGGCCAGTGTCCAGGGCCCGTGGCGTGGAGTGCCGTGCACCGGTGCTGTTGCTCCGTAGGCGCGCGTGGCTGAGGGCGGCGGTGTCAGCTGAGGGACAACAGGGTCGGGGGTTAGTCTGCCCCACCCTCCAGCTTACCATGTGGCCCTTCTGCCCTCAGAAGGCAAAGCCCCTTCCTTCCTGGTCGGCATGCACACAGTCCAGTCTCCTGGCTGTTACACAGGCTGTTCCCTTTTCTTGCACACCCTTCCTGCACTGCTCTCCCTAGGAAGCTCCATTCTTCAGGTCCCCTCCTTCACGAAGCCTCCCCCTCATTCCAGTTAGATCCTTACTCCCACTCTCAGACCTCCCCAGTTCAATTCCTCTCTCCTGTCCTGATCCACTGAAGCTGAGGGTAACATCCCTAGACTGAGGCCTTTGTTAGACAAGTGAATGTTCTCTCTAGAGAACTCCTACTCATCCTTCAAAACCCAGCTTAAATAGTCCCTCCTGTGGGAGATTTGCCATAAGACTACTGCTCCCATCCTGGATTCTACCTACCAGAAAGGCTGGAGGGCTTGGGTATCACTGGGGTGGCTTCTGGGGGAGCATCGGGCTCCCCTAGAATGAAGATAGGCCTTTTGGGGCCCACAGGACCGGGGCCAGCTCCCTCATCCTCTGATGAGAAGGCAAACTTGGGCATCGTGTCCAGGCTGATGGTGTTCAGGAGAGATGGGCTAGGGCCCCGCTCAGGCTGGGAGGAGGATGAGTGGCCAGATGAACCAGAAGATGTGCAGGGTCTCAGCCTGTAGTGGGGAACAGCCTGTGTCACACTTGCCCGGTGCCCTCACCCCAGAGCACCCAGTCTCCTCTAGTGGCTGCATCTTAACCCTCAGCCTAGAGTCAGAGGTAATCTGTAAAGACAAAGTGAGCTCCCTGTGCCTGCTCCATCCTCTGTGACTGCCCAGAGAACTCCTATTCATCTTTTAAAACCCAGCTTCCAATGCCCCTCCTCAAACAGACACTGATTATTTGTGTTGAGTCTGGACTTTGACAGATGAATGAGACTTCGTGAGCATGAGCAAAGGGCATTCTGGGCAGAGGAAACAAGCAAAAGCCTAGAAGCATGATGGTGTATGGCTGCTTTTACCTTTAGTATGGTTAGGAATGCAAATCCAAAGGGAGTGATGATACAGGCCAGGTTGGCAGGGGTCTGATAGGCTGGCCAGTATGTTTGGCCCTTTTCTACTGGGCCACTGGGCAGCTCTTTCCAATGTTAGGCTTGGTGGCTCCACCTCCCAGCAGGCTCCACTCCCCAGCCCACCTACCGGATCTCAGTGGTGCTCAGCCGGCGCCCATAGTCCCCCTCGTTGCTGCGTTCCCACCCTTCCTCCCGGTCCTCACTGAAGCTCCGTTCAGCGAAGGTTGGGGTGGGCTGGGCGGCCAGGAACTCAGAACTGCTATAGACCTGGGAAGCAATTAAAAATAACAGTCACAACAACCGCATCCCTGGGGGATGGCTCAATTGAGTGCTTCCGACATGCCTGACGCTTCTGAGTCATTTCCTCAAATCCTTTCTCACCACTTCTTTAAAGACACAGTGTCTTTACCCTACTGTACAGATGGAGAGACTGAGGCTCTGACAGGCCTGGTTACCAAGGGGCCCCGGCTGGCGTTTCCCATGCGTGGGGCCCAGGCCCATAAGCAGTGCAGGTTTGGGGGTTTTTTAGGTCATGCTGCACGGCATGCAGGCTCTTAGTTCCCCCACCAGGGATTGAACCCATGCCCCCTGCAGTGGAAGCTTGGAGTCTTAACCGCTGGGCCGCCAGGGAAGTCCCTGTGCAGGTTTTTTGATCCAATTATAAACAAAGGAAGGAACTTGAGTGAAGCTAATGATGCTATAAAGTAACACCCAGCATAGCAGGTCTATTCACAATTGCCCCAAAGTGGAAAAAAGCAAAATGGTTCATCAACTGATGAGTGGATAAACAAAACTGTGGCCCAGTCGCACAGTGGAATATTACTCAGCCATAACTAGGAGTGAAGTACTGACACGCTGTCACGTAGATCAGCCCTAAGAAGCCAGAAACAGGGACTTCCCTAGTGATTCAGTGGTTAGGACTCCGAGTGCTCATTGCTGCTGGGTTCAATCCCTGGTCAGAGATCTAAGATCCTACAAGCCATGCAGGGAAGTCAAAAAAAAAAAAAGGCCAGGGACTTGGCTGGTGGTCCAGTGGCTAAGACTCTGAGCTCCCAATGCAGGGGGCCCGGATTTGATCCCTGGTCAGGGAACTAGATCCCACGTGCTGCAACTAAGAGCCCACACAGCCAAATAAATAAATATTAAAAAGAAGAAGAAGAAGCCAGACACGAAAGCCCACAGAGTGTATGGAGTAGAAACATGGAAAGGGGCCCCGGAAGGAATCTCTCCTGAGGTGCTGGGGTTTCTCCGCATGTTGGGATCTCAGAATCCAGACGAGGGAAGATTAGGGCCTAGGTTCTAGCCCTAGCTTGGTTCCCCTCCAGGCTCTTAATCAATGGCTGGTTTTCCCCTCCTATCTCTGTGGTTCTGTGCTAGCCAAGTTTGGGCTCATAATTGGCCCAGGGGGTTGTGGAGGGTGGGGATCAGCAGGGCTCAGCCGGCCTTGTCTGCAGGAGGCACCCACGAGGTGAAGCAGCACCCCTTCTTCTGGACGCTGGACTGGGTGATACATGACATGTATCACATACATACATCATGTATGTGATATGTCCAGAACAGGTAAATGCATAGAAACAGAAAGCAGGGGTGAGGGAAGGGGAGACAGGAGGGGGAAATAAGGAGTGGCTACCCACAGGTACAAAGTTGCTCTCTGGGCATGATGGAATGTTCTGGAACCAGATAAATGTTGTGATGGTTGCACAACACTGTGAATGTACTAAATGTCACTGGACTGTACAGTTTAAAAAAGTTAAAATAGTATATTTTATGTTATATATATTTCACCACAATGAAAACAAAAATTAAAAAAAAACAACCAAAAACCCAAACAGGGACTCCCCTGATGGTCCAGTGGTTAAGAATCCCCTCGCAATGCAGGGGGCATGGGTTTGATTCCCCAGACGGGGAACTAAGCTTCCATATGCCTCAGGGCAACTAAGCCCGTGAGCTGCTGAGCCCGTGCGCCTCAACTAGAGATGAAGCCCACAGGTTGCAGTGAATATTCCACATGCCGCAACTAAGGCCTGACACAGCCCAAAGAAACAAAACAACCCCAAACAAACACCTTGCCCTGTTTCCTGAGTGCCAGCTACACCCAGGGTCCCGGGCTTACCTTGCTGAAGCGGTGGGAACACGACGAGAACTGGGGGATCTCTGTGGATGACTCCTCATCGTTAGTCTCGTCATCTTCAGAGCCCAGGTGGCGGTAACGTTCCGAGCGGGCTGCAGGAGGGAAAGGCATTGCCCACCTGATCCCCGGAGGTGGACATAGGGGTGATGTGGGAAGGGCTCCCGGGTGGGGAGACACCATCAGAGCACAGGCACTGAGGCGGGACTATGCCTGGTATGTTTAAGGGCAGAGGAGGCTTGGGTGGCAGATTCAGCTGCTGTTTAGTTGCTCATTCATGTCCGACTCTTTGCGACCCCACGGACTGTAGCCTGCCAGGCTGCTCTGTCCGTGGGATTTCCCAGGCAAGAATATTGGAAGGGTTTGTGTGCCCTCCTCCAAGGGATCTTCCCGACTCAGGGATCAAACCCACGTCTCCTGAATTGGCAGGTGGATTTTCTACCTGTGAGCCACCAGGGAACCCCTGGCAGATTTAGTGTCTGGGAATAAATCCCAGGTGTGTCCCTAAAAGTTGTGGGGCCGTGGATGGGAATTCCTGTCTCAGTTTCCTCACTCTTGAGATGGGTCCCCTAGGGCTAGGTAACACTGCACAGCTCAAACATAAAGGATGTTCCTCATTTTACAGAAAAGGAAACAGATGTTCACAGAGGACCTCTGACATGCTCAAGGTCACACATCCAGTTCTGGAGGAGGCGCTGGAAGCCAAGAGCATTTACTCTGGGATTGGCCAGAGCCCCACGTAGGAAGAGGGAGATTTCTCTGAGCCCATCTGAAGTGCTTGAGGGGAGCACCTCCACCCAAGCTGAGTGAGGCAGCCCACCCTCCTGTGTGACAGGCAAGGTTCCATGCCTGGTCAGGACTGAGATTCAGGAGGCTGAACCTGATGCGGGATCCCAGAAAAGGGTCTTCCACCCTAAGTAGCTTGGTGTCCCCTCCTGCAACATGAGGGGGTGCTGCAGTACCTGAGCTCAGATGCAAAGGAAATCCTAGCGGGGGTGGGGGGGGTGTGGGGGTGTGTGGGGTGGGGCAGCCAGCACACACATACCCAGAGTCCTGAAAAGCTCAGCAAGTCAGAAGCTCCAGGCCCAGTGTGAGGCACCAAGCTGGGATGGGGACCCTGGCAGAGACCCCTTGCTGCCCTAGGAGAGTACGGGACAGCACAGCCCGTCTCCTGGGCCCCCACTTACTGTCGAAGTAGCTGGTGTCGTCCTCCGCTTCCAGCTGCGGCACAAACTCGGCCTTGTGTCGCAGAAGCCCGGCCCAGTCCAGCGTCCAGAAGAAGGGGTGCTGCTTCACCTCGTGGGTGCCTCCTGCAGATAAGGCCGGCTGAGCCCTGCTGGGCCCCACCCCCCACGACCCCCTAGGCCAGTTATGAACCCAAACTTGGCCAGCGCAGAGCCACAAAGATGGGAAGGGAAAACAGCAGTCGTTTAAGAGCCCGGAGGGGAACCAAGGTAGGGCTAAAACCTAGGCCCTGATCTTCCCTCGGCTGGATTCTGAGATCCCAACACCCGGAGAAACCCCAGGACCTCAGGAGAGATTCCTTCCGGGGCCCCTGTCCACATGTTTCTACCCCAACGAGCAGAGTCGACTGCACAAATGTATCCCGTTCCCCAACCTCAGTGCTCGTGGTCCTCTCCAGTGGCCAAGTTTCATCCTGAAAGTGATCCGTAGTGGCCACATACTGGGTGGCTGCATCAGTATTAAATAATCCTCTTATCACCATTTTGGTGGCTGGGGAAACTTGGACAGTGGGACCCACTGCGCTGGTCCTTAGAGACCTTAGGACACAGCCCATGGTGACCTGGCGGGCTCCTATACACAGCCTCAGTGCCCCATGTCTGCACTAGACCCAGCTACTTTCAGTCTTATGCAAGTTCCTAGTGAGCTCATACGCATCCTTCAAAACGCCAGCTTCAAGTCCCCTTCCTCTATGCAGCCTCTCAAATAGAGCTCATGCTTACTCCAGCCTCTGGCCCACCCACACCAACATACCAGTGCCCAGGCGGTCCAATGGGCTCTGTCGGAGCAGCCTGGTGATGAGGTCCTGGGCATCAGCTGGGAGGGCCTCCTCTCCCTCTGGCCACATGATCTCGTCTGAAGTGAGAGGAGGGAGTGAGGAAGCCGGGCTAGTGCTTCCTAGCATCTCCTAGCCCTTCTGCTTTCTGCACTCCAAGCCATCAGCCTGCTCTGCTCCTTCAGCATTCCAGCTTTGGTCCCTCACAGCCTTTGCTCTGGCCACACTCTCTGCCTTGAGCACCTTCCTTTCCTCCATCTCTTGCTCCTTTAAAACTCTGCTCACATGTCACCCCAGTGTCATTCTCTGTGACTCTTTTAATACAGCTCCTCTACCCCACACCTGGGGCTTCCCTGCACTGCCATGCAGAAGACCCAGGAGACTTAGGTTCAATCCCTGGGTTGGGAAGAGCTCCTGGAGGAGGAAACGGCAACCTACTCCAGTATTCTTGCCTGGGAAAATCCCATGGACAGAGGAGCCCGTTTGGGCTCCTCCACCTGCCACCCCACGCCCTCCCTTCTTCCTGCTTCTTTTCTTCCTCTGCATTTTTGCCTCTGATTGTTCTATAGTTTGTTTGGTTTTTTTTGGCCACACAAGGGGGGCATTCGGGATCTTGGTTCCCCAAGAGGCATCGAACCCCCCACCCCTAGCCCCGCACAGGAAGGTGGAGTCTTAACCACTGGACCACAAGGAAAGTCCCTCCATAGTTTGCTTATTTATCTCCCTTACTGTCCATCTTGCCCTTGGCTGTATCTCCAGTGCTCAGCCAGGGCCCGGCATGCCAAAGGTGCCCAATCTATCCACAGGTGGGGCTGCTCCCCTCCCTGACACAGGGATGAAACCTGGGCCACGGGGATGGGGAACGCACCACTGACCACCTGGCCAAAGAGTTCCTCGGGGGTATCGCCGAAGAAGGGCACACAGCCCACCAGGAATTCATAGAGGACGACGCCCATGGCCCACCAGTCCACTGGCTTCCCGTAGCCCTGGCGGAAGATCACCTCGGGGGCGATGTACTCAGGCGTCCCGCATACCTGGGCCGGGTGGGACAGGGAAACTGAGGGCGGCTCCCAGTCGGGGAAGGAAGGGTGGGGAGAATCAAGGGAAGGGTTTACATACGCCTTTCTGCTGCAGAGTCTCCCCACAGCCCGGGGCTGGGCTTTGGGCAGGGGGAGGCTGCCCACCTGCTTGTCCACGAACTCCCGGGTGTCTTTCTCGATGTGGCCTTCGTAGAGGTTGGTGGCCATACTCATGAGCCCAATCTTAGACAGGCCGAAGTCAGTGAGCTTGATGTGGCCAAGCGAGGTGATGAGCAGGCTGTGGGCAAGTGGGTGGGGCGCTCAGGGCTGGGGGGTACTTGGCTGCTCCTGCCACCCCCCATCACGAACTTTGTCCCATCCAAGGTAGCCCAACCCCACCAAGGGTCGGAACACACGTCCTATGCCTGATTACATTACTGAAAGAAACAGAGGTTCTTGGGGAACATTACAAATTTGGCAAACATCTCTGTGCATCTTCTGGGTGCATCGGGTATTACCGTTGAGCACCTACTGTATACTTTGCTGTGCAAAAATTAAGTTCCTGAGAATCATGGCATTTCCCCACTGGGCAATAAAACATTTCCTGAACACCTCCTAGCAGGAGAGCTGCAGCATATTTTTGTACCTACAGCCATTATTTTTAACAAATTAAATATTGTGCAAGCACCTACTGTGAAGTGAACATGTCTTTAGCACTTGCTTTATACAGAAATATTTGTGACCCTCATGGGTGCACCAGTTGTTTAAAACTCACACACCTATCATGTACGCTGCTGTTCCTGTTCTCTTGCAAGTTTAAATATATAAATATTTTAAGTGATAAAAATCACATGCATCAGCTTTATAAAGTCATGTTTTCATGCACCTCCTGGGTACGCCTGCCCATTTAAAAATAAATATCTGCAGGACTTCCCCAGTGGCCCAGTGGTTAAAACTCTGTGCCCCCAAGGGCAGAGGGCATGGGTTCAGTCCCTGGTCTGGGCGCTGAGATTGTGCATACCACATGGTACAACCAAAAATAAATAAAATGAGAAACAAATAAATAGGGGCTTCCCTGGTGGCTCAGAGGTAAAGAATCTGCCTGCCAGTGCGGGAGACACAGGTTTGATCCCTGGTCCAGGAAGATCCCACATGACATGAAGCAACTAACCCCAGGCGCCACAACTATTGAGCCTGTGCTCTAGAGCCCGGGAACCGCAGCTCCTGAAGCCGTGAGCCCTAGAACCTGTGCTCCGCAACAGGAGGAGCCGCCACAAGAAGAAGCTTGAGCAGCATAACTAGAGAGGAGCCTCCGCTCGCCGCAACTAGAGCAAAGCCCACGCAGCAACCAAGAGCCAGCACAGCCAAAAATAAGTAAATAAAAGTCTTTTTAAAAATATTTTTAAATACATAAATTTCTGGAGAATTCACTGTTTGTATCCAAGTTGTTGCAGGAGTCATTTATTTGATACCTACTGCATACCTCAACTCTGCTGCTGCTGCTGCTAAGTCGCCTCAGTCGTGTCCGACTCTGTGCAACCCCATAGATGGAAGCCCACCTCAACTCTAGAAAGAAACAATTCTGTGTGCCCACTCCATACCTCTGCTGGTTCTTGTTTGTTTTTTTTAAATGATGCTTCTTAGCAACTACTGTGTATACCAGCTGTGGAAGAAACACTTTGGTGTAGCTACCAGCTAAGCCAACTCCCTCCAAAAACCAAGGCCTCTTGGCAGGCCTTTGGCCATCCTCTGCTAAGACAAACCAATGTTTCCTGAGCACCTATGGGCATGTCCCTGCCTCAAAGACATTCATTTCCTGGGACTGCCCTGGTGGTCCAGTGGCTAAGACTCCACGCTCCCAATGCAAGGTGCCCAGGTTTGACCCCTGCTAAAGGAACTAGATCCCACAAACTGAAACTGAGACCTGGTGCAGCCAAATAAAAATAAAATAACAAATAAATAAATCTTTTTTAAAAGTTCATTTCTTGAATGTTGACTATATGTGGTATTTAGAAATTTGTTTCCTTGTCACAGAGAAAACGAGACAATGCCTGGAATTTGCTTCAACTCACCCAGTGGGGAGGACTGAACGGCCTGGGAGGAAACGGGACTGGATGAACGTTGACAGCTGTGGGGGTGGGAGGCTGTACCCCTCTTCCGTTATGGACTGAACTGTGTATCCCCCAACTTCACACGCTGAGCTCCTCACCCCCGGGAACTATGATGGGGTCTTATCTGGGCACAGGGTCACTGCAAATGTCATTACTTAAGATGAGGTCATTCTGAAGTACATAGCTAGCTGCTGTGCTATGCTGTGCTTAGTCGCTCAGTTGTGTCCAACTCTTTGAGACCCCATGGACTGTAGCCCGCCAAGCTCCTCTGTCCACAGGGATTCTCCAGGCAAGAATACTGGAGTGGGTTGCCATGCCCTGCTCCAGGGGCTCTTCCTGACCCAGGGATCGAACCTGCCTCTCCTGGGGCTCTTGCATTGCAGGCAGATTCCTTGCCCACTGCGCCACCAGGTGACCGCAATTCCAGCAGGACTGGAGTCCTTACAAAAAGCTGGGATTTGGACACAGACTTGCACACAGCGGGGGACACCACGCGAAGGTTAGAATTATGCCACCACAGCCTAGGAACTACCAGAAGCCAGGAGAGAAGCCTGGAATACATCCTTCCCTGGTACCTTCAAAGGGAGCCGACCCTTTGATCTTAAACTTCTAGCCTCCAGAACTGAGAGAGTAAATTTCTTTTTTTAAAAAAAATTTAAATTAATTAATTTATTTTTGGCCACACTGTGCAGCATGTGGGATCTCAGTTCACTAACGGGGAATCGAACCCACGCCCACTATAGTGGAAGTGCAGAGTCTTAACCACTGGACAGCCAGGGAAGTCCCAAGAATAAATTTCTTGTTGTTTAAGCCCTTAGTTAGGGCAGCCCTAGCAAATGAATGCACCTTCTCTTGACTTGGGGTGTACCTGAAATTTTCTGAACTGCAAAGGAAAAATTATTTATCTCCAGCACCAACTGTGGGGACCTATCCCTCCTTGAACCCTCTGGGGCTGGACCCATTCCCATCCCGTTTTGCAGATGAGGGTTGTGAGCATGGGAGGGGCCAGTCCTGCCTCGGGAACACTGGGAAGACCCCAGTCCAGGATGATCGCAAAGAGGTCTGATGGGCACAAAGCAAGCAGCCAGAGAACATGGAGCATGGAGGCCTAGGTATACAACAGGTGCCAACTACACATTTGCTTGTTTCCTAAGCCAGGGGTCCCCAACCTCGAATATCTAATGCTTGATGATCTGAGGTGGAACTGATGTAATAATAAAAATAAAGTGCACAATATATATAATGCACTGGAATCATCCCGGAACCATTCTGTGCCACCCTGGTCCGTGAGAGAATTATTTTCCATGAAATGGGTCCCTGGTGCCAAAAAGGCTGGGGACCGCTGTTCTAAGCCTCTGGCAAACTACAAGATGCCCTGAAAACATACAGGGCTCTTAAGGCTCAGGTTCACAACTCCACATGGCAAGTACCTTCATTGGAGAAAAGGACCCCTGTCCCCAGCATACAGCAGGTGTTCATTCCATGCTGACCTCAACATAAACACTTAATATAAAAAGACAGTTGCAGTGTTCAGGGCCTGACACACAGTCCTTGCTTGCTGCTGCTACTGCTAAGTCACTTCAGTCGTGTCCGACTCTGTGCGACCCCACAGACGGCAGCCCACCAGGCTCCCCTGTCCCTGGGATTCTCCAGGCAAGAACACTGGAGTGGGTTGCCATTTCCTTCTCCAATGCATGAAAGTGAAAAGTGAAAGTGAAGTCGCTCAGTCGTGTCTGACTCTTAGCGACCCCATGGACTGCAGCCCACCAGGCTCCTCCACCCATGGGATTTTCCAGGCAAGAGTACTGGAGTGGGGTGCCATGGCCTTCTCCGCAGTCCTCGCTTAATAACACATTTATTAAGCAGAGGTGCTCTGATCACCTCTACACAGCTGGTGACCAATAAATACACACCAGCAAAAAAAGGTGCTTTATAAACTCAAAAGTCATCAGTGTGTGAGGAGTCAGTTACGCCGCCATCTGGGCTTCTTAAAATGAGAGCACAGGCCCAAGGTAGACAGCAAGTGCCAAACACATGTGTTTTGTTTTCTAAGCCATTTGCAAAATATAAGATGGCCTGAAAACATGCAGACTCTCTTAATTAACTAATCATTGGCCACACCGCGCAGCACAGCACGTGGGATCTTAGTTCCCCGGCCAGGGAATGAACCTGTGTAACCTGAACTGGAAGTGCCATGTCTTAGCCACTGGGCCACCAGGAAAGTAAGTCCTAAAACACGCAGACTCTTGAGGCTTACGTTCACAGCTCCACACAGCAAGTACCTGAGACTCGCATGTCCTGCCTGATGTCCAGAGGGTACTTGATATAAGAGCAGCCCTTTCCTGTGTACACAGCAGGTGCTCAATTAATGCAGGAAGAGAGTGCTTTGAAAATTATAGAGGGGTTACAAAGCCTGAGGGGTCATTCACACTCACACGTGTGTTTTCCAGCCACTCACAGAGGGCCTGGCGCTCAATAGATGCTTACTAGACGCTAGAGTAAAATAAACAGCCCCAGACTCTCTTCCCTGCGCTAGTACACACCAGGTGTTCAAGACACGCACAGTCCCTTTCTTCACACATGAGGTTTTGCACAGTGCATGGCCCTGCTCTTTGTATACAGCTGGTGCCTCATATGGTCAAGTTCACTTCCATTACGTTGTAGCAGTGCTTGAGTGCATGGGCCTTTCCCCTGTCTGGTCTGGGCACCCTCTTTGCCAGAGCACCTCCATAAATGCACTGTCCTTCCCCTGCACATAGCAGGCGTCTATTAATTATCTGCTCGCCACTGGGGCCCCATGATCCAGCAGGATCCAGATAATGGTGCTTCAGAGCAGCCCCAGACCCCCTCCAGAGACCCCGCTCCCAGGGGTCCCTGTCACTCACTTGTCAGGCTTGAGGTCCCGGTGGACGATGCCGTAGTTGTGCAGGTACTCCAGCGCCAGCACCGTCTCGGCGAAGTACATGCGCGCCATGTCCACGGGCAGCGGGCCCATGTTCTTCAGGAGCGTGGCACAGTCGCCACCTGCAGAAGCGTGGACACGCTTGCAGAGATCCTTGGTTCTGCAGCTGTGCCTAGACTTGTACCCACCTGCCCTCCCCACCTCCGGCACAGTGTCCCCAGTCTGTCCTGAATTGGGGTGGGGAGCTGGTAGGGGCGGGAGGGGATGCAGATCCTACTTTCTGATTTGCCCTGGGCAGGGCAGCAGCTTTGTTAAGCACACAGCCCCTTCCCTTGTACAGAGCTGGTGCCTCCTAAGTGCATGCTCCCTCTCCTTGCCTGGCAGCTACCTTGGTAAATGCTTGTTCCTGCCATTCTGAAGATACTATTCTTTCCTGAGCTGGAAACCTGATCCTACAACTCCTCAGCCTGGCTTCCAACCATCCTTGTCCTTCCAACCCACACCTCCTGCCCTCCCTTGCTTTTATTCCAGCCTCCAAGCTTCTGCCCACCAGTCCCCTCTGCCTAGGCTGTCCATCCTACCCCTACTCTATCCCCTAGGGTTCTGCCTTCACACTCGTCTTTGGGCTTCCCCATCACCAACCCCACTCCTGGGTCCCCCACTGCAGGCTGAGCCCTTCCTCTCACCAAGGCAGGCTGGGACCCCATGGAGGACAGAGCAGACTCTAGCTGGGTCAAAGAAGAGACTGTCTCCTGGATAAGGGGTGAGCTCCCCATTGCTGGAGGCAGGCAAGCCCTCGTGACCACACCTTCCACATACTCCATGACCATGCACAAGTGGCGCCGGGTCTCGAACGAGCAGAACATGCTGACCACGAACGGGTTCTCGGCGAAGGTGAGGATGTCGCGCTCCACGAAGACCTGCTGGATCTGGTTGCGCAGCATCAGGTTCTGCTTGTTGATCTTCTTGATGGCAAAACGCTGCCTCGTTTCCCGGTGCCGCACCAGGTAGACAGCCCTGGGGTGGGGTTGCAGCGGGGGTGGGGGCCTGCTGAAGCCCCGGCAGGCACCGGGACCTGACCTGGGTCCAGAACCCCACACACCGTGCCTTGGCCTGTGCCCTCCACCCAGGCAGCCTCTCCGAGGGTTTAAGCCACACTCCCTGGTGTCATATAAAGAGTCAAAGACGGCTCCTCGGTTGTTTTTTCTTCTCAGCTGACTGAGACCCGTTAGTTCAGGAGCCTCGCTGGCACAAACTCAAATTGTGTCCATTACAACTCAAATAAGCAGATTTTTAGCCATTTAGAGCCTGTTGGTTTTGCATACCCTCAGATAAGGTAAATGCTGGGGCTATGAAAACCCCAAGCTGCTTCCGCCTGATGGAGCGCTCTGACTCAGCGACTCCCCACCGCGTTGCTGACACTTAAGCCTGGACACATAAGCCCCCTCCGTAATTCCCCCGTCCACCCTCCCCTACATGACAGTCTTAGCTATGAGGGATTCCCCCCTACCACCTCTGCCAAAGCAAATCTGTCCAAGTCGCATTTAAATAATGCTCACACTACTGCCATTGCTTGCTCAGTCCCCAAACTCCTAGAACCCTACGCTCGGGGCGAGGAAGGACCAAGATCATGGATGAACCCTTCCAAGCCATGTCCCTGCTGGGCTGTGCCTTTACTTCCCTCTGCAGGTCTATTTCTCTGTCTACATACTCAGGGGCTGTGTGGGCTTCAGTCATCCCCAAGGGCATCTGAGAAATGGGTCTACGGGGAACCCAAGGACTCACCCGTAGGCCCCATTGCTAATGAGTTTGATAGTCTCGAAGTCGCTCTCACATGGCTTCCTCCGTGAAGGGCCGACCAGGGCACGACTCTGGCGGGGCAACAGGGGTCAGGGTCCTGCCCCAGCTCAGAGCAGGCTGTGTTCTTCCTGCCCTCAAGTCCCAGCTGGCACCTAATGCTACTTCTCCTGTACATACTTCTGAAACTCACCCTCCAAGTTTGAGATTTTAGCTGAAGCCATGCATGCCCTCCTACCAGGAAACTCCTACACAGCCTGCAAAATCCCACTTTCCAGTGCCCCCTCCAACCCTGCCCTGTCCAACCTTCCCAGCAGGGCAATCTCACCTGCCCCCACCTTCTCCCAAAGTCACAGGCATTCGTTAAACACCTACTATATACAAACCCTCAGCAACTGGCAAACCTAGCCCCTCTCAGGGCCACCTGGTCTATCATCAAAAGAACAAGACAGGTTGGGGCACTAAAGCTCCATGCTGTCTTACCTCAGGGGACTCCTCTGGTGCCGGTGGCTGTCCTCCATTGTCATCGAGGTGACTCAGAGGCACCATCTCTGTAAAATGTGGGAGGAGCCTCAGATGGGGTTTCTGAGCCCGGCCCCTCCACCAGTCAGAGACTTCCTGAGGCCTCCAGGGCCCATCTTGGAACGGGGAGAGAGTGCCTCTCCTGACCAGCTCCCATGATCCTGTTGTTGAGTCCCTACTGCGTCCAGGTTTCAGTCAAATCCAGGAGGCTGGACTGAGCAATGACTGAGGAACCTTCTAGACGGGCCGGTGGGAAGCCCAGGTTCTGATTGCTCTGGCTATCTTGAATCCTGGCTCTATGCTTTGGGGCCGTGAATACCCGCTGTGACGCAGGCCCTCTAGGTGGTGGCTGACATGCTCCTCAGCTCAGGGCAGGGCCTGGGGTAGCCCCCTTAGTCTCCAGCCTCAGCTGGGATTTAGCAGGGGCAGTCTTGAGTGAGAGTGAGTAGCTGATGAACATCAATGGTGACGGTGACCATGAAGACAGTGTCTCAGGGTCACAGAGCAAGGCTGAGATGGGGCAGCACAGCCTCGGGTGAGTGAGGCCTGGGGTCTGATGCAGCCCCTCACGCTCTCAGAGGGCCCCCTGCAGCGCTGGGCGGGTGATCTGCACTCAGCCTCAGCTGCCACCTGTCTGCCTGGCCACTTCCCGTTTCCTCTGTCACTGGGGCCCCGCCCCGGCCACAGCCCCGCCGGCGGAGCACAGTCTCGGCCAGACAGCTAGTCTGAGCGTGATCTGGCCTTGGGCACGCCTGGACCTGAATCCTGCTCAACAGCATAGAGCCTCAGTCTCTGCAACTTCAAATGGGACAGTGGCAGCCTGGTCCCCGTGGGTGCCGGCCACTGCGGCTGGGTCCTGCTGACCCCATCGCCCCTTCCTCAGCCACACCCCTTCCTCACTGCTCTTCCAAAAGGCCAGACACTCGCCTATCTCGCAACCTCTGCCTTCATGGTTCCCCTGCCTGGTTCACTTCCTCTCTCCCCCCGATCTGCACCCGGTCGCTTCTCCATCCTCCAGGCCCCAGTTTGAAAACAATCTTTCCCCAGAGCTCCCCTGACCACCCCGAGACTAGGCCAGGTTCAAGTTCAATGCTTCCCCCAGCACCATGTCTTTTTCCCTGTCCTGACTGGGGGAGGTTCCTGGCCGTTTCAGTTGTGCCCATGGATTGCCCTGTCTAACTCTGTGTCCCACTTCCCGGGCCACAGTCAGAAGAAATTGGGAAAATGCTTTGGAATTCAAGCGAATGCCACTGCTCACGGTGGTTCCCTGGCACCCTGGCCCAACTCGATTTAGCATTTGAGAAAGCTGAGGCTCCAAGGCAGCTGGCAGGTCAGGGGATCCAACTTGTGGCCACCTTATCCTGGAATCCTGGGCACCTTACCCAAAATGTGCCCTGCAGGTGGCTGAGGACAGGGCCAGACGGAGGGGAAGGACAGTGCGGCACATTATGGAGCCACACGGGCATAGGCTGGAACCCTGGCCCCCTCCCCATTCTCACCCCAGTTTCCTCTTTTGGCCCTGCCCCCACTCCAGCTCACCCTGGAGTGGATCCTTAGCCAGGCCCAGCTGCCCAATGATGTACTGTGGCAAGTCAGTCTTGATGCCCTGGCCCTCTCGGGCCTGGCCCTCGGCAGCCTCCAGCAGGTGGTAAAACTCCTCGGGGTCAAACTCCTGGGGATGCAGAGGGATTGGTCAATCGAGGCCTGGTCCCACCTTAAGGTCTTTGCACACCTCTCCCCGCCCCCAACCTCCGTCTGAAGCATTCTACCAGTGGCTCTGACTTGTCCCTGGGATCCTAGCTCCTGGTCCCTCTTCTGGGAAGCCCACCCGAGTCTGGTGGCCCCCGGTGTTCCTCGCAAAGTACATGATGGGGACTGTCTCTTTTTAATCTCAGCAGGACTACTGAAGGCCTGGACCCGGCCATGTGCCAAGATACTCACCAGACACTCAAGGAGCCTTGCTGGCCGCGAAATGATGATCAGCAGCTTCCGGACGAGCTGGACAATGAAGCCAACTTCCTCACTGTCTGAGCGCTCGTGAGCCTGGGAGCAGGTGGGTGGTAGCATCATACACCAGCCCCTGGTCCTGCCCTGCCCTGCCTGGGGACCCCGAAACCCTGTATCCACTGCCCCCCGCCCCACCCACACGCACATCCTGCAGCAGCCGCTCCAGCTTCTCCTGCATCTCCAGGAAGTAGCGGGAGGTGACAAGCGCCTCTCCAGACTTGGCCAGGCAGTCGCGGGCCAGCTCGATGATTTGGTGGTGGATGAAACCCAGGACGCCGTCAGCTAGTGCCAGCCGGGCGCCGGGTGAGAAGGCGGCCAGGAACTCCTGCAGACGGCCCTCCATCTGTGCTGTGGCCTAGGCAGAAGTGGGGGGCGGCGGGGGAGATGGGGCAACCTGGTCATTGGACGGGGCCTGGGAGCAACGTGTGCAGATGGGGGCGGGAGAGAGCGAAGATGTGACGATAGGGTCCAAGGATCGGAGGGGAGGAAGAGATGTGCACAGATGCCGAGGGGGCGGGGGGTGCAGTGTGAGACAGAGTGACAGGGAGAAACAGAAACGCACAGATGGGGGGAGGGACACAACCAAGAGGGCAGCGCACGCCATGGAGGGACAGCAGAGGGAGCGGAGCTGGGGCTGGTCCAGCCACCAGGTGCTGCCCACCTTGGGGAATCTCTCCCGGTACACATGATTCATCATCACGATCTCATTGTCGAAGGTCCCTGTGGTGCGTCCGGGGCTGAAGGAGGGGACAACTGGCTTAAGACACGGGACCCGAAACACAGCCCAGGGAAGGGTGGCTGAGCCAGGACTGAGGGCCCAGGGCTAGAGGCCAGGCTTGGGTGGGGTCAGGACCGGAGGTGGCGGAGGAGGAGCTGCGACCAGGGAAGGGCTGGGGCTGGGGTCAGAGGCGGAGGCCCACCTGAGGCTGCGGGAGCGGGGGCGGAGGCGAGGTGAGCGGTGGCCGCCCTCCTCATCAGCCACACTGTCTGAGCTGCGGAAATGCTTGGACAGGAAGCAGAGTTCGTCCGGCGTCGGCTGGAAAGGAAGCTGGTGGAGGCGCTCCCGAGAGGATGAGCTCGACTGGCAGGAGGGGGTATCAGGGCCATGCGTTCACGGTCAGCACCATAGCCAGGACCCCAGCATTAGCCTAACTCTCAAGGCCCAGCTGTCTATTGGTCAGCATGGTACCTCTCCTGCCTCTCTCCTGTGCATCCTTCAAAACTCCAGCCGTGATGCCCCTTCCTCCAGGAAGCCCTCGCTGCTTGCGTGGCAACTCCAGGACCCCCTCTGACCAGACCTTCCCTGACCACACAAGGATGCAGATATCTGTGTATACCCGACCAGGAGCCCTTTGGGCCAAGGCTGGGACCCCCACATCGCTCAAAATGGAGCACAGAGGGGGGAAGCCAGGATGTTTACTGACTAGACAACTATTCAACACCTTAAAAAACCAAAACAAAACAAAGATGTGTCTCCCCCACCCCCAACCTGGCACTCCCTGGTCTGCCTGCCAAAGTAGGACTGTGTGTACCGAGACAGTGGAGCTGGGCGTGTTGGTTCCATAGCCAGAAGACGGGAGCGACGCGAGGGACCATCTTCTGCCGTCGGCCCTGGGGAGGAGAAGGAGACGTTGGAAGGGAGGCATGGCCCCTGTGGTTTGTGGGGACCAAGGGCAGGCACTATGGCTGGCAGATCCTGGCCCCGCCGGAGGAAGGACCTTCTGCAAAGGCCAAGAACAGGAATACATGGGGAGCAAGTCCACTGTGTTTTTCTCCTTGTTCTCCAGACGCATCCTCCAGGAAGTCCTCCCTGATGCCAGCTGCCATCAAAGCTGCTCTCTGAGTTGCAGCTGCTAGGGTACATGCTGGCCACTCCCACCAGCCTGAGGATGCCCTGAGGGCCAAAGTCCAGCCTTCCATTCCTCAGCCCCCCAGCGGAGGGCATGGCACCCAACGGGAACGCAATAAACGTTGTTGAATGAATAAACGGCATTTAAACACCTGGCACACAACAGCTCCTCCGCCAGCTCTTGTTAGGTGAATTAATAACTTTCAGTGAGTGAGATTCCTGGACCAGGCCATGCCACCCCCACCCCCACCTCCTCCCCAAGGGCTCCTAGAAATTACCTGTCTGTGCGTGCGATGTGGCTGTAAGAGGTCGTGCATGCATGCGTTTGCCAGGGGCGGGAGCCAGAGGGGGGACCAACGCAGGGCAGAGGCCAGGGGAGGGGGAAAAGGCTGATGAGGAGGCAGGTCCAGCCACCAAGAGCAGGCCCCTGCCTGGCCCCTTGCCCATGGTATCAGCCACCATCCCCCAAAACTGGCAATCACTCACCTCCGTGCAAAAGGGAAGTTGATGGCAGAGGCAGCTGAGAAATTCCGAGGACTATCTAGGGGGCTGCTGCCTGCTGAGGAGGAGGTGGGGAAACTGAGTCAGCGGGAGTGGAGACAGGACACCTCCACTCCACCCCACTTGCCTCCCCCGCCCCCCCACCCCGCCCCGCACTCACCTGTTGGGATGGACAGTGGCGACAGGGGCCGGGAAAGGGTGGGTGAGGGTGTTCCTACCACCAGGCTCTTGCGGTTCCCGCTGCGGCAGCTATTGGGGGAGGGGGGATAAGGTCAGACCCGGGCCTCCTGGCTCAGAGAACCACATGCCCAACCGGGAGCCCATGGGCGGCAGCTTCAGGGGCATGACCGTGCCCTCTCTGCTCCCCAGGTGGACTCCCCCATGGCCCTCAGTTCAGCCTGGGAGCCCCTGGCCCTGCTTCTCCAGCTTCTGTGTTCACAATCCCACTCCCAGAGCCTTGCCAGGAACACTGGCAAACAAGACAGGGGGTGAAGAGGACCCTGGAACCCACAGAGGAGTTGAGGCAGATCCCCTACTCCATATTAAGCATCTCTTCCCAGGACCACTGCTCCAATCTCCTGGCCAATCCCCTCCCCCGAGACCCCCTAAAACGCCAATGTGACCCTTGGAAACCCTAAAGCCGGCATCATGCACAGTTGCATCTTGTTCTGCCAAACTTTGGCCCACGTGCTTTCCTCCCTTCATCCCAGCTCCTTCCTGGCCACCAGATCCCTGGCCCAGTTTCTCCCACCTGGGCCCTGGCCCCAGCCTCCACCCTGGCATAGGGAAGTTGCGAGCAACATGGTTCCCCCCCCAACCCTGGCAGTCGCCTGGCAACGGCTCTGCTCGCCCGACAAGTGCATCAGCCCACGCAGCCCGAGCTGCCAACGCAGCCCGGCCTCGGAGGAACTGCACAGAGAGGGAGAGATGAAACGCTGGGGCCTCGCGGGGCCAGGAACGGTGTTCCAGGCAGAGGCACAATGCAGGCCGAGGAAGGCGAGGTCAGCAACCCGCTCAGGAGACTCAATGCACAGGGAGGAGGGGTTCCGCCTACCCACTGCTCTACTTGCCGCTGCCCCCCTGAGCCTCAGTTTCCCCATCTGTACACCTTGCAAGGTGCATACACAATTCTCAGCTTTGGGCGGGGCACAGGGTGAAGTGTGGCGGGTACGTATCCATTACTCACAGGGCTTGGTGCATGGTGGGAGAGAAGACAATGACTCGCCAGAGAAATCACCAGCATTCACCAATACCAATAAGCCCAGAGGAGGGAGAGACCGGCTACACCCATTTCCCAGCCGGGAAAACTGAGGCCATGGATGTCACCAGCCACAGAGATTGTCCTCTAGTCTGAGGCGCAGAAGCAAAAGTGAAACCCACAGGTTCCTGCAAAACTTCCTGTCAACCCCCCACCCCAACACACACACACACTCACAGCCCACATCCTCTTCCAACCCCTCACCGGACTCTTCATTCCGACGCATCGTTTTTCACTTCCAACAGCATTTGGGAAAAACACTTGGCCTCCTCCCTCTTGCTCTCAGACAGGGCCTTCTCAAAAACAGCTATATCTGAGCTCTCAAAGGGGAACTGGGCATCCTCTGTTCAATTCCTGAGCATCTATTGAGCCCCAACTATTTGCTCAGCCGTTCCTGGAGAAGGCATGGGACCCCAAGAAGCTGCCTAGTTTTTCAATAATCACCCTTGTGGTTCAACAGAGAGTGAGAAGTATGTTAGAAAAGAGGGGCCTGAGGTCAGTTTCTGGCACCTGATCCCTGAGATGCCCATGAGCCTTCTGCGGCTCCCCGGGTTCTGGAAGAAGAGCCTGAACCCTAAACTAGGCATACAAGGTCCTTCAGCTGCTGGTCCCATTACTCAGCCTTTGCCTGTGTTCCCTCTGGGAATGCCTAGACCAAGCACTGGTGAGACACTTAAGCACAGAGAGGTTAAGGAACTGCCTGAGGTCACAGATCCTGACATTGGCTGAGCTGGAATTTTCACACAGGTCCAGCAGGGCTCACAGCCCTCACTTAGCTTCTCTGCTTTTCAGAAGGAGAAACTGAGACTCCACTTTGCTCTGTATAGAACGAAGTGATTTTTCACCCCCGCTGATAACCGACATACACATCAGCCTCCTGCAGCAAATGTTTACTTCTGAACCAACATTTCCGCTGACTGGGCCCCAAGGACCAAAGAGCCTCAGTTTTTCCAAGAAGCTCCTCCCCAGGTCTGGCCAGAGGACTGACCTAGGTTCGAATCCTGATTCAGTCCCAAATCCCTACAGCCTGTCACCACCTGAGCTGGCCCTGGCGGACAGACACTCCAGTCTGGGTAAGGAGCGGTAACAGGAGGGTACCTGGGACCCCAGGGGATACCTAGATCCCAAAGCATCCTCCCACTTCCCCCCACCGCCGCACACTGTGGCCCTCGCCACGCTGCCGAGACGCACTTTCAGCAACTCGTGTCTGCTCGATCGGCCGCCGCGCCACTCGGTAGGTCCGCGCGAAGCCCCCTACCTCTTGGAGCGCTGCAGCAACGCGCCCTTGGCCAGGCGGCTCCGGTGGCCGGGCGCCGCCACCGCCGTCCAGTAGCTGGGGTCGGACATGCTTCTTCCCTTTGTGCCGCCGCCGCCGCTAGAGGCCCGAGAGGCACGGGGGCGCAACCAGCGGCGGCGGGGCGCGAACCTTCACCGTGGAATCTGCTCCCGGAGCCCCACGGTGAGGGGCGGGGGGCGCGCCGCGGGGCTGGGGGTATAGGGAGAGGAGGAAGCGCGCGCCCGGGAGCGAGGCCGAGAACCCCGCCCAGGACCGCGCGGGGGCGGGGCCTGGCCTGGCTGGGAGGGGTGAGCGACTCGGAAGCAAGGCCGGCGGACTCGCGTGCAGGCGAGTGGGCGTGGTGTTGCCATGGCCGCGGGCGGAGGGGCGGGACGTTGCCAGGGCCGCGGGCGGAGGGGCGGGACATTGCCGGGGTTGCAGGCGGCAGGGGCGGGGCGTTGGCGGTACCTGGATGCAGGGCCTTGGAACTTGGCTCTCTTCTAGCAAAATGTAAATACGACAGCTTCTCCCTCTACCCATTCCCTAGGCATTAAGCCCTTCGGGAGGGAGTGTGGCACTCAGACCCATCCAGTGGCCTGGTTCAGCTCGTGCTACCACGCCCACGCTAGCTTTACTCCTTGGAATGCCTTTCCTGTCTGGCAAAATCCAGTGTCCCCCTAGTCCAGGAAGACTTCTCTTTTGTCTGTCCAACTCTGTCTTCCCCTGGCTTGGGATTCTTTGTCCCAGCATCTTCCAATAGTGGACGTGTTTAGCAAACTGAGTCAGAGCACCTGATATCCTCTTCTTGTCTGTATGACAGGAAAGGCCATCAGCCTGGCTACTATCGGGAATCAGACACCTGATTTAACTTCTCAAGCCTCAGTATTCTCAACTGTAAAATGGGAGGAATACGGGGCTGACACGAAGATTACTCTGTGTCTCCAAGAGTGCTTGGTAAACATTTGATAAATGTTAGCATTAGGTAAACTTCAGGCCTGTTTACAGGCCCCATCTACACATGTCTGTTTGTGAAAATGCAATAAAAGAGCTGACTCATTGGAAAAGACCCTGATGCTGGGAAAGACTGAAAGCCAAAGGAGAAGGGGGCGGCAGAGGATACCATCACCAACTCAATTGGACATGAATTTGAGCAAACTCTGGGAGACAGTGGAGGACAGAGGAGCCTGGTAGCCTACAGTCCATGAGGTCCCAAAGAGTCAGGTAGGACTTAGCGACTGAATAACAATGAAATCAGAGGCACAGAAAGTGCCTGATACAGAGCTGGGGCACAGATCACCTTCATTATGTAATGTGTCACACAGTAGACTGTGAGTTAATGCTTCCTCCTTTCATGACAGCCCCCCAGGAAATCAGGGACTGTGTCACTCTGAAGGTGAACCCTCCACAGGCCATACAACACTTTGGGAACTAGCCCAGGCAGGACTGACCTGGAGCCTGACCCCACACAGGAGAAAACCGAGGCATACAGAGGGCGTTGCTGCCTGGTACATAGCCCTATAGCCCTAACCCTGAGCATCCATCGTGCCACTGATTTTGCTTCTCAAGTCTCTCTCAGACTCCCCACCTTGCTCCCTCCAAGCCTGATGTCACCTTCAGGTGGCCCAGATATTGCTGAGTGTCTCCCCAGGCCCTCCAGACTGAGGCTCAAACAACACATACCTAGCCACTCGTTCACTCAAAAAAACACCCTTTGTACTGGACACGGGGGATGCAGGACACAAATAATCCCTGCAGCCAGGGTCCCCAGTCTGGGGACTGAGGAGGCAGAGAGGAGACAGGAAACAGTTACGTGAACCAGTTAATTTCTGAAGTCAAGGAAGGCAAAGAAGAGGGGCAACACTGGCAAAAGACAACTTTAGCCTCTTTGAAGTGACACTGCAGCCAGCCACACACTGAGAAGGCAGAGGGGCCAGCCATGGAGAAAAAGCATCTCAGGCAGAGAGCACAGCTCATGCAAAGGCCCTGAGGCAGGGCTGAGAGGAAGACACCAGCTAGACTCTCCATACAGGCCTTGTGGGCTGCAGGGAGGATGGCAGTTTTACTGCAGGGGCAATAGGGAGCCATGGAGGATGTGTGTGCAGAGGAAGGGTGTGATCCGGACTATTGTAAAACAGCCTCCCTCATGTTTGCCATGGGGAACAGGAGCTGTTGGGGCAGGAGTGGAAGGCGGCAGGAGGCTAGTGAGGAGCTGTAACAGGGCCTGGGAGGGGGATACTGAGGGTTGGACCAGGGTGGGGCCATAGAATGAAGTGGGTAAATTCTGGATGTATTCTGAGGCTAAAGAAGAGGTGCTGTTAAGGGGTCAGATGAAGAGATGAGGATAAGAGAGGTCACCCAGGATCCTCAGGTATTTAGCCAGAGCCACGCACAGGAAACAGAGCCTCCTGCCTGGGAGGAATTCGGGGTCCCATAGGTCTAGGAACCCAAGTGGGGATGAAGTCATAGTCTCATGCACCATACACTAACACGCTGTATCCACAAGCTCCCCTCCTCCACCACCACCACATGTACCAGGAACACTTCTGCACACACAGTTAGGAAAGGAGCTGCCCATCATTCCCAGCCTGCACTGCCTGCCTGCCTCCCATTACGCCCACGGCGCTGGCATCCCCAGCAGCTGCTTCTCCCACGCCCATCTGGCTTCAGTTTCCTCCTCTGCAGACCAGGCCACAGCTGGCAATCCAAGGGACCCATGGCCATGGCAAAGACCTCCTATGAAAGACTGGCTGAGCCAGTAATCTCCAGCACCAGCCCACTGCCCACCAGATCAAGGTCCTCCCCTGCTCACACACCCTCCATGGCTCCTCATTTTACAGCAAATCCGCACTCCTGGGTTAATCCCTTTCCTAGAGCTCAGATCCTAGCTTTCTGTCTAGGGCTTTGCCTCTCTCTGCCTGTGCCAGTAACTGTGTAAACAGGAAAGCCCTTGGTGGACATACAGACCCCCATTCCTTACCCCACATCGGTCGGATGATCACAGCCCCTTCCACCTGCCTATGAGCTGTCCACACCCCTCCAAGCTCCATACCTTGTGGGGTTCCCAGTATCCTCAGTAGAAAATCCAAAATCTTCCTGTCCTTGGTATCTAAGGCCAGAGGGAACCCTCCTCTGACAACGCTGTTCCTGCTTGGAACAGCCTCTTTGTTGTCCCCTTGGCCATATGGACCCAACTCAAGACCTTCTCTTTAATCTGCTCCCTGCACCCCAACACGGGTGGGGCCCTCCCAGCCACTTGCTATTTGTGCCCCAAGCATTAACTGAGCACCTGCTGTCTACCAGGCTGTGCCTGAGGCTATAGGATGACCAGGACAGATGAAGTCAGGCCCTCAAGGGACTCCCAAACCTTTGGGTGAAAAAAAAACAACCCAATAATCACACAAGAAAACATAGAGGGACTTCCCTGGTGGTCCAGTGGTTGAGAATCTGCCATCTAATGTAGGGGACACGGGTTCGATCCCTG
Organism: Bubalus kerabau; assembly: GCF_029407905.1. Taxonomy (NCBI): domain Eukaryota; kingdom Metazoa; phylum Chordata; class Mammalia; order Artiodactyla; family Bovidae; genus Bubalus; species Bubalus kerabau. Next base: position 174,486,081 of record NC_073624.1, read on the forward strand.
GTTGGGGAACTGGGATCCCACATGTTGCGGGGCAATTGACCCCGCCCCAACTACTGAGCTTACATCCTGAGCCCGAGTACCACAGCTAGAGATAAATCTGTGCACTGCAATGAAAGATCCCGCATACGTCGACCAGGAGCCTGAGTGCTGTAACTAAGGCCCGCCACGTCACACTCATGGGGGGGTCAGGATGTACAACATGAATGTAAGTGGGGCTTGGGGCCCTTATGGGGGGGCAGGGGCGGGGAGGGTTGGTCAGGAAAGGCTTCCTATCTGAGAGCTTGACAGAGACTTGACAGATGAATAAAAGAGTAAATAGAGAAAATGGAGCTCTAAGCAGGGGGGCGGGCAGCAAATGCAAAGGCCCTGAGGCTGGACCAGCTTATACTCTGGCAGTCCAGGAAGCCACATGAGTTCAGGTGAGCTCCGGAGAGAGAGATGGATGGGCGGGGGTGGAGGGGTGCATCGCTGTGTCCACCTAACACTATCCTATTTACACAGTTACTGGCACACCGTGGGCTGGACCCACAGGGCTTTGGAGGCTGAGGGGACAAGTGTGGGCGTATTCCTAAAGTGCTCAGAGCAGAGGAGACCAGGACCCAGTTCTTTGCCTGGCCCAAGGCAATGCGGCTCTGCTGCCCCCCGGTGGCCAGAAAGGGGACCGGCAGACTGAGCTTGGGCCCCAAGCTCTCTGTCTCCATTTCCTCCTGGTAAAACTGGCTTATCTGCTTTCCACAGGTCCCTCCCGTCATCCGGTCCTCACCTGGGGTTGAGGTCAAAGACTCAAGAGTCAGATCTGGCCTGATACTCTCTCCCAAGGTGCCCCTGGACAACACACTCAGAGGTCCTAAGCTGTAATCGCCTCCTCTGCTAAACAGGGGGCGACACCATCTCTGCCTTCCACTGAGGCACCCCAGCCTGGTCCAGACCACACCATCTCCTACCTGGATGTTGCCCTAGCCACTTTTCTGACTCCGTCACCTCCATTCCTATCTCCTGTCCCCAGCCACCCTTTCTCTCCCCAAGGTGGCCACAGAGGCTTTAACATCTTGGTTCTGAGACTTCCCTAGTGGTCTAGTTGCTAAGACTGTGTGCTTCTACTGCAGGGCGTGTGGGTTAGATCCCTGGTTGGGGAACTAAGATCCCACATAGTGCGGGGAGCGTGGTCATAAATAAATAAATAATAAAATAAAAAGTCTTGGTCCTGCCTCAGAACCTCTGCATGTTCACGTCTCTCTTTTTGGCACCCTCCTTCCCCTAGCTCTGCTCAGGCCTTGGCTCAGACACCATATTCAGAGGTCTCCCCCTGAATGTGTCTTGTTAGCCCATCCCCTTGTTCATTGCCTGCTGCCTGAGAACTGACTGAGAGCCCCAAGAAGAAGAAACTATGCACCTCTGGTTCACAGATATGCCCTTAGCACCTGGCACACAGTAGGTGCCCAGCACCTTGTGTGGGCTCCAAGGTGCTCTCTCTTCTCTCCATTAAAGGCCCAGGGAAAGAGTCCGAGCAGCCCATTCATATTAAGGTGTAAATAGTTGATAGGCCATCAAATTCTAGACATCACTCACCTGTACCTCTGTCACCTCCCTAAATTTTGCCCACGCTGTGCAAGGAGCCCATTATAACCTTGATGTTCTTTCCTGTACAGGAGCAAGAGCCTGAGACATCCACTTCTCCAGTTACAATCAGTTCAGTCAGTTCAGTCGCTCAGTCGTGTCCGACTCTTTGCAACCCCATGAATCGCAGCACGCCAGGCCTCCCTGTCCATCACCAACTCCCGGAGTTCACTCAAACTCACGTCCATTGAGTCGGTGATGCCAGTTACAGAGGGTAGTTCAAACCCTTAACAGACTCTGATGGCAAAGCTGGTCCGGACACTTAGCCCCCAGACATACTGAACCAGGAGAGCTGATGTCTCCTATCTGAACCTCAGTTTCCTCTGCTCGGAAATGGGATCAGAAAGGGCGCTTCCCTCCCAAGGGTATGGAGGGGAAAAGAAGGCATTTGGTAGAGAGCTGGTGCTCAGTCAAGCTGGTTCTTTTCTCCCTATACCACTCTGCCTGGTTCAGTTCAGTGCCAGGGCTCCAATGGTGGACTCTCAGCCTTAGGGGTGAGTGAGTGAATGAGTGAGTGAGTGTGTGTGTGTGTGTGTGTGTGTGTGTGTGTGTTTGTGTACATTCAGAGGGAGGAGTTTTCAGGCCAGCTTCAGCTGGGTCACAGCCCAGGAGGCCAGGCCAATTCATCAAGGCCCTGAACTGGCTGGGAACCCAGCACCTGTCTCAAGGAAGTCCTTGGGCAACAGTTCAAGTTCTGGCCTCCCCCTGGCCATCTGCCAGAAGGGGGACCCGCTGGCTCTGACTGAATATGGAATTTTCCCATCATGGTCCTAGTGTGGATCACAGTGTCATTTTATGGAGGGGTAAACGGAGGCCCAGAGAGTCCAAGTTACCAGCCCACAGTACCTTGGGGGAGGGAGCTGGATCTGGGCGGCTTCCAAGTCTCTGGGGTGCCAGGGCAATGTCCGTGGCCCGCCCGCGTGCACGGTCACTTACCTCCAGGGGTGCAGGCCCAGCGAGGGGCTGCAGGGGCTGCAGGGGCTGCTGGGACTCAGCAAGGACGGGCTCTGGCTGCTTGGAGACAGACTGCAAAGAAAGAGGCCGGGGACGGTGAACCTGCCAACAGCCCCTGCGTGTGGCTGGAGACGGACCAGGGCGTGGTTCCCTTAGGGAGAAGGGGCCTGAGGCTGGGGATACTGGGTCTACTGTAGGCCACGAGGGCGGGGCCAGATCGATAAGCCGGGAGGGCTCCCCGGAGGCGGTGGTGCGATTCGGGGCGACTTGAACAGAGACACGGAGGAAGGGTGGTTGTCATCCTGTCCCTCTTCCCCTCCCTCTCCCCTTCCAGGGTCAAGCACTCACTCGAGGGTCAGCGCCGGGATGTGCAGCTTGTCCCTGCGGGACTTCATGCCGAGGCCGCGTCTATGCGACCGCGACCGAGTACTGACGCCCCCTTCGTGGCCGCCCTGATCGTGTCGCAATCGGACGGACAGACACAGGACGCCAGGACAGCACGCCAGGACAGCACGCCTAGCAGGCGAGGCGGACGCGGAGTGGGGGCTGGGCTGCGGGGGGGCGGGGGGGGCGGGCTCTCTCCGCCCAGGGGCGGGGCTCCGAGCCCTGCACCTACGCGCAGGCCCAGCCTAGCAGGAAAGATCGGATTGCGGGAGGCAGGAGGCACCGGTGCCACCTTCTCCCAGGAAGGGCCGGCGAGGGTGCCGGGCTTCGAGTCACTGAGCTGCACAGTCGGAAAGAAAGGCGGTCACTGCCCTCTCAACCAGTTTCATTGCTCCATCAACTGGCCCCGCCCCTTCCCGGAGGAGACCCGGCGCTCGCCAAGCCCCGCCCTCGGGGGGGGGGCTGTCTCTTGACCCGGGATTGAGCGTGCCCCGCCCCTATCCTCCCACTGGCCACCGCCGCAGGGGCTCAGCCCCACGTCCCTAGCCACCCGCAGCCGGTGTCAGCATCTCCCCGCACACCGGAGGCCCCGACCACGCCTCCGGGCCTTTGCTTCCCTGGGTTCCCTCTGCCAGGACCATCATCGCCCTCATTCATATCCGAATTCAGCCCCACCAGCCTCCCTAATACAAGTGGACCTCCGGCGCTCCGAGCCCCAGCCTCCCTCCTGCCCAGCCCAGACTCCCGAAAGCCTGGGGTTGTCTGTGTCTGGCCGCAGCCCCCTAGAAATCCTGGTTAGAACGAGTCAGGCACACCGCAGGTGGCTAAGAGTAGACCGCCTTCAGGGAGTGTTTGTCCTGGTCCTACGCAGCGGTCCCGGACTTCGCCCTCTGCAGTTTGGACTGATTCACCGCCCACCACCCGCCCCCATCCTGGGCAAAGGCTGGGGACAGTGCCGGCCTTCCGGACGGCGTCCATTCCCCGCCCCTACCGGGGCCCGCAGGTCCCTCCCCACCTGCTGCACTACCCTCCGTCCAACAAGAGAGGATCTGGACTTGGGGGCTACTCTGACACCAGCCCCACCACCAGACTTAAAACTCTCATCCAGCCCCCAGGATCTACCCCTTTCCCTCTCTCTCCACTCCTGTCTCCATGCTGTTTCTCCAATACTAAGCAGGTTTGCATCTCAGGACCTTCGACCATGCCATTCTCTCTACCTGGAATGCTGTTCCCCCTACCCTTTCCCCTGGCCTCTCTCCCTCGTCTTCCATATCTAGTCTCAAATGTCACTTCCTCTAAAGCCACCCCCCAGCCCACTCTGTGTGCCTCTAATCTCTCCCCTGTATAACATCACTTCCCAGGTGGCGCAGTGGTAAAGTATCCGCCTGCCAATACAAGAGACCAAGAGACAACGGGTTCAATCGCTGGGTCAGGAAGATCCCCTGGAGTAGGAAATGGCAACCCGCTCCAGTATTCTTGCCTGAAAAATCCCATGGACAGAGGAAGCTGGGAGGCTACAGTCCATGGGGTTGCAAAGAATCAGACATGACTGAGAGCGCGCGCACACACACACACACACACACACACACACACAAACACACAGTACTATAGAACATCACTTCATCATTTTGTCCAAGAGAGTGCAAGCTGCATGACAGGGTCCAGCATTGACTTCTCACCCTGTCGCCTGTGCCTGGAACAGAACCTAGTACACAGTAGATACTCAAAAGAAGTTTGCTGAGGGAGTGATTTCACTGAGGCGCAAGGGAATTCCCACCCTTAACTCAGGCCAACACAGCTTCCAAGCCTCCAAAGAGGGAGTGTTTGCCATCACACTGCCCCAGACCACCAGCACAAGGCAAACTCCTCCCCTTCCTGGACTTTGGTTTTCCCACCAATGCTGCCAAGTGTGCTAAGTGGCTTCACTCATATCCAACTCTTTGTGACCCCATGGACTGTGTAGCCCACCAGGCTCTCTGACCATGGGATTTCCCAGGCAAGAATACTGGAGTGGGTAGCCATTCTCTTAGCCATCTTCCTGACCCAGGGATCAATCCTGCGTCTCCTATATTGTAGGCAGTCTCCTGCATTGCATGCGAATTCTTTACCAACTGAGCTACCAGGGTAGCTCACACATAAACCTGTGTAAACCTGGGCGCTTCCCAGGTGGCTCAGTGATAAAGAATCTGCCTGCCAATGCAAGACACACAAGAGACGCAGATTCAGTCCCTGGGTCAGGAAGATCCCCTGGAGGAGGGCATGGCAACTCACCCCAGTATTCTTGCCTGAGAAACCCTATGGACAGAGGAACCTGGTGGACTACTGTCCAGGTGGTCACAAAGAGTAGAACATAACTTGGCGACTAAACAACATCAACAAACCAGTGAAGACACTTAACAAATCTTCTTTGAGTTTGAGGGATCTCACAATGCCAACCACCAGGAACATTAATGTGACCCTGAATTGTATGATTTTCCACCGATGTTCCCTGAAATAGAATGAGCTTTCTGTCATGGGAGGCATGCAAGCCGATTCCAGGACACCAAATTGGAATTCTATAGTCTGGACCCTGGATGCCACCCTTTCAAGGTGGGTGCTTTTGAGCCAGTGATGCAACTCTTATGCACTTCAGGTTCCCATCTGCAAAATGGCATGATTTGTACCTCACCTCCCAGCCTGTGGTGAGGTGCCTGTGAAGCACTTTGCAAACACCAGGGGGAAAAGGGGGCAGGGCAGGATCAAGGTGAGAAGCTTTGTAGTAATTATTAAATAAATTCACAATTCAGATGCTGCCGCTGAAATATCTGTGCCCAGAACCATAGGGCTCCACCCAGCCAACTGGCCCCAGGTGAACTCACCCACGTCCCCGGCGTGGTAGGCTCAGCTCCTTCTGAAAAGAAAACAGGAGTCATTCCCATGGAGACAAACCCCTCACTTCCCTAGCCTTCCACTCACCTCATCTCCCAGTTGGCCCCTTGTTCACCCTGTTCCAACCAATGCCTCTTTTCTGCTTACCCCATACACTGAACTCAGCCCTGCCTCAGGGCCTTTGCACCAGCTGTATCCTCTGTCAGGACCACTTTCCCTCCCTTTGGTGCTAGTTAATTGAAGTTCATCCCTCAGTTCTCAGCTCAAACATCCTTCCCTCCAGGAAGCCCTCTCAGACTCCTTACATTAAAAATAACTTCATTATTTAAAATAAATTAGTTGATTTAAAAAGAACTCTATCAGTAGTGGCTAAATATTAATACTAATATTCTATCGAGGAAAGTAGACTGAGAGTGAAGAACCGATGCTTTCAAATTGTGGTGCTGGAAAAGACTCTTGAGAGTCTCTTGGACTTCAAGGAGATCAAATCAGTCAGTCCTAAAGGAAATCAACCTGTGAATATTCATTGGTAGGATTGATGCTGAAGCTGAAGCTCCAATACTTTGGCCACCTGATGCGAAGAGCTGGCTCATTGGAAAAGACACTGATGCTGGGAAAGACTGAGGGCAAGAGAAGAGAGTGGCAGAGGATGAGATGATTAGATAGCATCACTGACTCAATGGACATGAATTTAAGCAAACTCTGGGGGATAGTGAAGGACAGGGAAGCCTAGTGTGCTGCAGCCCATGGGATCGCAAAGAGTCAGACACAACTTAGAAACTGAACAACAACAATTGAGGAAAGGGAGATTCCTGCATCATCCTTACCCTGTGCCCTCCCAGATCTGAAAGCTATTTCTGCTCACCCTCTGCAAAATCCAGGCAGGTTTGGGTCCTGGTCATCAATGGGGGCTGGGGGCACAAACCCTATTGAAGATGCAGAGCTCAGCAAGCTGATCTGCACCAATCCTGGGTGTCCTTACCATATACAAGAAATCCCTATGCTTGGGGTCCACTGTGATCCCAGAGTCCACCCTCAAATGTGGTTTGCCCAAGAGGACTTTTTAATTCTCAAAAGGCTGTGTAGCCTAAGTTTAGACTCAGACCTGGGTCCAGATCTATTATCTCTTCTTTCCTGTCCGTGGGACCCTGGGCCAAGTGGTTGGTACCCCCTGTGCTTTGGTTTCCCCACGTGTAATGTGGAGATAATGTAAAACAGGGTCTGGGGTAAAAATGATCAGAAATTATTACCGTCGTGTGTTGTTGTTGTGTTATTTTTGAACTTAGCAAGGGCCTTCGCAGACTATCGCAATACTCGCTAAATTTTACTCACATTCACTGAGGCTCTACTACGTACCAGGAGCAGAGGCCTTTTTACAGGCAGCGTGACTGAGGCGCGGAGGGCAGCAGCTGCCCACATCTCTTGACTAAGGTAGGGTCGGGAATCCAGGTCTCTGGACACCACACACAAACACACACGCTGGGGCGGTAGCGTCGAGGATGCACAACTATTTTTATCTCGGTGGGTTCAGGGCTGCCCACATCTAGAGTTGGGCGTTCGTCATGGCAACAATGACGTCATCAGCCCCCGCTGCCAATTGGAGGGGGCCGGAAGCTGCTGGGCGCGAGATGACAGGGCTGGGAAAGGTTGACAGGGTCTCCAGGCAGAAGAGGAAATGGATCTGTAGGGGTGGGGCGAAGCCCCGAGGCTGGACCCCAACTACCTTGAGCTCAGAAAATCAAGTCAGAGCCCTTCAAGATGGGAGGAGGCTCACTTGCCAACCTGAGGTCTCCTTGTTTGCTTGAATACCTCTGGGGATGGAGAGCTCAGTATCGTGTAGGGCAAAGGGTGCCAGACCCACCACCATTAGGGGCTCCCCTAATTGGCCCCCTCCAATTGTTGTGAGTTCTTATGCCAGCTTCCTCCTTCCCCTACTAACCCACAAAACAGTGAGGAGCTGGGATCTGAGCTCAGGGGTTTTTGCTGTGCCCACACGTGTACACACACACACACACACATACCCTCCATCCCAGCCAATTCCTTCTAAAACCCTGACAGTCCTTGGTTCCCAGTCTGGCTCCCCAGTCTGGGCTGTATGATCTCCTCCAAACAACTTCATCCCTCTGAGTCTCAGTTTCCTTGTTTGGAAATGGTCCAGTTACATGGGGCCCTGAAGGAGTCAAGCAGCAGGCTCAGGGCCTGATGCTGGGGAAGGCTTTGATAAAAAGAAGCCAAGACACTTGTTTTGTGAGGTTGATAAATCACAATTAATCTACACATTTTAATTTACTCCCAAAATACAAAAAGGTGAAAAGTGGCAAAGAGAAATGAGGGAAGGTCAGTAGCCCCCTGCATAGGCTCAGTGGAACACTGGGCCCACATGGAACTCTCCCGGAACCACCCCCGGACCCTCTGCTCCCTGAACCATCTGCTTCTGCCTTCAGCCTCCTCTTTGCCAGCTGTTCCTCAGGGAGTGGTTCTCGCCTAGAAAGGGGGTGGAGGTGTGTATGTGTCGCAGGTCCAACCCCCTGGAACCGCCCTTTAAAGATAATATTTATGGTATCCGCTTCTGGGCTGGGTGATGCTGCCTCTTCACCAGAAGCCTCAGCTCCACCTGGAGGAATCCCCAGTCTGAAGGAGACAGGGGAAGGCATGGACACCCCCATACTGGAGGCACCAGCAAGGACCCAGAGGAAGAGAAGGGGCTGGAGGGAGTGGGGAGACAAAAGACTTCCTGGAGGGGTCTTCAAGTTGGACCAGCAGGCTAATGGGAGGCAGTAGGGTGGAGGTGGGACTCAGCCCAGTGGGACCAAGTCTCACGGGGAGATGGCAGCTGGAGCAGAGAGAGAGAGACCAGTAGGGACCACATGGCACCAGCCAGAGGACTTCCTGGAGGAGGAGAATAGTTGGAACTGGGCCATGAGAATGCCAGATGGTCCTTCCAGGGAGCTTCCCCAGCAGCAACAAGAGACAAAGTCCAGGCACAGACTGGCCAATTTCTCTGTCCCTGCATGCTCTGTTTGGGGATCTGGTGTTATAAAATTCTGTCATTTGTGAAGCAAAGGGCCAAATGGGAAATGAAAATAATGATAGAATAATAGTGGTAGTAATCCTAGTAATAACAGCTTATGTTAACTGGCGCCGACAATCGCTACACAGAAGGCTGAGCTTAACCCAAACCAGGAAGAGCCAGTCTCCTCTTCCCTTTACCCACAGCCAAGGCAAACTGGTGGCCCATGGGCCAAGACAGGTCTTATTTATGACCTCCTAGTATTCAGTCAGGCTTCCCTGGTGGCTTAGCAATGAAGAATCTGCCCACCAATGCAGGAGACAAAGGCTTGATCCCTTGGTGGGGAAGATCCCCTGGAGAAGGAAAAAGCAACCCACTCCAGTATTCTTGCCTGGGAAATCTCACGGACAGAGGAGCCTGTTGGGCTACAGTCCATGGACTTGCAAAGAGCTGGACACACTTATCAACTAAACAACAACAAAAACACTCAACCAACAGCATACCCTGCATGGCCACAGTCAGATTGGCCAGGACACCTCCATGTATTGTCTGGACTGCTCAATCAGCTCATGACTTTCTCAAACTTTTATGAATTGACTCCTTGACCTGTGGCAAAGATTAGCCTCCAGGATAAATGATTGACTTGACTGACTCTGATCAGCAGGCTGCCCCCTGATTGGGGGTGGGGGGTGGCTCTCAGGGCTCCAATTAAAGGAATGTGTGACTGATCCCCCAAATCTAAGCCCTCAACATCTTTGCACTCTCAAGTGCCAGACCAGTTAGAATTTCAATTCTGACTTCCCGGCTGTTACTTTCCCTCTCTGAGCCTCAGTTTCCCCCTCTGATAAATAAAGCTAATAGTCCCCTGGGCTGTTGGAAACTTAAATACATGCTTAGCATTCAGCATTTGTAGGTGCCGCATAATGTGAGCAGTTATTTACACTCCTATTGTTATTTTAAAAAATATTTTCATTGTATCTCCTACTTGGTCCTTTACTGTAGATGCTTTCCTTGTTTCTGGCTCTTTTTTAGACCCGCACCTGCTCCAGAGGAGTCTTTCAAAGCTCTCAGATCTGACATGACCTCCCCTGCTCCAGCACCTTCCACAGCTCCTAATCACCCTAGGGAGAAAGTCTAACCTCTTCAAAATCAGCGCTAGAAGCCCTGGAAGTAGATGAATCCATTTCACGTGCCCAGTTCCAGTGCTAAGAAATGGCTTCTGGTTGCCCCATAAACACATATGTTTGCATACCTCTGAGCATTTCCATGTGCTGTTCCCCCTGCTCAGGTTGCCCTCACTCACCTGGGCAATCCCTACTCGTCCCTCCACCTCCTTGGATGGAGTCCTGCCAATGTGGGGTTGGTCTGGAGGGAGAGCCAGGTCTGTGTGGGTTCAGATCCTGACTCTGATACCCACCAGGACACCTGGACAGAGCCTATGAGTCTATGAGCCTTAGTTTCCCCATTTGTAACGTGGGATTCGTCCTCAGGGAATGCGTACCTCCTCCCCATGGAACAGGCCCCCACTTTCTGACGTCAGTTGCACCCCCATTCGCCTACCCAAAGGCAGTTTCTCTATTTTAAGAGGCTGCGGGCGGGGCTCAAATCTATCTGGGGCTCTGGGCGGGGCCTGGTTCCCCAGTGCTCACTAGTCCAGCTGCACCCCTTAGTCTATGCTCAGGGCCCCCCCACTCTTGCCTTGGGCAATGACCCCTGCCCTTCTCCTGCCCCTCCTTCTCCATGCCATCAGGGTCTCTGCCTTGCAGCTCTACCCACACCCTCCCTGTTCCCCAACCCAAATCCAGGTGACCGCAGCCTCTTCACCTTCAGACAAGTTCACAGTCTGGCAGCCAGTTTCAAAGCCTGCCTTTCCCCATTCTCCTCAGCTTCAGTGCCCATTTCCCCACCCTTGTCCTTTCTGGCTTCTCTCAGCCTCATTCATTCCCCCAAAACCAACCCCCTGCCCTGCCACCAGGGGCTGCCTTCTCTGTCCCAAAGCCACTGGCAACCATCAGTTCAGGTACCTTCTCCAGGGGCGCCTGCGGGTGCCCCATGGCACCTGACCCCTCGGCGGGGTCACAGCTGCTCAGGCACTCATTTCCCCCAACAAGCTGGGAGATCCAGGAGGGCAGTTCCAGGGGTGAACACCCCTTACCACCACCACTGCCTCTTCAATAAATGTTTGTTGGGTAAATGATGAATCCCGGTTTCCCCACTTGCAACTCGTGGCTTCTACATGTGTGGTCTAAGCTCCAGGGAAAGGGCTAGATTGTCTAAATTCCCATTGAACAGACGGGGAAACTGAGGTCCAGAGAGATCAAAGGAGTTGCCGCCTGAGGTCACCCACATCGGAAGGGCAGCCTCTGCTAGTTGTGATGTCTTTTTTCTTATCTCTTCGTGGCGCAGCCTCCGCAACACAAACCCGAGGCCAGGGGTCAGAAAAGGAGGGCCCTTATAGTGAATGGGGAAACTGAAGTCCGGAGACGCCAAGAGTGCCTCCCACCGCCCCTGCCCCCACACCCCAGGCCACACAGCCAGTTGACAGTGGCTGGTGCACCAGAGAGCTGGTTAAGGGTGGGCAAATTACATGCCGCTGGGGGACCTCGGGATTGTGACTTTCTTAGACTGGAGGCTCAATTTCCTTGTCTGATTGATGAAAGGGCTGCCTGACAGCCCCAGCCTCCCCATCTTGCCTTATGGGTGAGCTGAGACAGGGGTGCGATGGCGCTGCGAAGGCACGAAGCACGTATTAATACACATTAATTAATATTACTATATCCCTAGTAAAAAGATTAATACAACATATCACTAGTAAAAGGATTAACACCAACGACATGAACATACGATGAGCGCTCAAAGGCTGTCGTTGCTCGTATTATTAGAGCTCCTGCTGGAGAGAGCGAAACCCTCAGCCCCTTTCCCCCAAGGAGCCTCAGTTTCTCCATATGGTAAATGGGCATACCCTCTTCTCACCTAGCGAAAAGCACTTTGAGATGTGAGTGCACAAGCGGGAGCCCCCGGAGCGCGCCCCTCCCTCTGCCTCGGCTTTCCCCCTGGTCCGTCCAAGTCCGGATCCCGCACCCCGCACCCAGGCAGGTTCACTCCACCAGCGATCTCTGCCCGCTCGCACGGGGCCTCACCTGGAGCCCACGGCGCCGCAGGAGGCTCGGCTCGTCCATTGCCCGCTAGTCCGCACTGCCGGCCGGCTCCCAGCCCGGCCTCGGCCAGCCAGGCCCCGCCACCCTGCGCCATTGGCCAAGCTGGTCAGCTGACGAGGCCTGACCCCGCCCCTCTCCCCGAGCTGGTTGCGAAAGGCCCGCCCCTTTCGGGAGAGCCTGCCCCGCCCTTCCAGGCCCCGCCCCGCCCCTAGAAGTAAACACTTCTCGATACATCTTCCTAGAAGAGAGAATTATCCCCATTTTGCAAACGAGGAAACTGAGGCTCAGGATCCATGTGCCTGGGGCACACAACAAGGGTGAGGTGGGTGGGGTATTCACTGCTGTGCAAAATTTAACAAGGACTCTCTCACACACACAAAAATCCTTAAGATACACAACATTTTAAAAACAATAGTGTAAAGAATCAAAGCTAACGCAAAAATGCGTGATGAACTAGACAGCAACATTTTAAATACAGGATCAGACTCTGCCCTTGCACGACCTCGACTGCTTGCCTCACTCCAATCCTGGCCCTTGTCCCAATAAAACTTTATTTAGAAGAATAAGCAACCACCTTAGTTGTCAGTTTCTTTTTTGATGATGACTGCCTTTGCTGAGTGTCAACTGAGCACCCAACTAAATGCTTCATGAGGACCTCCCCTCAAAGGTATCTGATGGTACTTGTTCAACCTGAGTTTGTAGAAGGGAAAGGGAGGCTGGAAAAAGCCTGAAGTCCCAAGGTGGCATCTGCATTCTCTCTTTCCCTGGAACTCCCACTGTCTCTGCAGCCGCAGGTTCCTTCTTTTACCCTAATGTTCCACCTGACATGACTGTACATTCTCAGGTTGGAGGTGACCTGGCTAATCATCTGTGCGGTACTGTAAGATCCCACCAAGTTATGGTAGCCAGACTGAGCACATAGAAATATAGGTGGTTGTTGTTGTTTAGTCGCTAAGTTGTGTCCAACAATTTGCAACCCTATGGACTATAGTCCGCCAGGCTCCTCTGTCCATGGAATTTCCCAGACAAGAATACTCAAGTGGGTTCCCATTTTGTTCTCCAGCGGATCTTCCTGACACAGGGATCAAACCCATGTCTCCTGCATTGCCAGGTGGATTCTTTACCACTGAGCCACCAGGGAAGCCTGTTAAAAAAAAAAAATACAGGACTCCAAGGCAAAATTTGCTTTTCTCATACATGTGTTGAAATTGGCATGTAATTTGCCTACCCTAAGTCTACCTTTTTAAAGCGTACAATTCTGTGGTTTTTAGACATATTCACAGAGTTGTGCAATCAGCACCACTATCTAACTCCGCAACACTTTCATCAACCCCAAAAGAACCCCTATACTAGTGACCTGTCACCTCCTACTCTCCCTCCCCTCAGCCCCTGGTAAATACCAATCTGCTTTCTGTCTCTGTGAATTTGCCTTTCTGGACATTTCACACAAATAGACTCGCACAACGTATGGTCTCTTGTGTCTGACGTCTTTCACTCGGCACAGTGTTGTCAAGATTCATTCACATTGCAGCAAATGCTGCTCCTTTTCTTTTTAGGGATGAATAATATTCTATTGCATGGAGAGTGTTTTGTTTATTCATCTATCCATTAATGGATATTTGAGTTATTCTACATTTTGCTTCTTGTGAAGAGTGCTGCTGTGAACATTCATGTATTACCTGTATTACAAGCTTTTGTGTGGACATGAATATGCTTTCAGTTCTCTTGGGAATATACCTAGGAGTGGAATTCCTGGGTCCTATAGTCGCTTGCGCTTCCAAGGTGCTGCTAGTGGTAAGGAACCTGCCTGCCAATGCAGGAGATGGAAGAGCCGCAGGTTCGATCCCTGAGTCAGGAAGATCCCCTGGAGGAGGGCATGGCAACCCACTCCAGTATTCTTGCTTGGAGAACCCCATGGACAGAGGAGCCTTGTGGGCTACAGTCCACAGAGTCACGAGTCAGGCACAATTAAAGGGACTTAGCACGCATGCGTGGTAACCCTGCTTTTAAATATTTAAAAAAAACTACCAAACTGTTTTCCAAAGCACTCACTGTTAGGGGTTGATTTGTGTTCTCCCCAAATTTGTAAGTTGAAATACTCATCCCCCAGTACCTCTGAATGTACTTGGAGAAAAGGCCTTTGAAGAAGTAATTAAAGTAAAATGAGTTCATATGGGTGGATCCTAATCCAATATGGCTGATATTTTAATAAGAAGAGGAGTTATGGGCTTCTCTGGGGGCTCAGATAGTCAAGAAAAGGAGATTAGTATACAAATATGTATGAGGGAAGACTATGTGAAGACAGGAGGGAAAGATGCCATTTTCAAGCTGTGGAGAGAGATCCTGGAAGAAATCAAATCTGCCAACACCTTGGTCTTAAACTTCTAGCCTCTAGAACTATAAGGAAGAAAATTTCTGTAGTTGAAATCATTCAGACTATGATACTTTGTTATGGCAGTTCTACCAAACTCATACAGACCCCTAGTTACATTTCATTTCAGATAAACAATGAATACTTTTTCAGTATATTACTCTCCACAATAATTGGGATGTAAGTATGCAAAAAGCCCTCTATTATTTATCTGATTCCCTGATAACTCAGTTGATAAAGAGTCTGCCTGCAATGTGGGAGACCTGGGTTTGATCCCTGGGTTAGGAAGATACCCTAGAGAAGAGAAAGGCTACCCACTCCAGTATTCTGGCTTAGAGAATTCCATGGACTGTATAGTTCATGGGGTCCCAAAGAGTTGGATGTGACTTTCTCTTTTCACTTTCATTTATCTGAGATTCCAATTTAACTGGCGGGGGTGGGGAGGCGGGTCACGTATTTTATCTGACAACCCTACACTAAATCGGCTTCAGTTGGAGCTTGCATACACCCAGGAAATCGTGAACTCATGCCCTAAAATAGCCAACTTTCTGTCTCTGGCTACTGCTGCTGCTAAGTCACTTCAGTCATGTCCGATTCTGTGCGACCCCAGAGACGGCAGCCCACCAGGCTCCCCCATCCCTGGGATTCTCCAGGCAAAAACACTGGAGTGGGTTGCCATTTCCTTCTCCAATGCATGAAAGTGAAGAGTGAAAGTGAAGTCGCTCAGTTGTGTCCAACCCCTAGCGAGCCCATGGACTGCAGCATACCAGGCTCCTCCGTCCATGGGATTTGCCAGGCAAGAGTACTGGAGTGGGCTGTCTCTGGCTAGTTCTGCCTAAAAGTTCTATTGTAGTCCAGGCTGGGGTGGACATGTGACCTAGAGTCTTGCATCCAGCCACTGTGATTGGCTCAAGATGGAGATGTGACTCAAATTCAGCCAATCAGTATGTTTCCTGGGACCTTGGCCGGAATCCGGAGGTGGAGAGGTTCCATGTGTGAAAGGTTGCTGCGAGCTGCACGTTAAACCAGGTTTCGTGACCTCCGGAGGAGAGGATTTCGATCCGGGTTCAGAGATGAGGCTTGACTACTTGAAGCTTTTTGTGTAGCCAAGTTTTATTAAAGTATAATAGAGATAGGGAAAACTTCTGACACAGACATCAGAAGTGGACAGAAAGAGTGCCCCATTGATAGTTTTTAGCAAGGTGTTTTATGTCTGTTGCTGCTGCTGCTGCTAAATTGCTTCAGTTGTGTCCAACTCTGTGCGACCCCATAGACAGCAGCCCACCAGGCTCCCCTGTCCTTGGGATTCTCCAGGCAAGAACACTGGAGGGGGTTGCCATTTCCTTCTCCAATGCATGAAAGTGAAAAGTGAAAGTGAAGTCGCTCAGTCCTGTCCGACTCTGTGCGACCCCATGGACTGCAGCCTACCAGGCTTCTCCATCCATGGGATTTTCCAGGCAAGAGTACTGGAGTGGGGTGCCATTGCCTTCTCTGTTTATGTCTGTTAGAAAACTGTTAATCAGATAAGAGAGACACCTCAAGGCTGAGGGAGTTTCACCAGGCCCCTCTCCAACAACATGTATTTTCAAAATAGGATGACATGAGGTGTGCCATCCCCTGGCCATAAAACAATTGCCAGGAAAACTGGCTTGTTGAGCCATTATCAGCCCAAGATTTGAGAAGAGTAAAAAAAGTTAGTCTTAGGCAGATAAAGAAAGGCAGATTCCAAAACAAATACATAGTTTCATTAACATAGCTTAAGAAAAACATCTCTGTAAGAAAAAGGCATTGGTGAGGTCAAGGCAGAACCAGGTGTCGTCAACACATAGTTAAAAGAAGCCTCTTTTAATTTTGTGTAGAGAAGGAAGACAATGTCTGCCACTTAAAGTTTATTTCCTCCTGCCGCTTGGGGACCTCTGGCCTTCCTCCTCCCTGTTACTCTCATGTACCAGAGGTGGTTGGGTGGACAGATGAGGAGCTAGTAGAGGGGAAGCCACCAGAGAGGTTTCAATGTCCTTGATCCCTCTGAAGAACTCCTTCCCAAAACTCCTTCCCGAAAGACCACTTCAACGGGCAACAGGCAGCATTTGTTAACTGACAAACTGATGGACTGACTGAATGCAATTTTCCCACAGTGAACACCTATTCTTCAAAATCCACTTCAAATTCTCTTTGAGAAACATCAGAAATCATTTATTGAATGGAAATAAATGGTTTTTTTTTTCCTTGCAATTTTCTACATATTCATCAAAACCCTCCTCAAATGTCTCCATGAGGGGCATCAGGGAGTGAATAATGTGTATGCAAATGGGCATCCCTGGTAGTTCAGATGGTAAAGAGTCTGCCTGCAATGCAGGAGACCCAGATTTGATCCCTGGGTTAGGAAGATCCCCTGGAGAAGAGCATGACTACCCACTCCAGTGGGTATCCCACTCCATGGGATTTTCTTTTCTTGCCTGGAAAATCCCATGGACGGAGGAGCCTGGGGGGCTACAGCCCATGGGGGTGCAAAGAGTCAGACATGACTGAGCAACCAACACACACACTTTGTATGTATTCTTTAAAAAAAAAAAAAAATGAATGAGGGACTTCCCTGGGGGTTCCAGTGGCTAGGACTCCATGCTCCCAATGCAGGGTGGCTGGATTTGATCCTTGGTCAGGGAGCTAGGTCTCACATGCAGCTAGGAGTTCACACGCTACGACTGAAAAAAGACCCCACATGCCGCTACTTCGCGGTGGCGCTACTGGTGAAGAACCTGCCTGCCAACAAAGGAGACGCAAGAGATGCGGCTTTGATCCCTGCGTCAGGAAGATTCCCTGTAGGAGGAAATGGCAACCCACTCCAGGATTCTTGCCTGGAGAATCTCACGGACAGAGGAGCCTGGTGGTATGCAGTCCATAGAGTCGTAAAGAGTCAGACACGACTGAAGCGACTTGGCATACACATACATGCGTCTACTAAGACCCATCGCGTGCTGGGCTTAGTCACTCAGTCGCGTCCGACTCTGCAACCCCAGGGATTGCAGCCCGCCAGGCTCCTCTGTCCACGGGATTCTTGAGGCAAGAATCCTGGAGTGGGCTGCCATTTCCTGCTCCAGGGGATCTTCCGGACCCAGGGATCGAACCCACGTGTCTTACGTCTCCTGCATCGTCAGGCAGGTTCTTTACCACTAGTGACATCTGTGTCTGCTAAGTAGCTCTTTGTGACACTGTAGACTGTAGTCTGCCAGGGGGAAGCCCACTAAGACCCAGCACAGCCAAATAAATTAAATAAATGTTTTTTAAAAATTGAATAAATATTGACCTACCGCATTATATCAGTATATAATATACATATATAATATAATATATATTAGTTCAATATTTCTATACCTTACAAAATGGTCACCACTATGTATCCTTTAAAACATCCTCAAATGATCCTCTGGAGAGGATCAGAAAGTCCTGGCTAAGTGAATGAAAAATGCTCTTATTGGTGAAAAAATGTTCTTATTAATAAATGTGTTTGTTAAATGGGTTAATGGATCGTTTCCTTGCCAACTCCTACTCATCCCTCAAGATCCTCCTTAGATACCCCTCAAGGGCATCAGATCTCTTGACCACATGGAGGGCAGCTCAGTTCTTCTCAGGCTAAAGGTCACTACCCACCCTCCCCACAGAAGACGGAAGCTGAGGGGGTGGGGAAGTTCTGTGGTTCCTCCTGTTACCATTTCCTGGGCAGGGGGGGCCTATGACCCTATCCTTCCTGCCTCTCCTCAGTTTGTGGGGCATCTGAAAGTGGGACGGCGCTGGGGACGTATCTCAGTTGTGCTTCTGGGGCAGCTGGGAGGGCTTCCTGAAGTAGGTGGCAGGCAGGCCAAGAGAGGTGGGCGTACAAAGTTTTGACACGGGGAAGGTGGGCTGCAGTGAACCTCAGGGTGAGCCTCCAACTGTGACCTCAATAAGGGTAGAAACAACACCTCATACGTGGCTGGAATCCTGCTCATACTGCTGCCGCAGTTCCTTGGGGAAAAGCCCAGCCCTTCAGCTCAGCAGTCAAGGGTCTGGTCCACTCTGCCATCTTCATCTCTCACATGGAGCCCCAGACCTGCCAGTTCATCTTGGTGTTCCCCAAAGCACATCCCCCAGACTTTTGCCTCTCCTTTGACCTCTGTTGGGAATGCCCTTTAGCTCTACAAAGCCAGTTTAAGACTTCCCCTCTCTGGGCAGCCCTCTCTGTTCCCCCTCAGAGCCCCCCAACCTCTACCCCTCCCTGCAGCTAGCCCCTAACCCCCAAGGAGCTGGGAGCATCTGTGTCTAGCTCTGCTCCACCCCCTTGATGTTTTTTCAGTGGCTGCTCTAACTTCGGGGGAATGGGAAAGAGGTGTGATAAGAGCAGAGGTCACTGAGAGCCCCCAAAGAATGACAAATCGTACTGGCTGTCTGGTGGGCAGCAACCCTTGTTTATCCTTGGGCTCAGTTGGGCAGTCATGTCTGACTCTTCGTGATCCCATGGACTGCAGCCCATCAGGCTCCTCCATCCATGGGATTTTCCAGGCAAGAATATTGGAGTGGGTAGCCACTTCCTTCTCCAGGGCATCTTCCTGACCCAGGGATGGAACCCACGTCTCTTGTGTCTCCTGTATTGCAGGCGGATTCTTTACCACTGAGCCCCTGGGGAAGCCCTGTTTATCCTCACTCTAGCCCATTTGCAGATGAGGAAGCTGAAGCTTGGGAGGCCTGACTTTCCTGGGTATAGGAGGTAGCCCTAGGGCATGAGCCTTGCTCATGGAAGCTCAGCCCCACTGTGTGGGGGGCTCTGCCTCAGGGTTTGCATCTATGTCTTTACCTCTAGCTGGAGCCCTGGGTAGGCTGAGTGTCTCTGGACTCAGTCTTTCCATCTGTGAAATGGGGCGCCTGGGGTAAGAGTCTCAGGATCATTGAGAGGGGGCCCATTGATTTACCCCATCTCCAGTGGTCTCTTCCATCTTTACATTTCTCTCTGTGTGTGTCTCTCATTTCTCTCTTTCTGTCTCTGCCCCTCCCCCAGACCTCACAGCTACTCCACCCCTGGCCTGGCCTGGGCCCTGCTGCCAGTGAAGGCTGTTCTGTACAGGATCACAGGGTCCCCGTCCCCACTGTGCCAGGCCTGGAACACTGCCTCTTTGTTCCAATGGCTCTGACTTCATGGCCTGCTGGGCGCCTGACCCTGGCCGGCCCAGCTGCCTCTCGGAACTGGCTCTCAGAAAAAGTGCTTCCTCCCAGCCACCCCGGGCCTCAGTTTCCCCAGATGCTTTTCCCCAGGAGACACCCTTATCCTGTTTTTTGTCCACCTGGGTTCTGAGAACAGCTTTTTTTTTTTTTAAGGTGAAAATCACACAACATATAATGAACTATGTTAATATATACAATTCAGTGGCACTGAGAACATTCACTGAACTGTACAATGATCACCTCTATTTAGTTCCAAAGCATTTCCAGCATCCCCAAAGGCAATCCCATCCCCGTGAACAGTCACTCCTCATCCCCTCCCCAGCCCCTGGCAATCATTCTACCTTCTGTCTCTGTGGATTTACCTGTTCTGGACGTTTTGTATATACAGAATCGTACAACATGTGGGCTGCTGGGTCTGACTTTTTCCGCTCAGGATGTTGCTTGGGGGTGCTATCCACTTTTTGTAACATGAATCAGCTCTTCTCTGTGGACATTTTGGACCTTTGTTGACAGTGGGGAGAGAAGATCAGAAACTGAGACAACGCCCCCTCACCCCTGTCCCCAGCCTCCCCGTCTCTGGCTGAGAAACCGATACAGAGAAAAGACTAAGTTGAATCTAAAGGACACAAGGAAATTCTTCAGACACAGGACCCAGGGTGCCCTGAGGTTTGAGTTTGGGAAACAATGAGGTGGACATTTTGGGGGGGTGGTCCAGCCTATAGAATGCACTTCATAACAATTTGTCAGAAGAGTGAACTCTGACATCCAAAGGCCCCTGGCCTCTCATTGAGCTCCTGGATCTCAGAAGTGGGCCAGAGAGGCCTGGCTGCTGCTGCCAAGTCGCTTCAGTCGTGTCCGACTGTGCGACCCCAGAGACGGGAACCCACCAGGCTCCCCCGTCCCTGGGATTCTCCAGGCATGAACACTGGAGGGGGCTGCCATTGCCCTCTCTCAGAGAGGGCTGGAGACCTAGCCAAGTACACAGAGCCCCAGGCCACCCACAGGGCTCTCACCTGGTGTCCTGCTCCCGTCTGGAGCCAGCAGAGAAGACCCCAGACCCTCAGGGGGTATAGCTCAGGGTCTAGGGCTCAGGTGGGTTTGTGGCCTAGATGAGGCCACCACCCCCAAGCTGACTTCCTGGGTTTCTCTTTCACTTTGACTTGCCCTGGGAGGGGCCGTGTCTCATAACTTTTTTTTTTTTTTTAATCTCTTTAGTCTTTCTTTATCAGCTTCAGCGTGTTCCTGGGTGAGGAAAGACCTGGTGGCTGGGGCCTCACCGGCAGCACAGAAGTTCATCTGGGGCTGCTGCCCTCTTCAAGGACCGGATGGGGCAATGGGGGTTCAGGCTGGTTGCCCTCCTTCTCCTCTTGTGCCACAGACAGGGCGGTGAGTCCCCTACCCTGACAATTTGCCTCTTCTTATTGGGGGTAGTGGGGTTGTGTGTATGTGGAGGGCTAGTGGACTGGGTTCCAGGTTTGGTTCCATGTCTTTGTGCCTCAGTCTTTCCCTCTGTCAAATGGGACAACAGTAATTATGACTTCTAAAGTCAGACTTGGGCATTTCCTCTCCGGTCTTGATTTTGTCTTCTGTATTTTGTGCTTAGTCACTCAGTCATGTCCCACTCTTTGTGACCCCATGGACTGTAGCCCGCCAGGCTCTTCTGCCACTGGGGCTTCTCCAGGCAAGAATACTGGAGTGGGTTGCGATGCCCTCCTCCAGGGGATCTTCCTGACCCAGAAATCGAAGCAGGGTCTCCTGAACTGCAGGCAGATTCTTTACCAGCTGAGCTAACAGGGTGGAGTGGGCTAAATCTCTGAATCTTTCCCACTTGCCAGAGTTTAGTGAGGAGTAGCTAAGGAAGGGATAAAGAGCAAGTATGTATATAATAGATATGTATCTAGTGTATGTAACATACATACTCTCTCTCCATCTTGTGGAATCCAACGGAAAGGATTCAGCCCTTTCTAAGAGCCAAGTCTGGACTCTCATCCCAACTCTGCTGTTGCATAAACTTGGATAACTTCCTTGTGCCTCAGTTTCCCTTTCTGTGAACTGAAGATCAGCAAGGTTTTGGGACTTTAGGAGGTCAGGCAGGTCTGCTGCTGCTGTCGCTTCAGTCGTGTCCAACTCTGTGCGACCCCAGAGACGGTAGCCCACCAGGCTTCCCCGTCCCTGGGATTCTCCAGGCAAGAACACTGGAGTGGGTTGCCATTTCCTTCTCCAATGCATGAAAGTGAAAAGTGAAAGTGAAGTCGCTCAGTCGTGTCCGACTCTAGTGAACCTATGGACTGCAGCCCACCAGGCTTCTCCGTCCATGGGATTTTCTAGGCAAAAGTACTGGAGTGGGGTGCCAGAGACCAGCAAAAGGGAGGGGGCAGAGGACACTGAGTTGCTTTAGAGGAGCAGCCTGAGAAGCAGATGGGTGAATGGATGGATGAATGGATGGGCAGATGAGTGGGTGGGTGAGTAAATGGATAGATGAGTGGGTGGGTGGATGGATGATGGATGTGCGGGTAGATGGAAAGACAGATAGATGACTGGATGGATAGATAGGTGGATGGGAGGATGGACGGATGGATAGAAAGCTGGATGGAAGGGTGGGGGTGCATAGATGGGAAAGTGGACAGGTGTGTGGATGACCCCTGGGTGAGCGCCTCTCCCTCTGCAGTGAAAGGCTGAGACTATCATTATCTCTTCATTGCCTTTGCAGCTGAAGCCTGCAGTACCGTCGGATGCTGTTTTCAGAACCCACCATACCCAGATGCAGACTCAGGTCTGGGCAGTTCCCCATCGTGGAAGGGAGGGCTGCTGCTGGGCTCTGACTGACTCCTCCCTAGCAGCCCCTCCCTTAGCTCCTTCCTGCTCAGCCCAAGAGTGGGGTCTTGGGAGCCCTGCCCTGACATCCTGACAGCCTGTCCGCATCAAACTCAGTGCAGTCATCCACCTCTGTAAGCTTTGTCTGCCCCCTAACAGAGTCACACGACTGGTCAGCATGGGGGGTTAAGCAGCCGCTAAACATTTTGCCTTCCCCGAAGCAAGCATTGCTGGAACACTCATGCTTATAACAAATTCACTGATCTGCCCCGGGCAGGCGTTTCATCTATTCTTTTGTTCAAGAGATATTTACTGAACAGTTATTATGTGCAGACACGGTCCTGGATGTGAAGGAATCAGCTGCGAACCCAGCTGTCCTCCTGGGGTCACAGCCTAGTGCAGGGGGTGGAAGACAGTCACACTAATGCATATCCTGTGTATAATGATGTGCTATGAAATAAACAGAGCAGAGCGGGAGGTGGAGAGGGAAGGGGCTGCTTCAAATCACCTAGTGTTTGAGGTGGTGACTCTGAAGGAGAAATTGGAATGTGACGATCTGGGGCAAGGGCGTTTCAGGCAGAGGGCACAGCACATGCGAAGGCCCCGAGGTAGGAGTGAGTCCGATATGTTTGAACACCAGGGAGGAGGCTGAAGTGGCTGGAGCAGGAAGTGCAGGGGAGATGGCAGGAGACAGGTGGGAAGCGCAGTGGAAGGTGCTGGAAGCCACAGCGCATTTAAGCTGAGGTACTACTGGGTTACATAAGTGTCACAAAGATACCTCCCTGAGTTGAGTCAGTTTGCGGACACCCCCTCCCTGACACTGTAGCCTATTCTCAAACCTCCAGGCTCAGCTTCAGGCCCCAGGGCCCCAAGCTGCTACCGGGTGTTCAGCAGCGCTGGTTATGAATGCTCCTGGGAGTACGAGGGCCCTGCAGCTGGAGTCAGCCACTTCCTCAGATGCTGGTGAGGACCCTACCCTTTGCTCCGCAACGGCTGCCTCTGTTCTCGGGGTCTGTGCCCCTTCCTGGGCCTTGGCTGGGGCTCTGTGTTGTGGGTGCTCAGCACAGGTGGGTACCCAGTTTGGGGGGCAGTTAGGACCCCTCTGTCCTTCCTTCCTCCTCGCCCTCCCACTGACTCATACTTCTATTCACTCATCCACCCATTCATTTCTTCCTTCCCTCCGTGACAGGCTTTGTTAGGAGATTCTGGGGTCCTCTAAAACCCTTAGTCCCAGGCTGATCCCCAAGAAGCCCCCAGGCTGATCCCCAAGAAGCCCCCAGGCTGGGAGGAGGGGTGGAAGAGGCAGGAAAGGACAGTGGGCTGTGATGCACGTCATCCACCGCGGCCGTCGAGACCCAGCACCAATACCTTCCTTCCCGCAGCCTCCAGTCTGGCCGCTGTTGCTACTTTGCCACAGGCTCGGCCACCAAGCTGCAGTTCTCTGACCAGGATGGCATATCCGTGCTCCATAATGTCACTCTCTGGGTGGAATCCCGGGCCGCCAACCGGACAGAGAAGTCCCCCAACGTTACCCTGAACCTCTACAGCTCAGGTCAGCACCCTGCTCTCCTCCCCAAGACCCTCTCCTCACCCAGAGAAGCTTCTGGTCCCCAAGCCAAGACCTGAGCCGGGGTTGGGGAGATTCTGGGTTTCTGGCAAGGGGTTGAATAGTGCCAGCTGTTTTCCCATCCAACACTGCCCTATGACTTGGCAGAGTCTTTCATGGTTCCCTTACTGATCCCCTACTGCTGGACATTTAGGTAGCTTCTGGTTTCTCCTTGATACCGTAATGCTCCCAAGATCCTGTTGGGTCTTTAGAATCTGTTTTTAATTAACAACACACCCTTGGTTTAGATGTATTGAGCTGCCACTGTGTGCCATGCTCAGTCATAAAGGACATGGTTAAGGGCAAAGGAGGTCAGAGCCCAGGGCTGGGACGAGGGAGGGGTGAATGAGGCACCCTCCTTGGCCACAGAACTTAAGGGGGGGCAGTGGTGAAAAACCTCAGTAGTCAAGATAAATGGTATCATGATGCAATGTTTAAAAAAATCAATATTGATGCAAAAAAAAAAAAAAGCCATGA